>NC_139918.1:12435584-13635584 GCF_963514095.1 Eutrigla gurnardus
CCCACCACGCACAAGAACATAGTCGTCAGCCAAAGAAGCGGCCTCCGCTGCCGTCTTGACCTTGCGCTCACTGATGTAAGTTGCTATACGCTCCGGCACAGAGTTTTTAAACTGCTCCAAAATAATTAAATCACGGAGAGACTCACGAGAATCAACCTCTGCTGCACTACACCAGCGATCAAAATGCGCAGACAAATCACGAGCAAACTCTAAATGCGACTTGTCACCTTTCTTCCAACTCCTAAAACGCTGTCGGTATGCCTCAGGCACGAGCTCATAGGCCTTAAGAACAGCAGCTTTCACTGAAACATAACTTGTACTTTCCCTGTTACTCAAAGAAGAATAAGCCTCCTGAGCTCTGCCGGTCAACACACACTGCAGCATCAACGTGCGCGTGGAATCAGACCACCCACGAGCATCAGCCAAACGCTCAAATATCACAAAAAAAATGTCGGGGTCCCTTTCATTAAATTTAGGAACAAGCCTCAACTCACTAAAAACATCATTAGCAGCTCTCCCCGAAGCCCCGACTGACACAGAGGGATCACCAGCCAATGAATCAACTGTCATCTTTCCCTCCTCAATCAACCGCAGCTTATGCCTCTGCAAATCAAGCCTGGCAAATTCAATCTCTGCCTCTAGCTTCAACCTCAATTGATCCGTCTGTAGCTTCAACAATTCCTTTTGCTGCTCGAAGGACAAACTTGCACTGGGCCCTCGTATAAGCGGAGACGAGCCCCCATAAACCGCAGAAGCAGCAGCAGCCTCCTCTGAACCCAACACTTTCATCTTAAACAAATGAACCTTCAAATTTGCCTTTACTGTCTCCTTAACACGTTTATCACCAACGTCTAGCTCATAGTAGTCAGCTATCTTGACCAACTGGTCCTTTGTACACCCGTCTAAAAGATGTTCAGACGGCTCCTTTACAAACGCATTTACTGCCTCATCCATTTTAACACTTGGGTACCAGCTGGAAAACAAAAAGGAATGCAATGTGTTAAACCCGCCTGTGCGCACTGGAGGAACAAGCAGCCTCAAGTCGGAGTTTCCCCACTAACTAACTACCTAACCAAAAGCTTGCTACCTACCTCCCCCCTAGTCTTCATGAGGCCTAGCGGCGGGTACTTATGCACTAGAGCCCGCTGGCCTAAGAGAAGCGACCAGAAAACTGGCAACAACCCCGAAGCCACGGACAGTGCTCCCGAGCAAATTCAGGGAAAAGGGAAAAGGAAGCTCTTCACCGCTGTACCCCAACACTACCAACCCCCCACCGACGAATCCCAAAGGGGAGACGCCGCTTAACCTATCAGGGAAAATTCCAACAGGTAATGCACACAAACCGATCAACACTCACCTTCCTAAGCTTCCAACGACCCACAGATTAAGGGGAACCGCTTAACCACTACGGGTTACCACAAACACCACAGCAAAACATATGCGTGCCAAAACTCTGCATCTCCCAGAGTGCAACAATCTCACCATATAAAGGTAACATACGTCACAACAAACCAAGGAAAATCCCTCAAAAATGTCTGGTACTTAACTTCAATTGGACGAGCCCCCACTTTTGTTACGACCGGCTCTCAAGCCGCAACAAAAAAGAGGGAGATGCGCACGCACTGATCAAAGTTTAACAAAAGTAATTTATTAAATTAAATGTTAAAGCTAGTATGGGGTGTGAATATCAGTATCAGTAGTGTATGTAAGGGCGTGGGTGCTATGTTAAATGTATGGTGGGTGTTGTGGGTGCAACAAGATAAGCAAACAAAAGGCCAAAGGGAAACAAAGGTCTGCTGTGGTGAAGCGTCAGAGAGAGACTGGCGCCCAGGTAGGCGGGCCTATTTATCCTGCAGGTGCTCTGGCCAGGTTGGTCTAGTTAGCAATCAATCACCAATCAGTCCTGCAACAGAAACAACAGCCAGTACACAGAAAGGAGCAAGACCACAGGCCCCAGGGCCGTAACAATATATATATAATATGTGTATATACTGTATATTACAAACGGCCATGCATTCATACATTTTATTTCATCCGTTTTCTCGTGATAACGAGATCATTTTCATCCGTTTTCCCGTGATAACGAGATAATTCCTCCGTTTTCCCGTGATAACGAGATAATTCCTCCGTTTTCTCGTGATAACGAGATAATTTTCCTCCGTTTTCTCGTGATAACGACATAATTTTCCTCCGTTTTCCCGTGATAACGAGATAATTTTCATCCGTTTTCCCGTGATAACGAGATAATTTTCATCCGTTTTCCCGTGATAACGAGATAATTTTAATCCGTTTCCCCGTGATAACGAGATAATTATATCCGTTTTCTCGTGATAACGAGATCATTTTTCACCCGTTTTCTCGTGATAACGAGATAATTAATTTGAGATCTCGAGAAAACAAAACGATAGTGTAGTCTATCATTGCAGGAAACATCATTCATTGTAGCAATGTCAGAGGAGCAGGAGAATATCGATCACCGCATCACATATCTTTTCAATCAAGGCCTGACACAGGCTGAAATAGCTTTATGCCTTGCTATTACAGATAATGTACACATTAGTGTGCGTCATCTAAGAAGAAGGTTAGCAAGGCTTCAGCTTTATCGGAGGCGCAATCTAAGTGAGCTTGATGTCCTCATTAACTACATAGTTGACCAGCTGCGAGGCCCCGGGCGTCTCCATTGATACCGGATGATGACTGAGAGATGCAGAGCAGCAGGATTGCGGGTCACTAGAAATCTAGTGTATGCAGTGCAATCCGTTTTGGACCCGGAAAGAATACAACAGAGAAGAGCTAGGAGACTCAGAAGAAGGCATTACAGTGTTCCGGGACCAAACTACATGTGGCACATGGACTCTTACGATAAACTCACACCCTTTGGCATCGGAGTTAATGGTTGCATTGATGGTTTCTCACGCCATATCATCTGGATGCAAGCGAACGTAACAAACAGTAAACCTGAGGTTGTTGCAGCTTATTTCATCGGTGCTGTCAGTGAGCGGGGGGGCTGCCCAAAAATAATCAGATCGGATCTCGGTACCGAGAATGTGCATGTGAACAGATTCCAGTGTTTTCTGCGTGAGGATGAAAATGGCACAGTTCATGGACCGTGTGTCCTTCAAGGAAGAAGTACTGCCAATCAAAGAATTGAAAGCTGGTGGGGAAACTATCGAAGACAGAATGCAGAATACTGGAGAGACTTGTTCCAGGAGTTCCAGTCAGTGGGCGACTTCAATGGGGATATGTTAGACAAGGGACTCATTCAGTTCTGCTTTCTTGATGTCATTCAGGTACCTCTCCCTCTTTCTCTAACTGACTGACTCATTCTCTCTCTCTCTCACTCACACACACAGATACACACACTCACTCATTCTCTCTCTCTCTCTCTCTCTCTCTCTCTCTCTCTCTCTCTCTCTCTCTCTCTCTCCCTCTCACTCACTCACACACACATATACACACAGTCACTCATTCTCTCTCTCTCTCTCTCTCTCCCTCTCACTCACTCACACACACAGATACACACAGTCACTCATGCTCTCTCTCTCTCTCTCACACACACACACACACACACACACAATGCATGTGAATATGCAAAACAATAATATTGCTTGTAATTTTGAATGTAATGGAGTTGCCGGTAATTAACATTATTTGCATTTAGTCAATGGTAATAGCTTGATGTTGACAGGCTGACATCTCCATTTTGAGAAATGTATTTGAATTTGTGTTTTATTTTACAGGAGGAGTTAGACACCGTGGTGAGAATGTGGAACACCCATCGGATCCGGCCAGGTGGAAATGGTCGTGACTTGTATCACGGAAAACCTTTCCTAATGTATCATGCACCAGAGCTTTACCAGGCACGGGACTACCTCCACCCAGTGGACTATGAAAGACTGGACATCATTCTAGAAGAGGATGCTTGCCTTTGGAAAACTGACATTACCTGTGATTCAGACCTTTATGAGCTCTGTGTTTTGACAATGGAAGAGCATAATCTTGAGCCAGGTCATAATGCTGTTGAAGCTATCAGACTATACAGACTGCTGAGGCCCTTGATAAGAGCACAGCTGTCACAGCCAGATGATTAGTCAGATCCAAGGATGTCACCGCTGAGCAATGGTGATTAAAAGTATTCAGTCATAAGTAAAAGTACCAATACAGCAATGTAAAAATACTTTACTACTTCATTGAAAGTACATATGTATTATGTCTATTGTAGACAAAAGAAGAACAAATACTTTACTGATACACTAAAGGTGTGCACTATAAGTAGCCTCTCTGGTCCACCTTGTTTTATCCAGCACTGGAAATCAGTATTCTCTCACCAAATATGATTTGACTGTGAAATAATAAGATTAACATCATATTTAAATTTGAGGATCAGTTTAATGCAAAACATTTGCAAAAATACAATACAAAATATTTCCTCTGTTATTCTCATCACACTGCAACAACTCAGTAATTCGTAATGAGAATTTTTGACAAGAAATACTCAGAGCTACCAGACTTTGCTGCTCCCTGTTAAAGTGCATGTTCCGGAATAATGCAATATTCATGAAACTGTAATTCTCTAACAGTACCTCTGGGTAAAATTCAACAGTTTAAAACAACAAAAAGGACCAACATGTGCATTCAAAACATAAATGCATAACTTTGCTTTAGAATTTGCTATCTGGTACAATATAGGTTCAACAAAAATAACTTAAGTTTCTTAACCTTTTTGTAAACAACTTCAAGTTTTTGGGCAAAACTGTAAAATGTATCAAAATGCATTATCTCTGTAAAGAAAATTAAAGTTTCTTCAAGCATGAAACATTATGAAGTTATTCGGTCATTGTTGGCTTTAGGTGAGCCACCGTTTCACCTTTGCAGTGAAAACACACTCAATATTTACAAATCACAACAAACACAACATTGCTCCTCTAAGAACAATATGTTGTAGTCTTTGAAAATTCTTAGCCCTTAGTGAAATGTTTGTACATAAAATAGCATTTATGGTCTTCATGACACTGATGTACATGAAATACTGACACCCAGTGGCTGATTGTAGTTAAGGGGTATAATCTATACATGTGCAGGTTCATAGCTAAAGATCAGTGCAATTTCTTAAGAACATCACAACCATGACCATTCTGAGGTCTTCACTTCACATAGCATGTTTAGTCCATATCCATCACCCATATTCCGCTTTGCAACACGGACAGAAACTCTGACCTGAATTCTGAATAAGTGCTGTAGTTGCATGCAAGTTCCAGTCCACAAGCGCAGGTGTGTGCCACAGGCCGCCTGGAGAACTCAGACATGTTGGTGAATGTAACCTTGATGGTTTTTGACAGAAAAAGGTCAGACCCTGTGCAGAACCTAAGGAATTGTCCAATCTCTCTCTGATCAATTTCTCTGACAAATCTCAGAAGATGAAGAGAGGTGGTCCTCTCTACTGGTGACATTGAGTTTGGAAACTGAATGTTTTTTGTGATACTTCTTGCCTTTGGTTGAAGATCAGCAAGGATCTTGTCCAGCACTCCCCCACTCAAAGACTCTCCAATAGTTTCCAGGACTGGCTTCCAGCACTTTATTATAAATGATGGCTGTTGTACCAACTCCTTGTGTGCAATTTCTTCCAACAATCTTGGTAAATTTTGTTCTGTTGGTAGAGTGGTGCAGTTGTGACTGCTCAGAATGGTGAGAAGCTCTTCCATATCAGCTCCCTTGAAATCAGTCAAAGCCTCTGTAAGTGCATCCTTCTCAGTGGGGCTGACATAGTTGAAAAATACCTCCATAAGGCTGCAGTTTTTTGAAGATATGGAAAGGACTTCATGAAGAAATGGCGGAGCCAGCTGAACTGGTAAGTATTCAAATCTCTGCCATCCAAATGCCAGAATACGGGCAACAGCTTTCCACTCCCTTTCTTGAAAGGCATGATACAATGTGGGGATCTTGTAAGTGGTTCCAGAGGTTCTTGATGCATAGAAATGGTTCCAGAAATCAGTGAGGCAGTCCATAACAAGCCCACCTCCAACTCCAGTCTCCAACTCACCATTTTCCAGCACACGCCTAAATCCAATATTGGCATCTAGTATATTCTCATCTGAAAATGCCTCAATCATGTCAGACAGACAATGCACTGTGCGAATAATAATGGTCTGCTTCTCAACTACGTTCTCTGGATTCTCATAGAAATTGACAGATGAGCTGGTTGTTGAGGTGTGGTTTGAACTTGCTTCCTGATTTATGACTTCAAATGGAGGCTGACTATCAGCAGAGTTGTCACATTCGCTGTTTATGGGCAAGTTTATGGGTTGAGGATTCTCGATTTCTATTACTTGCTGGATCATTGTGCAATCTCTGGTACTGGAGGCAGGGTTGGAATCCACTTGAAGTTCAATGTCATTATCTGATGCCTGCTGCTCAGAAGCATGGAGAGGCTGATATATCAATGTGTCACAGAGAATATCCAAGGAAATATTTCCATCATCATCAAGGAAAATAACTTCATTATCAGGAGATAGACTAAATGTTTGGGCCATACATGGTTCAGATGTCTGAGAAGTTGAGGTAGAATCAGAAATCGAGGTTGATGGTACACATGCATGCATGATAGGGCTGGAGCTAGACAAAGGCCCATCCGAGGACAGAGAGGACAGAGAGTTCCAAGAGCACTCAGGTGACATGGTATGAAGGGAAGATTTGGGAGAAAGATCTGATGAGGTGGGAGCCTCTGCTGCCTGGGATCTCTCTGGTGACTTGGCTTGTGCTGATGAGTCACTCAAATCTGAATCATCACTTTGTCTTTTCTTTGAGCAAATGTACAACCTGAGTATTTTATGATGAGTTGTATCGTACAAAGCCCCAACTGTGAGTGTGTCATCTAAGGGCTCCTCTGAGCCCATAACACAAAGTGTGAAGTCAAAGTCCTCAACTCTTCCTTTTGACGATTTCCCCTTGGGAAAGAATATTTTCTTCCCATCTCCTAGAAGTTTGTTCACAGTGTCATCTTTCCTGGCAATGATCTCTCTTGTGCCCCCACCAGTTGGTCTTCTAACCTGCCTGAAATAACCATCTTGAAAATTCATCCAACCCAGTTCAATTTTTCTTGTTTTTCGTGCAGCATTCTTGTTTCCCAAACCAAGTCCTGAGCAATGAGGATTTGAGGAGCTTGTTGTTGCTTGGCCAGAGCTTGGAAGTTTCATTTTAGCTCGTATGTGCTCTATAAGTTTCTTTTTCTTATCTGCATTGCTCCCAGCTTCTGCTGAGGCTGAGCCTGTCCAATTTTTGGCAAACACACGGTCTCCAAAATGAGGAAGGTACTTTGACAGGGTTTCCTCATCCAGCATCCTGACAACATCTTGGTCCACCTGCCAGGTTAAAAAACAACAACAATAAAAAACGCATTAGTATTAACATGAACGTGAACTATTCCTTTACTGTAGACCAATTAGGGGTATTTCACAACCGATTGGCAAGATTCAGGGTTTGTGTTTTCAGAAGGATTTTCATTACTATTTCGTTGGGTTACAGTATTTTCCAATTCTAAGAATTTCAAATTATAACATGACACATTTAAATAGCTGTTCCATCACTTATATCTAAGGATAAGCAAACCATTATGAGAAATACGCTGGGGCAATGAGGATTGTCAGCATTTTTAGCAGGATTTAGTTTAGGCTATGTGAGAAAAAGAAAACTAAACAGAAATATGTCTCTCTTTCTATAACGACAGCATCCTTATTGATGTCGAGCATGCAATATTTACATGTTCCCTTTTTTTGTTCAATTAACTGCAAAACTGCAAAACCCAAAAAGGTTTTTGACATGAGCTGAAGGACTTTTGGCTGTCTTGTAGATAATCATTGAACAGTGAAAAAGAAATTAGCTCACTGCACATAACACAACAACACAGCCAATTTACCAGGACAGCAAATATTTCCTTATCAAAGCAGGTAATTTCCCCTTTATCATCAGTCTTACTCATTTTACAGCTTGACCAGGTAAGTAAAAACGTTTCTCATCTATTAATATTTCTCTTACATAAACATCAGGTAAGTAGCCTATGATCTTTTAATAACAAAATCATCATCAACACCTAGACCTCCAAGGCATCCATTGGTCCCATGTCATGATAGCGTGTTGGGAAGTGTTGTTATTGTGTTATGTTGATGTTATTTACCTTGTCCTGTGACATTTTCTCTAGGTTTGCATCAGGTATCCCTCTATCCCTCAAGGCAGCAAGGAACGAATCATCCATTTTGGCACAGCTGAATGAATGACAGAAGTGTTACACAGGATACACAGGAAGTAAGATAACCTATACTTAGGTACTAAGTGGAGAAGGGGTAGGAATTAATAAGCTAAATGCTTCTTGCTACTCCTTGTCAAACATACGGCTTTTATCGACTAGTTCATCAAGTGTAATGTATCATTCACATGTTTGAAATACATTCATTCATTCATTTATTCATTCATTCATTCTGGGGGGCTCAGAAAACAAAATACCCAGATGAATTAATTCCTTGCACAAAATACAAATCACAAACAAACAGAACTACGCTTAATGTTACCTGTGTTCAAGGGGATGTCACTCATGATATCTCGCCTGGATGAAAATGACCTTGTTATCACGGGAAAACGGGTGAAAAATTATCTCGTTATCACGAGAAAACGGAGTAAAATTATCTCGTTATCACGAGAAAACGGAGGAAATAAAATGTATGAATGCATGGCCGTTTAGGGCTAGTATATATATATGTATATGTGTGTATATATATATATATATATATATATATATACACACACATATACATATATCCATCCATCCATCCATTGTCTACCGCTTATCCTGTATTCAGGGTCGCGGGGGGGCTGGAGCCAATCCCAGCTGTCATTGGGCGAAGGCAGGGTACACCCTGGACAGGACGCCAGTCTATCACAGGGCCGACATGTAGAGACAAACAACCATTCACGCTCACATTCACACCTATGGGCAATTTAGAGTCATCAATGAACCTATCCCCATCCTGCATGTCTTTGGACTGTGGGAGGAAGCCGGAGAACCCGGAGAGAACCCACGCTTACACGGGGAGAACATGCAAACTCCACACAGAAGGAACCCAGGCTGACCCGGGAATCGAACCCAGGACCGTCTTGCTGTGAGGCGAGAGTGCTACCCACTACACCACCGTGCAGCCCTATATAAATATAAATATAAATATAAATATAAATATAAATATAAATAAATAAATAATAAAAAAGCATATCCTCTTTGGTTTGCTTCTGTGTTCTTTCGCTTGAGCACCATAGTCACGTTGACTTTGTTGTCCGACTTGACGGCGTTTGGCTACGGTCTCTTTTAGAGCTCGCCCCCCGCAGCTCTCCTCGGCGTGATAAGTCAAATCAAGTCAAGCCAAGACCATCCTGAAAAAGCCTGTTGTGACCAGCCGTTTAAAGTGATAGTTCCAACTTCCAATGGTACTCAAGGTAACCAAGGAGTTCTAGCCAATCAGAGCAGTGTAGGGCGGGCCTTAAGTTTTCAGGCACCACACCTCGGACAATGTAGCCAGAGCAATTGATGTAGGCTGTGCACCTCTCAAAAATCCTAGACGCGCGTCGAGGCGACGCAACACCAACGCAGTGGCATTGGCTGTGATTGGTCCGCTAACTACATCCGCTGGAGACCGCTTTTCCGGTTTCCACTCATAAACACCGCCATTTAAACTTTTAATACTTTTATTGTTTGCACCTTGTCACTTTTGCACAAAGAAATGAAACACTGAAAAATTGTGGATGTTTAAAGCCGGAAGGTAAACAAATACGCTATAACGAGGCTAATGACGATATACGTCAAGCGTCTCGGTCGGTCGGTCCGTCTTTACAAAAAACATAGCGCCCTCTACCCGTGTGGCATTGAATTGCATTTCGACACGTAAACCCAACGCAGAACCATCACGGTCTCCAAGCAACTGCGTGGCCATTGCGTGGCCATTGCGTGATCACTACGCGAAAGCATAACCGAGCCTTAAAATTATCCCAGAGGCAGCCCTGCACACTTTTCATTCAAACAAACTAATGCGACTGCCACAGTTGTTAGATTTCATCAATGAGACCAACATTAATCTCCTAAAAATAATTTAACCAGCCAACGGTAAACCTCTAAAAGAGTGCGTTACTTGGCTCGTTTTCACCCCCGGGATGATGACGGAGGTTGGCCCCGGGCGATCAGATCAGTAGACCAGCGCTGCTGCCCCGGTCGCGGCTCCCACAGACTCTGCACTGGATTAAACTGTGACTTTCTTGCATGAAAAAATATTAAAACTGTGACGTGTTAACAGCACTAAAGCCAAAATAATAAAACTGCCTTTAGCAGTGTCGTTGCAACTGAAATACCAGTTTAGTCTAGTGCAGGTGAGAGTTTGGCAATGAAATACCAGTAGACATAATATCCAAATCTAAAGATCTTTTAATGCTGCAGCATGAGCCATTCCCAGTGCGACACAGGAATGACTGAAGAGTCACTGTTTTCTGTGGCCACTTATAATACAGTTGTATTTACATACAGGTCTGACATCCTGCACCCCCCTCTCCAGGTGTCCCCAGATGTTGTGTTTGATCAAAGGGTCATTGTCTTATCCTGCATCAATGGGCTTGTCTTGCGACGCCCCTGGTGACAAATGGTCCTGCAATACGCATTGAGGACAGACAGCCATTTGCCCACAGAAATACATGATCAAATAGGAATTTCCCTCACATTCCCCCCTTTTGATTAATTTGTAAATCAAACAATTAAATCAACAATCAATAGGTACTGTCATAAAAGGATCACATTGGGGTTACAGAAATCAAAATCGTTACTAATATAAGTTGCCGGATTTGTATTACGTGTTATACACGTCTGGGCACAAATGCCGGTCCGCAGAAGTGTACAGAGCACCATCAAGACGGGTGGAAAACTGGACCACCACTGTTCCCCACGGACCAAATTGGTCACACAGCCATTGTTGTCCGTCGGCATCACAGCAGTCGCTCCTGTGTTTTTTTGCTGGGTCTTCTTCTTCTCATCCTCGTAGGGTTGCAGGGTCTGTTCCCCCCGTCCGGATCTCTGCCTTGAGTGGTGGCTCCTTCCTGTAGTGGCTGGCATTGACCCACGTGGCTCTCTCTGCTATCTTCACAGCCGTGTTGGTTATCAGGAGTACCAGAAATGGTCCTGTCCAGCGTGGTTTTCTCCAATGACGTCTCTTGCAGTCTTTTAGCACCACCCAGTCTCCAGGCTGTAGTGGTCCTTGCAACAGGGTTGGTAGGGCTGCTCTGCCCTGTGTGTGGACAGACTTGAGAGTTGGAGAGGTTAATGCAGTAGTCAAGCATAGCATAAGTTGGCTGGATTCCTTGTCTTCTCCAGACATGGGTCTGAGGCACACTAAGCACTTTGGGAAAAGAAAACTTTAGAACAAAATGTTTGTGAGTCGCTAGGCTTGCTCCGGGAGGAGGTTGGAGTGAGCCTGTGGGACGTGTGTGGTATCTCTCCAAAACCTAACATTTAGTATGGCTTTAGCCTATGTGTATCCTGTTTCCCTATGATAGATAGACTGAGGATGAATCTTATGCCCAGGTTCCTGGGGTCTACTGAGATCGGGATTGCATTGCCAAGACTATAAACCAAACGCACTTATGAAGGTTGCACCACAGTTGTAATAGCGGATTGGAGGATTTTCGTGACCAGGTATCTTAGGCATGTAAGGTGTTATTGAGCAGGCTGGAGTGTAAGTTGACAGTGGCTACGATTCCCTGAGGGGTTGTTGCCTAAGTTCTGCTGTTGTTGTCACTGTGAGAAGGGTTTGATGTTTAGGTGTTAGTGCATGCGGTTACACCCTACTGTGGCTATGGTGAGTCTTCTCCCTGGTGAGAGGGAGACTGCCTCCCCCTTTCGAGTGTGGCAACTGCCAGTCCTGTCCAGCGTGGTTTTCTCCAATGACGTCTCTTGCAGTCTTTTATCACCACCCAGTCTCCAGGCTGTAGTGGTCCTTGCAAGGGGGTTGGTAGGGCTGCTCTGCCCTGTGTGTGGACAGACTTGAGAGTTGGAGAGGTTAATGCAGTAGTCAAGCATAGCATAAGTTGGCTGGATTCCTTGTCTTCTCCAGACATGGGTCTGAGGCAAACTAAGCACTTTGGGAAAAGAAAACTTTAGAACAAAATGTTTGTGAGTGGTTAGAGAAGTCCCGTGTACACTAGGAACTGTCAGCTGTTTCTACCATATCTAGCCAGGCACTGATACAAACATCTTTGCAAACCCAGGTTGCCCTTTGGAGGAGAGAGAAGGTGTTATTTGGGAAGTGTTGGGGATGTAGCAGGGGCAGATTTGGTTATCAACAGTTAATTATTAATGTCAATATGATTATCGATATTAATAATTATATTTAATATATTATCATGATATAATCATAAATAAACGGGGCACCACCCTGGGATCAGGGAAAAGATAACCTAAAACTGTATTCAGTCTCAATATAAAGGTTTTATACTCACATGTCAAGGATCGTGATCATTGGCATAGAAGCATAAAAACAATCTAACAATTAAAAAGGCGTGAAATTCGAGCACTAGCCTTCACAACCTGCTGTTATCCAGTGACATATACACAACAAGCACAAGAGACCGCTAGTTATAATATAATAAGATTTATTAAAATCAGTAATAATGATCACAATCAATAACACTGCAATTAACAAAGCCTTATTACCTAACTACCTAACACACAAAACTAAGCTAAACAGAAGGAGAGACACACGTGGAGTGTGTGTGTGTACGCGTGCGTGTGTGTGCGTGTGCGTGTGTGTAGAGAGAGAGCGAGAGAGAGAGGGAGAGATGGCCGGGTGCGGCCACCAGATGGAGCTATTTCTCACAGCGTTCAGGGGTGGAGCCACTGACGTCCGATAGGATCGAGAGAGAGAGAGAGATATGGCCGGGCGCGACCACCCGATGGAGCTATTCCTCACAGCGTTCAGGGGCGGAGCCACTGACGTCAGATGGCGTAGCGAGAGAGGGAGAGAGAGGGGGAGAGATGGCTGAGTGCAGCCACCGGATGTAGCTATGTCCTTAGCGTCCGCCGGGAACAGCTGGCGTAGGACACGTGTGGGGCGGCGTGTGTGTGTGTGTGTTAGCGGGACACAAACGAAGAGAGAGAGAGAATGCGCAAGCAATATTCTGAGACTCAGAAGGCGTGCAGCTATCACACCGGCGTGCGTGAATGAACTGGCGTTTATTCCGCGAGACCGGTCTTTTAACTGATAGTAGACGCTTACTGAGCTCGCGAATATGGCTGAGGTTAGTCGAAAACACTGTTACAGAAATCAACCCAGCGGCGTGGGTACACAATCAGAATTCAAATACAGCAGCACATAAACAACGGACTCGGCGGTCCGCAATCAGAACTTAAAACACATTAACAAGAATTACAAGCATGTCCTACGCTATCGAATCTCTGCTTCTGCCCAGACAAATAGCCTCTTACTTTCGTCCATGTGAGATGCGTCGATGTGAGGTTTCCATCCCATGCGGTGATGGCATTTCTTGACGCCGGCAACGGACGGTAGTTCACGGGCGCTCGTTCAGCGCTGGATCCAATTAGTTAAAGAAAACCGTTAGTATTTCTTCCTTCTGCAGGCAACGATAAACAATCGCGGGGCTCGGCGATTTAGTCAGCTGATTTCAGACAAAGACGGGTCGAGTTATCTGTTCTGCTGGCAGCTGGGACGAAGAAAGTGTTTTTCTTCCTTCCGCGGGTGAACAGGAGAGTCGCGCTGTCGCAGCGGTCTCCTCAGGATCCAAAATGATAAACAAAAGAAAAATAAAACGAGTAGAGAAAAAGAGAGGTAAAACAGTCTGTTGCTCGTCCAGCGAGTTTGGGGGAAAGACTAGGACAAAGGAAACGCTGCAGACGTAATGTTCACCTTCCGTTGTAACGTGAGTCACGGTGGAGAGAGGAAGTTCCTCAGGCGGCGCCGGAATATATAGCTTACGGCTGCCTCAGGGGACCCCCTGGGGTTACCTGAGGTTGTCAGCCAATAGGGCACCAGTTGTGTGACGTTGCCATTTTAGGTGACACTAAAATGGTGGTTGTAGTTTTTTATCTCCTTTGTTCCTTTGTCCTGACCGCATGTGTAGGCTTTTGTAGGCAACATTGTGTAGTCCTAACGGTGAGGTCCCAACAGTCCCCCTTTTGGTCTGAAAGTTGAGGTGTGGGACGCAACCTTCGGAGCAACTTAAGGGCCGAACAGTCCATGTATTCCTTGAAACATGTGGGAGTCCAAACAGTCTGTATATTCCATGGAAAAGAGGTTAAACAGTTAATTCAGGTTAAAGTCCATAACTTTGATGGAGGCATTGTCTGGGCAGAGATTGAGGCAAAGTCTGGGCAGAGATTGAGGCAAAGTCTGGGCAGAGACTTCTAACTATCTAACCTATATTAAACATCACTTAGGCACAATTTGTACAAACATCAGCATTATCATTTCATTCGGGAAATTCCAAACAGGACATATTCCTACTATGAAAAACAGAACGAAGAAGGAAGGGGAAAGCAAGGAAAAGGAAAAGGGGTTAGTGGTCGCTAGGCTTGCTCCGGGAGGAGGTTGGAGTGAGCCTGTGGGACGTGTGTGGTATCTCTCCAAAACCTAACATTTAGTATGGCTTTAGCCTATGTGTATCCTGTTTCCCTATGATAGATAGACTGAGGATGAATCTTATGCCCAGGTTCCTGGGGTCTACTGAGATCGGGATTGCATTGCCAAGACTATAAACCAAACGCACTTATGAAGGTTGCACCACAGTTGTAATAGCGGATTGGAGGATTTTCGTGACCAGGTATCTAAGGCATGTAAGGTGTTATTGAGCAGGCTGGAGTGTAAGTTGACAGTGGCTACGATTCCCTGAGGGGTTGTTGCCTAAGTTCTGCTGTTGTTGTCACTGTGAGAAGGGGTTTGATGTTTAGGTGTTAGTGCATGCGGTTTCACCCTACTGTGGCTATGGTGAGTCTTCTCCCTGGTGAGAGGGAGACTGCCTCCCCCTTTCGGGTGTGGCAACTGCGATCTCTCAGAGGTGTGAAAGGTTTGTAGGGCTTGATCTGATTCGCATGAACCCACTTGTATGTGGCTGGGTGCCTTGGTTGTGAGACCCTGATGCGGTTAGCCACTGGTGATAGCTTACCGATGATCTCGAAGGTTCGACTCCTCATGAGGATGTCGTCCACGTAGATGAGGTTGCCGCGTGCAGCCGCGTCACTCATTGCCTTGTGGAGGAAAATGTTTAACTCGGCTGGGGAGTTCGAATACCCAAAAGGACAGCGGTTCCAAGTATACTGGCGGATCCCAAAGGAGAAGGCGAGCTTATATTGGGCTGTTGGATCGACTTTCATTGTCCAGAAACCATTAGCGATGTCTACCATTGAGAAGAAGCGGGCTCCCTTGACCTTAGCTAGCTCCTGATCCAGGTGAATCATGGGCCAGCGGGAGAGAGGAACCTGTTTGTTCAGTGGCCGTTAGTCGATGGTGAGACGCCATTTCCCAGTGGGTTTCAAGACCGGCCAGATTGGAGAATTATATGTTGAGTTGCATTCCCGGATGATTTGCTTCTCCAGCAATTTATCCAGGATGTCTCGGATAGACTTGTATGCGGCTAACGGGATCCTGTACTGGCGTACGAAGGTCGGTGGCGCATTCGGATCAGTGAGGCTGCGGGCCGTGTGAAGTTGGGTCTCCCCACAGTCCTGCGAGTCTCGGGAGTAGATCAGCTGGAAGTCGTGGAACAACGTCTGTAGCGCGTCTCTCTGGTCCTCGGTAGTGAGGGCATCTGCTTTAGCAAGCTGTTGGGTTATCTCAGACTCAAAGCCCGAATAGGGTCTTAGTATCCCTAACCCTGTGTTTGTTAGTATTGTTGTAACCGCATCAGGGTCTCACAACCAAGGCACCTGCGGTCCTGGCAGGGACCATCATGTCGACTTTGCTGGCAACCTGACATGCCTCTGGGATGGTTTGGCCTGATGTCAGGTGTTCAAGTTCAATGGACAGGGGCTCGCTCTTAGCATTAGCCTGGGACCACAGAATCTGATTGACCGTGTCCAGCTTGGTGCCAAGTCTGACCAGAATATAAGCACCTAAAAGGAATGGTGGATGAAGTTTGGGCACCACGCTTATGAAATGGTCAACCTGTTTCTTCCCGATACGGATCGAGAGGGCGCACACTCCTACCGCCTTAAGGAGAGTCTGCGGTGATTCTGCAGAAAGGAGGTGGTGGTTGAGAGGCGCGAAAACTGGGAGAGGTTGATGCTGGCACAGATGGTGGTACAGATCTTGACTGATGACTGTCTTCTCTGACCAAAGCCCCAGGGTCGCTTCTGGGACATGGGTGTCATTGAGATGCACACCGCCAACCAGATGCGGGTTGTACAGCGCTGGGTTTCTGTTCTCCAGCGGACACAGGAAAGATCCGTGGTGTCGGAAAGCACTCAAGTCGCCAGCTTGGAGTTGTGGGCTCGCAAGCGGTGCGGTTTGAGCAGAGCCAGGATTAGGCTCTGGAAAAGGCATCCGCATTGGTAGAGGGTCTCTGGACTCTTGGATGACGGCGACTCGTTCGTCGGAGGCCATCAGGCCACCTGAGGGGTGGAGCGGTTTTGGCGTCTCGACATGAGCCCAGATGCGCCCCTGATGGCAGTCGATAAGCGGTGCCAGCCGGTCCAGGAGATCCTGACCAATGAGAAGTGGTTCGGTGTCAAGGGCACAAATGTGGATGGGGTGCACAAGAGTGACTCTCTGAAACGTGAGGTCCACCCACGCACGTTCTGTGATGGGTGACCTGTCCTGCGTGTAGCTGGTGATGCTAACGTGGCAGGGCTCAATTTGAAGTGGTTTACCTAGGGAGAGCATGGTTCGGGTCACCTCCACAAAGGTGCGTTGGCACATTAGACTGATCTCAGAGCCTGAGTCGAGTAGGGCGAGGATGTTGACGCACCCCCCTACCACCACCGAGGTGTAAATGCGTCTAGCGTGGCCTTTGCGAACAAGATCTCCTAGGAAAGTCAAGAAAGGGGGTTGCGACGGGTCGATGGCCTTGGTTGCCGAGTCTGATTTTGGTTACCCCGCCCATCCTACCAAGCAAACCTTGGCGGTGGAAGTGGGAACGGCTTTTGTGGGGAGCTTGGTGCCGGCGGTGACCGTTGGGCCGCATCAAGCCGCAACTCTATCGCTTTTGTCAGCTTGTCGACCAGGTCGTCCATATCCCTTTCTTTCATTCGGGAGTTTGTCGTCCAGGAATTATACTTACCCTCTTGTTTGCGTTCAAATTGGACCTTATTCCTGGGGTTATTTTCGTTCCTGGGTTTTGTGTGATTCCAGGGGCGTGCGTTCCGCTCACCCCCTTGGTTCTATTGCCATCGTTGCTGGTTAGGTTCCCGGTGTGCCTGTTGTACTGGTCTGGTACTTACCCTTGGCTGAGGCACTTCATCTCCCTCCAGACCTAGACCTGTGTGTCCCGCGGTTTGGATCCCCAGGACTCTGGCGTCCTCCTCGGGTGACCTTGTGGGTCGCATCCGGGTCTCCCATGACATCTGTGCGAAATTACAAACCTCTTGCATGGAGAGTCGGTATGTCCTGCAGTGCATGGTGACATCGTAGCGCACACTTTCGTGTAGGTTATGCAGGAAGAGGGCCTTGAAGGCACGCTCTTCCTCCACTCCTGGGGAGTTACGGCCCTGAGCATAGGCGGCCCTGAAGCGCCTATAGTACTCCCTGGGTGGTTCCTGCTTCCTGTGTAGAACAGCGAGGGCACCGAGCGTGGCGGAGGCGGGGTCCCTGTACCGGCTATACTCCTCCCGGAGTGCTTCACAAAGTCTGGAGTATCGGTCCCGGGTTCCGGGTGCAAGTGTTTCTATGAAACTGTGGACATGTCTGGTAGTGGTCTTCCAGACTAGTTTGAGCTTCTTGCATGAGGAGGCATGGGGTAGGTCACGCAGACAGTGGTCTATCTCTTTGAGATAGCCATCAATATCCGACTCTTTGTGAGTCTCTGGCGATGTCTCTGGCGAAGGACTCTAACTGTCGGGTGCGCAGGCCATGGCTTGGGGCTGGATATGGGCCATCTGATTCACTCGACGACCCGTTGTCACCCTGGTAATTGTCTCGGACAGAGTGACCCCTCCCCCTTGGAGGTGGGGATGGAGTCCGAGGCATGCGTGACTCTTTTAGCGAGTGTCGGTGGTGCGTACGTGGGAATCTGGAATCCCCCATCGAGCTCCGAGCCACTGGGAGGTAGCTCACGCTTCGGCGTGGGGACTCGTCCCGCTGGGAGTAGCTCCACTTGTGAGGTGGGGCTTCTCGTTCCAGTGGGTGGGCGGACGGTGGCGCCTGGTAGCGCCGACGTTCGGGCTCTTCCGACTGACTCTCCCTGCGCATGGGACGGTGTGCGTCCGTGGGGGGCGCGGTTTCAAGGTCCGACAGGTCAGGCATATCCGTGTCTGGGGGTGTACTTACCTGGGCAGCAGCCTATGGTTCCTCACACTGGAGTTCTCTCTCCTCCTCCCTGCACGGCCTGCGGAGGGCTTCCTCCCTCTCCTCCTTCAGTTCGGCCACTTCCTGTCGCAGGGAGGTGGCTGCATGACCCAGTCGACTGATTAGCTCCCCATCCTCAGCTTTCTGCTGTTGTGCTTTGCGCTGAGACAGGAGGAAGATTCGACCCACCACGTCAGCTATTGTGCGTTGTGGTTTCCCTGTCGGGTGATTAACATAATCAACAAGCTCCTGCAGTTGATCATTGCATGTCACTACAACGTAGTGCTCAAGGTTTTCCCTGTCCTCAAGGGACAGCTGGAGGAGACCAGCGACCGCATCCTGCAGGTCTTCGTCGACTGATACCTGGGGATCCTCAGCTGCTTGTTCTTTCGGGCCGTAGTTGCTCATTTTACCTCTAGTAAAAGGCAGAACCCGGTGGCTTCACTTGTTTGGTTTTAACAGCGAAAAAGAATGTATGTTGTTATGCTGATGTGGGTGCACAGGTGAGCGGCGTCGACCTGTGACTTACAATGGTAATGTTAATACACTTCTACAGTCTGTGGACTGTTAGTGAGGTGTCTCTAGCACCTCTGGTGAGTGATAACAGTGTTATAACGCGTCTTAGTATCCCTAACCCTGTGTTTGTTAGTATTGTTGTTAAACAATAAATGGCTAATCACAACATGCATATGCAACCCTCAACTGTACTTGCTTAGCATATAGTAATGGGGAAAAAACAAATCGATCCTTGAAAATCGATTTCTAAACAATCATATTAATAATAATAATATTTACTATTATTATTATTATTACTATACCTCTCAGGTTATTGTGCATAAATCTCTGGATAAAACTGGTTTAAGAAGGCCTCACACGGGGCGACAATTATGTTGGGGATGTAACAGGGGCAGATTTGGTTATCAACAGTTCATTATTAATGTCAATATTATTATCGATATTAATAATTATATTTAATATATTATCATGATATAATCATGAATAAACGGGTCACCACCCTGGGATCAGGGAAAAGATAACCTAAAACTGTATTCAGTCTCAATATAAAGGTTTTATACTCACATGTCAAGGATTGTGATCATTGGCATAGAAGTATAAGAACAATCTAACAATTAAAAAGGCGTGAAATTCGAGCACTAGCCTTCACAACCTGCTGTTATCCAGTGACATATACACAACAAGCACAAGAGACCGCTAGTTATAACATAATAAGATTTATTAAAATCAGTAATAATGATCACAGCTAGCTATGTCCTTAGCGTCCGCCGGCAACAGCTAGCGTAGGACACGTGTGGGGCGGCGTGTGTGTGTGTGTGTGTTAGCGTGACACAAACAAAGAGAGAGAGAGAATGCGCGAGCAATATTCTGAGGCTCAGAAGGCGTGCAGCTATCACACGGGCGCGCGTGAATGAACTGGCGTTTATTCCGCGAGACCGGTCTTTTAACTGATAGTAGACGCTTACTGAGCTCGCGAATATGGCTGAGGTTAGTCGAAAACACTGTTACAGAAATCAACCCAGCGGCGTGGGTACACAATCAGCATTCAAATACAGCAGCACATAAACAACGGACTCGGCGGTCCGCGATCAGAACTTAAAACACATTAACAAGAATTACAAGCATGTCCTACACTATCGAATCTCTGCTTCTGCCCAGACAAATAGCCTCTTACTTTCGTCCATGTGAGATGCGTCGATGTGAGGTTTCCGTCCCGTGCGGTGATGGCGTTTCTTGACGCCGGCAACGGACGGTAGTTCGCGGGCGCTCGTTCAGCGCTGGATCCAATTAGTTGAAGAAAACCGTTAGTATTTCTTCCTTCTGCAGGCAACGATAAACAATCGCGGGGCTCGGCGATTTAGTCAGCTGATTTCAGACAAAGACGGGTCGAGTTATCCGTTCTGCTGGCAGCTGAGACGAAGAAAGTGTTTTTCTTCCTTCCGTGGGTGAACAGGAGAGTCACGCTGTCGCGGCGGTCTCCTCAGGATCCAAAATGATAAACAAAAGAAAAAAAAACGAGTAGAGAAAAAGAGAGGTAAAACAGTCTGTTGCTCGTCCAGCGAGTTTGGGGGAAAGACTGCGGCCTAGGACAAAGGAAACGCTGCAGACGTAATGTTCACCTCCCGTTGTAACGTGAGTCACGGTGGAGAGAGGAAGTTCCTCAGGCGGCGCCGGAATATATAGCTTACGGCTGCTTCAGGGGACCCCCTGGGGTTACCTGAGGTTGTCAGCCAATAGGGCACCAGTTGTGACATTGCCATTTTAGGTGACACTAAAATGGTGGTTGTAGTTTTTATCTCCTTTGTTCCTTTGTCCTGACCGCATGTGTAGGCTTTTGTAGGCCACATTGTGTAGTCCTAACGGTGAGTTCCCAACAGAAATAAGGTTAGGCATTTTCACATTTTACATTGTTATTTGAATGGGTCGTGGTGAGCAGGTTTACACAATTGCCACCATGCAGTCGTGTGGCTCACCATCCACTGCTGTAGACAAAAGGCTTTCTGGTTAAGACTCACCTGTTCAGACTTCACCTCGACTAGCATGACACCCCCCCCCGGCCCCCCCCCCCCAAAAAAACAAAACAAAAAAAAACACCCTTACCTACAGCACTCTGATCGTAGCACTGTTGCTCTTGAACTACTAGTTTACTCAGATGAGGACCTGACACTTGTTCTACTTTTAGCTCTTACTTTATCGGCAATGATTCGTTGTGGTTTCCTTGTTTCCTTCTTTTGACAAATGTACTTATTGTAAGTCGCTTTGGACAAAAGCGTCTGCTAAATGACCTAAATGTAAATGTAAATGTAATGTTAAGTACAATACTTCAGGTTATAGTGACATTAGGGAGTGAGAGCAAAACATTATGGTAATGCATCATCTTTGCTGGAGTGAGGTGGCTCATTCTCCACTCCAGGAGGATGGATGCAACTACCTGAGGAACAAAAAGATTTAGCGATGACATTCATTCTTTCTTTTTACAAACTGTCTGTGTCAAAAGGTTGCTCTGAGTCGGGTCAGCCCAAGGTCGGGGGGGCAGTCAGGGTTTGTACAAGCTAAACAAAGCTGGCATGTCCGTCGTTGTCCAAGTCCGTGTGTTTGTCGGTCGATGTCCATGGTCATGTGTCATGCTCTGCAGAGGATGTGCCATCTCAGCATAATTTTAAAGATGGCTTGGATCCGATTATCGGTTAGTTAGTTTTTTTAAACCTTATGGGAAATAATGTGGCCTAGGAAGGTTACTTCCTGTTTTACCCACTACAATTTTGAGAGGCTGACTTTGTGGCCTTGTGCTGCTAAAAACTTTAGCAGTGCCACTGTGTCAGCCTGGCATGCCTGTTCACTTTTTGAAAACCAAAGTGAATTGTCGACCTACTGCATAATTTTACTCTTGCAAGGATGTTTTAAGACCTTTTGTCTCAGTAGCCCATTGCGGCTCTGGTGTGTGTCCAAGAACGACCTGGGACATAATTGTGTGTGGATCAGAAACCCATGGAGCTCTGGCATAAACCGCGTTGTTCTCTGCTCTCATATCCCAAACAAATTGCAAGACCGCTGGTTGTTTTTCTTGAGGTGCCTTTTTACTGGAAAGATAGGTGTGCAACAAGGTGAATCTGGACATGCGACAACTCCATGCTCCATGAGCAATCCAAATACTGGAGCTACCCCAAAATAAATGATCACCAGTTAACAAATCTGACTCATATCCTCTAAGCCATTGTGTCTCAAAATCTTCATCATCTGTGAGTGTGATGTATTCAGTGCAATGTTACGATTTGCATTGCAAAGGTTGTTAGCTTTTGAACAACAGAGTGAGGATGATCACACTTCAAATCCCATGTGTATTCATACAAAAGGAGTTGGGTCAAAAGTGACACCCTGAAAATGCCTATTTTCTCTGGTGTGTGTTTGTCTGTGTGTTTTGCTCACCCATGTCCACTCCCTGTTCCGTCTCTCTGCCTAGTCACCAACCTCCTCTCCCATGTGTCCTTCTCCCTCTTGGTCCTGGATTTGTTACTATAACTCCTGTCCTCTGGTCAGAATTGCCATTCTTCTGAGTTTTTTTTTTTTGTTTTGCTTTGGGACAGTCTTTAATCCAGTGAACTCCCACGGTGGTGACAGGCGTTTTTGAAAAGTCCATCCATGAGCCCTGCCCCGTCTGCCTGGTCTTCCTCTGCCCTGATGGTGTAGTTTCCGTTCATAGGCCTGCAGTTGAGCCATTTGCAGTCTATTTTCCAGCTTTACCTTCTTCTTGTCAGCTTTTTCCTCAGTTCTTGCTTACATATTTGGCATAGCTGGAGTGTTCAGATCAGGCAAAGGTGCAGCAGGTCCGATGACTCGTGTCCGCCTGTCACAGGTAATAGTTGTTGTGGTGCAGTTTCAGGAGGTGTGTAGGGAGGAGGAGGCCGTGCTTCGCCAGAGACACAGTCCAGGTCCTGGTGTACTCTGCCTGTGGGAAAATTAGCACACTGGGTTTTTAGTTCCCCACCCCCCGCTATGTTAATTATTTTGTATGTCCCTGTACAATACTGCTGTTTACAATCACTGAAGCTTTTCAACCTCCATGAAATTTTATTTATTAATTTTTTTCAGCACTTTCTAATTGCTGCCGTATCTATCTGATTTAGACTGGAACTACCATTCGATGAAAAAACATATTTCTCCCAAACCTCCAGATACTCACATGTTCCGTCTCCATGCTTGTCACACATGGTCTTTGCACACCCCTCATATACAATTTTGG
This sequence comes from Eutrigla gurnardus, assembly GCF_963514095.1. Classification (NCBI taxonomy): domain Eukaryota; kingdom Metazoa; phylum Chordata; class Actinopteri; order Perciformes; family Triglidae; genus Eutrigla; species Eutrigla gurnardus. The sequence goes on from NC_139918.1 coordinate 12,458,871, forward strand.
ACCCCATAGTTTACTTTGAGTCTTACCCATAATGAATCATTTCAACAAGTCTTACCAGAAAGAACCCAGAGATTCTGTGGTACCACACACAATTTCTAATGTGGACCACAGCCGTAAAAATAGCTGTAGCCCGATCCGGATCCTAATAAACAAACAAAATAAAATAGAAACTTTTAACTGCACTCAGTCAGTTGGGACCTTTCAATGAGATATAATTTTCCAGATATTCATTGAAAGAGTGATTGGCCCCTACGTCCAATCTGGTCAGCCCGTCTGGACTTGGTGCCGACCCCTGGTACCTCTATTGTCAGATCAGTACTCTTGAGATTGTGTGCTACTGCCTCGTTAGCTCTATTAACGCGTTCACGCGTTGGACATCTATGACCAAAATGTGTATGTGTGTTGGATTCCATAGTTACATGTCTGCGACCGGCACAAGTTTAGCTACGTTTTCACCCAAAACTGACTGACACAATCTTGGCATTGGGAGTGAGTTGGAAATATTATATTATATCGACACAAGCTGAAGATTCCCTGCCATTCACACCCATTATAACATCTGAAACTTCACCAAACTCAAACTGCGATATCAGGAAAACCGTACGGACCATCGACATGAATGTTTGACCCAATAAAGTCCACAGTCTTGTGAACTTCCAAACGTGATTAACACGTTTGGAAGTTAAAGTATGGTGAACTTTTGTGGTGCTGAAGTCAATGAAAAACCAATGTAAACAACAAAGCAGTGGTTACTATGGCAACCTGAAAGTTATTTTCTTTTTTTTCATTTTGGAGTGTACAATGTGCTTTGATGTCTTTGATGTCTTTGATGACTGGTGACATCACGTGACACCTGAGTGTATAAATACAAGCAGCGACCAGAACTCAGCGTGGAGTTATTGGAGTTTGGAGAGAGAGAGACATTTTGAGAGATAGTGAATTGAGAGGAACGAAAATTTAATCTATGTTCAAGCAGATAGTGACAGAACTTTTACATCTGGAGCAGGCTGTCTCCACTAGTCTGCTCTTCTCGTCCATCTGTTCCTCGGCGAAAGCCAGTTTACATTTTAACATCACTGTAAACCATCACCCCAGCAGCGAAGATGCAGCAGGGAAACAGCAGGAGGCCTCGTGTCCAACTGACCTCTTAGGAGACCATCAAACAGCTGCACTCACAGCTGCGTGAGCAGCAGCGAATCAATGCTGAAGAGTACAGCATTAGGGTGGAGCTCACTGAGGAGCTCAAACGGCAAAAGACCCTGAAGGAAATGCACATTAATCAGGGGAAGGCCGTCCGTGGCGAACTGGAGAGGCTCAAGAGGGCAAGTGAGCCAGAGACCCTGACCAAAATGGAGATTGCCTCTGCAGCCCATAGCACCGTGAAGATTAAGAAGAAGAAAGATCTTCAGACGGACCATGAGGACCTCAAGTTTGAACAGCTGGAGAAGGCGATCCAGAGCCTCAGGCAGGAGATTGCAAAAAACATTAACATTCTTACTGTGAGGGCGGTAACCTCTCCACAGACCTTTAACTTGGCCTGTTGGCATCACCTGATTGTCTCCATGCAGATAAGTTTTATTCCATACTGCGGAACATCAGGGAGGGTGTGGGTTCTTGTTGTGAATTGGGTTGTTGTGCAAGCACCGCGATGGTTTGGAGTAAAATGCACCCTAGGGTAATTTCCACCATGACATCCAGTCAAATACCCCCTTGGAAGCATTTTTAGCAATGGCAGGGCTTGAAGACCAGCCTGGCATGCCTGTTCACTTTTTGAAAACCAAAGTGAATTGTCGACCTACTGCATAATTTTACTCTTGCAAGGATATTTAAGACCTTTTGTCTCAGTAGCCCATTGCGGCTCTGGTGTGTGTCCAAGAACGACCTGGGACATAATTGTGTGTGGATCAGAAACCCATGGAGCTCTGGCATAAACCGCGTTGTTCTCTGCTCTCATATCCCAAACAAATTGCAAGACCGCTGGTTGTTTTTCTTGAGGTGCCTTTTTACTGGAAAGATAGGTGTGCAACAAGGTGAATCTGGACATGCGACAACTCCATGCTCCATGAGCAATCCAAATACTGGAGCTACCCCAAAATAAATGATCACCAGTTAACAAATCTGACTCATATCCTCTAAGCCATTGTGTCTCAAAATCTTCATCATCTGTGAGTGTGATGTATTCAGTGCAATGTTACGATTTGCATTGCAAAGGTTGTTAGCTTTTGAACAACAGAGTGAGGATGATCACACTTCAAATCCCATGTGTATTCATACAAAAGGAGTTGGGTCAAAAGTGACACCCTGAAAATGCCTATTTTCTCTGGTGTGTGTTTGTCTGTGTGTTTTGCTCACCCATGTCCACTCCCTGTTCCGTCTCTCTGCCTAGTCACCAACCTCCTCTCCCATGTGTCCTTCTCCCTCTTGGTCCTGGATTTGTTACTATAACTCCTGTCCTCTGGTCAGAATTGCCATTCTTCTGAGTTTTTTTTTTTTTTTTTGCTTTGGGACAGTCTTTAATCCAGTGAACTCCCACGGTGGTGACAGGCGTTTTTGAAAAGTCCATCCATGAGCCCTGCCCCGTCTGCCTGGTCTTCCTCTGCCCTGATGGTGTAGTTTCCGTTCATAGGCCTGCAGTTGAGCCATTTGCAGTCTATTTTCCAGCTTTACCTTCTTCTTGTCAGCTTTCTCCTCAGTTCTTGCTTACATATTTGGCATAGCTGGAGTGTTCAGATCAGGCATGGGTGCAGCAGGTCCGATGACTCGTGTCCGCCTGTCACAGGTAATAGTTGTTGTGGTGCAGTTTCAGGAGGTGTGTAGGGAGGAGGAGGCCGTGCTTCGCCAGAGACACGGGCCCTCATTTATAAAGCTTGCGTATGCACAAAACGGGGCTGGAAACGTGCGTACGCCACTTTCCACGCAAATGTTGTGATCTATAAAAAACAAACTTGACGGGAAAGAGTTCGTACCCGTAAGCAAACTCTGGGGCATGCGTACCGGTACGCACATTCTGGAGACTGGAAGGGAATCAGCAGTAAACGTGAGAAGAACTATATATTTTTGATGACTCGCACACATTTAATTACACTCCATATCATACGTTAGATCTGCGTTATCATGATGAACTCCAGCAATGTTTTTGACGCTTTTAATGAGTGATAGTTTTTTCATATTAACACCTTCTTTTAAAATCTGACTTGTATCTTAAATCGAAATCATTTTGAAATATTGAATCAGCGCTGTCACCGCAGGAGGAGGAGACGGCCCAATTGCATGTAATACCTTCCATTAGATCACTGTAGAACACAGCGGGAATAACTAAATATTCTCCTTATTTATGTGCATATATCATCAACGCGCATACATACAGCCATTAAGCCATCGTATAATTGTTACACTTTATCCTCGTTTTTAAACCACCAGAGCGCAGAGGAAATGCGCTATAATGAGTGCCACGCTCGTGCGCGCTCAGTCGTGGAGCGTGGAGAGCGCAACTTTACCGAACTTCAGGAGGCAGAATCTACCACCCGGCAAAGGTGGTAGAGACCCCAGCATGATGAGCCCGAGCCACGGCCCCGTGCCCGACTGGAGGGGTATCCTCAGGGCGCAAGAATCCGTGAGGATGTCATGCTGCGTTTGTAAGATAAGGAAGACAACAATCAATGTTCATTGTAAACGTATTATTTTATTAATCACAGTGTGCGTTTGCCGTAGCTCATCTGCAACGTTGTTGATGGCGGTGATTGTGTCTCGCTGAAGTTGCAGGACGGCATCAGTGAGCACCCGACCGCTTGATGTGCCATTCGTCACTGCGGTCAAGCCAGCCGACACATCGTGAACGACAGTCAAGCCAGCCGACCCAGTTTTATGCTGTGCGTGTTTATAGTAGCTTTACGGTAATAGCGTCTCAAAACTGGTTTCAAAATAAAAGCATTCGTCGGGTACATAGCGAAAGACTGTCACGAAAGCAAAATACTGTCAACGGAAATGTACGGACGTTGTGTACTTTCAAAATAAAGGCTCAAATAATTGACAATTGTAATCTTAAACCAATCGTTTTTTATTGGAATTTCTAACAAGGTCATGTTTCCACATGCTAATTTCACTTAAGGTTATTGTAGACGTACACTGCCTCATATTGCCACCCAGGAAGTTTCAAGTCTTTCTGGTGTATAGTTTCAAAATAAAAGCCCGTCAGTGTCAAATATGAGACAAATTACATATGATTTGGGATTCAATTTAAAAGGAATCGCCCTGTTATCAAGGAATAATTCCACTTCAGAGTGACAGTATATGACCTGGTAGTGTGACCCAGTGAGTATCAAGACATTCTGATGTGTTGTTTCAGAATAAAAGCATGTCAAAGTGTCAAATATGAGACAAATTACATATGATTTAGGATTCAATTTAAAAGGAAACGCCCTGTTATCAAGCAATAATTCCTCTTCAGGGTCATAGTATCTGACCTGGTAGTGTGACCCAGTGAGTATCAAGACATTCTGATGTGTTGTTTCAGAATAAAAGCATGTCAAAGTGTCAAATATGAGACAAATTACATATGATTTGGGATTCAATTTAAAAGGAAACGCCCTGTTATCAAGCAACAATTCCACTTCAGAGTGACAGTATATGACCTGGTAGTGTGATCCAGTCAGTATCAAGACATTCTGATGTGTTGTTTCAGAATAAAAGCATGTCAAAGTGTCAAATATGAGATAAATTACATATGATTTGAGATTCAATTTAAAAGGAAACGCCCTGTTATCAAGCAACAATTCCACTTCAGAGTGACAGTATATGACCTGGTAGTGTGATCCAGTCAGTATCAAGACATTCTGATGTGTTGTTTCAGAATAAAAGCATGTCAAATATGACACAAATTACATATGATTTGGGATTCAATTTAAAAGGAAACGCCCTGTTATCAAGCAATAATTCCACTTCAGGGTTATAGTATCTGACCTGGTAGTGTGACCCAGTGAGTATCAAGACATTCTGATGTGTTGTTTCAGAATAAAAGCATGTCAAAGTGTCAAATATGAGATCAATTACATATGATTTGAGATTCAATTTAAAAGGAAACGCCCTGTTATCAAGCAACAATTCCACTTCAGAGTGACAGTATATGACCTGGTAGTGTGATCCAGTCAGTATCAAGACATTCTGATGTGTTGTTTCAGAATAAAAGCATGTCAAATTGTCAAATATGAGATAAATTACATATGATTTGGGATTCAATTTAAAAGGAAATGCCCTGTTATCAAGCAACAATTCCACTTCAGAGTGACAGTATATGACCTAATAGTGTGATCCAGTGAGTATCAAGACATTCTGATGTGTTGTTTCAGAATAAAAGCATGTCAAATATGACACAAATTACATATGATTTGGGATTCAATTTAAAAGGAAACGCCCTGTTATCAAGCAATAATTCCACTTCAGGGTTATAGTATCTGACCTGGTAGTGTGACCCAGTTGGTATCAAGACATTCTGATGTGTTGTTTCAGAATAAAAGCATGTCAAAGTGTCAAATATGAGACAAATTACATATGATTTGGGATTCAATTTAAAAGGAAACGCCCTGTTATCAAGCAACAATTCCACTTCAGAGTGACAGTATATGACCTGGTAGTGTGACCCAGTGAGTATCAAGACATTCTGATGTGTTGTTTCAGAATAAAAGCATGTCAAAGTGTCAAATATGAGACAAATTACATATGATTTAGGATTCAATTTAAAAGGAAATGCCCTGTTATCAAGCAAAAATTCCTCTTCAGGGTCATAGTATCTGACCTGGTAGTGTGACCCAGTGAGTATCAAGACATTCTGATGTGTTGTTTCAGAATAAAAGCATGTCAAAGTGTCAAATATGAGACAAATTACATATGATTTGGGATTCAATTTAAAAGGAAACGCCCTGTTATCAAGCAACAATTCCACTTCAGAGTGACAGTATATGACCTGGTAGTGTGATCCAGTGAGTATCAAGACATTCTGATGTGTTGTTTCAGAATAAAAGCATGTCAAATATGAGACAAATTACATATGATTTGGGCCCTGTTATCACAGAGTAATTCCACTTCAGTTATAGTATTGGACCCTATAGTGTGACACAGTATCAAGACCATGTTTAGAAATGTATTTTTTTTATTTTGTACATTGACAACAAACATTTAACTTTAGAACATGAGCTGTAACCAAAAATTGAGTAAGTAATAAATACGTCCATCCATCCATCCATTGTCTACCGCTCATCCTGCACTCAGGGTCCCGGGGGGGCTGGAGCCGATCCCAGCTGTCATTGGGCGAAGGCAGGGTAGTAATAAATACGTAAAAAACTAAAATAATAAAGATACTTTCTCAGTGTCCAGAAAAAAATGTGGTCCTAATTGCAAAGGACACAATCCCACTTGCTTGCCCTTGCTTGGAGGAGTTGTTCTTTATCCATCCCCAGACACAGCTCGTGGTACCACCTTTGACATGTGTCACACATTATCTGTAAAATGAAATAAGCAAAGACAATATCTTTATCATCTTTTCAGGAATAAGAGGCCATTTAGGACAATTGTTTGAAGGAATGTAGGGAATTTAGGTGGTCCGCAACCTTGTTTACAGTTTTCCATTGTCTGAAAAAGTTTGAGAAATACTCAAACAATAGATTTTATTATATTATCATACAATATATCCCAAATCATAAATGTACAAGAAAAAATGAAAACTAACCCAATCCGTAGTTGGAGGCCCTGATCCTGGGGGCTTTGAGGCAGAGCACATCGCACAGTGGTTGTCTATGTCAAACACTGTAAGAAAACACATTTCTTATATTACACACACTTAATATCAACACATTCCATTTTGTTGGCAGCTGGGATCAATTTATATGAATCTTCTCACACTCGATTATGAATTATCATCAACTCAACAGATAATGAATTAGTTTCAAGGACAAATCCATCATGTAGTCACACGGTGACTGTGTAACGACTAGTTTTGCGAAGTTCCGAATAGGTTGTTTTCTTTGGTATAACTTTAGTGTTTGGAGTCTGGTTTGTGTTTTAGTAACGGCTGACTGTATTGATGTTTTCTTAGTTATGTTCATTGTTCTGTTAATTGATTATGAGTCCTGTGATTATGTGATTGGATTATGTGTTAATGTGAGTTATGTGTGTGACATTTGAAGGTGAATTTGTTCATAAAATAAATGACGCTTTGGACTACAAAACATGTACTGTATATGTGTGCATTCCCTTTTAGAGGCTGTAGTTTACTTGAATGAGTTTGATTGCATTTAACTACATAACAAAATGAACAACCTCATATAAAGAAAACAGAAAAATGACTAACAAACCTGAACCATTGAGAATTGCAAGTGCGAACTTAGTCCTTGCATTAGCCATCTCCTTCTTGGATGTTCCAAAGGACATGAGTGGCAATGCAGGAGATGCTTCCATCACTGCCTTCGCCATCTACACCAACATACAGAATGAAGCTTGTAATGTTTGAAACATTGTTTTTGAATACTAATACTTATAAAATACAAGGGATTTGTCAACAATCTTCCCTCACTTCAATCTCATTAACATCAATAAAAAAAATGTTTTGTGTGAATTCACTATTTGGACATTGATGAGTTATACTTTTTATCATGCACAACAATTGTTTGTCATAACTGTAATTTATGATATATTCATCATCTTATTTGACTTTAACTTATATACTGTACATATTTATATGTATGTTTCCTAGTTATGCATTCATATTTTTTTTTTTACATTGAATGAAGGCACTGCCTGCCCCACTGAATATCTGACATGAAAGGTATTAAACACAATGTAATTTTGGACATGCAGTGAAAGAACAATGCAGCATTGTTACTATCCCCCATGGCAACCATGTTAAAATGATGACGTCTTGTCAACCACCATCTCAGTAGAGCAACAATCGTCTTTATTAGATAAACTGGTATTATGTATCATTCATTCATTAGGATATGTCCTAGTGACTTTATCCTTTGAATATAGAAAAAATATTTTAATTGCTTTAACAATTTAGCCAATACTTCCTTAAAAGACTTAAAATTTCCATCAGTGTTTCATTCCTGGTGATAATTGTTATTTAGCCATTTTCAGATAAACCATGTTTTTCCTACTGACTTTGACAGAGATTTATAGGGATCGAAATTGAGATCACACGTGTTCATTACCATGGTGACAATGACCCCACAACTATTGCTGTCCTGTTGAACAGGATGGGGCATGGTTGCTCCTCTCCACTTTACAGTCCCCCAGTCATTCATTGAATGGCAGATCATTCTCATCTTCAGGTATTCCCTTGGTAAAAACACATGGTACATGGTATCAAACTACTGTGACAGCCCTCTGGCACCTCCTGATTGCCAGGCTTCCAGGAGGTGATCAGTGTAATGGGTAACACCCATGTGGGCTGAGCACCTACACTATATAAGCTGTGGGAATCAGCCATTTTGGCGCTCGGTGCCTGGACGGATGAGTTGTTCAGGGTTTTGGTTCAGCTTTGCTTCGGACATACACCACATGCTCCACTCATCCAGACACAGCACTCATTACTGATTACTGACTTACATGCACAACATTAACTTGCTTTATTCTAATTTGGGTTAAATAAACTATTTTGGCAAACTTAAAGTCATGTGTGGTCTCCTCTTTGTCATTCCCTTGAGCCGGGCTGTGACAAATGGGGGCTCGTCCGGGATTATTTGGATTGATTAATTGGAAATTTTGGAGGAGTATCACACATGACAGTTTGGTAGTTCTTTCGGGAGAGCATTTGTTTCGTTTATTGTTTGGATTGTTAAGATTGTTTTGGGTACGTTTACAGGTGCTGGCATTTTAGTATGTTCTTCGCTTTGCGAATATCTGGAGTTTTTTCCTGGCAGGCCTAAGCCTAGCTAACAACCTGCTCTAATAGTTTGTTTGTATTTGTATTTTTTTGTCAATATTTTTTTTTTTTTTTTGTGGTGGTGAAAGCAGCTGGAGCTATATGCTCGGGATCACGTCTAGGGTGTTCTGAGGGCAACTGCATAGCAGGGGCTTTTCAGACCCACTAGTTTACAGTGAATAAATACCCACTGCAAGTAATCACCTGAAGACTAGGGATAAGGTATATAGCTAGGGTTTGGGGATTATCTAGTCTAGGGTAGGGGAAGCTCCAGTGTTCGTTTTAGTAAGCACCTCTGTTGCTAAGCACCTTTTTGGTTGGTTCAGGTTGCGATTGGTGGAGCAGTATGGCTTCTGTAGTAGATGATTTTGTTCGGTCTCCTTCAGAGGCGTTGCTTGATAGCTGCACTAAAGATCAGCTTTTGAGAATTGCTGATTTTTTCAAAATTGAGATTGCAGCCACTCGTCTGAAGGACACAATAAAACGCATCCTTAAGGCAACTTTAATGGAAGAAGGGGTTCTGACTTCTGATGAAGACAAGGGTTTACCGAGTACAACTGTTTCAGCAGGGGGTAGTTTCACTTATGAGCAGCAGAAAGAGCTGCTGATGTTACAGATGGAACATGAGAAATTCAAACAACAAAAGGAGTTGGAGTGTGAAGTAATGAAACAAAGAACGGAACAGGCAAAACTGGAAATAGAACAATGTAAACTGAATCTAGTTAAAGAAGGTAAAATGTCAATATCTGATATGACTAGTTCTGCTGGTTCGTCTAGGGTGGATTGTACTAAGAATCTGAAATTGCTGCCTAAATTTGATGAGAAAGACCCAGACACTTTTTTTTCTATGTTTGAGCGTCTCGCTGATGCACAGAATTGGCCTGATAGTGAACGTACATTGTTGCTCCAATGCATTCTTACAGGTAAAGCCCAAAAGGCATATGCATCATTGACAGCAGAACAATGCAAAGAGTATAAAATTGTAAAGGAAGCAGTTTTAAAGGCTTATGAATTAGTTCCTGAAGCTTACAGGCAGCGCTTCAGAAATTGGGAAAAAAGAGAGAAGCAAACTCATGTGGAGTTTACAAGGGAGTTAGTGACACATTTTGGTCGTTGGTGTTCTTCATCCAGTGTCGGTTCCTTTGAAGAACTGTGTAACCTTGTTGTTATTGAACAATTTAAGCAGTCGGTGCCTAGCTTCATATCTACTTATATCAATGAGAGAAAAGTTAAAACTCCTGAGGAAGCGGCTGTACTTGCGGACGAATATGTTTTGACACACAAACGCGTCTTTGGGGAGCAGAGTCAACAACGGTTTAGACTCAGAGATAGGGGGGAGAAAGATGAATCGGATTCCAGTCGGGGTTCTGCAAAGGGAGAGCAACGCATATTTTGGAGCAACAAATCTATTACAGCTTGTAATTATTGTCAGCGACAGGGTCATTGGAAGAATGAGTGCCCCTTGCTAAAATCCAAAAAGGGTTCTAATACATGGCCTGCTAAATCTGCTGGGTTAGCTGTTCCGCTTAGTAACTCAAGGTCAAGTACTGACAAAATTGTCTCTCCATATCAGATGCAAACTAAAATGTTGGGTGCAGCTGAAATTGATTCAGGGTATGCTCCATTTATATCGGATGGTTTTGTGTCCCTAGTTGACAGCAGTGAGAAGGTTCCTGTCAAAATTTTGAGAGATTCTGGGGCATTAAATACCTTTATCAGGAAGTCAGTCTTACATTTCTCCCCATGCTCGGACACAGGGAGTTGTGTTCCAATCAGAGGAATGGGATTGAACACCATTTTTGTGCCTGTTCATACAGTGCATTTGTCTTGCAGTTTGGGACAGGGGGACGTGGAGGTTGGTGTGCGTCCGGAATTACCAGTATATGGTGTTGATGTCATCAAATCATTGATGTCAGCAATGATTTTGCAGGAGCATGTATGTGGCCTGATGTATCAGCTTCTGATGTGACCTCACAGGGGTTTTGTGTGTCATCGCCTATAAGGGCACAGGGTTCCGAGGTCCCTGAGCAGTCAATATCTCCGGTGTGTGCGGTAACTTGTTCTATGGGTGTGCTGCCCAGTGTGTCAGACGTTGATTCAGGTAAAGGTAATGATGCTGAATTTGCATTCATGTGGCCAACTGATCTTGTGTCTGGTTCTCATTCAGAATTGGTGAAGGACCAGAAAGATGATCTCTCGTTAAAAGAACTGTTTGAGCAGGCCACGTCTTCTCGTAAGGGGGGAAACTACTCTGGAGCGTATTTTTTCCATCATGATCTGCTGATGAGGCGGTGGGTCCCTCATGGTGAGAATTTGGCAGGGGGGGTAGTGGAGCAGATTGTACTTCCAGTGAAGTATAGACAATCTGTGATCAAGATGGCTCATGATAATGTAGCTGGACATATGGGAGTGAGGAAGACTTATGATCGTGTATTGCGACATTTTTTTTGGCCTCATCTGAAACGGGAGATAGCAGCTTACATTAGGACCTGTCATACTTGCCAGTTGACAGGCAAGCCAAATCAGTGCATTACACCTGCTCCCTTACACCCTATACCTGTGATAAGTCAGCCATTTGAACATTTGATCATTGATTGTGTTGGCCCTCTCCCTCGGTCAAGATCGGGTAGTCAGTATTTGTTGACTGTAATGTGTCAGGCAACTAGGTATCCGGCTTGTTATCCACTGCATACGATTTCTGCCAAGTCAGTGGTTAGAGCCCTTAGCAAGTTCATTTCGGTGTTTGGAATCCCCAAAGTAATCCAGAGCGATCAAGGCTCAAATTTTACATCTCGGTTATTTTCCCAGGTGCTCCAGCAACTTCGTATTAAACATAATAAATCATCAGTATATCATCCACAGAGTCAGGGTGCACTGGAAAGGTTCCATCAACACTTAAAATCATTACTCCGTGCTTACTGTACGGAGTTAAAGGTAGACTGGGAAGAGGGGTTGCCTTGGCTCCTGTTGGCGGCCAGAGAAGTTGTGCAGGAAAGCACAGGGTTCAGTCCGAACGAGCTTGTGTTTGCACACACTGTGCGGGGTCCGTTAACTATAGTGTCAGACCAGTGGAAGCCTGAAGGGCCCCCGCAAAACTTGATCACCTTTGTCAATGGCTTTAGGCAGAGACTTTATGAGGCAGGTGCGCTGGCTAAGGAAAAATTGGAACTTGCTCAGAAAAAAATGAAACGGCTGTATGACCGTAAGGTTGAACAATACCAGTACTGTCCTGGCGATCAAGTTTTAGTATTGCTGCCAATGGTTGAATCACCATTTCATGCCAAGTTTTTTGGTCCGTGTTCAGTTTTGAAACAGGTTACAGAGCAGAACTATCTCATTGACATGCCCAACAAAAGGAAATCATCAAAAATCTGCCATGTTAATTTGTTGAAGCCTTATCATGCTCGTTTGTCGTCTGAGTCCTCTGTGAATGTGGGTAAGTCCGAAGCATGCGGCAACCCCACTCTTTTGGTAAGCACGGTTAACCCCTGTACTTCACAGGTAATGGCAGAGCTTGAGGGGGGAGGAGATGTGTCAGGAGATGGGGTTTTACAACCTCGTCTGACGAATTCAGAGACACTGCGTAACTTGTCTGACTCATTGAGACATTTGGATGACAGTAAATGTGATCAGTTGGTTAGCATCCTTCAGTCCTATCCATCTCTGTTTTCAGACACACCTTCTCGCACTCACCTGATTGAGCATGATGTTGACGTTGGGGATGCTCAGCCCATTAAACAGCGCTTTTATCGGCTTTCTGCTGACAAAAGAGAGGTACTAGATTCTGAGGTACACTATATGCTGGAAAATGGTATTGCAGAGCCATCTTTCTCTGCCTGGTCTTCACCATGTCTACTGATTAAAAAAACGGATTCCACTTTTAGGCCTTGCACTGACTTTCGTAAAGTTAATGCTGTGACAAAGCCCGATGTGTATCCCCTTCCAAGGATGGAGGACTGTGTCGATCAAGTCGGGGCAGCAAAATATGTCAGCAAGTATGACCTTCTCAAAGGTTATTTGCAGGTCCCCCTTTCAAAAAGAGCTCAAGAGGTTTGCTCCTTTATTACCCCCTCAGGTTTATATGCTTACACTGTTATGCCATTTGGATTGAGAAACGCGCCAGCCACCTTCCAAAGATTGATGAATAGAGTTGTGTCTGGATTGTGTGGCTGTGCGGTGTACTTGGACGATGTGGTAATATACAGCGACACCTGGGAGGAACACTTAACCCGAATGACAGCATTTTTAGAACGGTTGGGTTGGGCAAGGTTAACTATCAACCTCGCCAAATGTGAGTTTGCTCGAGCCACTGTTACATATCTGGGAAAGGTGGTGGGACAAGGTGAGGATCGGCCTGTTGGGGCAAAGGTCGCAGCCATTGAAGTATACCCGGCCCCGTCCACTAGAGCAGAGCTCATGAGATTCCTGGGATTGGCAGGATATTATCGTTGTTTCTGTGCTAACTTTTCTTCTGTAGTGGCCCCATTGACAAACCTGCTTAAGGCTGGAGCCAAGTACAACTGGTCACCTGAGTGTCAGGCAGCCTTTGAGAAGGTGAAGCAGCAACTGGGTTCAGCTCCTGTCCTGGCTGCCCCTCAGCTTGGGAAACCATTCCTGTTGCAGACGGATGCCAGCAATGTTGGGGCTGGGGCAGTTCTATTGCAGTTAGATGGTAACGGTTTAGAAAGACCTGTATGCTACTTTTCTAAAAAGTTCAAGCAGTACCAGCTGCATTATTCTGTGATAGAAAAGGAAGCTCTTGCATTGATCTGGGCTCTCCAGCACTTCGATGTTTACATTGGAGCAGGGGCCCCGCTGGTGGTGTACACGGACCACAATCCATTGACATTCTTGAGTTCTCTCCAAAACCCTAACCAGCGGTTGATGCGATGGACTTTGTTTCTACAGCCTTATCACCTGGATATTCGACATATCAAAGGCCAGAATAACGTAGCCGCTGACGCTCTTTCCCGTGCACCATTGCCTTAGCTACTTGGTTATTGTTTATTGGTTATGTAACCTATGGTTCCACCCAGGTAACATTTGTTGTCTTGCAGGTTACGTGGTGAACCCCGTTCCTAAGGAGGGGGGTGTGACAGCCCTCTGGCACCTCCTGATTGCCAGGCTTCCAGGAGGTGATCAGTGTAATGGGTAACACCCATGTGGGCTGAGCACCTACACTATATAAGCTGTGGGAATCAGCCATTTTGGCTCTCGGTGCCTGGACGGATGGTTTGTTCAGGGTTTTGGTTCAGCTTTGCTTCTGACATACACCACATGCTCCACTCATCCAGACACAGCACTCATTACTGATTACTGACTTACATGCACAACATTAACTTGCTTTATTCTAATTTGGGTTAAATAAACTATTTTGGCAAACTTAAAGTCATGTGTGGTCTCCTCTTTGTCATTCCCTTGAGCCGGGCTGTGACACTACATACAATAACAATCTCAATGTCAGGTTAAAAAATAATAACCTTCCAATCAGTAAAGCACGAGGACCACAAAGCCAATTAACTGCTTTAATTGACAGCTTTGTAGGACCTCTGTCTTATTCTGTTAATTGAAACATTTTAACAAAAAAAAGTGATATGATTCCAGATGGTAGTGTCATCTTTGAAAATGTGTTAATTATTTTACAATGATTTCTTCAGGCAAATCTACAAAAATGTAAAATAAAACCTTACGACAAAGTTGATGACCTACCGTATTCTTTTTGCAGCATTTGTGGAATCCACTTGCTCAAAATATATAGATTATTTTCAGTTGAAGTTTATGTTTTCTGTATGGCCTTCTTTTGAAAAAAAAAAAAAAATGAATGGATGTATTATAATCCTTAAGTTCGATAAAACAAAACCTTCATGCTGTCATACTAAAAAATAATCTTAATAAAAATGCCTTTTTTTTTTTTAGATCCGGACAGGGGACTGAAAACAAGCATTACCCTTGGCAAGCTGTGTTGTCTCATTCTGTCTCGTTTGCCAAAGAGTATTACACCTGCTGTATAGTGGTTCAGAATGTAAACACTCTGTCCAAGTTTACACTCGTTGGCATAGAGATGGAAGAGGCCCTCCATAACCTAAATTAAAAAACATAGATAAAGACAGAAAAACACAAGAAATAGAGCAGATAACACAATAATCACAGGTTTAAATAAGCAATGTAAAAATACAATCTTATTGGTATGGAAAGTTATTCTTTTTTTTCCCAGAACTTGGAATACTTTTCTCTATAAAGTCTACATAAATGTATTTTTGATATTTCATTGTATTGTGGGTAATGTTACAACAACCAAATACCTCGCCTGTCAGCCATCGGTGAGGTCTCAGCGAGCACAGTTCGCTGTGATGGATCACAAAACTGTGACCTGGCTGTGTGAGGGGGTAAATATTTTAGAAGTCTTGCTTTCTACCATTTTGAGAATTTTTAACAAACAGAAATGTAATTCTTCGTTTAGCAATAAGCCATAATTTAGTTACAACGGTACATTTACTATACCTTCTCCTTTGATTTTTGGAAGGTGAATGGCTTGCAGATTGGAGTTACATATCTCCCCCTCTTTTTCTGTTGCCGTTCCTTCCATTTCTCCGTATCCACTCTGAATGTCTTCACAAATAAGTATATTTTTTTTAGATGGAGGCAGTCATTGAGCAATTACAGAACCAGTGAGACAGAAATCTAGATTCTACAACATTGCACAACAATAATATTAATCAGTCATGATTACTTATTAAGAGTGTAGAAGTTGCAGTACACCAGTTTTTATAGTGTTTTTAGATTTTTAAAGAGACGACTTTTATTACACATCACTGTCATGTATTGGCACAAGATCTTAAAAGGAAGTACAGTACTCCAGGCTTACTCCATGTTTACATTGTTACACTGGTGCACATAACTTTTTCAATTAGGTGAACTAGCAAATAATTTGGTTACATACACATTTTACATTTCCCTTTTCTTTTTGTCAGTTGGCACTTATTTTCTTAACATGTTTAATTGTTGACCAGAATAAAAGATAAACAGATAAACGTTTTCTTTCATGAAATTCCAGCACTGTGGAAAAAGTCAACTTGTAAAGTGCTAATGACTGATAATCAACGACAATGATGGGGAAAGTCAGCTTGCAAAATTAAACAATATACCTTACCTTCTACGTCATTTTACTCAAAAGAATCATCAATTTACACCTCCACAGGTTATCCAATAAATTGATTTAGATGTCAATATTTTTGCACATGTGCCTGGAATGAGCTCACTCTTGAATTTAAATATATAAGTGATATTTTTATGCCAACCTTCCTCCGAGCAACTGTTTTGGAGTCTTCATACTCCTTCAGCAGAGCTATGTGGGTCGACTGGTACTGCACCACAAAATCGTCCAGTCTAGTCAGCCTGTTTGACTGGAAGCGGATGTGTTTGAGATCCCACTGGCTCTTCTCCATGATACACTGGGTCCTGTTGTCTTCTGTTATGTTCTGAAAAAAAAAAAAAAGAATCACACAAAGACATTGTGTTTGACTGTCCATGTTGTTATCCATACAAAGTTAACATTTATTTGAAAGAAAGACAGAATTACTTGTCTCTGCAGGTTTCTCAGGACATTGTATCTCTTACTGCAGTCTACATAGGCCTGTCCTGTGCCATGTCTTCCAAGGTCACCTAAGCATTGAAATATAATACATTAACTTATTTGCATGAAATTCATTGTCCAAACAGTTTTCTCATTTCAATACAGACATTTTGCTTGATTATAAATTACTTACCAAGCATTATTGCTGTCCAGAGTCCTGCATATGGGAGGATATATTTACGCAGATGAGCAAATAAACCTTTGCAGAGGTAGGGGTTTGAATGTTTAGTGGTGCAAATTTTGAGATAACACAGACCCGATGTCTAACCTAATGATACATAAAAAAAATAGACTGAAATTATTTCTAAGAAGTTATTTATATGACCCTTTATTATTGAGCATGTCTCAGTCCCTTGAAACAGATCCGAAATTCTAAACCGATACATTCTTGTAGTCACCTTTACTTTACGTCATGGCACTTCTTCTCATATCTCATGATCTATATTGTCGCTTGTGTTATTTCCCCACAAGTGTGTGTTGCTTTTGATGAAAGCCTGTGTTCCGTAAAAAAAACAAAGGTTCTTACCTTCAAATCCTCAACATTAATCTGCGACTTCACTATCTCCTCAATTTGTACTCCTTTCTTTAGTAGCCAAGACTGCAGATTTTGATAATGTTTTTGAACATTGGCCCCACTGGATGGACTTGAAAATACAACCGCTGCACTTTCCAACATGTCATCCAGGTCACACAAGGACTTAGCTGTAGTCAGCAAACCAAAAGTGTGCATGGCCAGATGATAGTGTTTTGGTGCACTGTGGGAAGGAAAATAAAAAAGGTTAAATCTTTAAGAAAATGTGTTTCTCTAATCCTTAATTGAAAAACAATATTACATTGTTTTCAAGTAATCATTACCCCATATTAGTTGAATGTATGATATGCAGGTCTAATGGACATTTACTGAGCAAGTTTGTTTTTCACTTGCACAGTTCAGGTTAGAAAATCCCAAGGCCACTCTGCTAAGAGTATTCAAATATGTGATCAGCAAGAGCAGATCCTACCTTGGTACTTTTGAGAATAGAAAACATTTTTGGATTTAATTATTTTGTTCTTGTTGATATTATGCTGAGAGAGTATTAGAAACTAATTGAACTTGCTGTTGTGTTTACCCTGTGCATTAAAAGGCTGATACATAGTATTTTATTTCTGAGACCTTCTGTGTTTTCCAAAATTATTCTATGAGTTAATGTGGATTAAAACATGAAAAAGACAGAGTAGTTGATGCTTACTACTTTCGACACATGTCTTTCGCGTTCTTCATCACGTGACTTAGACAGCGATGGAGAACAGGCAACCCGAAGTCCGTCTTGGTTGCTGTTCCACTGGCTATCCTGTCGTAGGCGTTGATGGTGTCATGCAGATTTTTTCGGGCAAATGTGAGACAAATGGCTTGCATTAGAACCATTGACCCATCACACATGATGAAGATGGGTGCTCGAATGCCTCTGCGTCCATAAGCCCTTGTGACATCTGTTTGAAAGGCCTCTAGGAAATAGGTCACTGAGGCGGTGGTGTGGTCACAGGTCAGGTAAGTCGCAACTGGTAGTGGAGATGATTTTTTTGGGGGATTTCTGACCACCAGTTCATAGACATAAAAGGGAGGAGAGTCCTTTTCTTTCTTCTTGATGCTACCTGTAGCATCAAGATAAAGTATGTCCTCCCGACATCGCTCCTGGTATATGTCAATGCTCCTTTGGGACCAAAGGAGAACCCCTTTTGGATGAAGAAGTACTTTTTGTAGAACTTCTTCTGCAGCATGGGTTCTTCTTTTAACCATTTCCTGGAGACTTAAAATCTCATTTTTGTGCAGGCGACTTTTCTTCCTGAATTCCCATGAAATGGTTTTCAAAACATTTGGAGTGGGAGCCTCATCCCTGCAGCCAGAAGCCAGTACGTCCTCCTTTAAAGGGCCTATATTTTCAAGGTACATGGCTCGAGGCAACTTTGACTGCAACTTTTCCCCTCGGACATTTCTTTCTCCTGCCCTGACTGGTCTTCTCTTCAGTTCCATTTTGTTGTGGACACACATCCCCCCCTGAAAGTCCACTTTGACTTTTAGGTCCTCCTCACTCTCTAAAGTGACTGTCACAGTGACCGGGCAGTCCTGAAAACTGCAATATCCCAGACACCAAAATTCTGGGCCTGGTTTTCGGGACCCCGAAACCTTGAGAGTGTGCCCTTTGAAAAGAATTGAGCAATATGGATGGATGCTCCTGATTCCTTTAGAAATAAGATTTGTCCATTCAAGACCTTTGAATCTTCTTCGTTGCCATTTTCTTTTGATGTCATCCCACTCCTTTCTCTCAATAAAAAAAAAGGTAGGTTTCTTTGGGACTTCAATCTTTATGTATCCATCGCTCACGATGTCGGTCTCGGTGCCCTAATGAAAATATACAATGTTAGAATGAAATGTATTGCATGACTTTATACACTAAATAAATAATGATATATGTGTACTCTTTTGTCTTAAAACTATATGTAATTTAAGAATAAGTTGACATTGAATCTTTGTATTTAAATAGAAAATTAGGAAAAATCATGAGTAGCAATGTGTGTGTTGACATAAAATGCATATGGTAAAGAACATATTGAATATAGTGTAAGATGAGATTTATTTTTAAATTTAAAGTTATTAGAGAATTGGTATAATTTCATTCATTCATTCAAGTATTTGTATTATTTTCTTTAATTCAGAACAGGAACTATATTTCAGGATACACCTTGCATTTAATAGGTGATTGTTAATATTGAGTGATATAATTTATCACATGTTGGTGAGTGCTCAGTTGTCCTATGGTTGAGACGGACATTAAAGTATTCTATGCTACCCTGAAGAAACGGTCCCCGTGCGTTTGCTTGACCCACAGCCCATAACTAATTTAATTTAGTCAAAGTCAAGTTTATAGTTAATGCTAAGAGTAATCAGCATTACAATAGCATTGAAAAGCAGATCTCGAAAACAGCTATGAAAATATAATGTGAATGTACCATCTGTAAAAGAAAATGTTATCAATTATTTATTGTAAATGTGTATTAAAATGTATAGATGTTTATCAGAGAAGGGAATTTTGACTTAATTTGTAACTCAGTGTAGAGCAAATCTTCAAAACAAGGACAAACATCTAGAGAAATAACAAAGTAGCAATGGGAGGATAAAGCTGTGTAAATACATATTTGTATTTTTATTTGTTGTGGACTATTATTATCAACTAAATGCCTGAAAGTATACACAACTGTTTCATCAACTGTAACTTATCATTACAAATGTCTCACATGCAGCATTGATTTAATACCTGAGAAGACTGTTGTCCAGGGTCATCAGTTCCACTAGCCAGTGGCGATGGAGACGATGGAGGTGTGCGCTTTGAAGGACAACAACCAACATTTAGTGTAAGGCTTTGTGCCACCCAAAATTTGATGAGACAGGGTTGATTTAATACCTGAGAAGACTGTTGTCCAGGGTCATCAGTTCCACTAGCTGGTGGAGATGGGGACGATGGAGGTGTGCGCTTTGAAAGAAAGACAACCAACATTTAGTGTAAGGCTTTGTGCCTGCCAAAATATGATGAGACAGCGTACACAGCATTGACTTAATACCTGAGAAGACTGTTGTCCAGGGTCATCAGTTCCACTAGCTGGTGGAGATGGGGATGATGGAGGTGTGTGCTTTGAAGGACAACAACCAACATTTAGTGTAAGGCTTTGTGCCACCCAAAATTTGATGATACAGCATTGACATAATACCTCAATATAAGTACACACCTTTTGAAATGATTGTTGTGATCTTCGAAGTCTGTATCGATTGCTAGCTGTGTTAGGAATGCCAAGTCCCGTACAAACTTGACCCCAGAGTCCATCTCTAGCCGAGGAATTGGAGTTTAATTTAATGCGAGTCTTTTGCAGGTCCTCACATTTTTTAGAAATCTGTTTGTCCGAGATTTCTTTTGTTTTGTTCTAATGAAAAACAAACCATACGAGTTAAATCAAGAACATATTGGACATAAATTGTAACTAAAATGTTTATAGAATAAAGTTGCTCACCCCAAATAACTTGAAAAAGTAGACTCTATAAATGTAAAAAGAAGAACATGTTACGATAGCATCATAAATTGAGCATCCTACTCAAATAAATTCCAGAATTAAATCAGCATCAAACAAAGTAAGGACTACAATAACGCTTAATGCTA
Organism: Eutrigla gurnardus; assembly: GCF_963514095.1. Classification (NCBI taxonomy): domain Eukaryota; kingdom Metazoa; phylum Chordata; class Actinopteri; order Perciformes; family Triglidae; genus Eutrigla; species Eutrigla gurnardus. The sequence goes on from NC_139918.1 coordinate 12,479,605, forward strand.
CTGTTTTGTGTAGAATTTTATAATACATTAAAGGGACCAAATTATTTGTCTTTTATGCAAAGATTAACTGTAGGTCAAGATTAAAAATAAAATCTTCATGAAAGTGATGTGGCACTAAAAACTAAAAAAAGATTTATTTTATGTCTTTAACATGTCACACTGCATTATATTTAGGAAAGTTTTTGTACCATGGACTTTTTGCCAGGTGAACAATAATATATGATAAATAAGGAACGGAAGTTTAACTCAATCAAATTCACAAGCTTGCTGTGTGTGTGTGTGTGAGAGAGAGAGAGAGAGAGAGAGAGAGAGAGAGAGAGAGAGAGAGAGTGTGGGGGATGGGTGAAAAAAACACCTTTTTTTCACACCATTAGTTACTTCTCATTCTAAAACATTTACTTTGTGTTTCTCTGCATAGAAGAAATCATTACTACGTCTGGCACAAATGGATTTGAATATGTAGGTCTACTACTACTAACAGGTTGAATTTCACCAGAACACTATAGCCTACTTTATAATAATTATGCATTGTTTATTTATTCTGTGCATGACAGAAAAAGGACACAAACGTGTATACGTTGACTCATTAACGGAAACACACTGAATTAACTTTCAGTTCACCTAAAATAAATTTGTTTTTATGTAACGTTTCGGAAATGTTTTCTTATAACAACTCAAGGTGATATATTGCCATTGATTGTATTTGTGATGTTGACCGAAAAGGAAAAGTTCTGTTTATTATGTACTACTTAATCATAATTACGCATAGGCCTATGTAGCATTGTTTATTTATTCTGTATATATGGCTACGGTGTAGGGTCTTGCTGCAGACCTGGAGACGTGCGGTTTTGAGCCCTTGCAGTTTTGGGCCCCACAGATTTATTTTATTTTTTCTAAGTGGGTATTGTTTTTCGGTGTGTAGCCCTTGTCTCCTTTTAAACTTAAAAAAATGTTTTGTTGAGATTTGTTGAGATAACCAAAAAACATAACAGAAGTCTGTGTTTCTGTGGGGATGTTGATTTTAACGTGTTTTTCAACACGTGTGATTTTAACAGACAGCCGCACCACTAGATAACAGTATAACACAGAGCATACACCCATTGTGAGAATTACATTATTACAACAGGGGACATGTCAAATTGATGTTTAGACTATGCAATCAGCATTATTTTTTCATGAGTACACTGAGATAATTCTGCTATTTATGAGTCTGTGATAACAGGGCGATTCCTTTTAAATTGAATCTCAAATCATATGTAATTTGTGTCATATTTGACACTTTGACATGCTTTTATTCTGAAACAACACATCAGAATGTCTTGATACTCACTGGGTCACACTACCAGGTCATATACTGTCACTCTGAAGTGGAATTGTTGCTTGATAACAGGGCGTTTCCTTTTAAATTGAATCCCAAATCATATGTAATTTGTCTCATATTTGACACTTTGACATGCTTTTATTCTGAAACAACACATCAGAATGTCTTGATACTCACTGGGTCACACTACCAGGTCATATACTGTCACTCTGAAGTGGAATTATTGCTTGATAACAGGGCGTTTCCTTTTAAATTGAATCCCAAATCATATGTAATTTGTCTCATATTTGACACTTTTACGGGCTTTTAATTTGAAACTATACACCAGAAAGACTTGAAAATTCCTGGGTAGCAATATGAGGCTGTGTATGTCTACTATTACCCTGAGTGAAATTAGCATACGGAAACATGGCCTTGTTAGAAATTCCAATAAAAAAACGATTGGCTTAAGATTACAATTGTCAATTATTTGAGCCTTTATTTTGAAAGTACATATCACAAGGTCCATTTCCGTTGACAGTATTTGCTTTCGTTGACAGTCTTTCACTATGTACCCGACGAATGCTTTTATTTTGAAAGTAGTTCTGAGACACTATTACCGTAAAGCTACTATAAACACGTACAGCAAAAAACTGGGTCGGCTGGCTTGACTGTCGTTCCCGATGTGTCGGCTGGCTTGACCGCAGTCATTCGTCCGGGGTGCGCTGCTGCTTTGCGCCGGACCCGGTGAGACACCCGATTTGGTTCCCCCCCAGTTCCTGTTCCCCTTTACGCCGATTTACTGACGATCCGTGCGTAGTTGCTGTGTTACCGTACGTATTTACGGAAAAAAACGCAACGTGAAAACAGCTGGATGTACGGAAAGCGAAATGGGACAAACCTCACACCAGGCTGTGCGGCTGTAATGTGCTGCGTTGATTTTAGCGTCACAAAACAACTAGGCCTATATTGTGTAGGCTACTGTTATGTTACTTATTACATTAAAGCAAAAAAAATGTAAAGGTATTTGCTTGACCAGCCATTGGTTGGTCATTTGACAAAGGAATAAGATTAAAGGACAATAATAGGGGAAACAGTTTCCATCAATGATGTATTTATTAGGGCAGTTTTAATCGCATATCGTGTTAACTCATAGTTAACTCGCAATTAATAACACTTTCAAAATTCCGTTTAAATCAACTCCAATTGAAGTTAAAAGATTCAAATTGAATGACACGTTATCAGTCATACAAAATGTACCTAATAACCAAAATCTTGGCCAAGTGATCTTCAGGGAGTTTTCATTTCATTTTGTTGACTTTGTTTGTTGATTGAATATGAAACTTACGGAACACAACAGATTTGGGAATTGTAAACAGGCAGTTAATTAGTACAATTGTAAACAAACAGTTACAAGTGTAGTTAACAAACAAATGATTTCTGATATGGATGTTGACATTCTGTGGGCAATACCTTTCAAAATCAAAGTAAAATTCACTCTTCTGTCTGTTCTAGCGTGTTGCGGTGACTGCGACTGGACTCTTCTCATGGTTAACCGGCCAGCAGCCCATCGTCATTTGTAATGTTTTGTCTGTATCTACAGGTGCTGGTCAACGAATTAGAATAATTTGAAATAGTGCAATCATTAAATTCTTTGAATGCATTTTTTGTGCAGAAAGCAAATCAGGTGTTCACCGCACCTGTCCTACTCGTTGGACTAATCACAGAACTCGTTACCTGTAAAAAATTTGCTCAGCTGAGCTTTCCAAAAGGCCCATTTAGGCCATTTAACTGTGACACTGTTGTTTTATTGAATTAGAATAATGGAGAAACCGTTTCATTGAATTAGAATAATTTTTATTATAATTAGAATCATCACTTTCTCAGTATTTTGTGGCTGCCCCCTTGGCTTGTATGACTGCCTGAAGTCTCCGCGGCATCGATTTGACCAGCTTGTCGCAAGTTTCCGCACTCACAGCTTCCCAGGCAGTGGCGATGTTCTGCTTCAGTTGGTCCAGCGTAGTAGGCTTTCTGTCGCGAATTTTCCGCTTGACGATGGCCCAAAGGTTTTCAATGACATTGAGGTCAGGCGAGTTGGCCGGCCATGCCAAAACTTCAAGCTGTTTTTTAGTGAACCAATCTTTGGTCGACTTTGCCGCATGAGCCGGTGCAAGATCCTGTTGAAATATGAAGTCTTCTTCGCCGAACTGTTCCTCAACAGTCGGAATCAGGAACGTTTCCAGAACATCTTGATATACGGCAGCATTGACAGTCGTCTTGAGGAAGCAGAGTCTCCCTACACCTCGAGCGGACATGCATCCCCAGACCATAACGCTCTGGGGAAACTTGACGGATCTTTTCATGCACTCGTGGTTGTAGGTTTCGCCACCACGACGCCAGACACGAGGACCTTGGTCACCGAAGGAGATGCAGAAGCGTGATTCGTCACTGAAGACCACTTTCTGCCAGTCTTCAGCAGTCCACTCGACGTGTTCTTTGGCCCACTTCAGCCGTTTCTCCATTTGTTTCTTGTTCAGCATCGGTTTTACTGCTGGAACGCGAGATTTGAAGCCGAGTTCGCGCAGACGACGGTAAGTGGTTGATCTGGAGACGTCAGCGCCGGTCTGCTTGTTCCACAAGTCGGTGAGCTCGGAAGTGGACTTGAACCGGTTGCTGACTGCGATCTTTCTCAGCTGCTTGTTGTCGCGAGCAGAAGTTTTTCGGACGCCGGAACAGTTGGTGCGCTTGCTGCAGTTTTTCTTGAGAGCTTTGCAGACGGAAGACTGGCTGATGCCGAGCTGCTCAGCAATTTTAGTTTGGGTCAAGCCTTGTTGGCGAAGGGCTTGAATTTGAGCCACTATTCCGGTTGAGAGGTCGCGCTGCTTACCCATGATTGATTTTACAACTTAGAAATTCTACTCAACCCTGACTTTATACTGCACAGTGAACACTCTTCACAGAAAACAAAAATTCGAGCATTTATTCTAATTCAATGAAACGGTTTCTCCATTATTCTAATTCAATAAAACAACAGTGTCACAGTTAAATGGCCTAAATGGGCCTTTTGGAAAGCTCAGCTGAGCAAATTTTTTACAGGTAACGAGTTCTGTGATTAGTCTAACGAGTAGGACAGGTGCGGTGAACACCTGATTTGCTTTCTGCACAAAAAATGCATTCAAAGAATTTAATGATTGTACTATTTCAAATTATTCTAATTCGTTGACCAGCACCGTATGTATGTCAATTGTGGCAACCATTGCCCTCCTGAACCATCCCTGGAAGGAGGAATCCCCCACTCAGCGCTCCTTCCCAAGCCTGTTAAGCGCTTTGAGACTGTAATGGTGATTAAGGGCTATACAAATTAAATTTAATTGAGAAAAAAAACAATAATAAATGAGAAGGCGAGTTAATTCGCTCTTTGTATAAAAATAATAATAAATGAGAAGGCGAGTTAATTCGCTCTTTGTATAAAAATAATAATAAATGAGAAGGCGAGTTAATTCGCTCTTTGTAAAAAAATAATAATAAATGAGAAGGCGAGTTAATTCGCTCTTTGTATAAAAAAAATAAAGATTGCGTTAACGCTTAACGCATTATTTTCCCTGAAGGCATGCCTGGCATTCAAATATGCCTTCCATGGACGGCTTTCCCACACACTCAGTGTGGAACCATCGTTCGCACCTATCACAAGCAATCTGCAAATAAATAAAGGTAGAATTAGGCTGGCTTATAAATATGTGCTGGTTAATAAGGGCTGCACGCCAATCCTATAGTATAATGCTACTTACCCAAGTCAGGTTTTCCATATCATTAAAGGTCTCTGCCTCCCCACAAAAATGACACAGGTCACTCAAGTCATCTACGAATTAAGATAACTTTTGTAAAGAATTTGACAGACACGGGAAGCAAAGTCTAATAGGGTCAGGTTACACCATTATCCCTATTCAAGCCACTTGGTGGAGCGGTAGGACTCGCGACCAACACACTGACACAGGTTGAAATCCTGACCTGTGTGCCTACTCCTATAAGGAAAGGGCATTGATTAAAAGATTTGAAGTGCTTACCAGATTGAGTGAGGATGGTGGTGGCTATTTCCATCCTTAGATTATTCACAGAGGACGGGGGGAAATCGATGGATGTTGTAGCATCGATGAGGTGTTCTGCAAACTGAAAGTGTGAGAATGAGCCCATAATTCACAGGTCCCCCAATGCGTGATATAGCGTTTACACCTGTGATATCATTTGCCATGTAATATAGCATACTTTCAAAGCAAACACCCCACAAGATATTGTGTCCTGCTGGAGTGGGTGCTTCAGAGTGTCACACGTCCAGTGAGACACGTTCACGGCCATTCTTCTCATCAGGGCTCTAAAGAAAAGTTTGTTAAGTTGTTACTAGTGAACTAGTAAAAACCAAATATCCCTGCTGTAGGAAAATATAGGCTACCTCGTTGTCTCCAAACACCTTTTTATCTTCACTGGTGACTCTCCTAGAGAGTCCAGTAAAATAGTTTTCTTTTTGGATGGATACATGGCCTGGGAAAATATATATATATGGTAATAGGATTGTAAAAGTATGTAGGCCTTTTTACATTTTAATTTAGGAAAAGTCCTGGGAACTCCCTTCTTTGTCACATACTTACAACAAGAAACCAATGGTGGCAATCATTCACAATGCCTAGAATTGTCTCATAGGCAGAGGCATCCAGCTGAGAAAAGCATCACAAATAATGAGTGTAGGTTAATTATAGCCTTTAAACCCATCATTAAGCCCACCTTTTCACCCAAACAACCCTCAACATCAACTATATGATAACTGGTGGCTTGCACTTGCAGCACTGAACAAATAAACCCTCTTCTTTCAATCTCAGAGCCGAGAACACCACCACCACCAACACCATTATCATGTTTCAGCACACCTTCAGTTTGAGATTTTTTTTCTGCCACATGGATGTCATGGCGAAAGTGTCCAGGTGGTAGGCTTTTTTTTCTGCATGCTGCCTCACCATTATTTTCAGATACGAATTGATTACCTACATCAACATTAAAAATGATTAAAACTTTGCAGGTGAAGCCATAATGCCTTTGGAATTCAGGAATATGTACCTCGGACTCCAATTCCTGGCCAGGGCCCAGCTGGAAGATGTCTTGGTAAAAGACCTTGTAGGGCCCAACCTTTGCCAGTAGCACTTGGCTTTTATTGCCATTCCAGGCATCCATGATACCTGTAACACAGAGCACAATTAACAAACAACAATAAAGAGTTTTTAAATAAAGGCCATTGTTGGGTATGTATCACTTACGGCTGCGCACAAGATCGTATGGGATTACTGGGTCCAGTGTACAAGCGGCCTGAGACGGTGAAGGTGCAGATGGTGCGTGAACTGTTAGATTAATTGGTGATTTGGGTGAGGATGGAGCAGGTGGTGAGTGGTAGGCGGGTTTATTTGAGAGGTCAAGCGGTGTCGGTAAAGGTGAATGGGTGACTGAGGGGATAGTGGGACTGACAATAAACATTTTTTTCATTGGGGGTTCTTCTGGGGATGTTTTCTGAATTCGATGAGGTATGCGCGGTGCAGGATCAATGAATTGTTTCAGATGGTCGGTGTTGATTTTGGCGTGTTGATTGCCGTTATCATCTACGAGGTCTGCACTTTTCCCATCTATTTTAGTGATGCGATATGGTCCAAGCCAGGTACGCTCCAGTTTTCCCCCTTTCCGCTGCTGCGTTCTAATGTTTTTCCGCAGGACCCTCTGGCCCACAGTAAAGCAGACTTGAAAGGAATTTTCTGCCTTTTTTCCTGTTTTTTCACAACGCTGTTTCGAACCATGGCATCAAATGTTTCCTTTAACGCTATGCCTGCAGATACGGCTTTGTTCGCCACAACATCTTCCACTGAGCTGTCCACCTTTCCAATAGAAAAATAAACAAAGATTAAGAATGGAATTGGAATGCTGAAATTACCTGACACAAGTGAGACAACATGCCATACCGTGAAATCCTCTGCTACTTCGCATGGGTACCGTGCCTCCATACCAAACATCATAAAGAAAGGAGAGAACCTGGTGGTGAAGTGTGGCTTCGTTCTGAGGCCAAACATCACGGCATCCAAGTATAGGTCCCATGTGTCTGGCTTTTCACCCACAAGTTTGCATAATGCTCTGTATAGACAGAAGGACATAATTGTCATCAGTCATCATGTTTTTTTAAATGACACCAATATTGTTGACAAGCTAATAGCTCTTCTGCAATCTATTTTGAGTCATTTCCTAATTACAGCTTCACCTCTGAATTGTTCCATTCAACTTTTCCACAAGACCATTTGTCTGTGGATGGTACGGAGCGCACAGACTCCTCTCCACATTTAAAAATGTGCAGATGTTTGAGTTGAGCTGTTGAAAAACATGAAGAGTACAATTTAACCACAGATGTGTTTTGTATTGCATAGAGTAGTAGGTACATACAGCTTTCTGACCATGAAGAGCAGTGCTGGTTTATACACCAAGCCAAAATTGACTAACCTCATTCACAAACTCACTGCCCTGATCGGTGAGGATGCGTTGCGGTGCGCCAAACCTATAAAAGAATTTCATTATGCACTGCGAGACCACCTGTGCACTTTTGTTGGGTATGGCGTAGACTTCGGCCCATTTGGTGTAGTAGTCCACCATGACACACATGTACATGTTGCCATCTTGGGTTTTAGTCAGTTTTCCCACCAAGTCCATGCCGACCAACTCAAGTGGGTGGTCAACCTGAAAATCCCCAAATATATATCATTGTTATCACAAAGCATGGATGTTGTTTGAAAGTATTCAGTGAAATGAAAGGCTTAGTACATACATGAATTGGAATATAATCTGGCTCCTTTTTGATGGAGAGCCTACTGTATTGGCATTTAGCACACTGTGAAACCTGGTGGTTCAAAAGTAGACATGGGAAATAAAGTCTAGGAAGCAAGAAAATATATGGATGAGCTCAATCTACTATACAGTACGATTAAATAATTCCATTTACCCATTTATCCAAGTCAACCCCCATTCCAGGCCAATAAAACCTGGCGGTGACTGCATATTTGGTCTTCTGGGTTCCACAGTGGCCTCCATGGGCACTATCATGGAAATCCAGAAAGATTTTGTTGGCCTCCTCCTCCCCAACCACTACTTTCTTACGGACCTCCATGTCGTTTTTGCATGATACGTAATACATTGTATCACCTATTGAAACAAGGTTGTTGTCAGTAGAATACAATAAACACTTAATTTACTCTGATAAGCAATCGAGTTAGAGATCAGGGAATTATTAGGTAGGCATAGCGTTACAATGGCTTACCATCAAGCAGAAAACAGGCGGACCGTCTACGAATAACATATTTCTGCTCCTTCGATATCGCTATGGGATAGGATCCGTTTTTTTTGTAATTGAGAATCTCATTGTACAGTTTTCGGTCCATTGTCGACTCTTCACCATGAACTTGAAATTCATTCAATCGTCGTTTCCCAGCTCGTGTACAACCTTCCCACGTGAATTTATACACGTTGCGCCCATCGTTATTGGTTAGGTTACGCCCTATTCAATTAAGCTATTATTATATTGCCTCGATCAGACCAAACAGACAACAACAGAGTAATTTCTTTATTAGGCCTGGTTCCAAAGAAATGCATGATTTATAAGATTTTAAAGAACTAGGCAGCTTAGAATGCCTATTCATTCATGAATTCACACAAATCAATGATCAATTCACCGAACAAAATATTGTTTACTGAAAGCCAATGTAGGCCTACCCATTATCTATATCTATTGAACGACATGCCCATAAAATAAGCTATAGGCCTACATGATTGTCATTGTGATGATTGACCTCTTCAACTGTTGCATAGACACGATACCAATTCAACAACAAAGCATGGTATTTATTTTTATTTTTTATTATTTACAAGTCAACAGATCCCAGGCGTGTACTCAGATCTGACATATTACAAAAGCAATTAACTATATTACATTAAATACAATGACTCATAACATAAGTAATAGTATATTTAAAGAACAGAATAAACAATAATAGAAACAATAAAAATTGCGTTTTCGCACGCAATCTCTTACGCAACTCGTCAAACTTTTTGTACCACTTGGCTTTCCGTAGATCCAGTTGTTTTGGGTTGGTCCTGTGGGCGGAGTCAGATAACATTGCATTTCGAGGGGGAACAGGAATTCCAAGGGGGAACCAAATCGGGTGTCTCACCGGACGCTGTGCCGAGGGCCCGTCACCTTCACCCTCCTCACATCACCCTCCTCACATCACCCTCCTCACCGTCACCCTCCTCTGAGCCCAACGCTGCAGACTCTGGAAGGACAGAAACGATTTAACGTTTTGTTTTATATACAATAAAAGTTTAAAATCTGTTCACCCTTATACCTCTGGTCTCAGTCGCGTCTGTGTCTCCCTCCTTTTCAGACACAATCCCCGTCAAAGTCACATCAAAATCAAACTTACTCAAATCCTCTAGCAATACATTAAATCCATGTTAGGAGCGGAAAGATGTCATTTACCTTCAGATCACCGTCCGCTCCGTCCAGCTGACGCCGTTGACTGCAGCAGCATGTGTTGTCACTCGCACTGCGTCTTTTTCTTCGTGATCCCGCTGCTGTGGCCACTAAATTAAATTATTGTCCGGGCCTCCACCTCCCCAACAAGTGTCTCTTTCTCCGTTTCTGAAAAGTTACGTTTCTTTGCTTTTTCCTGACCTGTCGCCGTGATTCACCACACGGAAACGATAGCATGCCGGCTCATTAACATAGTAAAATGTGGGCGTGTACAGGGCGGGATTCAGGTACACACACTTGTAGGTGATCCTGTGATTTATAAAGGAAACATTGCGTATAGTTTGCGTGCGCACTTTTAGTAAGGATCCTACGCACAGTTTTATAAATGAGGGCCCAGGTCCTGGTGTACTCTGCCTGTGGGAAAATTAGCACACTGGGCTATGTTAATTATTTTGTATGTCCCTGTACAAATACTGCTGTTTACAATCACTGAAGCTTTTCAACCTCCATGAAATTTTATTTATTTATTTTTTTCAGCACTTTCTAATTGCTGCCGTATCTATCTGATTTAGACTGGAACTACCATTCGATGAAAAAACATATTTCTCCCAAACCTCCAGATACTCACATGTTCCGTCTCCATGCTTGTCACACATGGTCTTTGCACACCCCTCATATACAATTTTGGACCCCATAGTTTACTTTGAGTCTTACCCATAATGAATCATTTCAACAAGTCTTACCAGAAAGAACCCAGAGATTCTGTGGTACCACACACAATTTCTAATGTGGACCACAGCCGTAAAAATAGCTGTAGCCCGATCCGGATCCTAATAAACAAACAAAATAAAATAGAAACTTTTAACTGCACTCAGTCAGTTGGGACCTTTCAATGAGATATCATTTTCCAGATATTCATTGAAAGAGTGATTGGCCCCTACGTCCAATCTGGTCAGTCCGTCTGGACTTGGTGCCGACCCCTGGTACCTCTATTGTCAGATCAGTACTCTTGAGATTGTGTGCTACTGCCTCGTTAGCTCTATTAACGCGTTCACGCGTTGGGCATCTATGACCAAAATGTGTATGTGTGTTGGATTCCATAGTTACATGTCTGCGACCGGCACAAGTTTAGCTACGTTTTCACCCAAAACTGACTGACACAATCTTGGCATTGGGAGCGAGTTGGAAATATTATATTATATCGACACAAGCTGAAGATTCCCTGCCATTCACACCCATTATAACATCTGAAACTTCACCAAACTCAAACTGCGATATCGGGAAAACCTTACGGACCATCGACATGAATGTTTGACCCAATAAAGTCCACAGTCTTGTGAATGTTTTAAACTTTAACTTCCAAACGTGATTTACACGTTTGGAAGTTAAAGTATGGTGAACTTTTGTGGTGCTGAAGTCAATGAAAAACCAATGTTAACAACAAAGCAGTGGTTACTATGGCAACCTGAAAGTTCTTTTCTTTTTTTTCCATTTTGGAATGTACAATGTGCTTTGATGTCTTTGATGTCTTTGATGACTGGTGACATCACGTGACACCTGAGTGTATAAATACAAGCAGCGAACAGAACTCAGTGTGGACTTATTGGAGTTTGGAGAGAGAGAGACCTTTTGAGAGATAGTGAATAGATAGTGAATTGAGTGAAATTTTGAACTTTGAACAACTTTGTGAGAGGAACGAAATTTCATCTACGTTCAAACAGATAGTGACAGAACTTTTACATCTGGAGCAGGCTGTCTCCACCAGTCTGCTCTTCTCGTCCATCTGTTCCTCCGCGAAAGCCAGTTTACATTTTAACATCACTGTAAACCATCACCCCAGCAGCCAAGATGCAGCAGGGAAACAGCAGGAGGCCTCGTGTCCAAGTGACCTCTTAGGAGACCATCAACCAGCTGCACTCACAGCTGCGTGAGCAGCAGCGAATCAATGCTGAAGAGTACAGCATTAGGGTGGAGCTCACTGAGGAGCTCAAACAGCAAAAGACCCTGAAGGAAATGCACATCAATCGGGGGAAGGCCGTCCGTGGCGAACTGGAGAGGCTCAAGAGGGCAAGTGAGCCAGAGACCCTGACCAAAATGGAGATCGCCTCTGCAGCCCATAGCACCGTGAAGATTAAGAAGAAGAAAGATCTTCAGAGGGAACAGCTGGAGAAGGCGATCCAGAGCCTCAGGCAGGAGAACTTTGAAAAGGATGTTGTTGGAGCAGGTTACCATTCCCTACCATTTTTGTTTTAAAGTCTTAATGGTGCACTATGTAACTTTTTCTGGCCACCTGCTTGTTTCATGAAGATGTTCTTTCTTTGCAGGAATGTTCCACAGTATGGTATAAAACTAATCTATATTGCATTTATTTAATTAGAACTGTTTTTATTGCAAAAAACATTAACATTCTTAACATTCTTACTGTGAGGGCGTTAACCTCTCCACAGACCTTTAACTTGGCCTGTTGGCATCACCTGATTGTCTCCATGCAGATAAGTTTTATTCCATACTGCGGAACATCAGGGAGGGTGTGGGTTCTTGTTGTTAATTGGGTTGTTGGGCAAGCACCGCGATGGTTTGGAGTAAAATGCACCCTAGGGTAATTTCCACCATGACATCCAGCCAAATACCCCCTCGGAAGCATTTTTAGCAATGGCAGGGCTTGAAGACCTCCGGCCCGGTGCCGGATATCCGGCATAGCTATATTTTGGTGTTTTTTTTGCAACATGATTAAAAAAAACAACCTAGGGGAATTCGACTTGATGCTAGAATTTGTGTCCGACTTAGCAGCCGACTGCAAAGACGTCACAGGGTCGCGACCATATCACGTGACCCAAAACATCGCGGGAACAAGTTTTTAAAAGTCGCTTCTTGCAGCGCTTGGCAGCGCGGTCTACGGCGGCTGCAACTGGCTTGCCCACACCTACAGCGGAATGGTTCCCATTGGTCAAAAGTTCAATGACGTATGTTTAGGTCTGCACTCGGCGGCCACCTTGTGGTGAAATGATGTGCCTTTTTATTTTGGGCGCTTTGATCTCATGGCTCGATCTAAAGTTCTGTGCATTGTGTTGTGGGTAGGCCTATTATATGTGAGATCTGGTTAATACAAACATAGAATGATAATACAAATATACTGAAAAAAAGAATGCCTTCCACATGTTGCCTTGCGTGTGTATGTGTATATGTGTGTGTATGTATATATGTGTGTGTATGTGTGTGTGTGTGTGTATATATATATATATATTAGGGCTGTCAAAAGATTGATTTTTTTAATCGCGATTAATCGCATTTTGTCCATAGTTAACTCGCGATTAATCGCAAATTAATCGCATTTTTTGGCACATTTTTTTTTCTTCTTCTAAATGTACCTTAATGTATTTTTTTCATATTCTTAATACTTTTAACAACATAAGGGCAAATATACTCGATTTATGAAAATGTTTATTTAACACTTCAAATATCCCCTTACCAAAACATGGGATCAAAACAGGGTTATAAGAATATATCACAAACAATTAAAGTGAACATGTCACAGGAGATAGTGTAACAGGAGATAAGTACAGTTAGGATATAAGTGCATTGGCTTGCAAGTGATATCTCAGACTGGACGTGCTTCTATGGTAGCTCATTTCATACCCACAGTACGCGCAGATGACTTTGGTCTTATCGACTGAACCATCTGGCAGTCTTTTGAAGGTGAATTTGCCGTTCACAAATCGATTTTAAACGCGTGTGGACGCGCCGCTTCCCAGTATTGCACGCTTGGTGGGCTGCCACTAGAGGATGATTGACAGGCGCTGTCCTTTAAACAACAACTTTTTGCGAGCGTTCGCGAGCGTTCCCGAGGCGGCGAGTCGAGCCCGGCGCCTCTGATTAGCATAAAGTAGATTCGACTTATACTTTAGGCAAATGAGGAGCGGCCAACTCGCGCGCCGTCTCTCGACATTCGCCGCAACGCCACCAGAATGCATTGCACGGCTTTTCACATAGACAATGAATGGGACGCGGGGAAACACCGCTGCCTGTGGACAGGCACCTTCCCTCTGGATCAAGACTACAGGTGCCACCGACGGCCATAAATCATACAATGCGCTTTTTTTTTTTGTTAAATACCGAGCGTTAATCGCGCGTTAAAAAAATTAACGGCGTTAAGAGGATGTTGCGTTAACGCGTTATTAACGCGTTAACTTTGACAGCCCTAATATATATATATATATATACTGTATATATGTGTATATATATATATATATATAATATATGTGTATATACTGTATATATGTATATGTGTGTATATATATATATATATATATATATATACAGTCCAGTATATATATAAATATAAATATAAATAAATAATAAAAAAGCATATCCTCTTTGGTTTGCTGCTGTGTTGTATCGCTTGAGCACCATAGTCACGTTGACTTGACGGCGTTTGGCTACGGTCTCTTTTAGAGCCCGCCTCTAAGTCAAGTCAAGTCAAGCCAAGACCATCCTGAAAAAGCCTGTTGTGGCCAGCCGTTTAAAGTGATAGTTCTAACTACCAATGGTACTCAAGGTTACCAAGGAGTTCTAGCCAATCAGAGCAGTGTAGGGCGGGCCTTAACTTTTCAGGCACCACACCTCGGACAACGTAGCCAGAGCAATTGATGTAGGCTGCGCACCTCTCAAAAATCCTAGACGCGCGTCGAGGCGACGCAACACCAACGCAGCGGCATTGGCTGTGATTGGTCCGCTAACTACATCCGCTGGAGACCGCTTTTTCCGGTTTCCACTCATAAACACCGCCATTTAAACTTTTAATACTTTTGTTGTTTGCACCTTGTCGCTTTTGCACAAAGAAATTAAAGACTGAAAAATTGTGGATGTTTAAAGCCGGAAGGTAAACAAGGCTATAACGAGGCTAACAACGATATACGTCAAGCGTCTCGGTCGGTCGGTCAGTCTTTACAAAAAACATAGCGCCCTCTACCCGTGTGGCATTGAATTGCATTTCGACACGTAAACCCAACGCAGAACCATCACGGTCTCCAAGCAACTGCGTGGCCGTTGCGTGATCACTACGCGGAAGCATAACCGAGCCTTAAAGGAAAACACCACCGCATTTCCATACTGAACTATGTTCTGCTCTGATCTTAGACGAGGTGATACATACCTCCCTCTCCTCTGTGCGTGCACTCAATGGCTCTTGCGCGCACTCGGCGCAGCGCTAATTTGCTAGCATGTAGCTTGTCCTTAGGATCCAAAGGGGGGTGAAGTTAGAAGCGACCAAGCACTTCCACGTTGTCCCTATTTAAATACGGTTACGCGAGTAGTTACACGACCCAAGTTTGGTTACACAAAATGAAACATGCCAATTTTTCTAAGCGGATAACAAGGATAACTATATAGTATGGCGGAATAACAACTGGAAGCACTTCGACGTCGGCGCAGTAATATCATTACTCCGCTCCCCCTCTTACTTCCGTCAATAGAACCTACGTGACCTGCACGCCGTCGCCTGCACTACCTGTAGTAGTTTGTGCACAGTTGAGGAAGCATCAGGTTGTAGTAAGATAGTTTGTGAACAATCAAACATCATGGTTATAACGTGCATCGTACAGGGTTGTGAAAACAAGCAGAAGGTATATAGTCCCGTCATGTTTTGAGTGATGATATTACTGCGCCGACGTCGAAGTGCTTCCAGTTGTTATTCCGCCATACTATATAGTTATCCTTGTTATCCGCTTAGAAAAATTGCATGTTTCATTTTGTGTAACCAAACTTGGGTCGTGTAACTACTCACGTAACCGTATTTAAATAGGGACAACGTGGAAGTGCTTGGTCGCTTCTAACTTCACCCCCCTTTGGATCCTAAGGACAAGCTACATGCTAGCAAATTAGCACTGCGCCGAGTGCCACAAGAGCCATTGAGTGCACGCACAGAGGAGAGGGAGGTATGTATCACCTCGTCTAAGATCAGAGCAGAACATAGTTCAGTATGGAAATGCGGTGGTGTTTTCCTTTAACATTATCCCAGAGGCAGCCCTGCACACTTTTCATTCAAACAAACTAATGCGACTGCCACAGTTGTTAGATTTCATCAATGAGACCAACATTAATCTCCTAAAAAGAATTTAACCAGCCAGCGGTAAACCTCTAAAAGCGTGCGGATAAGTTACTTGGCTCGTTTCACCCCCGGGATGACGACGGAGGTTGGCCCCGGGCGATCAGATCAGTAGACCTGCGCTGCTGCCCCGGTCGCGGTTCCCAGAGACTCTGCACTGGATTAAACTGTGACTTTCTTGCATGAAAAAATATTAAAACTGTGACGTGTTAACAGCACTAAAGCCAAAATAATAAAACTGCCTTTAGCAACTTTACTGCTATCGCTATCGATTGCCGCGAACGTTCCCCCTAGCTAACGTTAGCTAGCTCTTATAGTCAGCACTTTGAAACCAATGTAGTAAGCAATTTACCTATTAATTATTATGGTTTGCTTGTAACTTATTTTTGCATGCATTAACAACAGGTAAGCAAATGACCGATGTGGTTATGTTTTCTGATAGTAGGATCATATTATGTGAGCTAAGTTAGCTTATGATCCGTTGTCTAAAAGCATTATATGGCTAACTAGTTAGCTAACGCAAATGTGCAAAATGCACAGAGAAAAAGCTGTGCTCTGGCCATGGTGAGGTACCCCTTGTGGGAATGCAGTCATGTGATTGGCTGAAAACGAGGGAGGCATCTGATTTAAAAAAAAATCCACAAACAAATACAGACCAGTTCACGAACAAATGCAAACAAGTTCACAAATGAAAAGCGTCTTGTAAATTTAAGTTTAACAGGTTGTATATAAATGTAACAA
This sequence comes from Eutrigla gurnardus, assembly GCF_963514095.1. Lineage (NCBI taxonomy): Eukaryota > Metazoa > Chordata > Actinopteri > Perciformes > Triglidae > Eutrigla > Eutrigla gurnardus. The sequence continues at coordinate 12,496,294 of NC_139918.1, forward strand.
CATACAAATATATTTTTGATGAAAAATGCAACAACAAAAAAAATCATATATTTATTATATTATTATTTTATATTATATTTATGAAAAACAAGACACATTTGTGTGTGGATCAGAAATGTGTTTGTGAAACTTATTTTTGTTTAGGGATTTATTTTACATTTGTGTGTGTATTGAAATGTATTTGTGAGAGTCATTTATATATAAAACACAAAATACATTTGTGAATCCTTCTCTGTGCATTCATTATTGAACCTGAACTGACCCCATATGGTAGGTACTTAAAATGTGGCTTGTTCAAATGAAGTAGCAAATTTGAAGTGTGGCTGAGCTCCCATTTTTGCAGATAAAAGACTTCTATCACTTCTGCCTCTATCTCTGGTCTTAGCTTAAACATTCTACAAAATATGGTATCTCTTAGATGATTAGTTTCACAGATTTTAAGGCTCAAAAATGGAAGTAAACACATCTTTGCCCAACTTCAGAGCCATATTCCAAAAAAACTGACAAGTATCAGGTCCAAACTTACTTTTTTTGAAAGATCAAATTTTTGTTAAAATCATATTAAAAAATCGGGAGGGTGTTTTGCCTCATTTTGTCGCAGGGATTTTTTAAAATCCTGATATTGGTGGGGCCGTTTTTGGTACTATATGTCCTAATAGTCTACTAGTAAACATCACAGCAGGGCAATTCAATCAAGTTTTTTACCATTTACCAAAGACTTACATGTGACTAAATGCTACTGATAAATCCAGCTTTACGAAAACATTAAAATGTAGCACAGTTATAGTTAAAGAGGCAATAAGTCCTTGAATGTGAGTTGAACATGCTGAAAGCAGCTTTTAATGTCTTAAACCATGAACAAACATATGATAGCATAATATTGAAGACTGCGCATTTTGTCATACTTTAAATATATACATACACACAGATTACACAACCAAATCAAATAATATTCTTAATTTGAGCATAAGGATTTTACATTACAGTACAAAAGTCTCCAAAGTTTGATAGTGAATAACAGTTTGTCTCTATGCTCACTATGAGACAATATGTGAGTTGTGTGTATGATCAGAAATGGTGGATAGGAAGTATCAGAGATGTTTCAGATCAAGATGTACTGGTTCAGTTCATGCACCCACATGGCCCTGCCAAGAGTTTCTACTGGCCAAGAAGAGAAGACATGTGCAATGTCCCACTGCAGCATAGATTTGCAAGGATTGACGTTCCCTCTCCAGAAACTGAGCGCATGTATGCCATCAAAAAAGATGAGCACAACAGAGCAGAGATGTACATTAGACAATTTGTAAAGTGACTGCCAAATTAATGAATGTGACGAAGGAATTTAATCTAAAAGATGAAAAATGTGTGATCCCTCATAGTGAGCATAGAGACAAACTGTTATTCAATATCAAACTTTGGAGACTTTTGTACTGTAATGTAAAATCTTTATGCTCAAATTAAGATTATTATTTGATTTGGTTGTGTAATGTATATACTTAAAGTATGACAAAATGTACATTCTTCAATATTATTCTGTTTGTTCATGGTTTAAGACATTCAAAGCTGCTTTCACCATGTTTAACTCACATTCAAGGACTTATTGCCTCTGTAACTACAACTGTGCTACATTTTAATGTTTTCGTGAGGCTAAATTTATCAGTAGCATTTAGTCACATGTAAGTCTTTGGTAAATGGTAAAAAACACAATTGAATTGCCCTCCTGTGATGTTTACTGGTAGGCTGTTAGGACATGCAGTACCAAAACCAGCCACAAAAACCCCACCAACATCAGGATTTAAAAAAATCACTGCGACAAATTGAGGCAAAACACCCTCCTGATTTTTTAATATGATTTTAACAAGAATATGATCTTTCAAAAAAAGTAAGTTTGGACCTGATACTTGTAGTCAGTTTTTTGGAATATGACTCTGAAGTTGGGCAAAGATGTGTTCACTTCCATTTTTGAGCCTTAATATCTGTGAAACTAATAATCTAAGAGAAACCATATTTAGTAGAATGTTTAAGCTAACACCAGAGATAGAGGCAGAAGTGATAGAAGTCTTTTATCTGCAAAAATTGAGGCTTAGCCACTCTTCAAATGTACTACTTTTTTTCAACAAGCCACATTTTAAGTACCTACCATACTAGGTTATCATTGAGCTACAACCCTGATATTTCATGTCTGGAGGCTATTAGTAACAGATATACACTGTAGACATTTTTTGAAGGCCACAGGTGAGATAGTTTTCCAGATATTGCTGTTTAAAAATGGCTTTTCAGAGCATGATGCCAAAAACCGTCTAAACTACCCTTCATTCAATGATGTTTCATGAGAAAACTGTTGACAGTAGAGACCTTATATTTTGGATTTGTCCTATTAACAAGTGTGTCTTTGTACTTGAATTTTTTCAGGACATTCTGAGATGGTCAGGTGGGAGGCATTTGATGAAATGACACGGAATGACCCTCCTCTCCACTCTGGCAGAACTTGGCATAACTGACTGCTCTCACCTGGTTTACATCATACCTGACAAATCGCACCTTTCAGGTCGCATAGAATGGCTCTATGTCCAAACGCTGTTCTCTGGATACGGGTGTCCCTCAAGGCTCAGTATTAGGACCGCTTCTGTTCTCACTATACACCAGGGGCCGTATTCACAAAGCATTTTATCTTACCGCTAGGAGTGCTCCTAACTCGCGCTAAAACATTTTACGTAGGAGTTTTTTCTTAAAAGTTATTCACAAAGCCGCTGAGACCTACTCTTACTAAGGATAAATCACTAAGAGTGAACTAAGAGTGACGCGCCGTTGCTATGGATTACGTCGATTCTCGTGCACGAGTTTAGAAGTGTTCAGTGCGGTGATTGGTTGTTCAGACGAGCCCACTAAATCACCAAAAAACAAGGAAATAGAGGCTAGAAATGAATTCCTATCAAGTAGTTATGGACAGTGCAGTTAGCAGAATACACGCATGATGACAAGTTTGTGCAGACCACGATAATGACGTTGTAGCCTGCACGTTCAAGAGAGAGAGAAAGCAAACAATAAAAATACGTAAAATGCATTAAATCAAGGAGGCAATTAAAAGCACCCTGCAAAGTATTATTCAATTACCATATTTCAGCACTTAAACACTTTAAATAACAGCCCATACCGCCGTTCAAGTCCCCCTATCATGATGGATGATGAAAAAGTGAAACGCAAGCGAAAGGCCAATTGGTCCCAGGATCAATTGCTACTACTTGCCCAGTTTGTGCTGGAGCGGAGGGGGGTAATAAAGGGTAGATTCGGGGCTGGAGTGACCAGTAAGAAGAAGCGGGAGGCATGGGAAGAAATTTGCGTGAAGATAAATGCTTCCTTCCCTGCTGTGCGTCGCTCTACCGACGATTGCGAAAAACGTTGGTATGCCCTGCAATCACAGTGTAGGGTGGAGATTGCCGACTATAAAAGAGCTGTCGCGGCTACAGGTAAGTCCATTATTAACATTGCTTGCATCCTTTTGGGAAATGCATTTGCATGTCTTAAATTTACAATTAACAAAGGCTACAGTGATATGAAACGTGAATAAAACTGAAATTTAATTTGTTGGAGGAGGATCTGCACCAAAGCCGTTGTCCCCGGTCACGTCGGTGGGGTACGCCGTCCTAGGCTCGGACATAAGCATAACTGGCCTTGAGGGTGCAGCTGATCCTGCAGCCGAGTTGCTAAAGGAGATTGAGGGGTATGCATGCAATGATTGCAATAGGCTACATGAAAAACCTTTCTGTTTAATATTTACAGAAGAATTACAATGTGCAACTGGTCAACCCACTTCCCAAAAATGTGTTACAAATTATATATATATATTCCCCACAGGAGAAATGAAGATCAAAGTCCAGCTGCAGCTGCAGCATCACATCACACAGCTCTTCCTCTTCTCCCCCTCCTAGCTCTTCCTCTGCCAGCTCTTCCTCTTCCAGCTGCACCTCCTCTCACAGCTCTTCCTCTTCCAGCTGCACCTCCTCTCACAGCTCTTCCTCTCCCTGCTCTTCCTCTTCCTCCTCTCCCTCTTGGTGCACCCACTGCCTCTCCTCTCCCTCCTGCTGCTGGTGCCAGTTCACTGTTGGAGAAGAAATTGAGGATGGAAATGAGGGTTTTAAAAAGGCAAAGAAAGGTCCTCAAAGCAAAAGAGTGGCTAATACAAATGAAGACAGAATATTACAGTCTTAAGATAGAAAAATTGAAAGAATAAATGTTATGAACTACACAAATGTGTGTTGACTGATTTTTGCCAAGGTGTTTACCTAAAATGTTTATTTACAAAGTGATCCCTAAATGCCAGTCCACTCGGTTCCACACGGCCAAATTCATCGTCATGTTGATCGCCATCATCATCATCATCGTGGTCATCGTCCTCTTCATCGTCATCATCGTCCGGCTGTGGAATGTTCCTCCGCTTGCAGAGGTTGTGCAGAATGGCACAGACAGTGATGACTGCGCTTGCCCTCTCTGGGGTGAGGCGTATTTCGCCGTGGAGGACATGAAACCGACGTTTCATCTGCCCAATTCCTCTCTCCACAACATTTCGTGTATGTTTGTGCGCTCTAACATATATGGAGGAAAACAGTAAACAATAATAAATATGGATTCAACAAATAAAAGGCGTCAAAGAGCTATAGGACTAAGCGTAATCTGCGTAATCACTTACATGTTATACTTTAACTGTGCTCCCGGTTGTGGATTGAGGTAGGGTGTCAAGAGCCATGTCTTGCAGGGATAGCCACTGTCACCCAGCAAGTGACAGCCAACAGGGACATGGTGCCTCTCAAAAAGCTGCCTCAGACCGCTCTCCATTAAAATGCGCGAATCATGGGTAGCTCCAGGCCACTTTGCAACAACATCCAGTATGTTACAATTTGCATCAAAAACAACCTGCGTGTTGATGGAATGCACTTTCTTCCTGTTGACGAACACGTCCTCATCATTTGATGGCGCGATTATTTTTATGTGCGTCCCGTCTATAACACCGACCACACCGGGCATACCTGCAATTGCCATGAAGTTGGCTTTAATCCTGTGTAATTGTTGAATGTCCAAAGGAAACCGGATAAACTGTTGGATGATATGTGGTCTAGAGAGCGCGTTGATAGTTTGGTTTATGGCACGGCTGACTGATGGTTGCGATAGTCCTAAATCGTCGGCATTGCAAAGTTGCATTTTCCCAGTTGCTAAATAGCGTAGTGTTGCGAGACATTTTATGGTAACACTTTACTTGAAGGTACCGTCATAAGAGTGACATGACACAGTCATAAGAGTGACATGACACAGTCATAAACATGTCATAAACATTATGACAATGTCATTAAACGTTTATGACTGTCGTCATTAAGTGTCATTCGATTTGGTAATGACAAGTTGACATTATTTTGGTTGTCTTCATTATGACAACTTGACATTAATCAAGGTGACATAACCATAATTTGTCTTTGTCATGACAACTTGACATTAAATTTGTTTGCGATGTCCTTATTATGACAACGTGACATTATTCAAAGTGACATTACTAGAAAATGTCTCTGTCACGACAACCTGACATTAACGAAATATGCATCTGTTTTTGTGTTTATGGCGAGTTGACAATGATTATTATAATTAGCTGTGCAAGGTTAAAGACCAATTCTAGCACTTGGTTATTGATGTTTGACAGAATACCAAAAACTGACTGTCATGACATCATTATGACAATGTAATGAAGAAATTCTTTGACCTAAAGTAAAGTGGTAGCATTTTGATCTGTCATTAACATATCATGAAGGATAAACTGACTGTCATGACATCATTATGACAATGTAATGAAGACATTTTTTGACCTAAAGTAAAGTGGTAGCATTTTGATCTGTCATTCACATATCATGAAGGATAAACTGACTGTCATGACATCATTATGACAACGTAATGACAAAATTCTTTGACCTAAAGTAAAGTGGTAGCATTTTGATCTGTCATTAACATATCATGAAGGATAAACTGACTGTCATGACATCATTATGACAACGTAATGACAAAATTCTTTGACCTCAATTAAAGTGGTAGCATTTTGTGATCTGTCATTATCATAGCATGAAGGATAAACTGACTGTTATGACATCATTATGACAATGTTTTTATTATCATTATCATTGACAATTTTATTTTCTCAAACATATGAACTGGTTGTCACGACATCATACACGTTATAATGTGCTTACAAACAGGACCTCTTCTGCCCAACACCCACCCACTCAGGAACTAAACAATACCATAACATTCATAACATGCATGCTCATGCATACTGACATTCAATAAAGAACAGATAGTAACTATTTATGAAAAATAAAAAATAAAATGGAAGAAACATGTCTGTCATGACTGACTATCTGTCAAAAGTGATTACTTTTGTGCCTTCTTTATGTCATGCACCAGTCGACCCAAAATGCCACCGTGATGTCGAATCGCCAGCCAGTAATACCACTCAATCATCTGTAGGTGTATTTTGAGTGATTCTTTTGTTCTATTACCTCTCAGGCGCCATATTTGTTGTTTGTATGACTGCCATGCCCGCTCTATGTGCTGGGTATGGGCTCCAGTTTGTGGGTTCACAAAATTCTGCTTATGGCAAACACTAAATTGTTTGTACCCATACTGGGCAAGGCGGTCCTTGTAAGCGCGCCACTCATCAGAGACAATGTTGGCATTCCTCCTGACATGCCTTCGGATTTGGCGCAAGAGTGTTGTCCCGTGGCGGTTCCTCACTAGTTTCAGGATGGGTGTCCTAGATTCCTCCTCCACTTCCAACATCCCAAAGACCCAGGTGTGAAAACGCCTCCAAGTGTTGCCGCAACGGCCACGATGATACTACAAACAAAAAAACAAAACAAATACAATGTGACATAATGTTCTTTGTTGTTTTGACTATGTGGTTATGTAACCCTCATACTCCTTTAAGAAATACTAATGTCGTGTAAAACATTGCATGATCACTAAATCAGGCCATTTAAGGAACATTACAGCATTATTTGTACCCTTGAATGAAAAAAAGAAAAGTCTGCGCTCCTGACTCAGGGCTTTCATGCATTTCCAAAAGTGGACCTTCTCTCACTTGACCTACTGATGAAGATTTTAAGCAGGGTCGAGACATCGCTTTCATCCATAAGGTCACTGTGAACGTTCATAACGGTCAAATGTGTTAGTCTCTCCTGCGTCATGGTGCGCAGCAGGTTTTCAGCCTGCGCAAGGCTGAGAAAGAGCGCTCGGATACCGCGACAGATATTGGCAGGGCCAGACACAGCTTAATGAGCTCATTGTTTCTGCCTCCGCTTAGCCATGGCTGCAGCGAGCGAGCGAAATCACAACCTCAGATGTCTTTAGGGTCTTTGACGTGTGCACAAAAAAAGACCACAGTTAAACATAAAAGCAAAACGAAAACAGATAAACATTAAATGGGAATATAACAGATAAATACAAAATACAAAGAATAAGACCTTAAAAGACATTTAAAAGGCTTCATAGTGAAAAAAATCATTCATCTCATCCGCCATCAACATCATCAACAACTCACTAAGTTTGTCCTTGCTAGAGGGACCCTGTAGTGACAGGCTGAAGGAAGGAGTTGGAATGAGGTGTGGAGTGGGTGAGGTATTATTAGCTACATACTTTTATTTAAGCAACAAGGAACAGAAACATAAATCAGGCAACTCTGTCCATTCCCCATTCATGGTCACTGCTCCCTGCTGCTGCATGTTGTCGTCCTCCTGCTCACAGATGCCACCTGGTGGTTGTTTGGACACATTGCCGCTTCTCATGAAAACACAATTGATCCTCCACTAAAAAGGTGCGTGATTCTCGCGTGAACTCGGCCACAACGAAGTAGTACCTACTGTACATGCCTCATACAGTACAAGCCTTCAAAATTATTGGAAAACTATTTATTTATTCAATGATTTCTAATGTTTTTAAACTCACCAGTCATAGAGGAACACAGGTTAGGGTTGGATGGTCTTTCAGTCTTGCTGCTCCCTTCACCTCTCTTCTTGCCACGAGTTTCCATCTAGACCAGCATAAAAAAGAGGGAAAAAACACGACCACTCCATGTAAAACCAAATCAAACGGTTTAAAGCAAGCCATTTACATCTCGCAACCTCTCTTAAAATCTAGAATAGGCTATAAAATGGGATAAGTTTGCATTCTAGCTAAAGTTCTCTCTTCAGGACTGCTGAATGAGAGACGTTTTGTAACATCAGTTGATAAAAAGCAGCATGGCAACATTTACTCACAACTGCACAATAAGTTACACCCCACGCAGAAATTCAGGCCCTGTCCTTACCTAGCTAATGTTAGCTAACGTTAACATAGTGAGCAATGAACTACCAAATACTGACCAAGGAAGACAGCTGCCAGAGATATACGTGTATTTACAAAAAAATAAGTTATAATATGCTTCGTTTGAATTACCTCTCTTTCGAACTTCGCTTTAGTCGTAGTAGTTCTTTTCCCTCTTGTCGTCTTCAACAAGCGTCCTGTGGAACCGTCTGGAACTTCTGCTGAGTAACGTTAGTGTTGCTTATTAATTATTCAAATGATGCATGGCTTGTTATCGTGTCACTTTCTAAAATTTCTTCAACAATTGACATTGCGACAGTATTGGTGTAATTACGGTAAATTCAAGATTGCCGCCCAATTGTAAGTGCTATTCTGTGCTGCTGTGGGTAGAGAGGAGACATCGAGGCAGTAAAGCACGATGACAAGATTATTACGAGGACTTTTAAGAAACAGTCGGCGCCCCGACACTACAGAAAACAAAAGAAAAACTGTGAAATGGATGTGTAAATGGGGACTATTGAAAAGCAATATAACCTGCACAAGATGCAATGGCAAGATGCATCTGAAGAAATCTAGATGCAGCGATGGATTTCGCAGGTAAGATGGGCTCTATTAAAATATCATAATCAGTAACGTTACTGACTAGTCAAGGCCGTAATTGGTGATAATTTTTCCTTCTTTAGGGTCTGCAATCTTCATAAAAACCACCCACTGTCAGTATGACATGGAACAATATTCTCGAAATCCCACATTCCTTTGGCAAAATGGCTCGAATTCATACACAGGTAGGCACGAAATTAATATGTGCGTGTAGCAGCTGATTTTCTGCGTTGTGTTATGTAGTTAGGGAGTGAGACGCACACTGGAGTTGAGCATCTATGGGAGTTTATTCAGCTCAGAGCACACACAGCTCTCTCATGTTTGTATATTACACAAAATATACAGCATAGCTCATGCTGTATTAAAATTAATGTGAAGATACAATGCGCTTTGTAAAACACAATCAAACATGTGCAATGAAAATGCATTAAATATTTCCCACACATTTCCACAGTCTAAAATAATTGAATTAATTCACCCACATTAGCTCATTTTTTATAGTGCAAAAATATCAAAAGTGAACTGAATTAGAGAACCAGCATACCTTCAGAATAAAGAAAAAAACACAGGCGTCACACACACAGAGCCACACTGCAACTCTCCACCGCTCTACAGGAAAAAAATGTAAATTTAAATTCACATAACCACAATAACACGTCGCATTACATGTGAAATCATACAGTTATTACACAGCCATAACATGCAGAGCACAACCTCATGACATCAGCATGAAAGGAGGAAAAACAAAGGAAAACCAGTTCAGCTAGCATAAAGCTAAGTTAACTAACTCTGCATGAATAACTCAGTTTAAGATTCAATTTACAAGTTATTAATCAATAGAGGCTTGACCAAAAGCTTCATTAGCATGTTACGTTACAGCAGATATCAACATATTGTGGTTTAGAACAGGGAAAAAAGGTATAATAATAAGACAATGGAGAGAGTGCCTCATAAAGTGACTCACCAGCTCAGAGCACACACAACTCTCTGACACAATAAGAAATTTTGACTTGGCTACATACTCCCCCCTGAACTTCACCAAAATATTCAGCAGCGTACTCCCATACATTAAACTTCTGCAACTAAAGAGTTACTCACTTAACTGAGAAAATGACTCACAAGGGCTGCGCAACCCTTATGAATACACCTGCAAAAGGGGTGCCTTATACACCACCTCGTACACTATAACTAAGGTGACATCACATGTACCTTCTTTTTTCCAAAATAAGGAGTGTAATAACTATCACTACTTTTGTAATGTCTGCTTAATACAAACATCTTTACGTACTTGGTGTCTTACAGGGGAGTTAACCTCACAAATGAGAACCTAGCAAGATCAGACTGAATATATTTTCTTCTGTGTCATATTCTGTATTAACCTATCAACAGGTTTCACTAGCCTTCCCACCCTCGTCCTGATCCTAGACATAGCACTGCTCGCTGTGTCAAGGGGCCTGTTGTCACTGGGTACCCCACCAATCACACTGGACACACTCATTGCCCGCTGGCTCACACTGTCATCCAGATCAACATCTTCGGTTCCTTCCTCAGCATCAGGATGCTCCGAGGGGAGGCTGGGGGCAGGACTGCCCAAGACCCACTCGGCTGTCCGGTCCCCTGTGACGTCCCTTGTCAACACTTTCGACACCTCGCTTCGTGTCTCATCACAGCTTAGCTCAGTCGACTCGGCAAATGATGGTTCATCCTCATCCTCCAGTTCGAGGGGCAAGAAGTTTGCACACAAGAGGAGGTTGTGGTGCACTACCTTTTCATGTCCACTGGTGGTATTCTTGATACGGTAGGTGTGACACACTGGGTCCCTTGCAACCACCACATACGGGGTAGACTCCCATTTGTCCACCAGCTTCTTGCTCCCTCTTTCACCTTTATTGGCCAGCAGAACTTGATCTCCCTCCACAATGTCATGACCTTTGACCCTCCTGTTATACACCTCAGCCTGGTGTTGCTGGTTGGCGACAGCATTGACTTGGGCAGATGATAATGCCTCCCTCAAGTTCTCCCTCAACTTCAGGACGTATTTGTCATAATCGGCGACATCACAATCCCTCTCCACGTTGTGGAACATCACGTCGACTGGGAGTCTAGGGATCCTTCCATACATTAAGTAGAACGGAGCATAGCCTGTCGACTCGTGGGCCGTGCAGTTGTAGGCGAAGGTCAGTGTCTGCAACATCTGGGGCCATTTCTGCTTTGATCTTGGAGGTAAGGCTCTGATCATGCTTCCCAGTGTCCGGTTGAAGCGCTCGACAATGCCATTCCCCATGGGGTGATATGCGGTCGTCCTCGATTTCTTCACTCCGGCGATCAGCAACAACTCTTGGATCAGCTGGCTCTCGAAGTTAGCTCCTTGGTCGGAGTGGATTCTCTCCGGGAATCCATAGACACAGAAGTATCTGTCCCAGAGTTGGCGAGCAACTTGCCTAGCTGACTGATCGTGACACGGGAAGGCATGAGCCATCTTAGTGAAATGGTCGGTGATGACCAGAACATCGACATTCTTCCCTGCTGGAACCTCCGCCGACCAGAAGTCGATACAAACTATTTCAAGCGGGCTTGTTGTCTTAACGCTTTGGAGAGGAGCTCTGCCTTCTGGTTCCGGCGTCTTGCTCACCACACAGCGCTTGCAGGACCTGACATACTCCCGGACATCTTGTTCCATACTGACCCAAAAGAACCTCTGTTTTGCCAACGACAGGGTTCTGGACTGTCCTTGGTGTCCAGCTTCGTCGTGGATGCCTTGCAGAGCCTGCTTGACCAATGCTGCAGCGACAACATACTGGTAGCGCCTTTTCCCAGTCAGTGAGTCCTTAAGCACTCTGTACAGGATACCATCCAACATTTTCAGCTTGTCCCACTGCTTTAGTGTTTTCTGAACCCTGAGAGGCTCATTGACCCGCTCCCTTCGAGATGGCCTCCTGCCACGTGTCACATAGTGTATGACTCTCATTAGCACAGCGTCTTCCTGTTGCTTGTCCTGGAGATCTTTGAGAGAGAATACAGGTAACGCACTTTGGCCTGGTGGGGTGAGCTTTTGCACGTCATGGGCCAACCAGGAGATCACTCTCCCTTTCGACCCCTCCTCCCATTCCATTTGGCCGTCCAAGACTGCTGTCACTTCTTCACTGCTCATAGACTGACATCCCACCTCAGACTCACACTGTCTCACCTCTTGACAGTTCGTACTCAGCCGGAAGACATCCTGTATGGAATCGTCTCTGACGTGTTGGGCCTCTTCGAGCAATACACCATATGGCTCCGCCACGATTCTCTCACTGACACGTGTCTGTATGAATGGTTGTCTGCTCAGAGCATCGGCGATGACATTCTTGCTGCCTGGGATATACTGGATATTAAAGTTGTATGGTGCCAACTTCGCCACCCACCGCTGCTCACAAGCGTCCAGCTTGGGCTTTGTGAGGATGTACGTGAGCGGGTTATTATCTGTCCAGACAGTAAAAAAATGCCCCTTCAGCCAGTGGCTGAACTTATCACAAACGGCCCATTTGAGGGCGAGGAACTCCAGACGGTGGGCTGGGTACTTGGTCTGTGCACGAGTCAGGGACTTGCTCGCGAAAGCAATGGGACGTGCCTTGCTCCCTCCCTCGGGGACTTGAGAGATTACAGCGCCCAATCCATCCAACGAGGCGTCTGTTGAGAGGATGAATGGACGACTGAAGTCAGGATGGGCTAGCACTACAGAACTCAGCAGAGCAGCTTTCAGCTGGTTAAATGCATTACTCTGTTCTTGAGTCCCATCCCTTGGGCTGAGTTTCTTGAAGTGCATGGCACGTCTTGCGTTGGCTCTGCCAGTCGCAGCAGCGGTCAGGGCGAACAGAGGCTTCGCCGTGCGAGAGCAGTTTTGTATGAACCTCTGGTAGTACATCACCATACCGAGGAAGGACTTGATTTTCTTCGCTGAGGGCGTAACCCCGTCCTCCATCATCAGGTCCACTTCACTCATGGCAGTAATGGCTTGCACTTTCTCTGGGTCGGTGGCGACCCCATTCTCATCAATGATGTGACCCAAAAACCTGACGCTCCGCCGAAGAAAGTGACACTTCTTTGGGGCCAACTTCAGCCCGTGCTCTCTCAGCCGACCAAAGACCATCTCAAGCCTTTTTATGGCCTCATCTTCATTTGGGGCGAAGACTAGCACATCGTCGAGGTAACACAGTAGCGTCAAGAAGTTTTGGTCTCCAAAGATGTTCATCATGAGGCGCATAAAGCTCGCTGGGCTGTTGCATAGGCCTTGTGGTAATCGGTTGAACTCGTGGAGGCCTACCGGTGTGGTGAAGGCCGTAAACTTCTTGTCCTGCTCGTGCATGGAGACGTTATAGAACCCCGATGTCAAGTCCATGGCACTGAATACAGCATTTCCCCCAAGTGCAGCCAAGCAGTCAGCTTGGTGGGGTACTGGGTGGGCGTCCTTCACCGTGCGGGCATTAAGCCACCGGTAGTCCACACAGATACGCAACTCCCCACTCTTTTTCCATACGAGTACCAGAGGAGAGGCCCACTCACTGGAGGATTTGCGTATTATGTCCTTCTCTTCCATCTCAGAGAGGGCTTCTCTTAACTTCTGGTACTGGCCTGGTGGAACACGGCGGTATGGTAGTCGGAATGGGCGGTCATCTGTTAGGTGGATTCTGTGGACGAAGTCCTTGGCGTGGCCACAGTCCAGTTTGTCCTTGGAAAACACGTCCTCATACTTCTGTATGAGCTCCACCAGCTGACTCTTCCAGAAGGGAGACACTTCACACGAATTGACGTCGATTTTATCCAGTCCGAGACTGCTAAGTTTGTCCTGGAGGGTAGGAGCTACAGGGGTGCTACAGGCATGGTCTGTGCCCTTCTGCATGCTTTGGGTTTGTGCCTTCAACTCTGTGCCATGGGCGTGGTCCATGTTGAGCTCAAAATCTTCCAACGCCACACATGGCGAAACATCAGCCAGCTTTGTGTTCCTTCTCAGTGTTACAGGCTTGTCACTTGTGTTCACAATTTTTAATGCCACCCACCTGTCACCACTCATTGAGGCCACGGTTCTCCCGACAATGATGTTTCTCTTGTGTGACTGGGACTTTGACGGCTCCACTAGTATGGCACTTCCCTGAGAGACAGAAGCAACACCAGGAAGCTTGCCCCACACTATGTGCTCATGTCTGGGGGTAAGTGTCACTGCATTAGCAAGCTTTACAGTTCCGATGGTGTCTGGAATCGCGTCGCCCTTCCATCTTGTTATACCTGAGAGCATACTTAAAAACTGTTCAATGCTTGACTCACCAGAAGAATCCGCTTTGTTCATCACACGCCAATAGCTGGGATTTTCCTTGAACTGACGTAGCAGGTGTTTGATCACATTGCTTCCTACTATCATCTGGTCACATTGGCCTGGTACAACCAGTGTGGGCACGCTCATTTCCTGTCCATAAACACTCAACTTTAACTGATAAATGCACTTGGGCCGCACTTTCACACCGCCACAGCCCACCAGAACGACATCCTCATTGGACTGAGTGCTCTCCGATAGCAGTCCTGCTTTGTGGAGTTCCTCTTCAGCACCTTCGCTCATTGTGCAAGCCATAGAGCCACTATCAAGCAGAGCCTGCAATCGGATTTGGTCATTCACCAGCATGTCAGTGTAGAATAAATCATCTGCTTTCTCGAGCCTGTGTATGTTTTGGCAAATGATGACACTGTTGTTCTGAGCAGACTTGCAGCTTTCTTCATACAGGGAGCTTAGGTCTTCTTCTAGTTTGAGGGTCTGAAATGATGCACTCACACTTTGCCCTCCGGAGTGTGAGTGACTCAGTTTCCCTGGTTGGGCGTGCGGCTCTCAGGCTGGGTTTTGTGTGGCGCGGCTCTTGTACAGTCTCTCTTCTGGTGACCAAGTTCCAGGCATCCAAAACACCTTTTCTCTTTCATGCAGTGTTCACGTGTCATATGAGTCTTCTCGCCACACACACGGCAGGGTGAGGGGCGTGACCACTGGGTCGGCTGTTGGATTGGTGAGGCTGTCCTGGCCAGGAGGCTTTCCAGCATGCTCAGCACTCTTTCTAATGCCCCCGCTTCTGGAGTGGTGACTGCACTCTTTTTAGCCTGCGCAGTGGGTTCTTGAACACTGGCTCTCATTGCAGTTAACTCCTCCGCCACAGGACTGGGAGTAGCAGTTGCTGCCGTTGCCACCACAAATCTCTCCGCTCTAGAGGGCCTCTTTCTTGTCTGATGTTCCCTCTGGTGCTCATCGATGGCCTCTTGGACTTCCATAGCTGACCATTTGCTAATGGGCTTACACCTGAATACACTGGAGAGGTCAGGGTTGGGGCAGTTTCGGATGAACATCATGGCAACTTCCACAGACATATTCTCCATCTTCCCTCCACTCCTCCGCAGGTGTCTGTCAGCGTGTTCGGCTGCTGTATTTAGTCGGACCCAGTAGTCCACCGGGCTCTCATCCACATCTGGGTGAGTGGCGTAGAAATCAGCCAATGGTAAGCTGGACATGGGGCAGTCACTAAAGTATCTTCTGAGGATGTCATATATTACTTCAGGATGTGCTGCCTTGTCAGAATTACTCTTCAGCCCTACCTTGACGATGTTCTTTGCTCGCCCCAGCAGGGGACTGAGGATTTCATCCACCTGCTCCCCAGCAGAGCAGTCCCTTTTGCGCAGATATGTGTCCATCACATCTATCCACTCTTGGACGGTGTATTTGTCTGTGCCGTCTCCTCTATACACCGCTGGTTCCTTAGCATCTGTCTTCACCACAACACTCAGTCGGGACATATCAGGTGTGAATGGTGAGGGATCTAGCAGTGGGAGAGAACTAGGGGGTGGGGGGCCTCTTATAGGAGCAGTTGTCTGGTTGGCTAAAAGGCGATTAACAACAGAGTCACCAATCTGGGTCCCTAGCTCTCCTAGCAGGTCGCGTATCTGCCCTAGGGTGTCACTGTCGGTGGTGATGGGGGTCGAAGACTTGGGCTTTGCTACAGGTGTGACATTATCAATGCTCAGACTAGACTTGGGCTTCACTATGGGCATAGGGAGCTCTGGCTTCTCTACAGACGTGGCTTCATCCATACCTAGATAACTACCAAAGCTGGGCTGACCCACCCGCTCTCTGTCTAGGATATCTGCGTATCTCAAGCCTCTACCCCTCCCAATACTAGAAACTGGAGTAAACTCCATGGCAGTTTAAATGTACTCAATAATACAGTGCAATAATTACAATGTGGAAAATACAATATGATCAAGCAGTTAGCTGTGTAAAACCAATGTGGAAATGACCAGCAGTTGCCAAATTAAGAGGGAAAATTTAGAATGGAGATGTTTTTTTTGTTTTTTTTAAATATAAAACAATGTTGACGATCCTCGGATTCTTCTTGCTCACAGCACGATACGCTTACTTGCTCACAGCTTGACCTCGGCGATCTGCAGTGGCTGATCTGAAGGATCCGGGTCACGGCACCATTTGTAGCAGCTGATTTTCTGCGTTGTGTTATGTAGTTAGGGAGTGAGACGCACACTGGAGTTGAGCATCTATGGGAGTTTATTCAGCTCAGAGCACACACAGCTCTCTCATGTTTGTATATTACACAAAATATACAGCATAGCTCATGCTGTATTAAAATTAATGTGAAGATACAATGCGCTTTGTAAAACACAATCAAACATGTGCAATGAAAATGCATTAAATATTTCCCACACATTTCCACAGTCTAAAATAATTGAATTAATTCACCCACATTAGCTCATTTTTTATAGTGCAAAAATATCAAAAGTGAACTGAATTAGAGAACCAGCATACCTTCAGAATAAAGAAAAAAACACAGGCGTCACACACACAGAGCCACACTGCAACTCTCCACCGCTCTACAGGAAAAAAATTTAAATTTAAATTCACATAACCACAATAACACGTCGCGTTACATGTGAAATCATACAGTTATTACACAGCCATAACATGCAGAGCACAACCTCATGACATCAGCATGAAAGGAGGAAAAACAAAGGAAAACCAGTTCAGCTAGCATAAAGCTAAGTTAACTAACTCTGCATGAATAACTCAGTTTAAGATTCAATTTACAAGTTATTAATCAATAGAGGCTTGACCAAAAGCTTCATTAGCATGTTACGTTACAGCAGATATCAACATATTGTGGTTTAGAACAGGGAAAAAAGGTATAATAATAAGACAATGGAGAGAGTGCCTCATAAAGTGACTCACCAGCTCAGAGCACACACAGCTCTCTGACTCTAGGTGGTGCAACGCCAAAACAACACCCCAGGGGAACGAAGGGGATACAATTGAAAATCACCGTAGGAACCTTTCTTTTCTCTTATTTTACAGGAGGAAAAAAATCATTTTGGGGAAGTTCACAACACAGAAGAAAGATTTTAGGGAAAATAAATAAACAAAACACAATAAGAAATTTTGACTTGGCTACATGCGCTGTGACTCTGTTATCTGGTTCTGTGTTGTTAATGCATGTTTTGCTAATTTCAAAGAAATGACATTCAAAAACAATCTCCCAAAGTTTCATAGTCCAGATAATTGAGGAAAGGCACGTAAATGACGATTAAAGTTGACTTACAACTTTTAACCCTCTAGAGAGGAGCACAACATTAGGCTAAATAACTTCTGAATCTGATAGAGACGAGCTGTAAACTGCATCTGAATCGTGAGATTCTCTGCTTTCCGGGGGTCTTTGAATGGTGCATTTATGACAAGGGTAGCCACGTGTAATAACGTAGTACGGGACCAGATGCTAAGCTGAGCGGTAGCAGCGATGCTAAACCGAACGTAGTAGCATGCTAACGCTTGCAGATGTTTTACAAAACATGAAATATCTTCTGAACCGTTTATGATAGAGACGAGCTGTAAACAGCATCTGAATAGTTACATTCTGCCTTCCGAGGGTCATTGAATGGTGCCTCTACAAGGTAGGCTACGTGTAATCACATGGTACGGAACAGACGCCAGATTCACGGAAGGAGACGTTCTAAATTGTTTGAACGCAAAGCAGTGAGTGGAAGACCATAATGACCAAAATCGTCATATCTTAAAAACTATCCAATGTATGACTTTGACTAGGGTATCATTTTAAAGCCTATTTTCTCCCCTTTCTATTGATACCAAAATCTCAATTTTGAAATTTGGGTCACTGTGACTCATTTTGCTAGTCTGGTTTTCACCATACTAAGGTCAATCTTTTAAGATTGAACATTAGTCTGGGGAAGCTGCGCTTTGTTTCTACTGCTCAAGAGGCGGGATCAATGGGCATCGTTCAAATGAACGATGCCCATTGTGTTTCGTCATCGTCACGTCACCGGCCAATAGCGTGCCAGGAGAGAATGGCCGGGAAGCTGCGCTTATGGCAAGCCGTTTTAACATTTAATAGCTAGACTGAATATGTATTGCAGATATCTGTAATTCAATTCTTCCTAGTCAAAAAGAACATTTCAGATATCCACAATGACATTCTTCCTATCCACAATTGTCATTTCAGATATCCACAATGGCATTCTTCCTAGGACAAATGACGTCACTTTTGCCATTCATGTGTATTGGGCTTTCAATTTCAGATATCCACAATTACATTCTGGATATCTAGAATGAACATTCTGGATATCTGCAATTGAATTCTTACTAGGAGAAACTCCCATTTCAGATATCTTCAATCCAATTGTTACTAGTCATAATTTTCATTTCAGATATCCAAAATGAAAAACTATTCCAGATATCCAGAATGTAATTTTGAATATCCAAAAATACATTGTGACTAGTAGAAATGTCGTTATGGATATCCACAATTCATATTATGACTAGTAGAAATGTAATTTCAGATATCTACAATTAGAATTGTGACTAGGAACAATACAATAGCAGATATCCACAAAATGTATTGTTGATATCTGTTGACAGGTAGACAGGACGCCATTTAAAAAATTTAAATTATGACTAGTAACAAGTGGATTGAAGATATCTGAAATGGGAGTTTTTCCTAGTGAGAATTCAATTGCAGATATCCAGAATGTTCATTCTAGATATCCAGAATGTAATTGTGGATATCTGAAATTGAAAGCCCAATACACATGAATGGCAAAAGTGACGTCATTTGTCCTAGGAAGAATGCCATTGTGGATATCTGAAATGACAATTGTGGATAGGAAGAATGCCATTGTGGATATCTGAAATGTTCTTTTTGACTAGGAAGAATTGAATTACAGATATCTGCAATACATATCCAGTTTAGCTATTAAATGATAAAACGGCCACTTATACTTTTTAAGGATTTTTAGATATCTTAAATTTAGTTTTGACTAGTACAATCAAAGTTGTAGATATCTTAAAATATCATTTTTACTAGTAAGAATGTATTGTGGATGTCTTTAATTACCATTTCTCCTAGTCAAATTTACATTTTGACTAGGAGAAATGCTATTATGGATATCTAAAATATAATTACAGATAGCAGTGTGGTTCGATTAAATGTTAAAACGGCTTGCCATACTGCGCTTTGTTTCTACTGCTCAAGAGGCGGGATCAATGGGCATCGTTCAAATGAACGATGCCCATTATTTTTCGTCATCGTCACGTCACCGGCCAATAGCGTGCCAGGAGAGAATGGCCGTTTCTGATTGGAGCCAAAGATTCTGGCAATGTAACAGCGAAAGTAAGCCTGAGGGTGTCCAGCCTAAACTGCCGAGCGAAATCCAAATTTCCCGGAAGTTCAGGCAGGGTTCACCCAGCCTATCATTTTGCTGGATCAGGTCATGAATTTTCAGACTACCAAGTATATTCTAAATGCTTTGCTCTTCCTGAGAGGAATAGTGTGTAGTATACTGTAACTAAAAACTTAAATATCTGCTTTAGCAATTAGGCTGCGGGCCAGAAGAGTCCGTAGTGCACCTTAATTTCCAACTAAACCAACTTTATTTTGAAATTTCAAACCATGCTGAATTTGAATGTCAAGAAAGATTGAAAATTTTGGGATGTGCTCCCTGTTTCAGCCCCATGTGTATATTACTTAATTACCTATGTATTAGTTCACAGTATGTCTTCAA
Source organism: Eutrigla gurnardus (assembly GCF_963514095.1). Taxonomy (NCBI): domain Eukaryota; kingdom Metazoa; phylum Chordata; class Actinopteri; order Perciformes; family Triglidae; genus Eutrigla; species Eutrigla gurnardus. Next base: position 12,516,316 of record NC_139918.1, read on the forward strand.
TATAATTTACTTTTCTTAAGGTTTGCACAAGGTTTGCGGTTGAAACAACTGGACATGATCTGTGATGGTATAGCAGCAAGCTCAAGGACATTGTCCAGAATGACCCAAAAACTCAGAGAGGTTGGTGAATGATGCAATATTGATTCAAACAAGTCACAGACCACAAGACTTACAGTACAGAATTAACACTATATTTTACTTATTCAGTGGCTGATAGCTGATACATTAAAAAAAAAGAATTACGTATAATACACATAGAACTCCATTCATAAGTACTGTACTTCAATTTAACATACTTGGAAAAGATTTTTCAATTACGTTGTAGTATATTGATTTTTTACTTCTGTCTTCACAGGTTTGCGTGGCTGCCGTCAAACGCCTCAGGAAGAGAGGGATGAGGATTGGAGGTCGCCATCGATTTGTTGCGATGATGAAAGCAAATTTGCTCACAAACGAAAGGTGCAGTAGATAGTGTGTTTGTTCACAACCCACCCCATCCTACTTTCCTTTTCCATTTTGGTGCAAAATGATTACCATCCTAAATGAAATTACATGGGACGATACTTTCGATACAATGGACCCTAGTTTGGTAGACCAAGGCGCGCCGAGATGGGAGTGGCAGCGTAGGAGGGGGAGGTGTCACATATTAAGTAGGTTTCCACAGCTTCAGTTCAGGCCCGTTCTAATGGAATAAATAATCACAACAACCACTATTCAATGCAATGATCTTAATCAGCACATACATTATATCTATATTGATTGTCCCGTCACATCTGATGTCAGATCAAATTGCAATGTTTTGCACGACATTAGTATTTCTTAAAGGAGTATGAGGGTTACATAACCAAATAGTCAAAACAACAAAGAACATTATGTCACATTGTATTTGTTTTGTTTTTTTGTTTGTAGTATCATCGTGGCCGTTGCGGCAACACTTGGAGGCGTTCTCACACCTGGGTCTTTGGGATGTTGGAAGTGGAGGAGGAATCTAGGACACCCATCCTGAAACTAGTGAGGAACCGCCGCGGGACAACCCTCTTGCGCCAAATCCGAAGGCATGTCAGGAGGAATGCCATATTGTCTCTGATGAGTGGCGCGCTTACAAGGACCGCCTTGCCCAGTATGGGTACAAACAATTTAGTGTTTGCCATAAGCAGAATTTTGTGAACCCACAAACTGGAGCCCATACCCAGCACATAGAGCGGGCATGGCAGTCATACAAACAACAAATATGGCGCCTGAGAGGTAATAGAACAAAAGAATCACTCAAAATACACCTACAGATGATTGAGTGGTATTACTGGCTGGCGATTCGACATCACGGTGGCATTTTGGGTCGACTGGTGCATGACATAAAGAAGGCACAAAAGTAATCACTTTTGACAGATAGTCAGTCATGACAGACATGTTTCTTCCATTTTATTTTTTATTTTTCATAAATAGTTACTGTCTGTTCTTTATTGAATGTCAGTATGCATGAGCATGCATGTTATGAATGTTATGGTATTGTTTAGTTCCTGAGTGGGTGGGTGTTGGGCAGAAGAGGTCCTGTTTGTAAGCACATTATAACGTGTATGATGTCGTGACAACCAGTTCATATGTTTGAGAAAATAAAATTGTCAATGATAATGATAATAAAAACATTGTCATAATGATGTCATAACAGTCAGTTTATCCTTCATGCTATGATAATGACAGATCACAAAATGCTACCACTTTAATTGAGGTCAAAGAATTTTGTCATTACGTTGTCATAATGATGTCATGACAGTCAGTTTATCCTTCATGATATGTGAATGACAGAACAAAATGCTACCACTTTACTTTAGGTCAAATAATTTCTTCATTACATTGTCATAATAATGTCATGACAGTCAGTTTATCCTTCATGATATGTTAATGACAGATCAAAATGCTACCACTTTACTTTAGGTCAAAGAATTTCTTCATTACATTGTCATAATGATGTCATGACAGTCAGTTTTTGGTATTCTGTCAAACATCAATAACCAAGTGCTAGAATTGGTCTTTAACCTTGCACAGCTAATTATAAAAATCATTGTCAACTTGCCATAAACACAAAAACAGATGCATATTTCGTTAATGTCAGGTTGTCGTGACAGAGACATTTTCTAGTAATGTCACTTTGAATAATGTCACGTTGTCATAATAAGGACATCGCAAACAAATTTAATGTCAAGTTGTCATGACAAAGACAAATTATGGTTATGTCACCTTGATTAATGTCAAGTTGTCATAATGAAGACAACCAAAATAATGTCAACTTGTCATTACAAAATCGAATGACACTTAATGACGACAGTCATAAACGTTTAATGACATTGTCATAATGTTTATGACATGTTTATGACTGTGTCATGTCACTCTTATGACTGTGTCATGTCACTCTTATGACGGTACCTTCAAGTAAAGTGTTACTGTTTAATACCCTCACGATTTAGCCTATATCTCTTCATTAACTCACAGTCTTCCATAGTCTCCAAAACATTTCGTCTCGCAGCCATTTTCAATTCCTTGTGAATAGGTCTTAGTGAGTTAGGAGTCCTCTTGAGGACTTTTAAGCTCTCCTAGACTTAGCTGCTACTTTTAGGCCTAAAATCCTTTGTGAATTGCTCTTAGTGAAAAAAGTTAGGAGTCCTAAATTTAAGAGTGACACGCCCATTATTTTTAGGAGTTACTCCTAAATTCGCTGGTTAGGACCTACTTTTAGCCCTAAAATCCTTTGTGAATACGGCCCCAGATCACTAGGTTCTGTTATTACATCGCATGGATTCTCCTACCATTGCTACGCAGATGACACCCAGCTGTTCCTCTCTTTTCCCCCAACCTCTGACACTCACATTGCAACTCGCATCTCGGACTGTCTGGCTGACATCTCTGTCTGGACAACTGCACATCACCTCAAGCTTAACCTGAATAAAACTGAACTCCTCTTCATCTCAGAGAAAGACTGCCCTCGCATGGACCTGTCGGTCACTGTCGAGGGCATCACAGTATTACCTTCCTTAACTGCGAGGAACCTGGGTGTAATCCTCGATGACCAACTATCCTGCACCCCCAACATCACTGCTGTGGCCCGATCCTGCAGATTTGCCCTCTACAATATCCGCAGGATTCGGACCTTCCTCACAAAGGATGCAACGCAACTCCTGGTCCAAGCACTGGTCATCTCCCGCCTTGACTACTGCAACTCTCTCCTGGCCGGACTCCCGGCCTCTGCGATTAAACCATTGCAGCGTATCTAGAACACTGCAGCACGCCTTATCTTCAATCTACCCAAATTCTCCCATGTGACCCCCCTCCTCCGTGACCTCCACTGGCTCCCTGTTGCAGCAAAGTCCAGACTCTTCTCTGTTCTGGCGCCTCAGTGGTGGACCGAACTCCCGACCAGTCAGGACAGCAGAGTAATTTGCCATCTTCTGAAAAAGGCTCAAGACCCACCTGTTCAGACTTCACCTCGACTCTACATAGCATGACCCACTAACACCCCCCCCCCCCCCCCCAAAAAAAAAAACCTTACCTATAGCACTCTGATCATAGCACTGTTGCTCTTGAGGTACTACTTTACTCAGATGAGGACCTAACACTTGTTCTATTTTTAGCTCTTACTTTATCGGCAATGATACGTTGTGGTTTCTTTGTTTCCTTCTTTTGACAAATGTACTTATTGTAAGTCGCTTTGGATAAAAGCGTCTGCTAAATGACCTAAATGTAAATTTAATGATAAATGGTTGATCATTTTGAATGTCTATACACCTTTTGAGTGCTATAAAAATGAGGCTGAGTACTTAAACAGACTGGGATGTATTATGTCGTTTATCCAGGACAATCCGTCGACCTGTGTTGTAGGTGATATGAATGCTGACGTGGCTGATACCAACTCGTTTTTCGGTAATCACCTACTGCAATTCTGCTCTGATAGTGGGCTGATGTTGTCTAGTAAGGTCCTCATGCCGGAGAGCTTCACTTATATAAGCGAAGCCTGGCACGCCACCTCCTGGCTAGACCACTGTTTATGCACAGTTGACGCACATGATTCTCTTGATTCTATAAAGATTAACTATGATATGGCCACTTCTGACCACATACCTTTCTCTATAATGTTGAATCCAGGCAATCTACCATTGTTAATGTCTGATGATGACAGCATTAGGACAGGGAAGATAGACTGGCCTAAGCTATCAAAGGATGATCTTGACAAATATGTCTATCGTTCTGATGTCTTGCTGAGTAATATTGTTTGCCAAAAGAAGCTATTTTGTGTCGGGATTTGAATTGCAAGAATATGCAGCATTGTAAAGCATTGTGTTCATTGTATGTTTGCACTGTGGAATCTCTCACTATCTCTAGCAAGCCTCTTTATAAACAAAGGGTCAAAAATGAGTAATGTGAAGCCAGGATGGAATGACTATGTAGAAAAATTGTGTTAAAAGTAACCGTCTTGATGTTGGCACTATAGTGTATGATGAGGGGGTGATAATTACTCCCTCTGAAGTTCATGATGCAATCATGGAGCTTGGAGACAACAAGGCATGCGGTATGGATAATATTACGGCTGAACACATGAAACATGCAAGTAAGAAACTCTGTCCCCTGCTTAGTCTTTGTTTTACTGGATGTCTAGTCCATGGCACCTTACCTGATTCTATTATGGCTGTCCTGCTTGTGCCGGTCATAAAAGATAAGGTTGGCAAGCTTAACAGCTCTGAAAATTACAGACCAATTGCATTAGCCAGCATACTGTCTAAAGTATTGGAGATCATTTTGATGTCTAGATTGGAGAGGTACATTCTAACTGCTGACGACCAATTTGGGTTTAAACATAAGCATAGCACTGATGTGTATTTTTGCTCTGAAGGAGATACTGGATAATTACAATAGAAAAAATACAACAATGTTCCTGTGTTTTATAGATGCCTCTAAGGCATTCGATCGTGTGAACCATGAAAAAATGCTCAAGAAATTGTGTGAAAGAGGGGTACCTATAGCTATCTTGTTAGAATATTGGCATTCTGTATGCTCAACAGACCATGCGGGTAAAGTGGGGAAAGTCTACATTTGCCCCATTCCATGTGAACAATGGTGTTCGCCAAGGCGGGATTTTGTCACCTTTATTGTTTAATATTTATATGGACGATCTCTCCAAGAGTCTCAATGCATGTCGTGCTGGCTGTATGGTCGGTGATTGTCTAATCAATCATCTAATGTACGCAGATGATTTGGTCATCTTCAGCCCGTGCACTGCTGGGCTACAACAGCTGCTAAGCCTCTGCACCCAATATGGGATGGAGTATGACATTACATATAATGCTAAGAAGAGCAATATTTTGATTGTGCGCAGTAGAGATGATCACCAGTCGAGGTTTCCAGATTTTTATTTATCTGGCTCTGCCCTCATGGAATGCAATGAAGTTAAATACCTTGGACACTTTATCTCAAATGATCTTTCTGATGATAAGGACATGTATAGACAGTGTCGTAAATTGTACGCACAAGCGAACATGCTGTGCCGCAAATTCAGTATGTGCTCTGTGTCTGTTAGAGTTGCTCTATTCAAGACAATCTGTACTCCCCTCTATACTGCACACCTCTGGTCCAGTTATAGAGTAAGTAGCCTGAGACGTCTCACTGTGGCCTATAATGATAGTATGATGCTGCTGCTTAGAGCACCTAGATGCTCTAGTGCTAGTCAAATGTTTGTTAATGTTGGTGTTCCCACCTGCCCTGCTGTTCTGCGTAATTTAATGTACAAAATGATATGCAGAATTGATGCTTCTGAAAATGACATAATATCCGTTATTGTCAACCCAGGACGAAGTTCTGTAAAGTATTCCTCGAGAATGTGGAGGCACTGGCTCTTATGTCTATATTAGGTTTGTCTCGTCTGTTTGTCTTTTGTTTTGTTTTTATCTTGTTGTATGTGTTGTTTGTATTATGGACCTCCCAGAGTCTGAAATAAAGCTTCAATCAATCAATCAATCAATCAATACAATACATGGGTTAAAAAAAAGCTACCTAAAAATATTACTCCTCTGCTTCTCTGCTCAGCTTCTCTGCTGAAAAAGATGCATAAAGCAGGGCTTGAAGACCTCTGGCCCGGTGCCGGAAGTCCGGCGTAGCAATATTTTGGTGAAGTGTTTTTTTGCAACATGATTAGAAAAAACAAACTGTAATCAGTCGTTTAAAGTGATAGTTCCAACTACTAATGGTACTTAAGGTAACCAAGGAGTTCTAGCCAATCAGAGCAGAGTAGGGCGGGCCTTAAATTTTCAGGTACCTAGAGTTGGGATTTATGGCTCTTTGAAGGGAGCTGGATCTTGAGGAGCCGTTCTTTTCAAAGAGCCGTTCAAAAGACTGCCTCATTTATATTAATTTATTTTAAGAAGCTAGCCTAGTGGTAACCCATTTTATCTGGGAAATAATCACTGGGAGGAATGATAGGGTAAGATTTGGATCTGAATTATTCAGACTTAGACATTGGATATCTGAGTTTGATATATTTTAAATATTGATTATAATTTAATTTAACATTTTAATGTCTGATCTGCATTCATTGTAAACATTCCACAAGGTGGCGCTATATCCCTCTGCTTTGACAGCTAGATCACTATTTTGGATCTTTGTATACAATATGTTGAAGTGTAAATAAAGCTATTTTCACTTGTTCATCATGTATCACCTTTTTAATTGTAGCACATAAAAAGTTTGGAGTAGGAGGAGGAGCTTGTGTGCGCATGCTGTGAGTGTGACAGCAATTTAAAAAAACTTGTATTATCAGGTCAACACTTGTCATCACTTGTTGACCTGATAATACAAGCATTTATAACAATTCAGCTAAACTTTTTCATACTCTCGCGTGAAACTCACGTGACGGAAACAGCTGGGTAAACATGGAAGTAGCTCTACGCAGCGGTAGCGTTAGCAGCAGAGGATAGAAGCTATCAGGCAAGTGTTCTTTTAAATAAACTCCTGGTTTACTTACAAACCTTCAAATGCCTCGTTTTGTGAGTACAGACCCTATGTGTACTACTGCAGAAGTTTGGTAACATTCCATGCATTATTAGTGGGGTAATTTACGAGATATTCATAATGTACTAATGTTGACCGTTGTGGAGAAAAATGTAAATACATAAGCTAATCACACATGTTTTAAATTACTACACATAGACTCAGATGTTCAGGCTAGTGGAAAACTATTGTGAGGGTCAGAAACTGTGTCAGGGCATTCCATCTGTACGCCATACGTTGAAAACAGGAAACACAAGAGAGGGTAACATCTGGGTCACACACACACACATGACAAGCTCATGATATACATCCCGACAACATACAATGAACGGACACATTGTGTAGCTGCACCCGGAAGGAGCACATGACAAGCTCATGATATACACCCGACAACACACAATGAACGGACACATTGTGTAGCCGCACCAGGAAGGAGCACATGACAAGCACATGATATGCATCTCGACAACATACACACACAATACATAGATGACAGCACCCGGAGGGATGGACCGTATGAGCCAGTGTGGGTGGAGATACCCAGCGCTCCAACCAGGCCGCGGCATGCTAAAATTACGCTCCGCCTGCATCTATAGAATGAGCCAATCAGACTCATGCGGAGTCTCTTGAAATACGCTGCGCACTCTGTTGTAAAGCGCCTTTTGAGTAAATTCAACCCTATGTTGAGTTCACTTTTAGGTCCGTGCATGTATAACTGCCGGAATATGTTTTCCTGATATTTGTGCTAATAAAGCGCTGTTATTGATATAACCCATAGACTCTCCTCCTATATTCAAGCTTACTATTTTTTTTTCACAACACCGTCGTTAAAAATGCTTCTGAGGGGGTATTTGGCTGGATGTCATGGTGGAAATTACCCTAGGGTGCATTTTACTCCGAACCATCGCTTTAAAATTTGTGACAAAAATGTCCAGATTTAAAGAAGCTAATCTTCTGGAGTAAGAATGCTGCCAATTTTTTTTATGCCATTTACCATTTACCATTCCAGAGAGGGAGTGTCAGTTGTTGTTGTGCACCTGGCACTTAAACAAATATCCAGATTTAAAGAGGCTAATCTTTTGGAGTATTTCAACCTGTATTCAGTCAAAAGATCCATTACATGTTCCTTCTTTGCATGTTGTATTTAATCAATTGTTTAGAACTATTGATGATGGCTGTTAAATAAATGTCCTAAAAGTGATATTTTCCTCTCATCTTTTCTCAAGATGTATATTTGTATGTTTTGGTGTACGCGTAGTAGAAATAATTTTGCAGGTAGATATGTAAATTTTACATAATACCTTGACTATTAAAACATAAAAATACAGCATATTATGAATAGATTGTATCTATAATATACAGAACAGCTCCATTTAAAATGCAGTTTTACTGTTATTCTACCAGTTTAAATAATTTTTTTGTTTGATATTTCCCTGTTAATTTGATCATTTATTGATGCACAACAAGCAATTATTACATCTAAAAAATACAGGAAATGGTCTATTTATGTACAACACCGTTATGGGAAATTAACTCATTTTTTTTGTAGACTTAACCGTTTTTTAATGTGATTCAGATGTACTGTAATCACTGTAGATCAATTTATAAATTTTGACTGTAAAGTTCTTTACTGTGCTGGTGTATTTTTTTTACAGGAATTCTCTGGTAACCACAGCTGCCAGCGTTTTCCTGTAAATACAACATTTTTTTTTTTTTTTTTTTTTACAGTGCATGGTCTGGTCTCTTGGACTAAGATGAGCTACTATTGTAGAGCTCTGGGGGACCACAGGCAGTCTCTGGTTTCTCCACATGGTCTGGTCTGGTCTCTGGACTAAAAATGAGCTACTATTGTAGAGATCTTTGGGACCACAGTCTCTGGTTTCTCCACATGGTCTGGTCTGGTCTCTGGACTAAGATGAGCTACTATTGTAGAGCTCTGGAGGACCACTGGCAGTCTTTGGTTTCTCCACATGGTCTGGTCTCTGGACTAAGATGAGCTATTATTGTAGACCTCTGGAGGACCACTGGCAGTCTTTGGTTTCTCCACATGGTCTGGTCTCTGGACTAAGATGAGCTATTATTGTAGACCTCTGGGGGACCACAGGCAGTCTCTGGTTTCTCCACATGGTCTGGTCTGGTCTCTGGACTAAGACAAGCTATTATCATAGAGCTCTGGGGGACCACAGACAGTCTCTGGTTTCTCCACATGGTCTGGTCTGGTCTCTGTACTAAGATGAGCTCTCATCGTAGAGCTCTGGGGAGACCACAGACAGTCTCTGGTTTCTCCACATGGTCTGGTCTCTGGACTAAGATGAGCTACTATCGTAGACCTAGGGGACCACAGAGAGTCTCTGGTTTCTCCACATGGTCTGGTCTGGTCTCTGGACTAAGATGAGCTACTATCGTAGACCTCTGGGGGACCACAGATAGTCTCTGGTTTCTCCACATGGTCTGGTCTGGTCTCTGGACTAATGTGAGCTACTGTTGTAAAGCTCTGGCGGACCACGGTCTCTGGTTTCTCCACATGGTCTGGAGAAACCAGAGACCAAAAGACGACATTTGTTTCCTCCATTTCTGATTCAGCAACTCATGTTTGCCTCATTCGTGTTGCATCATTGGTGCCACCTGATGCTTTTCCAGTCTATTCGTGTCCCTTCACGCCGTTTAATTGACTTTATTTGCAGCTGGACTCTTCAGACTTACAGCTCGGGTTGGTAAGCGTAGGCTAGTTTTGAAAAATGATTGAATAGGATCTGCCAGCACATCCTTGCGTCCAGATCTTCTCAGATTCTTGTTGGAGTAGAAGAGACGGCCTGCCTCATTGTCACGGCTTGGCGTCGCTGAGTCACATGACCTCTGCAAAGCCCCTCACACGGAAGCGTTAAAAGTAGCTTCGAGGAGTTTACACTTGATGGAAAGGAGAACACAGAGATACCTCATGTGCCCCTTTATGAGCCTCGCCTAACCCACTCATCCACAGAGGGGTTACACTTATTACCTACCTATAATTGTAAGTTATATATATACTTTATTTAATGCAACTCAATGCTCGAATGCACTGCTGAGTGCTGTAACTGTGTGTGTTACAACTGCTGTGTTGTAACTTGTACTTCAACGTTGTTGATGACATGCATCAATATTTTCCAACTTACCGAAGATGATTCAGCCGAGAACAGCACAAACCCGTGCAACGATTAAATGACCTCTCGTGACCTTTAACCTGTGGCTCTCTAACAAAGAGTGAACCGATCGCCTGAGGGCTCATTTCTGCTGACATGAACTCTGACAGACACCTGTTAACCACTGTAGTTTGTTTTGGAGACACTTTATGTAGCACAGTGAGGTTTCTAAACAGAATTTAAACCGCACCTACGATCACGATGGAGAAAAATGGAGCCCAATTCATAGTATAAAGTTTCTAAGAAAAGTGAATCTGAGCCAATCAGACTGATACAAGTCTTAAGCAGCATGAGAGCGACAGTCCACATGTGATTGGCTTATAGAAATCCAATCAAACTGTCACGGGGTCACCTGCTTAGGGATTGTTTTTTTTGTTTTTTTACCTGTGTTCATCTGCCCATCACTAACTCTCCTGTCATTGCAGATCCTGCCACCCTCATCTGCCCTGCAATCACTTCATTCCCTTCACCTGTGCTTCCCCGCCCACTTCCACACCTGGCCCTCATTATCCTCATTAGCCTCCCATTCATTTACAACCCATTCTCATTCACCCTCTGTCAGATCGTCATGCCTCATGCCCTGCTCTCGTCCTGTCGGTGTTTGCTCTGCCTACAACTTAATCTAGACTTCTACTAGAGGTTTTTTGGCCTCTCTCCCTCAGTTTAGTTTTGCTTCCTTTGTTTGCTGCCTTGTTTACCTTTTGTTTGCTATTTTTAAATACATTTGGAATTTTGGGGAAATCTCTGAATTCGTGCTTTTGGGTCCAGTGTTTCCTGAGACGTTACAAAAATAAGTTTAAATACAATATAACCTATAACCCGATAAATCTCAGACACAATCAAGGCTGTAAATGTTTGCATTTGTTTCCTCCATAGAAATAGAACAGGATTAGAACGGACATTGTTTCCATCATCTTATACAGTAGATATCCACAATGCACCCGAGGTAATTTCCACCATGACATCCAGCCAAACACCCCCTTGGAAGCATTTTTAGCAATGGTCAGCATTGGTCAAGATAGCCGCTATCAGCCGAATGGCTTAGTACTAGCGTTATGGTACATCTTGTATATCTCATAAATTACCCCGCTAATAATGCATGGAATGTTACCAAACTTCTGCAGTAGTACACATAGGGTCTGTACTCACACAGGCATTTATAAACATTTAGCGAAACTTTTTCATACTCTCGCGTGAAACTCGCGTCACGGCATCGGCTGGGTAAACACGGAAGTGGCGTCTGTTCATTATTTTTATTTATTATTTATCGTTCCCTGTTGTTGGTGGGCACAATTCACAAACCATCTTGTCATATTTCATGTCATATTAAAAACATGTTTTTTATTTTTTTTTGTTATGCCATTACTGTTACTACTGCTATAACATGCTATAACATTCGTACATGTCTCATTTCTGCCTTATGGATTGACTGTTGTAATTCCATTGCAGGAGAGGGACTCTGTTGCTCTGTTTCTTCTTGTTCTTCCTAAAAGGTTGTTGTTGTAGCTATAAAGATAAAATTGAATTGATGAATTCAAAATGCAAACTGTATGCACTCACATAGTCCATATATACATCTGTGCATTTTAAGAACTTGTGCTGCAACATACAGCTGTCTAACAATCTTGCCTTTAAGAAACAATAAACTGCTGGGAATTTGACTGTTTTACCTGGTAATCCAGACTGATTGACAACTCATGTCAATAGAATATTTCATCTACACTGAACATTCTTAGCATGAAACAAAGCATGTCTTTCTTTCGCTGCCACCATATAAGTCTTTGATATCATATGGGTCAGTTTTGTGCCAGTATTGTTCAAATTGTGACATTTTCCTCACCTTTCTCGCCACCTGTCCCTCCCTGCCTTGCCCAAGGGGCCTGCTTCACACGTGCTTTCCTTTTAAATCAATTCATCCTGTCTGTAATTTTATTTACTTTCAAAATGCCTTTTGTTTATATTCGATTTATGGTACCCAACTTCTGTCGCATGGCTTGTCTGTGAGAATTGTTAAGCATTCTTCTCTCAGACAGAAGCCCTGACTCAAGTCTGAACCCGCATTTTTCCCGACAGCACCTGAAAGCGGCGGCAGTGCTGAATCAGTGGAGAGCTCCGTTAATCCGTCAAGTCAGACTAAAGTAGAACACATCCGGATATTGACTGATTTGACCTTCAAAGTAAAGGCGTGGAATGAATGGTGTGGTGTACAGAAAAATATACAAGGGGAATAAATATATATTTTTGTGTATGTATGTGAGTGTGTGTTTTGAATTTAATTGGTTGGTTATGCTCTGTTTTTGAAATGTAATCATAACGCACCTTTTGACACTTGCTATGGGCAAGTTTTAAGGACGATTTTTTTTTTACTGATTGAATCAACTTTTTATTTTATTTTATTTTTTTACACTTTTTCTGCCGTTTTTACGTCAAATGTGCCACCTGCGTTTGTTAAACCTTTATTTTGAAAACATCGCTCCGGAATGTCGCGTCTAGCTGCTTGACGTCACTTGACGCTACGAGAGCGCGAGCCTCCAGCAGCAGCAGAAGCAGCAGCAGAAACGCCCTGCATCCTCTCTCGTCTCCTCTCCTCCAACATCCATCCACCGTCCGTGTGCCCCGGGTCTCCTCTGCTGCTCCAGCCGCGCAGGAGCCACTCTGAGGGGAAAGGAAGACGGACCAAGCCTAGCCGTTAGAAATGGCCTTTTAACTCTTGAGAGAAGAACCCAGAAGAGACATGGATCCTTTGCCTTTTTCCTTCCTCCGCCACCTCCTCCTCCTCCTCGCTTCTCTGAGCTGCTTCCTCGCTTCTGCTGAGCGGAGAATCGGTGAGTGTATCAACGGATTCTCTTCTTAATTAGCTGCGTCCATACCGCCCCCGGTCCTGGAGAAACCTCCTCAGAGCCATTTTGCAGACAGCGGAGGAGACTATTTCTGTTTCTGATCTGTGTCAATATTGTATCAGCGAGGCTGGTTCACTGCAGCTTCACCTGAGCCGAGGGAGAACAAACACGGTGCTCCTGGCATGCGTTTCAGCAGAAAGCAGCAGTGAACCACCGCACATATACAACGTCCACATAGTAAGAATATCGTAGAAATATTACATGAGCAGCGCGAACTGCTGCGCACCGTGGAGACGCTGCAAGTCGGTAAACAAGTCGGAAAACTGCAGGAAGGAGCTAATTCCTGGAGACCGAGCCATTATTGTATTAGCATGCTAGTTAGACTATATGCAACAACAACCACAATATAAAAAAAAAACAGTACAAATAAAAATACCCCAAAAGTAAATATAGAATTAGTAATACAAGATACAGTCACATAATACTTAAAATTAATACAATTATTTAAAAAGTAATTTAAAGTACTTCCGAATTAAAAATAAAATAAGTAATTCAAAAAGTATTCAGATTAAAATATAGAAATGACAAGGTAATTGAAAAATATTAAAATGAATAATGAAATATGTAATAAAAAGATAAAGTAAAGTAAAGTTAATACATAATATACTAGAAGTAAAAGCAAAAACATAATAAACACTTATGTAATATAATGCCAATAATACAATACAGAAATAAATATATTGAAGTAAACATAGAACTAAAATATATAAATTGAATAGTACTAGAAAAATATAAAAATGAATGAAAAATAAATAAGTAAATCAAATAAAAGAACCATTTTAATGATTGATATGACTCATGAAAGCTAAATATATTTTAAAATAAGTGAAAAACACAAAACAGAATATAGAAATAATATTCTAGTCGAATAGAAACTATAACAACAGTACTGTATATAAAATACAAATAAAAACAGCCAGTGTTGGTCTCTGTGTACACTCGCTGGTAAACCAGAACCTCAGTGATAACATCAACGCAAAGCAATGTAAAGTGAGCCCACGGTTACTCTCTCTGGTTTCTGTCTCTGCTCCTGATAGAGGCAGCTATGGATCAGGAATAGAAAGGTGTGTGTGTGTGTGTGTGTGTGTGTGTGTGTGTGTGTACGCGTGTGTTTTCAGACTGGAGACGTTTATTCCCTTCATGCACAGAGTTTATAAATAACTGAAATCTAATATTCCTTCACTGATTTGAGATCTGCGTTATGCAGGATGACTGTTGTAGAAGATGGAGAGAGGAGCGTGTCCAGACCCCTCTCCTCCTCCTCCTCCTCCTCCTCCTCCTGCTCCTCCTCCTCCTCTCTCCTTTAGATTACATAACCAGCATACAGAGAGTATGGCAGCCACAGGACAGACTGAGCTGGAGACGAGCAGCAAAACAGAGCGCTGAGCTGCAGCCTCAGCCTCCATACATGTATACTGTATTTATTTATACTGCACATCCAATAATAGGTAAACATACCTGTTCTGTCATTCGTTTAATGGTCACACTAATCCTGCAATGACTCCACAGATCCTTTTACAATTCCAATTATTTTTTCATAAACTATTTTTAATCTTTCATGACTTGATGCTTAAACACCCAATGTTAGTCAGTGCATAGAAATTAAGCTATTATACATAGCCCCCCATGTGTTGTAACATGAAGTAGTTGAATAAAGCTGAAGCTCAATCCCCAGACCAGATTGAATACTTTGTTTCTTATTTCTTTTATTTGGTCACTCCCATTTTTTAATTGGCTTTAGGGCTAACAGGACAGCAAATACAAAAAAGCACATTTTTGAAAGTTAATTTAAAAAAATCTTTAAAATGTTAAATAAGTCTACAAGTAAAGTATTTCATACTAATTTATCAGGCTTACTGGGTCATAAATACGCCTTTTGGCCTCTGGGTTTAGGTCTGGGTTTCATGCTATTCTGCTCATCCACAGTTGGAGGCGCTAACGCACCAACAAGTGCAGTGGCACGCCAATAAATGCAGGGAAGAAGACTTAAAACATCCAGGAACTGATTTGGTGGGGGCATTTTGGGGGGCAGCTGAAACAACAACAACAACATCGACATTATCATCGCTGCTTGCTTACGTAAGTTGACTTGTTGAACTCTTGTAGCTCTGTCTTTGGTCTCCACCAACCACCAACATGGGAAGTATCTGTCCCTTTAGCTGCTAAATGCTCCACTTTGTTCACCAGCTAGTCTCTAAGTCAGTCTGTCTCCTGTTTGCTGCTGAGCAGGATGCACACAATGCATTTTGTGAGAAACACTGACTCTAAACTTGATTTAATTCCAAGAAAACGCTCTTTAACATGAAGCAACTTCTCCTGGTCACTTCTGGCCTCAGTTTGCATGTTTGTTCACAGTCAAAGACTTCTCCTCAGATTGTTTCTATTTTATACTTCAAGGCCTGAAAGGGTGAAGCTGCAGCTGCACAGATGGGATGCTTTGATTTTGTGTTTGGCAAACAAATGGGGGTTTTGACCATTGAAATGCATGAAAATATTGATTTGCTGGTTACTTGGCAACAGCATAGTACGTTCATGTAAAATGTGTAATCTAGTAACTCCATTTGTCAGATAGATGTAGTGTTAGAGTAAACAGTACATTATTGGTAGAAGTAGAAAATGGAGAAACCGAAGACAAATTACAATACTGGTGTCAATTTAATTCCCAACTCAGAAGTGGATAGTATCCTTGTAAGTGTCTTACAGTTTTCTTTATTGGACCTGAATATTAAAACGTTTGATGCAAAATGACTTCATAGTGACTTTGCCCATAATACTCTTCCAGTATTTCAAACGCTCTCAAGTTTCAAAATGTACCTTTAGGTTTATAGTGAGACGGAAACAGGACCTGATCCAACTGTGCCTGTTTCTCATCTGCCGAGTTCCTGCAGTCGATATTCTCAAACATTGAGATGTTGAATTTGTCTGCCGGATTCAACATCGACTTGCAGTGACCTTTTAGTTTTTAGTTTGAATTATAATTAGAGACGTATGAAATTCATTACCACTCTTCTTAATGGGTTTGTCTGAGTTTGACTTCTCCTGATTGGAGGTCAGTTTATTGTCACAACACTCCTCGTGTGTGGCCTCTGCTGGTGACAACAGTCTTACGGCTCAAATGTGGCTTGTGTTGAAGGTTGCTGCCTAAAGGCACATTACAGGAACACGGTCACAAATAGAGCTGCAGTTAGCTTCACACTGGATCCCTCCACAAAGCACCAATGGGATTTCTCCATTGGATGTTGGATTATTGCAGAAAATAAACGCTAATGAAGAAATAAATGAATGCAATCGGTAGAAGTGTTGATGTTTGGCTTTAAACTAACTCCACCACAGTCACATGTATGGATGGGATGATATAGGATATTTTTTGCAGATGCAATAAAAACACTCACTAAGTTGATCTTTGTGACTTTCTATTATGGTGGTAATCGTAAATATAGTCAAGTGACTATCGAAAGCTGTCCAGCTGACTGTCATGGTAGATGAGTGGAAAATAGAGTCTGATTTAAAAATGAAAGCATACAAAAATGCATTTTTTAAAATGTATTCTGATGTTTATGCAGCTAGACCTTATGATTTATGATAATATTTTTTAAGGTTATTTGATTGTTTTTCACTTAAACTAATTTGAACTAAAATAAATGTTTAGTTTATTTCAAACATGTAAAATAAAAACAAACACTAACTTCAACAATACACATATAGCAAACTCAATATGTAACTTCTTAAACAACAAATAAATCACCAAATCAAAAAAATTGTCTCCAGCAAATTTAATAAATAACTCCTCCAGGGGGCGACCCCTCTGCTTACAAATAGAAGTCAGTTTGTATAGAAGCCTATGAGAAAAAGACCCTCCTTCTCACTGATTTATCATCTCACTAAACACAGAAAACATGAGTTTATGGTCTAAATCTCAGTTTCAAGTCTTCTTCAATCCAGCATGAAGATTTATTTAGTAAATTATGGTTCATTTCGAGTCGCATAGACCATAAAGTAGGCGGGTCTATGTGATTGACAGGTTGCTACCACAGCTGGCTAGTTTCTACCGTCGCTACCAATACAGTTCAGAATCAAAAAGGAGTTCATCGCTAAGTACATTTTCAGGTTCAAAGAATTTGCCTTGGTGTTCAGAACGACAGAATAGTTTTCAAAACTGCACCCCTTTAACAAATTTCCAATTTAAAGCTCCTTTTTGGAGTTTTTTTTTTGGAGTTCAGCTGTTAACTTTCTATCACTGTTTCAATCAACATTTTTAGACACGTTATAGAAACATCTTGGGAACTACAAGTGTGTTAAACACATTTCCAATCTTTATTATAATCACAAGGAGGATATTCAAATTATATACGTTACTTTTTCCCAGGTGAAATATTGTATTTCTGATGTGAAAACATGAAAACCTTTCTATTATTTTATAGATATATATGACCAGTGTGGGGATTTAGTTAAATATTGATGTGTTTATGCAGTTTCATTTGAACACATCAATAATTGAACACTGAAAGAGGCCATCCACTGTAAGTACTTTAGCTGTAATGACTGTGCCGTTTCTTCGTAATGACTCATGCTCTAGTGTCTGTCCGTCTGCTCTCAGCTGTTTGTCCATACAGTGATGGACGTTGATTCACTTTAAAGCATCTCTGCTCCACATTTCCCCTCCTGGTTTTTAAAAGACACAGACCACATTCAGCTCAGGTCTCGTAATCATTAACCTGGACCTGGAGAAGGTCATCGCTGGTTCCAACCTTCACGTAGCCATGACGATGCACATTAACATTGTGTCCGTGCTGATTGGTCAGTGGGGTGGGGGGCAGGGCTGCTGAGCTGCTGAGGCAGTTTGCTGTTAACTGTGTACAGGACATGGAGAGAGGTGTGCAGAGCGTCTGGATCCAGTTAAAGACAAAGACCCCAAAATATGACGGTTTACACATGTTTGTCAATTTTAAATATCATTTTCAGGTCAGGTCGAGTTTGTAGGTTTTAGTATAATTTAGTTTAGTGTGAAACCGCTCGGTGAACAACACCTCTCATAACGTCACCAACACGGCCGTTAGCTTGTCTTGCTAGCTAGCTATCTAACTAAGCTATGTTCCACCACTAATGTAACGTTGTCTGAGCTGATGTGTTTCCAGCAACTATTTTTATCAGCCTGGACGAGAAAGAAGGAGAGAGACCTGTTGTTAGTGTGAGTAACGTTACATCCTGGTACCGAACACACAGAGAGACCTGTTGTTATAGTAACGTTACATCCTGGTACCCAACACACAGAGAGACCTGTTGTTATAGTAACGTTACATCCTGGTACCGAACACACAGAGAGACCTGTTGTTATAGTAACGTTACATCCTGGTACCCAACACACAGAGAGACCTGTTGTTATAGTAACGTTACATCCTGGTACCGGACACACAGAGAGACCTGTTGTTATAGTAACGTTGCATCCTGGTACCCAACACACAGAGAGACCTGTTGTTATAGTAACGTTACATCCTGGTACCAACACACAGAGAGACCTGTTGTTATAGTAACGTTACATCCTGGTACCCAACACACAGAGAGACCTGTTGTTATAGTAACGTTACATCCTGGTACCCAACACACAGAGAGACCTGTTGTTATAGTAACGTTACATCCTGATACCCAACACACAGAGAGACCTGTTGTTATAGTAACGTTACATCCTGGTACCGAACACACAGAGAGACCTGTTGTTATAGTAACGTTACATCCTGGTACCCAACACACAGAGAGACCTGTTGTTATAGTAACGTTACATCCTGGTACCAACACACAGAGAGACCTGTTGTTAGTGTGAGTGATGGTACATCCTGGTACCCAACACACAGACATTTTTTTATCCCGTTTTAATTGTACCATGAATTACACATATGATGTTTGTCAATTTAAATGAATGAAAGTCAGTTTTTACTTCCTGTATTTTTAAAATCTATTTTTTACTTGTGTACCATGATGGCAAGCTAGACAGCTTTTAAAAATCACTCATGGCAATATTCATCTAGATGAAAATGCACGATTAACTTATTGTGAGGTTTTGTTTATGCTGATCACTACACCACCCTGCAGCCCTAAATCAAACATTTGATTGTGTTATGGATGCTCGTGTTTCGGCAACATTGAACAAACAAGGCTAGTTTTGTTGTTGATGTAAGAAGGGGGGTTTGGTAGCAGTACTGAAACTCAGGTATCTTGTTGGCCCTATAGAAAGCTTGCCAGCGGTACAAATCCCTCATTTGACTTACACAAAGAGCTGCATGGATTTCTCTGTGATGATGGAAATCACACGGAGTAAAGAGGATCTCCTTGGGTGGTCCTGCTGTGAGAGGATCTGTGTGAAAAGCTGGAGATTCTTCTGAAAACAGACCCCCCCCCCCCCTTCCAGCTGGTGCTCAAATAGTCGGTGTTTGCTTTATTGATTGTTTGGCTGGGGTGACATGCTTGACATGCACCAATAAATTGATCAATACGCATCAATGTTTCTGGAGCACAGAAAGTGAGAGTGTGATGAAACGCCTGTCACTCTGCTTTGTTCCCACCTGCTGTGTCTGGCTGTCTTGATTGATATCTCTTCTGCTGTGGTTTCTTCTCACCACTCAGGTGAACCCACATCTGTGGTGAGCAGTGAAATGTGTCCATCGGTGCCTCCTGCTCAGTCCCTCTCAACACTGTGGGGATTCAAACCGATGTCGAAAAAGAGATCTTTGAACCAATCGATTAATCGCTGATCAATCTGAGCAAAGTTGACACTATACATGACTTTCAAAGTGGACTGATGGTCTACTCTTCACACTACACAACCTGCTGTCTTGTAATCGGGTGTTGTGAAGTCGTTGTGGTTTTTCCTGACCGGCTGGCGACAGGGCCGCACACTTCAAGTTCTTTCACCAGGAGGTATCTCTAATGAGATCTCCAAACTGTGATTTATCACAAAAACACACTCGCCTGCTCTTCCATTCTGGAAATGGCTCAGAAATACTGCCAGTCTACCCAGGGAAGCCATCCATCCTCTGAAAGCCCTCTGCCTCTAGTTTGTGGTTGTAAAATTTCATGAGGCGGTGATTATCCAAGAGGTCACAACATATTTGTTTCCAAAAATGGGAAATGGTTACTATGGAGACCAACATCATAACATATGAATGGGATTGGGCTCATTGGATCCATTGGTGGTGTAGTGGTTAGCGATTCCTGGGTCGGGTTTGGGTTCGCATGTTTGCATGTTCTCTCCGGGTTCTCCGGCTTCCTCCCACAGTCCAAAGACATGCAGGATGGGGATAGGTTCATTGATGACTCGAGCATGAGCGTGAATGGCTGTCTGTCTCTACATGTCAGCCCTGCGATTGAGGGTGTACCCTGCCTTCACCCAATGACAGCTGGGATCGGCTCCAGCCCCCCCGCGACCCTGAAAACAGGATAAGCGGTAGACGATGGATGGATGGATCCACGAGAGTCTCCGCTTTCCACTCAGAGCCAATTTATGTAATTCAAGACTATATTCAGAAATGCAGAAATATTAAAATACACACTTTAGAACAGACAGATATAACATGTATGTAAAAGGGAGACTCTAAAGAGCATATTTTCTTTCTCATATCTTGAGGTGAGAGGTCAACAGACCCCTTCGAAAATCGCCATGGTTCCCCTCGACAGTCAAGCAAAGTGTTACTGGAGCTTAAACCCGTCTTCAACACGAGTTTAATTGCGTGCAAATGACAGACGATTTCTGCCCCCAACATGTAATTAAAAGTGTTTGTACACAGAACCACAGGAGATTTAGTGTCGCTCCGTAAAAGCGTAACTGGGATTGTAGGTACACATTGTACACAGTTCACTCTGCATAATAAAGGCAGCAGCATCTGAGAGCTACAGTAACAGAGAGCTCCGAATACAAAGTGCTGCTGCTTCATTGGACCAGATGGATGGATCAATGCTTTTGAACATCAGTGGAGGAGAGGAAGAGTGGGAGGATGAGAGGAACGAGATAAAAGGATGCAGGAGGAGCTGATGGAGGTGGTTGTTGTTGGGGGGGGGGACAAAGGGAGATTAGCACCAATTTAATCTGCACTGTTCGCACACACCTCCTAATTGAGAAATGGATTTTCCGGCTCTGCTGCGACAAAATATAAACGATTAAATGGCGCATTTTGCTTCCAAATCCTGTCTTTTGTGCTCGTCTAAATGGTCAGGTGGCGTGTCGTCGTGACTGATCATTTATCGGAGCCGAGGCCACAAACAAATTGTGTTGTTATCATTTTAAAAACAGAGGACACATTGAAGTCATGGTACGCGAGAGAAAACGGAGAGAGAAGCAACACATAGGCAGCCAATTAGGAAAGCCCTTTCTGATCAGCCATGGGAAAAACCCTCAAGTCGGCCAGATGAGCTAAAAATAACACTACAAAGACAGGGAACGCTTTTAAAAGGTCCTTTTCCTTCAGTCTGCAACCCCGGCCTGTTATCAGCTTTCCAGAGATGTAAACACGGCCAACAGAGATAACATTGTGTGGAGGAGAAGGTTAGAGCTGCATGCTGAAGGAAAACGATGCAAGTCATTTAGTTTAAAGGAGACGGAGAGCTTCTTCCATTATATAATGAGACTGACTGGGACAGAGGCTGAGAGTGCAGACAGACGCAACTAATACCGTAGTACATACATGGATTGATTTACTGCTACACTCCCACATTGTAATCATAGCTAGGTGTGCATGGGGCAATCATCACAGCAATATTTAGTAGGCTAGAGATGCTCATTGATCAACAGGAAAAATCATTTTAAACTCTTTTTGGCCAGATGAGAAAAAATGCATAGTATAATAAAAATGATAATATAAAATGATAAATGATAATAATATATAAAAATGCACAAAATAGCACAGTATTAATAATCAGCACCACATGTTGTTTGGTGTATTCTTCATTCCAAAACCAAAAGCAAATGTTAAAGAAATTAATGAAATGTTACATTAGCATGATTGGCTAACTAGCTTCCTGCCTACCGTAGCGTTAGTAAACCAGCGATACTTCAAGCCATCGATTTATCAATTAAAAATGTTATTCAAGAATGACTTTGAGGGTGACATTAGAAAAGAAACATAAATCAAGAGTTACTCATACATTTCAACCAACTGAACTCAGAGACAAATGAATTATTTAGCTAGATCTGCTGCAGTATTGTTTTTATTGGTTTCAGGTCACTTCATCCCTGACAGATTCAATTTGAAGGGGAATGTTTAATGAACGTAAACAGAAGTTTAACTCTATTTTGAATCAATTAAATCATTGGCTTTATTTTTCAAGGTGACCTGTCTGAGTCAAATCATTGGCCCTCTCCCTTCGGGAGCAGCAGATGTTTGATGCGAACAGACGGATGGGAACCTGGGAAATGTAGTTTCTTGTCAGCGAGTGCAGCTTGTAATGGCCCTGCCAGGAGGCATTAAAGGCCACAGCCTGGACGCTGCTCTTTGCTCACAGGGTGAAGCTGATTGAAATTCCGTTCCTCCCGCCTCGCCAGCTTGGCGTTGGGCCTCAGTGCAACACCGCAACCTATTTCACACTCTGCTGCCGTGGAGTGATGAAAGCAGGGAGCAAAAGGCTCAGGGTGGCAGCAAAAGTCCAAAAGTAGCATGCAGAGCCATCTTCCATATTGTCCACTTCTAACTGGCTGGAGAAAGCTCTTCTCTGGAAGTGACATTACTAACTTTTTTTAATCAAGTTTATGTGCTTCCACTTTGGTACATATAGCTCTATAATAATAATAATTTATTATCTTATCCGGAATGGCATCTTCATTCTTGATGAACTGTTTAAAGCACAATTCCCCACAACTCTATCTGTATAAGATCCTCATTCAATTTTAACAAGAGCTTTATAACATGCAAACATAATCATTATTTATAGATGTACGATCTTTAATGAAATCAATAAAACACAAAATAACTTAATTAAAAGATATTTTTCCATTTCAAATGTGCGACCCCCACATGATCGCTGCATGAAAATAAAAATGTATTTCATTGAACTCATTAGCTTTGATCATTTCTCTTGGAGAACATTTTTAGCAATGGGCCTGCATTTATATATATATATATATATATATATATATATATATATATATATATAAAAAGCACTTTATATATATAGTGCTTTTTTAGTCTTTTTTCTCAACCACTCAAGGCATTACACTACTTTTAGTCTATTGAATGTAAGTTGTTATAAATGATTGAATATTGAATGTCAGGCAACAGTTTTGTGTGTACAGCATTGTGTTGATAATTCCCTTTCCGTTGTAAGCCTGTGTATTGCTTCTCTCGAAGTGTAGTTTGGTTGTTATTGTGCTGTTTTGGAAAGTTAGCCCACACAAGCTGCTGTAATGAAGCTCTTCTGCAAACAGCATTTCCGTCTTCCGTGTTTCTGCTTTTAACAAGACTGCCATTACTGCACCTTCTCCACAGAGATGTAAACAAATACAGCCTCGGGGGATGCTCTCTTTTAATTACATCGAAACAGAAACATAATGAACATCCAGTCAACATGACACAAGCTTGTGTCAAATAAATCGGGGTAAAAGGAAATGAGGTGATGAGCTCAGAGCTTTAAAGCAAATTCACATCTCAAAGGAGAAAGTGTCTGCTCTTTATTTTGGTCGGGTAAAGGCAAAGGTACGGGGAGGAAAGGCAAAGTTTATGAGCTGAAGCAAAATCTAACATTTCTTTTATTATTAATATCATTTTTTATTTGGAATCACATTTATTTTGGTAGTCTTAGAGGATGTGGTTAAAATACGGAGTCATTTACTTCAATTAACATTAAATGTCATAATTAACTTAAGTCTTTGCTTTTATTTGATAACTGTTAAGTAAGGGGGGAAGTTTCTGATCCACTTTAGTCAAAAACATATTTACATTGATGCTGGTATTCAATATTCAACATTGATATATTATATCAGTGTTGTTACTTTGATAAAAGGCTTCACATTTGTGTAGTGAACTTTGAACTTTGAAAACCTGAAAAATGTAAAATTCTCTAAAATCTTTAATAGGACAACAGATGACCAAGTTGTTTTTTGTGGTTGTCAGTAAACAAAAATACAACATCTGTTGTTCAGGCCGAAGGGAAGAAAGCAATGCTGTGGGTGCGGTCACCTCCCCGAGGCTGCAGAAAGCAGAAAAGTGATCAGCTGGAGGGGTTTGGACAGCCGGAGTGGATGAATCATGACCTCTGCCACCCTGATGCTCAGATACTCTTGATTCGTAGTTTCTGTTTTGGTGTCAAGCAAACCCTGCCTGGGAATAAGATGGTGTGATAGCATGCACAGGAGTTATGAACGTGGAGGGTGATGGGCGAGAGATGAGGGAAGTAATTGCTGCCACGCTTTGATCCCTGGAAGGCAGAGAGGCACTCAGCGACAAACGACTGTTCCCATGGTTACAGAATCCCAGTGTTTTGCTGGTTTCAGCCACTGTTCGGGCTCCCTGCCTGTTCCAGCCCCTGGAGGGTTTCACTAATGTGTGTGTGTTTATTAATGCCACATGCATAAGTGAAAATATCAGTAGTAGCAGTCCTGGTTAATCATCTAGTACCAAAGTAGTAGTACTAGTATGTTGACACAAGAGAAATATTGACGGGTGGTACAAGTAGTAGTAGTAGTTGCCCAATAGAAGTACAAGAATTAATAATATAGTAATAGCTTTAATCGTAGCATCATCAGCAGTAGTAGAAGTAGGCACTTGTAGTAGTGGTAGTAGAAGTAGCAGTTAAGTCGATACACTAGCAGTAGTGAAAGTAGTATAGTAGTTAGTTGTCTTAGTAGGAGTAGTACTACTTGTAATAGTAATAGTAGTAGTGGTGGTAGTAGCAGTAGTGGTAGTTTATGAAGATAAAAGTTACTTGGACTAGTAGTCTTTGTAGATGTAGTAGTAGAAGTAGTGGTAGAGGTAGGCCATAAAATGTTGAAGGCGTAGTAGAAGTAGTAGGAGAATTCAAAGTAGAAGTAGTAAATGCAAGAGTAGTGGTTAATTCATCATCATAGATACAGTAGTAGTAGTAGGAGGAGGAGAAGGAGATGAATACCAATGAGTAGTCTAAGTTAAACTCAGGGGATGTAGTAGTAGTAGTAGTAATATAATAGATGCACTTTCAGTAGTAGTAGAAGTAGGAGCTGAATACCAAGTAAACGCAGAGAATATAGTAGTAGTAGTAGTAGTAGTAGTAGTAGTAATATAATAGACGCATTAGTAGTAGTAGTAGTAATATAATAGATGCAGTTTCAGTAGTAGTAGAAGTAGGAGCTGAATACCAAGTAAACGCAGAAGATATTGTAGTAGTAGTAGTAGTAGTAGTAATATAATAGACACATTAGTAGTAGTAGTAGTAGTAGTAATAGTAGTAGTATAATATATGCAGTATAAGTAGTAGTAGATTAGATTAGTTTAGATTCAACTTCATTGTCACTAGCAGAGTACAGGTACAAAACAAATTAAATGCAGTTGACGTCTAACCAGAAGTGCAAAAGAAGTATTTAAAAGCATTTAAATACCAAAGTGCTATTTGAGTACAGTGTTTCTGTGTATAGGGAAAAGAGATGTATGTATATATAAATACAGGTAGTAGGAGTAGGTAGTAGGAGATGAAGACCAACAAGTACTCTAGTTAAATTCCCACTCACCTCAGCGACCTTCATCTGTAGCCACAATCATCAGTTCTTTTCACTGGAGGGATTTTATTGTGTAGCAGCTGCAGGAAGCACATCTACTGCAGATGGTCCGCACCTGCTACTAACTGTTGACTGTTTCTGTCTTGGTCTTCAGCAGCACTTCTGTCACCATGATGATCTGCTCAGATTTTCCGGATACTAGTGGAAGATTTTCCCAGCAGTCATAAATGTAACATCAGTAAAGACATATGGATGATACAGTTAAAACAAACCCAGGAACTGACAAATACCCATCTCAGGTAAACACTTTTAGGTCTCTGCCGTATACCATTAACGCCGTTAGCAATGAGCTGCCGGCTCAGGCGTCACCATGGCGACAGCCGTTGAGAGGCAATCAAAATGCTCCCAATCTCATATCTTGCACCTTGACAAGTGTGTAGAGCTGCATGTGTTTGTTTGAGGCAGACAGTCAGAGTGTGAAGAAGTGTTACGTGCTGCCAGATCTCCTAAGTGGAACATAATCAAAAATGGCTGCCTCCCCCTCAACCCACTGTTAACGCAGGATCAATGCAAGCCTTTAAGGCTCGGTTATGCTTCCGCGTAGTGATCACGCAATGGCCACGCAGTTGCTGGGAGACGTGATGGTTCTGCGTTGGGTTTACGTGTCGAAATGCAATTCAATACCACACCGGTAGAGGGCGCTATGTTTTTTGTAACGACTGACCGACCGACCGAGACTCTTGACGTATATCGTCGTTAGCCTCGTTATAGCGTATTTGTTTACCTTCCGGCTTTAAACATCCACCATTTTTCAGTGTTTTATTTCTTTGTGCAAAAGCGACAAGGTGCAAACAATAAAACAAGGTGCAAACAATAAAAGTATTAAAAGTTTAAATGGCGGTGTTTATGAGTGGAAACCGGAAAAGCGGTCTCCAGCGGATGTAGTTCGCGGACCAATCACAGCCAATGCCGCTGCGTTGGTGCTGCGTCGCCTCGACGCGCGTCTAGGATTTTTGAGAGGTGCACGTCAGGTCCTTGCGTTGGACGTAAGGGGGGTCCGCAAGGACGTAAGGGGTCCTTGCGCCCCCTTGCATTGTGTCAACGCGGAAGCATAACTTGGGATTTACTGTCCACAGCTGACACAAAAACACCATAGAAGTCATAGACTGGACTGTTGGAGGGTAAAACCTAATTATCTTTAACATTTGGATCTCTATTGAGATATTTAATTTTTTTATTTTTCCAGGTTTTGATAAATCTGTGCCTCCTTCCCAGATATAATGGAGGTAGATTACATTTTGCATTGAAAAACGATATAAAAATATCCACGGCAATGTGTCACAGCAACCTTGTCCCAGTTATGTTGGATAATTCAGGTACATTTGCTTTGGTTGAACTAGTATTACTATTTACTAGTCTTTATTTCATCACATCCATTTGCTGGAAATGTCTGCGTAAGCTAACTAGTGTGTTCCGTCTGTGTTTCTCTGCAAACAGGTTGCCTGTTTCAGAACGAGCTGTGTTCACCATACGAGATCTGCGTCAACGGTAAGATGTGTGATACACACACACACACACACACACACACACAAAACACACACACACTTCAAAAGATTTATTTGAATCCACTTATTACACAACAGTTATTTAGGTATATTTAACTAGATCGTCATCAGTTTATGCAGAAAGAAAGGCTTCATTCATGTCGAGGTTAAAAACAGAGCCCATCACTAGTTTTAAAACTTCTCTTCTGCCTTCAGCAACAATATTTGAAAGGTTACAGAAGAAATGATGAGAGACTTTGTTCTGAGCTCTCTTTATTTTCAGTGCATTTCAATGAAAGTAAGCAACAGCTTGGGTTTCCCCTGGGTTTACTTCCTGCCAGCTGATGTCATTCACATGCACTGCAACCTGAAATAAACTGGGACACATTTAGAATGTTAAAAACTGTGAAATAGACTATGTATTGTATAGTTGCCACATCAGAAATCCTGACGGCTCGTCTAAAGGCACAGTCTCTGAAACCTGCTTTACACTTACATGAAAGTCTCACTTGTTCGAAAATACATGAAAGTCTCACTTGTTACAATTTGGGACCTTTAAAGTCCATTTGAATGGTGTACAGGATTTAAATAAAATCCTTCACATTTGATGGACCATTTAAAAGTGGGCGGGTTCAAATAAAGCGCTCCTCACAGAACCTCCCTTTTCGCTAAAAGTTGCATGTTGATTGATGGATGGATGTCATGGTATTATTGGTTGAAATGTAGGGTTTAAGAAGGGTTTAATATGACGTGGGTCCACCCTTTGCAGCTATAACAGCTTCAACTCTTCTGGAAGGCTTTCCACAGGTTTAGGAGTGTGTTTATGGGACTTTTTGACCATTCTTCCAGAAGTGTATTTGTGAGGTCACACACTGATGTTGGAGGGAAGGCCTGGCTCTCAGTCTCCAATCTAATTCATCCCAAAGGTGTTCTATCGGGTTGAGGTCAGGACTCTGTGCAGGCCAGTCAAGTTCATCCACACCAAACTCTCTCCTCCATGTCTTTATGGACCTTGCTTTGTGCACAGTCATGTTGGAACAGGAAGGGGTCGTCCCCAAACTGTTCCACAAAGTTGGGAGCATGGAATTGTCCAACATCTCTTGGTATGCTGAAGCATTCAGAGTTCCTTTCACTGGAACTAAGGGGCCAAGCCCAGCTCCTGAAAAACAACCCCTCCACCAAACTTTACTATTACTACTAAATAAATATCTTGCTCGAGGAGTAATTACTTATACGTGCTCACACATGTTTGTTATATAAATATCAACCTCATCACACTGGTGAAGTGGTATTGGACGACATGTTGTCATAGCTTCTTGGTACACGGCTACCGTAGTTGCAACAAAGCGATGCACTGGAGAGCACTATTCATTTGAATGCAAAATACAATTTCACCACTAGATGGGAATAATTCCTACACACTGTCTCTTTTAAATAGTGATATAGCAGTGTTAAAGTCCCAGTTGGCAACATTTTTTTTGATTTTTTGAGTAAAAACTGTTGTTTGTTTTGCAAAAAATCTACACAGCCCGGATCATCCTGTCCAATCAGCACGCAGTGTTCGTGCACACACAGAGCCCCTCCCCCCTCGGGTCGTACCACTATCACAGGGGGGAGGCGGAGGGAAGTAGCAACAAGCTTCCAATTCCTCAGTCAAAAACCGAAGAGGAGGTCCAAAACAACCAAGGAAAAGAAAACATCGGTGGAAAAGAAGGAAAAAAAGAAAGCTGGCGACGGTGCCCGTGATAAAACCAGAGTCAACATCGGACCCACGTTTCAAAGGTGGCGTGATCTAAGGGATTTCAAAGGGCACAAAGTCGAGGCGAGCTCGGTGGTCATGGGGGAGGAGCGCGAGAGTTGTAAACATTCAAAATCTGACAGAGTGCCCTCCATCCGCCGGACTTGCTGACTGGGACTTTAAAAAGGCATTTTTCATTTCATCTTGACTTTAAAGGCGGCTCGCAGTGCGGTAAACGTAAGTGTCCGAAACAGTTAGAAGAGGCGAGTTGTTTGTGTGTATATGCGAGTGAGCATAAATATTATTATTATACCACCAGCTGTAGAATTAACGGCCAGCTTTTGTAATTACACCCGCAAAACTGCGTGTAGCCTAAATATGAAGCCACTCTCACTTCTCCTGCGGCCTCTCTGGCATCAAGAGAAAGGAAACCCTGCTGAGAATCAACCCAGAAGCAAAACATGAAAGTCGTTCACTGAAAATAATCCCCATATATTTTGGAGTCCTGGAAACACTTTTATCTGTGAGTCCTCTGGGTCCAGCGCATGATAACCAGGTCACTGCTGATCTGAGCTAACCTTTTTGTTCTCTGTATTTCATTGGTTTACTGGCTCCACTCATCAACATCTCTGCAGGATTTATAGCAAAGACAGAGAGCCAACAGAGATAACGACAGACTACCAGAATCTGCTGCATAATCTCATTAAGCTGCGGTGTGTTGGGAGGTGCAGGTGGCCGTGCTGCCGGTTGCACAGGCGACCTGCTTCCTGATGTGCGTTTGCACTCAATTCATTAGCTCGGCGTTTCCTGTGTGTGTCCTATGGAAATGTGTCCCTGTCATCTAATTGTGACAGAGGAGGCGGTGATGAAAAAAACACAACACGTGTCTAGTACTGTGAGCAAATCATTATGTCAGCCGTGAGTTTTATTTTTGCCCGTCTCCCCGGCCTGTGTTGTGACTGCCTCAGGTGACCTTGTGTGGCTTTGATGACCAAAAGATAAGGCATCACCTTTCATCGCAGCTCTGCTGCAAAACAGGCTTCTGCCGTCGTTTACTGATTGCACTTTAATATTTAAATTCATTAATTAAATTAATTTCTGTGCTTCTGAAAATTCGCTGCAGAAAATAAGCTTTAAGAAAAGTGAGGGAGGCACAATGCGGTCATGAAAATCCAAACACATTGCAATCAGGACTGTTGAGGGCACAGAGAATTTGGGGGCTTTAAACAAGCTTAAGAAGAAGGGACACAACATGGATTTCAATTATGTGGAACATTTATACCATGTATGGCATGATGGCTCACATGCAGAAACATCTTAAAGGGATGTATGATTAACAGGAAAGAAGATGACAAAGTAATTTCTATCTTATTTTTATATATACTCAGTAGCCAACAGTCTGTTCAGCGTATTTTATTGTGGAGTGTTTTTTTTTTAGCCTTACTGCCTTTCTGGGAGTGAATAGTATTTAATGCTTTGCCTCTGTTCCTCGGTGATTGAAAACCCTCCAGTTGGTTGGTTGTATAGTAGTTGTAGTGCCGTGTTTCTTTCCTCGACGTTTCAGCTGTGATTGAGCACCCTGTCCAGACTGACTGATCATTTCCCTTCACCCTGCACCTGTATTTTAGCCAATATCTCATCAGTTTCATAAGCAGCGCTTATTAAATTCCAAACCAACAGGAAATTTCCAGGACATTTATGATGTCCCCCATCGGTCCCCACATTAACGTTCTCTGTGGGACCGGGGTGTTATTGATGTTCGTAATATGTTCTGCTTTGGTCCTGAAATCAGTCGTCCTTCAAAATTTGATTCGGTCCCCCAATAATGTTATAATGGGGGCGTAAAATGGACTTTCCGCTGATGTATATTTATTTATTATTTTTAATAGGAGTTATTATAACCATGTCCATCATGTGGCGTTCTCTTTATTTACAGGTGACCATGGTTACTGTGTTTTTTCTGCAGATTTATAGACCATCTCACAGCTGTAAATTATTTTCCTTGTTAAGATTCCTTAAACCTTTTTTACGGTTATAGTGAACACGGTCAGGATGTATTCTGACCCCTCAACAGTCCTGCAATAACTCATGAAGGTTGAATAGTGAGATGTTTTTATCATAGACAACTACTCTGCTCACAAACATGACAATGCATTTTTGAGAGCGTATGTGGAGATTGAATAATTCGCTGAACATGTTCGCTAACGTTGGTTAGCAAATATCGTTGGCTTGTTTGTTGTTGAATAGCTGAAGAAAACAGGAATTTGTCTCTGAATGTGTCACAGCAGTCTTTACCCACCGACATTACCTGTATAACTATCCTGCAGCAAATATTGCTAGTCAATTATTAAGTCAGAAAAATAATCTAACAGTATCGACTAAGCATTTTAGAGACGGAGAGAATTTAGCTGCTAACCGCAGTTTAGGCTCGTGACGCAGAAAGCAGAAGGCTAAACTATTCACCACATTTTCTTTTCATCTCTTCAATAGTTCAGCCTCTGTTGAGAGTAGTGAGCTCACTGCTGCGACGGCTGAGAACGTTACAGGGAAGCTTATCTATTAGCACCATTTCTCTAATAGCTTAGCCTAGCTTCTCCATCTCTTCAAGAGCTTTGAGCTCACCACTGTGACAGCTGGGGAGGTTAGCAGAAAGCTAATCTATTAGCAACATATCTTTCCATCTCTCCAATAATTTAGCTTCAATCAGCAGCATCGTCTCTCCATCTGAAGAGATTAGCAGAAGGCTAAGCTAAACAATAGCAACATTTTCTCTCCTTTGAGATAATCATGATGTTGTCATTAAAGGGTTTTTTCCATCCATCCATGTTGGCAAATTATGTAAATAACTCATTAACATACAGCACATCACAGTGGATAGTTAAGCAACTTAGATCCTCAAATTTGTCACCACAGAAACATAAAGCTAATATGCTGCTACAACGCAACATAAACACGGATGTTGTCATATGACCTCCTCAGAAATGTGTTGTGAAATGTATAGCAGTTTGTGTGGACAAGGACTGAGTATTAACTGTAGCCAGCAATAACAACCACAAGTTCGGAAACAAAACTGGATCAAGCAATCATTGTGAAACACGAGTATTAAAAGTGATCCTGTCAGTCACCGGCTGTGCTGGCTGCACTCGTCTGTTGGGCTACACCCTCAGTCCAAGTTTCCGAGAGCATGAAAAGCTCCCGTGGGTGAGCCAGGTGAGGCGAGGCAGCGCTGACAGCTGGATCTCACAGTGGAAAAGCTACGGTGACTCCACCTCCGGCCATTGTTCTCAGCCACCGCGTGTCTGACCTGCTTCAATAGCTGCTGTCAAACTGCCTCTCGCACACAATGGCAGTGTGCTGTGTTGCTGATTGGCAGCTCAGACTCTATCAGGACACACAGCAGCTCTGATTGCCGGAGCTGGCTATAATCTGTTGGCAGAAGGGACCAAAAACAATGAGTAATGTTCGTATTTTTCTCCCATGGAAATTCTCTCTCTTTTTCTACCTTATTTTCTGTTTCAACAACAAAGGAAAAGTATCTCGGTACCCAGAGGAGAGAGTTCTTTTAGCTCGCTATTGAAATACTTTTAAGCATTTTTTACACTTGACAGCTACTCCTGGATGAGCACCACATGTGTGACAATGTTATTCAGATATAATGCATAACTTGCCTGGGTATTTTGAGGAATCAAACAGGTTTTCACTAATGTAACACTGAATTAGAGTCAAATAGACCGTAAATCTTTAGGGCGTTTGTGATTGACAGGTCTGGGAGTTGTTTTCTTCTTTCAACTATGTTCACAGTGTGTTTTCACTTGATGAAAGTTAATTGTAAAATGGTAGCCGCCTGAAAATGTCGTTTGTACTTCATGTTCATATGTCGCATCTACCTTAAAAAAAAAGAGAGATGGCGACGGCTAAAAATCCACAATAGCGACAACCAAGAAAAACAAGATGGGGACAACCACAAAAAACAATATGACGATGACCAAAACAACGACATGGTGACAGCCAAAAAACTCAGATTCAGGACATAGTCCACCGTAGCCGACAAACCAATGTGTGACGTCATCGTGTCTACGTGCTTTTCTTATATACATGGCTTACATCCATGGCTGGCAGTTGTTTTGCCATCAATGATTTTGCCGTGGCCAAAGCATTGTCCTCTAACCTTACAGCGTTTCTTTTTATTATAATGAGATGAAGCCATTAACTAAATACATAAATAAAGTCCATACTTCTATTGGTATAATGTATTACATTATTATTATTATTATTATTATTATTATTATTATTATTATTATTATTATTATTATTATTATTATTATTATATTATTATACTTTTTGAGCTTTTCTTTTTTGCAAAATAATGATGTTCACTTGTTATTATTGTATTATTTATACCAATGCACACTTATAAAGTGCATGCACCTTGTGGCATAACTATTATGGTAATTTTACAGTTAGTTGTATGTCTCCATAGGAAGTTTAATATGAAAGTCATGACAAAAATCTTAATCAGAAGTAAATACATTTTCCATGACACTTGGAAGCAAATAAAACCACAAAATAATAAGACCCTTCCCTTATTTTCAATTTTCACTCATGCCAAATGCATGAAGGGAAATATTAATATACAGCAAATCACATTAGCATGTGAGCAAACAGGAAATGAACGAGACTCCCAACTTCACGCCTTGTCTTTCTTTGCTTCCACCATCATAAAACAGCATCATTCTCTAAAAGATTATGAAACTGATGAGAACATGTATAAAGGCAGGCCTATTCAACTGCTCAAATCTGTTTACAAATAAATGTAAAGCCAGAACAAAAACAATTCCACAAATAAATACACAATCAATCCATCATTTTCTCACGTGGTGACAAACAAATTCATAACTGATAATGTTGCGGCAGGAAAAGAGACGTTTCTATATCTATGACAATCATGGATCGAACACGATGACACAGACAGACGAGGCAGAGCAGCAAATTATTTAGACCATCTTGGTGAAAGTCAGAAATTGACAAGAGTAATTTCCTGTGTTTGTAACTAAGAAATTCTTCGAATTATGATCAGTCCATCAAATCTCATTTAATATTGCCTTTTCTAGTATGTGCTGTATTGTAATTCTGTGATAAAGCAGTAAAATGTCCAAATTAAGCTCAGAAGTTTCTCTATTTTGTGCATATAGAGGAAACAATGACATTAATGTCTGTTAAACCCCATTTTTTTCTTTCAAACTGTATTTTAATAGTTTTGCACAGACTTTACATTTGAGGGTGTTTTTTTTGTGTCATTTTATCAGTTCAACCCAGATACAGTATACATCTGATATGGGATACATAAATATGAATAAAACATTAACGGCAGGTGAATGGAACTTCCTGTCCCTTCAAGAAAATAGGTTGAGCACAAACTCATCGCCTCATGACGATCGTTCAGCCTTGCAATAGATTAATCAGACTTTTACCCCCCAAGTGACTTGATATGCGGGGGATGTGATGGATCATATTTGCACCGTGCTCGGCCGCGCTGCATCAGGGAGGCATCGAGGTTATCTGAGCTCTGATAATGTTTTCATACAGGAAGCAGCCATGTGGATGAAAGCCCAGTATGTCTGTCCTTCTGCTGTTGTTTGCATCCAACCGTCTTTTGGAGTCTGATGATTTTGTTCTAATGAGCTCTGTCTTGTTACTTGCAGAAGGTTTTGTGTACTGAAGCATCAGATATTTCCCTCTTGATGGAAAAGCTACGGTGCTCCGACCATAATCTTATTGATATATGACAAATATGATGTTTCATTACAAATCTACCTCCATTAGAATTATATTATGTTATTAAATGTTGACACTGTAGCATGTGACATTTTCAACATCACTTTGAATTTTTTCACATTTTCACAAAATCTAGAAGAAAAAAAAGTGTTGACTTAAAGCAACACTTAAGAAGTTTTCCTCTTTGGTCCCCCTACAGGTTGGAAGCGGAATTGTCCATCACTGCCGTCGTAAATAATTAAGCCTACCGCAGCCTACCGTCGCACGCACGTTATTTGTTTGTATGCAGAACCGGCTCTGGAAACGATGAACGATTTGAACGATGTTAGGTGACAAGGTAGAGTAGCTAACGCCTTAGCTAAGATTAGCTAACATGAGCCATAGCGATTGTTACATATATATTAGCACAATAGCTAACCGTTAGCTAACATGAGCCAATTGTACACAGATGCACACTGTTGGAAAAAAAAATGATTACCTGTATTATTTACAATTCCAGCAGCAACAAAGCCAAGTCACCATCCGTCTTGCATTTTGTAGCCTCCTTCAGCTCTCACCAACGAGTGTGAGCCGGTCCGATATTCACTCTCGTTAGAGCTCTTTCTTTGTCATGCTCCCGTTTTCTTTTCTTCGCCTCATCAGACATTATACTCCTCCTTTTCTTTGCAGGCTCTGCCATGATGCCAATTTAAAAACTACCTAGCTGCAAGGTATCTTCCACGCACCTGCCGGGTGTTCTCCCACTGATCTCCACGCAGAGCCTCCACCTATCGGCTTTTGTAACGCTTGCCGTAAAGCAGGTCAGATTTGTAGTCTCATTAGAACCACAAAACCGCTACCCGACGAGGTAGGAAGTTACATAGTGCGGTTACAGCCGATAGAAGGCTGCAGAGCGAATGCTGAAGTGCCGTTCACCCGGTTTTGAGGTGATGAACCACTGAAACTATTTTGGAAACATTATTTTAGGCACTAAAAACTCTTTAGTGTTGCTTTAAAGATTTAACTGTGAAGAGAAAAACGACCCGGGTTGTGCCCCAAAGAGTTTTTTTTCTTCATTTTGCTGATGAGCTCACTACACACCCTGAACAGCCCTTACCTATCCATAATCATAACAATAGTCAGTATGCTAGCGATTAATATTGGCGATTATGGCTCACAGCTTAGCACTAGCGTTTAGCATTAGCTTATTTAAAGGGTAACAACCAGGGTTGGAATTTCCTCATTTTAGGGGCAAGGCTTCACTTTCATTTTTTTTAGGGGCACCAAGGCCACATGACAGGGCAAAAAGGCCATTGATTAAAATGAATGGCTTGTGGCCACTTGCTCGCTCAGCTCCGCTTGTGTTGACTGCAAACATGTGCGCACACCGGAGCGGACACGGACGGGACCAGACCGCTACTTTTATAATAAAAATCTTGCTGTGTGCTTTCACTGCCGGCTCGCTCAGTTCCACTCGGGAGGCTGTAATTAAGCTGACGAACGGTTGACGTTCTTCTTGACATGTGATGTTGATACTTAACCTGCGCAGCTCGCGAAGTTGCGCAGGTTGTGTTTTGGAAGAATCACAGCAGAGCAATCGCTCTGATCCGCAGACACGGGACTAGCCTACTGTGCGCACGAGGGTGGCTGTAATTCCATGGCCGTTGTGAAATCGCCACCCTGGTAACGGCTATCATGAACGTTAATTTGAAAACAGTAATGTCCGGGTTAAAGTTAAAGTAAAGTAGTTCATGTTGTGCTTGTTATTAGCATACTAGTAGG
This sequence comes from Eutrigla gurnardus, assembly GCF_963514095.1. NCBI lineage: Eukaryota > Metazoa > Chordata > Actinopteri > Perciformes > Triglidae > Eutrigla > Eutrigla gurnardus. The sequence goes on from NC_139918.1 coordinate 12,552,912, forward strand.
AAATAGCAAGCTAGCTAACCCAGCCACTAAATGAGTAAAACTTCATGCTTCATTTTCAGAATATCATTTGTAGATGTATTTATCCATTTAGCAGGTAGCATGAAATGCAACATATATTCAACTTTGTTTTTACAATCCCCCCCCCACCCACACACACACCCCTTCCACACCCACCCAAATTTATGATTTCATACAAAATGCTAAGCTTAGAAATAGAAATAGAAATAAAAAAAATAGAAAATGTGGTGGTGGGAGCCAAAGATGTGTTGTGTTGTTTGAGTGTATGCATTTCAGTGAAAATATCTTTATTTTTAAATGAAAGTCCTGTTGAGACCTGTCTTCCATCTCCTGCTCTGCCGTGGAGCCACTGTTGCCCACCAGGTGTTGATTTGCTCCCTTGGCTTTACTGTCAAAGCTGTAATGGAGCTCATCTTGAAAAAGCTTGCTCAGCATGGAAACACTCATTTCCAGCAGAGAATATGGCCTCCAGTTATGCTTTAATTGGCATTATTTAAGCGGGTAGATGAAATGAATAGTGGGCTGTTGATACGTGTTATTATTCCTGTGCTTTACGGAGTGTATAAAACATTATGACCCTCTGGTTTTAACATTAATCAAAATACCAGGGGAGGCAGCTTCACAAAAAGGATTTATAGTAACATGGATTCTGCAAACCAACAAATGAGTGAATCGATTGGGTGAATATGAGGACAGTGGCCCTCAAACAAATTGACTATTTTTGCCAGACCTTTGCACTGATTTTGGACATAATATTTAAGGGTTTATTACATTGTCAACACAAGATACCAGGTTGTCCTCCCAAGAAGAGCACTAGTCGTTCCAGTGCCCGAATGCTGTACAATATATATCTTTTTTATTTTACAATACATTTCAATAAACATGCACTTATGCAAAATTAAAAAACAAAACAAAATACAACTGTATTTCATCTAGAAGGAAATACTTGTGCCAGAGATTGATTTTAAAAAAAGGAGAATAAGAAAAAACAGTTGAGTAATTGGGCCTTAACAGGCATTAACAACAGTCACATCTCCTATTCTTCTCAAACTGGTCCATTGAAGGGGTCACATTTCATGTACCTGTATGTATATAATTGTATTTTATTGTATTGATGTTGTATTTGCTCTACTGGATCGGTTCTTGGGCTTTGAGCCTTTCTGACATGTGGGAAGAAATTGAATCAGTAATTTGGGACTTTGCCATTTACAATTTTATTGATCATAACTTTAAAATGACCAGTTACTAACATGATATTGAATATCTGTAGAGCAGCCTTTTATTGAAGGCAGCCAGATTGTTCTCCACAATCCAAGATGAGGGTTTCTCATGCCAATCCCTCATTAAACAAACACACAGAAGAAAGAGTCACAAAGGAAGGTGCTCTGTTTCAACCCCCCCATACTTCCCCTTGATTGGCTGCGAGGGACAAAAACACTCAATGGAAATTGCCATGGCAACAGGCGCAGAAGGAGCAGGGCCAAACTGGCCCATTACCCATCTGTGCCCTGTTGCATGCTGTCTGCTGAACATTACAAGTCCCGACACATGTCACAGCACCCCACGGCAAGGGCAACCTGGGCTGGAAATACCTTCTCAGAGTCTAAATATGGTGATCAATCAGCCTGGTGGTGATGAAGTTATTAATCTGTGATTGCGCGCCTGTCACTTGTGGCTCAAGCTTTTAGGGTTTGTTAAAATCATTTAAAAGGTGCCTCCTCTGTGAGTTTTACTGGTAAAACCTCCCTGAGACCATGAAGTGGTGCTTTTACATTTTACAGTGGAAAAGCTTGCGAACAACTGAGCAATGAGCTGATATCCATCACAACTGAACAGATGACGGAAGCAGTCACTGTGTGGGGAAAGACTTTGCTTTCCTTCAGTATGTCTGAGGTTTGAAGCTCACACTTAGTGCATTAGTGCCTCAAAGGGTCGGGCTCACAGAAATAGAACACTAGAACGGGCATTGAACTGTTTTCAGTAGTAGTTTTTTTTTTTTTTTGCTTTTTTCCATAACCATGTTTCAAACTGCGACCGTTCATTTCAGGAAAAAAAGCATCCCTGGGAATGAGAGCACAGTTTAGTTGTATGGGAACATATTTTTGTTTCAGATGCAGTTGCTTTAGGTGTAGAATCAAGCAAAGCAATCTTTGACTTTTCAGGTCACTGCAGGGTAAAGTAATTTTAATTTGCTCATGACACGTATGACATATTCGCATCAACAGAGCCTCACTGAATTTGGAAATGGGATAATCTAATTTTCAGACTGTGCAGATCAAATTCATAACTGCTGGACCTGATGGCTCCTTGTGCTCTTTGTTCACCGATGGGAGCTGTGGTCATGGTGCTGTATTTGAGTCCACCATTGTATATTATCGTATATTTGCCTTTCTGATTATACTAATTGATAGGTGTTATATGGAGTACTCCCATTAAATCATAGCAAGGCAACTTTAAAACCACACTCAATCATTTAAAATGAATCATTGGAGGGAAGATATATAGTCAGACTTCAGACTATAATCGTAAAACAAAGACAACCATCATTTCGTAAACTATCCTATAAAAGGCAGCGGTTCAGCACCAGGTCAGCAGAATGAGGAGCCAAGTCTGATTGGTTAATCGAAGTGTAGACGGCTCATATTTACAGTAGTCTACCGTACGATTGTTCCAAATCACTAAATGGGGAACTGCAGATCCCGTAGAATCACAGTGTGTATGAGCAGAGAGCTGATGGGTTATTGACAGCAACAGTGACTCATTACTTAGTCAGGTGCTGAGTCATTTACTGACTGTTTTTTTTTCTTCTTCTTTTTTATTAGCTGGGGGTATTTGCTAATAGAAAAATAATAACTTTCAAGGTGTTGTTTTGTTGTTTGTTTATGTCTGTAGTTCAAAAACATTTAAAACAAATTTAAACTGCATTTTCAAATGAGAATGTTTGACATAATTTCTTTCTTTTTTCTGATTTTACTCAATAATATTAGTTATTTGATAATATTAGATTATCAAAAAAAGGTGGCAATGCCCAATTCTCTTTCAGTTAAAACCCCTGCATGAAAATGACATGTCCATCCATTTTCTACCGCTTATCCTGTATTCAGGGTCGCGGGGGGGCTGGAGCTGATCCCAGCTGTCATTGGGCGAAGGCAGGGTACACCCTGGACAGGACGCCAGTGAAAATGACATGTCTAAAATAAATACTTGTGAGATTTGTGCAGAGGTGTAACCAGACACGTTCAAAGTGAAGGTCCCTTTGGAATAATGTAGCCTGAGCCACATCACAACACCTTTGCACACACATGCTAGTGAAGCAGAGCCAAGTTGAAGAGGATTTAGTTGAGGCATGTTAAATCGGTCATTTAGGTGGATTTGGAGATCACTTTTGCCAATTGTAACTGCAAATCTTATTTTATAACCTCAACGTGCCACTATATATATGATTCTATGTTATAACGACTGTTTTGGCTTTGTTTTGAAAAATTGAAACCATAACCCACTGGTCTATTTGGACATCTCGTGCCTGGAGAATTAGTGCAATATGACGGTTACTCCACCAGATGGAGACATAGACATGTTTTCATGTGTAAGGATGAGGATAGGCTGTTTGATGGCTGAATAAAGGATATGTTACATTTTCTCTTCTCCGGCTCCTGGGTTAGAGAGTTCTGGTTGTAGAGTAATTAGACTGTGAATCTGTGGAGTCTCAGCTTTCAGAGTGACATCTCCTTTGAGTGAGTAGCATGAAGTAGCAAAATCGCTAGCATGCATGCATGTTTTTGCAACATGAATTTAGATGCATGTTGCTGGAATTGTGTTGTGTTAAGGTTACGAAGGGTGATCATGAACTTTTAGCTTCTTGATCCTGTTCTGTGGGTATGCAGGAAGAACACGCCCCTATACATGCTCAGGCTTGAGTATATCAATTAAGGTCTATACTTATTAATTTAAAATAAATACCATAGCACAAAAACTACTTTACCCATCTTCCAGCACAGCTAACTCACCACCAAGACATGCACTTAGCGCACGCAGAGCACTGTTTACAGGCAGCAGCCTGTGCAGCTGAACATTCATGAGCACTGCTAGTTTAAAGCCATGAGAAACGGAGAGTTCCAGACATGTATGGAGGAAAGCCTTTGCTTTCCAGGCGAAGCAGCCCAAGTGATGCCAGATGGCATTGATCTTGTGAGAGTGCAGTCTGTGAGGGATGATGGACTTGTCCGGGTTCCCAGAGGCAACAGATCCATTAAGATGTCTTAATCCAGTTCATTAGGCAGGACTCGGTTTGCTGCTTTCAGTCAGTATTCACAAACAATGCAGTCTAGACATGCACAACAATATGGACATATCATTTTAAGCTTTACTCATTACATACATTTAAATTACCATTGAGAATATGTACTGTATATATACTGTATATGACATTTTTAGTCACCTCATAGTTTGACAAATAAATTGAGACACTATGCAGCTATATGTCAGCTTACTATTTTATGACATAGAAGAATATAGGCTTTATTACAAAAACAAACAACATTCTTCATAGTTTGTGTTTCATCTGATACTTTACAGAATTTGAGACTTGTTGTTGTGATGGTGTTCGGTTCACGTGTACCAGCAGTGCAGCTGAAATGAAACCAACACGTCATCATTGGTCTCTTGCCCTTTCTCTCCCTTTTACAATTTGGTTTTCTGGACCTTTATTCTGATTCCCAACAAATATCTTATTGGCCCTTCAGCACTGAAGTCTCGGATTGTTGGGTCCCTTAAGTGCCACCAACACCAGCTGGTCCATCGTCTCTGCTTTCATGCTGGTGCACGTTTTGCTGTTAGCTGTCTGCTAGTTTTAAATGTTGAAACCTGGTTGCCACTGATGACAACCAAAACCTAAGAATTGGTTGCCAATTTCTCACAATAGGGTTGCCAATGACAACCCTTCCTTTCAAGCCCCGAGGTCTATATTTAAGCCGTGGCAACGGAGGGTCGGTGCTGCCGGTCCATCTCCTCCATCTCAATGCACCCTGTGCTTCTGAGACTGGTCCTGTGCATCCTCATTCCTCTCTAATCTGGACCATAAATCACAAGAAGACGTGTCTGGCTCTGAATTATGGCCCTCTGGTAGTGAACTGGGATAAATTGCAGAGTCTTAAGATATGCATGAGCGTAATGATGAGCACTAATTCAAGATGGTCCTTCTGGGAGACACTGAAATGAGTTATATGAGATCAGAGCTGAAGGAGAAAGAGAGGCCTGTGGTGCAGAAGGTATCTTGGGATCTTGTTTTTTTGTTGTTGTTTTTTTGCAGTTGCAGTTACACACATTAGTTTGGCATCAATAAATCATCATCATTTTGTACTTGATTGCTTTATGACATAACACAGGAAGTGGTGTTCTGATGAAACCGAGCTAGAGGTTCCCAACTAACTCATGGCTTATTAGATGCCCAAGGCAACTGACATGGTATGATGACTGAGAAGTCCATAAAGGCGGGACAGAATGATGGTGGAGGTGTCAATCAAACACAGGACTGTCACCTAGGAGACAGCAATCCATGTCCTGTGTGAAACCAAGTCAAGGTTGACTTATTTTATCACGCAAGTCACATGACTTATTTGAATAATTTGATCGCCTGAGTCATGTGAGTCGCTAGTCACTGAGTTGTGTTAACATCAGTAAGTAAGCTAACCCTAACCACAACCTCAATCTTTTCATAAGTAGTTTTGTGGAGTTGAGTTATGCCAAGTGGAAATTAGGGATGCATCAATCCGTTGCTGACTGGATTGGGTATCGGTCACTATGTGGCCAACACACAATCAAAAACAGTTGAATGCAGAATAAATAACTTTAAATAAGATAATTAAGACAAACTTATAATGTCCCCTGAAGGGACATTTGTTCTGGAATCTATCATACAGTGCAACACAGCGCTTCCATATAACATCTAACAGCACCCACACACTTGGCAATGCAACTTATTGCACAACCACCGTGGCCAACATCTTACATTAGAATCTTAGTGTTAGAATCTTAATGGATGGAGGTAGGATTGAATGTTTATAATGGTCCTGCTCTGGGTGGACCCTGGAAATATCCCAACAACATCAAGACTGAAAGAGAAGAGTTTAAAGGACTACAAATGACTCTGCTTTGCAAGATTGGTGCATAACAATAAACATATAATCAAAAAATGTAATATAAAAACATAATAAAGACAATATATAATAATGTTTAAATATGTAAGATATTAAAGTGTATAATGATCCTGGGTTTTGTTCAGTAATTTCCTGTTTTATTTTGAAGTTCCCTGCCTCTTGTGTCTTGTTTAACTTCCTGTCTTTGTGGGTTTCCCTAATTTATTCTGCTCATCACCTGTGTTGCTCTTCTCCCTTTGTTTCCACCAATCAGTTTCCAGCCTGCCCTCGTGCCTGCCCACCTGTGTCTTGTTGTCTGATCAGTTTCTTGTGTATTTAGTCCATGTCGTTGCCTTTTGTCTGTGTCGAGTCCACTGTCTTCATCCACCTGGGTTTCAGCCCCAAAGATGTCCAAACAGGTCAACTGATTTTTATTTGGGGGGAAAGGAGAGCACAATCAGATTGGGAATTTGTATCAGCAGATCCTGAGTTAATCAGAATGTTTATCACGAGGTAGAACTATGAATTGGTACATTAATTGAAACCATGTAAACTGAGTGTGGTGGATTGAGACACCTCCAAATTTAACTCTGAAACAAGTAATAATAATAATAATAATAATAATAATAATAATAATAATAGCTTTAATTTATATAGCGCCTTTCACGAAAACCAAGGATGCTTTACATAAGTGGAGAAAAAAACATACAACAAACTAGCAAAGAAAACAACCTGAGACAGGTGGGAGTGTTAGGGTAGGTTGAAGGCTGTGGTGAATCGAGACGGGGAGTATGGAACAAGGAGGTCGGAGAGGTATTGAGGGGGATGGAGGGATTTGTAGGTGAGAAGGAGGATTTAGTATTTTATGTGGGAGTTGATTGGAAGCCATTGGAGATGGATGAGGATTGGGGTGATGTATTGCCAGGGTTTGGTGCAGGTGAGAACCCTGGTGGCAGAGTTTTGTACGTATTGGAGCCTGTCCAGGGTTTTGGTGGGTACCCCAAACAGGACTGAGTGTAGGGTTTGGTGCTGATGTAGAGCTGTGTGTCATCGGCATATTAGTGGAATTTGAGACCATGTTGGCCGATGAACTGATCAAGAGGGAGCATGTAGATTATGAAGAGGAGGGGTCCAAGCACTAATAAGTTATTTAATTGAAAAACTAATGGATGTACACCGGGCTGCACAGAAGAAGTCCTTTAACTACCAGACGGAAGCCATTAGAGGAATTGCACATTTTAAATGAATTAGTTTCGGCTTACAATTTCTGCCACATTGGTTCCTGCTGTCTTTTCCCATGGACTGTCTTTGTACAAATGTAACCTGGAGTGGAAGAGAGATTCGGTTTCTTGCACAGGAGCACTTCAGCAGGGTGCAACACGAGGCTTACTGAAGAAGTCCTGTTGATTAACAGCCACATTTCTAACATCCAGGCCCAGCGTCAGTATAATAGAATTTTGATACTGTAGCTCTAGATGGGTTTAATTATGACTCAGATGTAGTTCCTGGAGGAAACATGTAAGTGCATTAAGTGAAGCGAAGGAAGAGACTTGTAATGATCTTTTTGCTTGGTGAGGCTTTTCGAAGACGATGAATGAACACATTTGTTTCCTGGTTTCCCTCCATCCTTCTCCATCAACTCGAATCCTTCCGAAACTTTTTTTAATGCAAACTTAAAATGAAGTAAAGGTATTAACAATAGTTGCCTAATAAGTGGTGAGACAAGTTTCTACATGCAAATACAATTTACCTCACACACATTTTCAGCAACAGAACAGAGCTTCAGGCAAGCATACAACTATTGTGATCCTGAGGAAGATTTTACAGATCTGATGTACCCACAGGGTTTCACTGTAGTTTGTGTCATGGAATAGAAATCTACTGATGTGAGCGCCACAAAACAAATTTACAATTTGTGTCCTTGTACACGAAACCAATAGATTGCATTTCCTGACTATTTCACAAACTGCGGCGAGACTGGGTTTGAGATACGGCTCCCCTTCTTCCTCCCTCGCGTCACTCCCCCTCGCACGCCCACAGCTCATCTCACTATTCCGCCTCTTTGTTAACAGCAGACTATGGACTCAGTTTGAGAGTAATAAAAACAGTGCCGGCCAGTCATCCTCAGCCGCCTGTTAAACAGCGCTCTCAGTTTGATTGAGACAGCAAGGCAGATGCTGTTTATAGACAAGAGGCCTGAATTACCATTTAAGAAGTGCCGTTATGCAACATGCACACGCATCATACATGCAGATATGCAGCACGACCACATACAACATAAACATACAACCGCTGACTCAAGCATTCACAGCACATTTTGCATCCTTTGCACTTTTACTATGAATAATACATTTTCCAACACATAGGATCACACGAATGTATTAAAAGTGTAATTCAAAGCTCAGAAACACTAATGCTACAAACTGCAATTCAACCCTGTCTCCTATAACATTTATATACAACCAATTTGCAATAGAATAAAGCAGCCTGGATCATATTTTCTACTTAACATAATTGGAAAATGTTATTAGCGTATCTGTCATGTCGCAAATTAAATTTTCCCGAACAACGTATTTCATGTGTTTTGCTAAATTGTGTGACCTTGCCAACCCATTCTCATTGAAAAGACGGCATCAAATAACGCAGCTCTGTGCTGCTTGGTTTCTGACACTGACTTATTAAGCGTGTGAGCATTTTGTATGTGACGCACCCACCCAATGCATCATGGGTAGAGCAACAGACGTAATACAGAGAGAGACCACACAGGTTGGGATGGAGTGGAGGTGGACGGGTCGAACAAAAACTTCCTGAACTTAAGTACTTTTATTGCCTAAACCTAACTTCCTCTGAAGCCGGAAGTTTATTTTGAAAAGACATTATGCATGTAACAAATGTATGTTGACGCGCCGTTACTGACACCCGCAAGAGTGACGCTAGAGCGGAACGTAGAGCATCAAAGTCTGAAGCTTTATAAAGTGACTTAAGTTATCCAACTTAATGGAAGTTGAATGGTTGTGTTGATGCTCTGGCAGCATGTGATCAAGGTAAAGGAAAGATCTTAGTTTAATGCAGAAAAAAGTGTGAGATGCACCTCAAGTGCTTTACTTCCATTAACTCAACCTCTGAACATAATGCGGGCAGCATATGTAACTGGAGAAGTCATTTATTAACATTATTTCTAGGAGACAGTTTGCCACTTACAGAGACACTCATAATAATTCTGAGTAATTCTCCCCAAAAGCCTTTTTTCTTTATTACCGAGGTAAAGTACTGAAGTGGTAAGGTGGTAGGTGGAGTAAGAATCCAGTCAAATAATGCATGACTCTGGTTGATAGCATGATGTTTTTTGTGTGTCTAAATCTGTGTTTGAATCAAATGATGGACATGCTAAATAAAGGTGTCTGTGATTAGTGAAGAGAAAGCTAGATTATTTCTGACAGTTCGTTCAACTACTGTAATGAAATTCCTGAAAAACAAAACAAAAAGAGAAACGTGTTGCTCTGTACGTGATGCAGCATGTTTACTGAAGCTCAGCAGAGCTCCAGAATGACGACGACTGATGCTCCTTACTGAACATTTTCGGAGCACCACTTAATCAACAACACAACACATTCATGTTACTGATAAATGCTTTGGTGATCAATAGAAGCTTTACAGAAATAACAGTGTTGTCTTTTATTTGAAAGGAATGGTGCATTTGAGCCGAGATTTTAACTGATCACACTGTGTGATGTGGACGGCATGTGCACAAATTCTCCCTCCCTCCTTGTGTTTCACATAATACACAAAGATGATATTAAAAAAAACAACCTGTCTGGTAATTCTAACATTGAGTTACAATCTCAAAACATAGCCTCTTTCTCTCATTCTCTCCACTGCTACTGTTGATCAATACATTCTACCACCGCCACTGAAACAACTCCACTTATTGACCGAGCTGTCTGAAACCGCAGGCAGATGTCATGTGATGCAAATCCTATTCTGTTGTTGGTTGGTACCAAAGACAAATTCCTGACTCATGGTTGTAGGAACATTAAGTCAACCGAGTCAGCTGGGGGCAAAAAAAAAGGACTTCAAATTAATAATATTGATCCTTTCAAATAAAGTGTTAAATGCAAACATATAAAAGTGAGTCAGATCCTCTAATTAAAGCTTGTGTGTGTGTTGACAGATGGCATGTTTGGGAGGTGTCACCCTGTTCCGGTGAAGGAGGTTTACACCTACGATGTCTCCCCGTCTGTAGTGCAACGCTTCAGGACGCTGCTGGACAAGCTGTCTAACAGAGGTACACACACACACACACACACACACACACACACACACACACACACACACACACACACACACACACACACACACACACACACACACACACACACACAGCTGTAATTGGGTCTTGACAAAGTCGTTTTTGGCTTCATATTTACCGTATTTCAACAAAAAGGAGCTCACTCATTGTACAAATTTTCATATTATATATTTTTTATATATTTATATTTTGCTCATGTTATGCAACTCATATGCTTGATGCTAAATAGATAGATTGGTTGATTTATTGATTTTGTATGTGCTAACGGATAGGGAGTGGAACGTAAGTAGTTCTTTGGACAAAGTGAATTGAACTACTATTTATTTATTACATTCATGTGGATTTTTAAAAATATAAACAGGAACACCTCTGGAGAATTGCATGGCTCCACCTAGTGGGAAAACAACACTCACTTTTGTTTGCTTTTCGCTTTTCAAGCTCACTGAGGATGCCAAATGTGCTAGGTCCACCGTTGGACCGTAAGAGAGTGTGTTAGTGTATAAAAGGGCTTGTAATACCGAACCGGACAAATTGATTGCTGCTATACATCACTTTGTTTATTGTAATTTCCTCAGCAAAGTTACTTGCAGAAAGGGCTCCATAACTCAAAGAGAGAGCCCTCGACGCACTTTGTGTTTTTACATACTGTAAGGACTATGGATCAGGGTGATAGTCATCACGTTCCCACCCTTAAACCTCCCTCCTCCTGAAATGAGTCGGTGCCCCTCCTCCCTCTGCCAGCTCTCAGCCAGCTCCACTCTGTCCATATATCTCCTTGTTGTAGTGCAGCAGCTGACAGGCCACATTCACTGCAGAAACACGTGTTGTTGAGGTCAGAAATGAAATTAACTTCACTTCTCACAAAGTGAAACTCAGCTGGACCAGGAAACCTTCTCTTGTTGCATCTGTTTGGATCTACTGAAGGACCCGGTGACTATTCCCTGTGGAAACAGCTACTGCATGAAGTGTATTGAAACCTACTGGGATAAGAAGGAGATCCACAGCTGCCCTCAGTGTAGGCAGACCTTAACACCGAGGCCTGTCCTCTACACAGTCCTCTATATAGTCTTCCACATAGTCTTCTACATAGTCTTCTAGTACTCCACATAGTCCTCTAAATAGTCACTTATCCTTTGCTGACTTGTGCACTGTTAATTTCTTATTGCATACCACACATTTTACAGCAAATTAGTGGGAATGGTGCGAACATAAAGGTCTGAGATATAATAGGTTACAAATGAGGTGCAAATCCAAAATATATACAATATATATAAAATCCGTATGGCTCATGAATATAAACAGGTCAACAGTACGCATCATGAAGACATGAATCATGTGATATATTGTTTGAATTTAATTTACATTCACAACTGTATGGCAATGGTTGACAATGTCCTTTTTTGTTCTCGCGTAAGAAGCTGCTGTATCGTAGAGCACCACTAGAGGGAGGCAGACACCTACGTGATGACACATCTGTGAGCATTTCATGCACTTACATCATGCAGCTTTGCTTTGACTGACAGGACAGGAAAGACCAGCCTTTTTCTCTCCGGAGAGTTGAGCTTTTCATGGCTGCGACCGCTGAACAGAGAGTCATGTCGAAAAAGTACAACAAGTTTTCTCTTTTGCCTCTTTTCCACCTTTCTTTTCAATCCGATGCCCTCCCCCTCTACGAAAGAAGAACAACAAAACTGCTCCTCTGGTTTAATTCGCCGAATCGGCACACGGCGGGAGAGCTGGGGAAATATTGCGATTTCACAGAGAGGCGAGGAGGAGTTCGGAGGCATTTGTCAGGCGCTCTGAAGTGAAATGAATTATGCAAATGAGATGTTTGGCCCCGGCTGTCTGCAGAAGCCATTAGGGAGGACAAAACTCTAAAGACGCTGAAGCATCTGCATTTCAGGCCCCGCCAGTCCACTGAAAAGATAAAAGAAAACCCTCTCCTTATCGTCTTCTATCATAAACACACAGCATTCACTCTCATCAACCCTTTCTTTCTTTCTTTGCTAAAAAATGAGAAAATTGATCTCACTCTCTTCTCTTTTGAATGTGAGGCTAGCTGTTCCCCCGTTTCCAGTCTTATAGTCTATATCTATCTCTCTATCTATCTATATATATGCAATATATCGTGTATGGCAGAATCGCAGTATCGTGCTAGATCCAGTTTGTGATAAACGTATAAACTTTATTTTATTAAGAAGGTGAAATGCACATGAGCACACGGTGTAAATGTGCCAGATTTAGCCATACAGCCTCTAATGGCTTGCAATTTTCTGACAGCTGTTGCTGCGATCGCCCTCCTCCATCCGCCGCCCACACACATTAACCATCGCCGAGCCTCCTCCCGATCTCACAGCCAGCTGAAGGCTGTGCAGGTGTGAAGCCATTTGAAGAAGCCGAGGTCAGAGCTGCTATTAACCCACAGTGGCGGCGCTCCTCTTCAGTTCGGACGCATCGTCGAAGCCCACTCGACCTCCCTGTACCGCCTTTCTTTCAGTGCAGCCATCTGATGTGTTCTGATATGATGCAGTGTCTTTGTGGCTCCTGCGCAACAATGGTTGCTAAAAATAACACGAATGAAATGCTTTGAGCACATACATGGAAACAACAAGCACAGAGAATACAGTTCACCTTCACTATTAGGTCCTTTCACTGGCTTTTCTGGAGGCTTCAACCCCAGTGGTTTTTCTGACTTTTTACATAGAATGTACATAAGAAGTGGATAGTCACTGTGACTGTGCACCAATTGGTTTGTGGACTCAGGTTTGAAGCCTCAAGTACAGCATTTTGTTTTTTTGCAACCAGCAGTGACATGAGAGGGTGGCGCTAAATTCAACAACCAACATGTTACAGTTAACTTTCATGAACTAAAAACACGCCCAGACTCCCATTTAAAAAATTAATCATGAAGACTCGAAACTAGAGATTGAGACCATAAACTCATGTTTACAATGTTTACTGAGATAATGAATCAGTGAGAAGAAGGGTCATTTTCTCATAGACTTCCATGCAATCAGACCTTTTTGTAACCAGAATAGTCGCCCCCTGATGGCCAGCAGAGATAATGCATGTTTAAGGCACTTCAGTTTTGGCTTCACTTTTCAGAACCAGAGGCTGAAACAGAATCAATATTGATATATGGAGTACAGCTGGACTTGTTCCACAAAGATTGCTGTGTGATCTTCTAGTAGCAGCTAATGTAGCATCGAGCTGCAAGCGAGATGATGGGAGCTACGGAGGTCTGGTTAGCTCACGTCTTTAAATCCACATCCTCAGAGGATTTTCTTTCACTTTCACCACAAAAGTAGCCCTTTAAGGTTAAATAAGTGGACCTTTATCTACTAAAGTGAAGAATGAGCTTTTAAGCCCAATTCATGTGCCTTTGGAAATCCATCCTGTGTCTTTGGCAATAAACAAACAAACACGCCAACAATCAGGAATTAAGAACAACACAAAATGCAAACTCATGTGCAGACACAACCATCGTATCATAATATTCTGTTTACTGGAGTGTGAGGGAGCCAGCTGGCAGACATAAGAAGCCAAAAAGAGGATTTTATTAACAAAGCTAACAATATATAACAGAGTAAAATAAAAGAGGGCAACTGAACAGAACTTAACTCTATAATCATTTACAGTGATTTCAAGAAAACAAGGAAGTATGAGTATATTATGGCTGAATAAAGACACTACAACGCTGCCTCCTAAACTACCAATAAAATCTATCAGTATAAACATTTTAGCAAACCAAAATGATTTCCAGACAGAGGTCGGCGACCTCCACCTTCCAATCAGGTTAGTTGTTAGTGCTCCAACACAAAAAGACCACAAGCTCCTGTCACCATTACCTTTGGAATGATCGTCCTGATGAGGAGTTTCAAAGAATCAAACAAGTTGACGAGCAAGTTTCAGGGTTTGTTGGAGAAAACCTTTGACCTGCTGAACGCGTCGGTCTGCTTCCTCACGTCGCCGGGTGACGCTGCCGTGATCTTTAGTGGTCTTTAGAAATCCAGCGCTAAGCTGAATGAATGCTTGTGATTACTGTGACTCTTGATGAATATGGCCGTTGGTGGCTGTCGGCCACACATTCATAACGTAGTCACAATGTGGAGAAGGTAACCGCGAACGCGAAGGAAGCTGGAGCTTTTTCCAAAGCAGGTTTTTTGGATTCTTTGTCGAGGCATAAACGCTCAGACCTGCTTGCGTTTTTGTCCATCTACCGGGGGACTTTGTTGTTGGGCCCCCTTGATAAAAGTGCCAGCTACGGCCCTCAATACATCCCGAGTCTTCATCCATTTTGCACCGGAGTCTCCTTTAGTCGGCTATTCAGGCGAGGAAGCGTCTCTCTCAAAGCGCCCTTTGCCTTCTCCCTCCACTGGCCGACGTCGAGTCCCTCTGAATATCCTGGCAGGGGCTCCGACGTTTATTAACCTGTCGTGTCAGATGCCGTCTGTTCACCCGCCGCTAACGCCCGTTTTCTCAGCCGCCGCGGCTGCCGTTAAAGGCTCAGTTTTATGGCTCTTTGATGGCGAAAGCTGGCTCGGCACACTGTGCAGCTGTTAAAGAGAGGCTTGTGCCTGATTTCCGTGGCAGTTGGCGTCGTAATTCATTTTGCAGGGGTTCTAAAGGAGGTGTCCGGGCGCTGAAACCCGCTGTAACGAGTGGAGCTGATTTAATTAGTGCCGACGTGCAGACGCAGTTGTCGCAAAGTGTGTTTATCGTTGATTGACCATCAGTTTAATGACGTGTTGTTCAGGAGGACTCTGTGAAATACACACTGGTGTTGTGCAGTGGGGGTTAGAGTTAGATGGGAAACCATTTCTTCACTTATATTGTTATTTTCAGGACATTTTATGTCACTTATGTGGTGAGAGAGATGACAGGAAGTGAAGGGGAGAAATGGGCAACAGTCCTCCAAACTTTCTCATATCTGGTCTTCAGTCCCACACAACTGCAATTACCAAAACCCAATTATTGTTATTGTTTTATCTCTATTTTAATTATTATTTTATTACCATTATTATCTCATAAATTAAAAGCTGCACATAGTAGCATATAACACTTAATATGCATGACGGGACACCTACTACTATAACAATAATGCATAAGTTTGGAGCTTTTAGCAAAGTTTTCTTAGTTTTGAAGCTGACGGTGCAACCGCGGCTCTTCCCATCACTACCGGTGACACCTGTCCTTGCCTTGTGAAAACCCGAGGTACACCGAGGCTCTCCGTCTTCCTCTTTCAGCGTGCATCCTTCGTGCTGGACCCACATCTGGAGCTGCAGTCTGTGTTACTCAGATCTTCCAGGAACGTCGTCGCTCATCTGCCAAAAAGCCTCTCGGTTCATGTTGTGCTTTGCGCGGCGCAGCCATATTTCCGGTAACATTTCGTTCCGCCACCCCATCTGGTGCTGGCGCCTGCTCCTCTGTTCGGATGCCAAAAAATCTGTGTTTGGATGCATGTTAAGCATAAGAAACAGACGTGAATGCCCAAGCTGCTCATCAAACGTGTCCTTTTGTACACTTAGCTGAAATGCAGCGGGGGTTTTTGTCACTGATGCTTTTATTTGCCAGTAAATGCACAGGAGTGTCTGGCTGACATTGGTGCTGAGACAGTTTGACAAGTAGGTAATAAAAACGTTACCCAGAAGAAAAGGGACACAGATGCCCAACCTGCTTGTCGCTTGTTTGGCACTTGTTTAATAGAGAGTAGCTTTTTTGCCGGTGATGCAGAAGGACACTGGATGCCCAAATCCGACCATTGCTCGGAACATTGAATATGAATTATCAGGTGTCTCAAGGCGGACAATTCATCAAGTATTTAACTGTATGAGTCGTTGTTGATTTAAAGCCAGAGAGTGGCAGGAAGAGAAGAGAGAATTGTTTTTTGCTTCGTCACGGACACGACCAGCCTCTCAGCAGAGTCCCGACGCCTCGTCTCCTCTGCTAATTAGTGACCTAATGAGTTTGGGGAAATGGCAGCGTGCTCAGCAATATCCCGTCCTTCTTTCTCCATCATATTTACTGCATTTCAGCTTGACTTCTTCTAACTTTCTGCAGTTATTTACTCACAGTGTCATGAAGGATTGGTTCTTTTCCGTCTGAGACTCGCGGGTGTAGACCCGCCTCCCAAGGGGGAAGAGTCCTCCACGTTCCCACTTGGTTCTGAAGGAGGGGTAGCTTAACCGATGGCACACTAGCTATTACTGTCTTTCACAGGATTTTACGTGGCCTGTGATCTACAATAGTTTGATGGACCCGAATTCCATGAATACTACTCTGCATCTGATTGGCTAGCACGTTTCTTCAGAATGGGAACTGTGCATATAACTTGTATCCACAGGGGGTTAAAATATTACAACTATTTGTTCATTGCTGATGAAGATATGTTTATGTAATCTTGCTATGCATGTTGTCTATGGATTGTCTATGGATGGATTAAAATGACAGATCTGTTGGAGATTGAAATGACATGATTTCGTAACTGATATTGATGTAAACGTAGCGACATGTGTGTTTCGGTCTGTAGGTCTGACCTGGAACGATGACGCCACCCAGCAGGTTCTGTCCAAAGAGCTGTCCAAACTGAGGAGGGTTCCCTTCAGGTCACAGCAGAGTGGAGACGTCTACAACACCGACAGCAGGTCAGATGGAGCTCTGTGCTTTTAAAGGTCTCACCCAGCTAAACCTGACTAAGTGGTTTTGTTGCCAGAACCAAGAGAGGGAAAAAAACATTGCAGGCACAACGATACTTCCGATATGAAAAATATGGACATGAAACCAATAGATGGCATTTTATGACTATTTTGCGACCTGCCATGAGACTGTATATCCTCAGTACATCCACAATATACGTATGTAAATACAGGTCAAATACTGTCTCTGAATGTCATCAAGTCATGTTTGCATTCAATAGCCAGAAGCCAAGTTTTGAAATGTCGTACCAAAGAAATGCATACTCACTCGATTTAAATTTTGTGAATATTTCACGAATTGCACGTCTGTGTTGACTTCCTCCGTCTCTCCCGCAGGCCCGCAGCTAAAGCGTTGGACCCGGTGGACCAGAGGGTGAAGCCGGTGGAGCTGCAGCTCAGCAGGAACCTGCAGACGTACCTCCAACGTCTCGGCCTCCTTCCCAAGACGTCGTCTGCCTCCAGTCTGGCCACTCTGGGCAAGGTGAGGGACTCCTGGATGGGACTCTCTACACCTCCAGTTGATGATAGATTCAGGGCTTTTTTTCTGAGCTTTCAAATTGCTATCATAGTAAATTGATAGCGTTTCACATATATAAATGTTATAGTTTTTGCAACTTCTTAAAGTTGTTTTAAAATGAAAAACAAATAACCAATTTTTTCCCCATATCTTTCTCTAAAATAAAATAAATCCCAAGGTGAATTTAAAGCAACCATATTGATCAATGAAAAGAGCTGCTATTGAGTAGTTGGGGAATGAAATATTGGATTTGATATGAAATAAAAAGACATGTTCATGTTAAATAGGTGCACATTATGACCGGGGATGTGATCTAAAAGTCTTAAGAAGGCATATTTTAATTCAGCTCAACTTTAAACTGCTGATTTGCATTTTGTCAACTGAGAGGAGATTCTACTCTTAACATCTCTGGTTGCATTGAATTGTTGTGGGCAACGTTGCTCGTCAGTGAGCAAAACTTTCCACTGAGTTTAGCATCAATGTAATGAGTTTTTTTCAATTAATTTCCCCCAATTTTTTTAAAATCCTATAATGATTATTTCTAGAGAAACTTTCCAATACGGTGCTATCATGATACTAGATTACATACCCAATGAAGTATTATATATCCATATTGCACTATGCTGCCATACTTCCCTCCTAGTAACTAGTACAACGCCACCATGTTTTTTTTACTGTTTCCAGCTGTGCATTTGAATCTAGGAAAAAATGAGCGGAGCAAGATCTCAGACAGTCTAAACTCTCGTTGCTCCCGGTTTCACTTCTGAAAGAGGGAAGAGCAGGTGGGACATTTGTTTTCAACCCAACATCTGCATGTCACTCACGGCCACCTGCCTCTGTCAGAGGAAGCGACAAAGACGGGACACACTCCCACAAACACCCAGCCACGTGAAACACACACACAGACACCTCCACAGCAGGGAGTCCGGTGTCATCCTTTCCTTGTCACTCCTGCTCCCGCTTCTCCGTCCTAACTGATGGTTTCTCCCAGCATGGCCGTTAAGAGCCAAATAATACCAGCCCAGAGTTCAGGAGTTCACCACTCCAATTAATAACTCTCCACGTGACCGGTTTTTCCTTTCCACCCCGTCCACCTCTCAGGGCGAGGCGAGTTGAAAGGCTGAATGGCGGAGGCCTCTCTCCTGCCGACACTGACAGAGGGCGGCGGCGTGCAGCCTGCGGGCGTCGCTCGGGGCTTGTGGCCTCTCCTCCCCGTCCGGGTTCACGTGTTTTGGTGGAAGGGAAATGGAGCCGGAGGACTCGAAGCCACGAGCGGAATAAACCGCAACGACTGTGTGATGTACAGCAGTTTAATAAAGACGCCGACAGTGACAAATACCAAGAGGGGCCTCGCACATTCAAATCTAAATAAGCACTTTGCTTTATGTTGGTATTGTTATGATAATTTTACCGTTAGTCAGGCTTGTGCCATTTCTGTGCTCCCAGGTGGGCGTTAATGGAGCCGGCAGGGACAATTAGCTTTTGTTGGAGCTGATGGATCTGTTAACATGATGATTGCACAAATGGATTAATAACTTGTTTTTCTTCAAATAGGCTTCATCTCGGCAATCATTTTGTTCACATGTTGGATGAAAGTCGTCAATATTAAAGCAAAATGTGCCTCCTGCGTTGAAGTGTTCTCACTGAATTGAGTGGAAGCACGTATTTAGTTTGTTCCCGCTACATTAACACTCAGGAAAAAAATACAAATAAATATATGTATACTTTCTTTCATGTGAAGCACTTTGACAGCTTTTATGTGTGAATTGATCTTTTAAATAATTTGTAATCATAAATAGTGCTCTATAAATTAAACTTGCTAATTAAAAGTACAGTCAACAGTATTAATTTTTTTTATTATTACATTAATTTACTTTATTTATTTTTAGATATTGTATTTTTTTTATTAGATCTAGACAATTTCTTTATTTTAACCAATAATGAAGGCAAAGCAAGTTTAACTCGAAGTGCTTTACATAAAACATCAAAGGCTGATAGACAAAGTGCCAATGAAACACATTTTTAAAGGACAATTAAAAAACATTTTAAGAGCCAAGACAATAAAAAATAATATCAAGCTAAAATTTAATAAGAAGTGCAGTGTAAGAAATTATCGATAATAAAATGCAGCAGCCCACAAAAAAGTCCTCAGCTTTGATTTAAAAGAAGTCAGCGTTGCAGCTGACCTGCAGTTTTATGTTTCCATATACACAGAACATAAAAACTGAATGATCTCCATGCATAGTTTTAAATCTGGCCACAGAAACTCAAACCAGACGACCTGAGAGGTCTGGATGGCTCAGAATGTAGCAGAAATTCGCAGATGTATTTTGGCCTGAAACCATTCAGAGCTATTTTCAAATGAATTGTTTGGCTGACAGGGAGTCAGTTTAAAGACCTCAGAACTGGACTGATCCACTTTCTTGGTCTAAGTGAGGACTGTAGCTGTCTAATCCCTTCTGTAGGGCTGTGAAGACACGTTGCCAAACAGAGGACTGACTGCTTTAGACTTGCAAAGACAACTTTTCATTTTTACCTCAGCAACATATTTTTGCATAATTTCTCTGCTCATTATTTCAGGACGATGTGTCAGGATTCGATGGACCAGATTTTGCATGAAGCAGTTTTTTCCCCGTTTCTTTCAGAGTGACCGTTTCCAGTCGGGCATCCCTGTGGACTTCTATCGCTCCAAGGCCCAGATTTTGCCTCAGAAGTCGTCCGCCTCCAGCTTTTCTTCTCTTCCGTCTTTCTTACCTCTGCAGAAGCAGAGACCACTGGCCGACCAGTTCCTCGCCACGCAGGCCGATGGTGACCTTCTCCTGGGCGCCCTGAGGCAGTATCTCTCTGGGCATCTGGCCCTTCACGGTGGAGGGTTGAGCCCCAAGGAGCAGGAGGCCCCTCCGCCACGCCTGAGGCCCTTTTACAGCAATGGAATAGAAAGTCCTGGACTCACAACAGACAGCTCAAAATCCAGGCTTCTGAAGTCGGGAAGAACTCAAGGGGCTTCGGTCAAGGACCCTCTAACGTCTGTGGACGGTACGTGATTTAATGTGCACCGGGATGAATTTCACTTGGAGATTTGTGTAATTACACAAGACGTGCCATTCACTTGTCTTCCATCGTTCAGCAGCTCGGCCATCAACACTTGTGATTCAAACTGTGGTCATTTGTTCAGCTGTAGTTTGTGGTCTTGTCCTATTGTTTTGATCACTATGATGTCATATACTTTAATGTTAATTCAGGAGAAGAAAAAATACAATTGGACAACATGAAAAGGAAGTTAAGTTCTTTTAAAATGTTGGCGCACAGCTGACTGAGAATTGAATCCCTGCTGTGGAGCAGCGGGCCATTCTCGTTGCATCGCTGTCATTACGACTTTCTGAGTGATCTATTTATTATTATTGTGTCATGAATGGATAATATGCGCAGCACAAACAGGCTTAAGCAACACCATAATTTAGAAAAAGAGCACAGAAACCATAATAGCGTCATTAAGTACAATGTAAATAAGACAAATAAACCATCCTGTATGAGCTGTTCTAGAGGTTTAAATTATATCACGTGATTACTCAGCAGACGGTGAAATCTATGAGGTCAGTTCAGTCTCATTAATAATGAATGCACAAAGAAGGATTCACAAATGTATTTTGTTATTTATATATAAATGACTCTCTTCTCACAAATATATTTCGTTTGAAATAAATGTCATATAAATCCATAAATATATGAATTAAAAAAATATTTGCAATTTTCATCAAAAATGCATTTGTATGTTGTTACATTTATATACAAACTGTTAAACTTAAATTTACAAGACACTTTTCATTTGTGAACTTGTTTGCATTTGTTCGTGAACTGGTCTGTATTTGTTTGTGGATTTTTGAGACTATCCTGACGTGGCTGGATTCACAAATGCATTTTTTTCAACAAGGAATTCTCTGTAGCCAATCAGATGCCTCCCTCGTTTTCAGCCAATCACATGACTGCATTCCCACGAGGGGCACCTCACCATGGCCAGAGCACAGCTTTTTCTCTGCACATTTTGCGTTGCTTTTCGGTAAAAGAAATAAGAACAAAAAGTATTTTAAAAAAGTGATTTATACTCTCTCTAGCCAACGTTAGCTTGTTTGTAGCTAGCTAAATCCATTAGCTAGCTAAAGTTAGCTAGCTCTCATAGTTAGCACTTTGAAACCAAAGTAGTAAGCAATTTACCTATTAGTTATTATGGTTTGCTTGTAACTTATTTTTGCATCCATATACAACAGGTAAGCTTTAGCAAGCAAATGACCGATATGGTTATGTTTTCTGATGTTAGTAGGATCATATTATGCTAGCTAAGTTAGCTTATGATCCGTTGTCTAAAAGCATTATGGCTAACTAGTTAGCTAACGTAAATGCGCAAAATGCGCAGAGAAAAAGCTGTGCTCTGGCCATGGTGAGGTGAGGGAATGCAGTCATGTGATTGGCTGAAAACGAGGGAGGCATCTTATTGGCTACAGAGAGTTCCTTGTTGAAAAAAACGCATTTGTGAATCCAGCCACGTCAGGAGAGTCTCAAAAATCCACGAACAAATACAGACCAGTTCACGAACAAATGCAAACAAGTTCACAAATGAAAAGTGTCTTGTAAATTCAAGTTTAACAGTTTGTATATAAATGTAACAACATACAAATAGATTTTTGATGAAAATTGCAAATATTACATTTATTTAAAACAAAATGTATTTGTGAGAAGAGAGTCATTTATACATAAATCACAAAATACATTTGTGAATCGTTCTCTGTGCATTCATTATTAATGAGACTGAACTGACCCCATAGAAATCAGTCTTTTGGTCAATTTCCGATATTCAACTTTTTTTTTTTTAGCATTTTTATCTCTAGTATTTTTATTTTTTTTGCCACTTGGGGGCAGCAGAAACCAGTTGTAAATACAACATCAAAAGTTGCCATGTTGAACACAACAGTGGCTTATTTACCCATAAAGGAGTTGGACACAGACACTAGGAATCTTTGTGTTGCGCCGAATATACTCTGTCTTTTTGCTCAGTGCTTGGTCTCCACCAACACCAACAAAGGAATCTCTGACTCTCCAGCTAAATGCTGCACTATGTCCACCAGCTGGTCTGTCTGCTGCACAGTGTTTTGTTGCTGTGTTTCTCTGAAAACGACTGCACGAGAGCCGAGAGAGTGACCCCGAACAGTAAAGTTGTGGGCCGGACAGATAATCAATGAGCTGAAACTCGCAGTAAAGCTCCGTGAAGCCGAGAGGAGCTGCAGGTTCAGCTGATAACTCTTTGTAGGTTCCTCACTACGAGCGACTCCTTCCATATTTCTTTCACCTTGTCATATGATATAAAATATTAAGCGTAGCCGCTTTAACACTCCTCCATGTTTGGATTGGACAGCAGCAAAATGGAATTGTTTTATTGGGTAGTTATACTAGTTAATTTGAAGCATTTGAACAACCAACCAATATGTCGTTTTGTTTTCCTGGTTGGGTGAGGCTCCTTTACTCTGTCTCTCTTCCAGAGAGGTTCATCGAGGACGTTTTGAAGAGCGTCGGCAGGCACCATGTGGACGTGGACGGCCTGACACGGGAGGACGTGGGCCAGCTGTCCAGCCTCATAGCTGATGCCCTGCAGGTGGTGGACAAGGACCAGAACCTTAACAGAGGTCTGACACGTGTCAGACCTGCACCCAGAGACCTGGAGGGAGAGTTGCAGGAAGAAGAAGAGGGGGAGGCAGCCCGGGATGAAGAGGAGAAGTTGCTGGAGAATACTCCAACACTGAAACCACAGGAGAGCCCTTCTATAGCGCTGCCGGCACTGCAAGGTGATTTTCTAGATGTTCGTTTAGTGTTTTCACACAATTGCAGTATCGAGCAAAAGCTGGAAAGCAAGTCAGTAGGCCATGCACATCGTGTAGGTGGGATTAAACAAAACAAAGGAGCTCTCAAACATCTTCCCGCCAGAGTGCAACATTAAAATCAATGTGAGAATAAATAGGCATCCTGTTAAGCTCGGTGTAAACACAGCCGGTTTTAATGCTTCAGTGTCCGCTGAGACCGCTCCAGCTAAAAATGTTTACACTGCAGTTAAAAGTGCTCAACAAATACTGTGAACATGGCTGAAAATAATGAACCATATGGCAAAAGTATGACTTTGCTTGTTTAGTAAACCAGCAGATGTATTATTTAATTTATGAATCTAGAGTTGGTAACTTTATTAAGAAGCCGTGTTGACAACAGTCGCACCATGTGTTACTGTCAATTGTGTGACAGGTCAAATATTATTTTCTTAGAAAGGTGAAAAAAAACTTTTATTAAAGTTTTCTATTTAAGCACTGCTGCTTTTTCGGAGTTTAGTAAAGAAAACTAATTGTATGAAAATCAGTCAAATATTGAAGTGGAATTAATTTGCAAAAAAAAGTCCTTGAAATTAGGAATGTTGGCTTTAAGCTCTTTGTGCACATTTTAATTTCTGTACAGATCGATTAGGATCACATTTTGTTTGATCCTCTCATTGATGAAGACATAACAAATGTATTCATGCTTTTACTCTTTCTTCCAACAGAGCGCCACACAGATACAGAGGAGCAGAATGAGAAGGACACGGTAAGCATTCATTTGTGGTAAGAAAAAAACCTTTTAAACGTCAGAGGGAATGCTTACATGATAAGCCATTGTGCAAGATTCTGCATGGAGAAGAAAATTAAGCCAGTTTTCAAAAGAGCTTCAGTCCTGAGAATTTAGCAGGAACTCAGTATTCTAGCAAGAGGCTGACTTCACAAAACACAGAGAACAGAAAGTAAATTAAGTTTGGGGACTTTGTTCTGCATGTCAGAGTGTATTCGGTCATTATTCGTCAGTTATGGTTTTTATGTTTGCGAAACCCTAGTAATTCCAAAGCAACCCAGAGGCAAGACTTTCTTTGCAATTAAAAAATACAATACAAAAAGACACATTTAGAATGTAAAAGGGTTAAAAAATCCAGACTGCAATAAAAAAGATAGCAGGATAAAACAAGAGAATAGAATTATAGTACAGTGCAATATATGGGTTCAGTCATGTGGGTGTTGTAGTCCTGCTCTTTGTGAAAAGTGCCCTGAGATAACTTTTGTTATATGACACTATAAATCAAATTTTATTTAATTGAATTGATGTTGGGTTAGAGACTCAAAATTACCTCAAAGAGACAGAATCACAGCCTGATGCTTGACAACAACAAAGAGACACAAAACAACTACAAAGACACAAAATGACTACAACGACACACAGAACCACAGTGTGATGCATGACAACTACAAAGAGACATTCAGTGGTTGGACTGACCAGGGATTAGATATGCGCTTCAGGAACTCGATGCACCTTGTATTCAACTGCATGCATAGAACCCACCAGAGCGTTTTCTCTGGTCTCTAGACCTATAAACTGGTCCTCCCTGAGCCTGTCAACTCCCAGGGAGGAAAACAAGCGACTCCTGCATGGTCTCTGCAGCCCCCCCACTGGTACAACAGCGCTCCTACAGGCTGTTCAGATTCAGCTCCCGTCGTTACGTAACGGAAGGAGTAATTTGCATCGGCTGACCTCCTCTAGGTAGGAGATATCCGAAGGGGGTCGGTTATCACCGAGGTGAAGTTTGGTGTGTCCTGAGATAGCAGTGTTTCACAATGTCGTTGCTCACAGCTAGACACGCAGATTGCTCTGTTGTTGGTTGTACAAATCAACATAAGTGCTTGTATTCTGTTCCAGCTACAGAAGAACAGAAGAAACAGTGGTTGTGTTTCATTTGTAATGACATTGTGCCGGCTACGGTCCGTGCTAGCTTGTATGTGTGTGCTAACCACTTCACATCGGACTGCTTCAGTAACGAGATTCAGTACAAAGCTGGCTTTGCCTCGACACTGACCCTAGTAAAAGGATCTGTCCCAACCATACGGGACCAGCAACTTCACCCGAGCCACAGAGGCGAGCTATAGCGATACATCCACGTAAACAAGGCGCATGCTACCGCTAGCGTAAGCGGCATCGTCTCCGTGGCTCTCCAAGTAGGCGATGGCAGACGGAGCTCATTAGCATTTAAAGGTGCAGACACAGAAACAGCCTGTTCTCAGCAGAGCTCATTTGAGCAGCTTTTAGACAGCTGAAATTCAGGACCACGGATGGGTTTGGGGCAATGCATATCAAATACAGTGTTGTTGGACCTCTGACAGCTGTGTGGAATTGATGAACGTCAGTATAATAGGGGACCTTTAATGAGGCCGAGCATGGTGGCTACTTTCGGTGTGATGTCATCACGAGGACAGAGGACGCTGTTGTTGTAGTGTTGTCCCGCCCTAACAGGTGCAACAACAAGTTCTCAATCCAGAGTTAGATGACACTCATGCAGCGCTGAGAGAACGTTCTTAGAGCTCAGATCATATTCAGAAAATGTTGGAATGTAAAAGTTGCAACGCGATATCACACAAGTCATCTCAGTCATTTCTTTGGCTTTTTTCTTTCCAGTCCAACAGCGGAAACCTCTTCACGAAACTTCTCGCCTACCTGGACGAAACGTCCCTCAGCGCCTCTCCTGCGGCAAAAATTCGTGACGACGTCGCAATGGAGATGCCCAGAGGCCAACAAGTGGGACTGGAAAACGTTCAAAGTCGGACCAGCGAGGCTGGGGTGACGGTGCAGAAGAAAGACGCCAGCCAGTCTGTGGAGGAGGTGTCGGAGGTGCAGGGCTGGATCAAGGAGGTGGCGCCGCCTCCCGCTGCGCTGGTGTACGACAAGCCACACAAGAAGACGATGCACGTTCCCGAACTTCAGCTGGACGTTGGCGGGAGGAAGGCAGACGATGACTTATTCGGCTACGTCATCACCGACACAGAGTGAGTAGGAAGCTACTCACAGTATTGGTCATGATATTGATTAGAGACCAACAGAGGGTTGATCTTTAGAGTCTGATGGCAGTGTTGATAAGAGTTTAAGAATCTGTGTCAATGACTTGTCATGTCAATGCTAAAAACTGTTTTTAAAGTTTCTTTTTAATTTGCTTTAGTTTGACAAATAACAAGCTGGATTGTGTTTGTAAAAGACGATAATATCCCGACGTCAAATATTAAAATTAAGCAAACATTTTAAATGTATATATATATATATATATATATATATATATATATATATATATAATATCAGCCTGGCTTTTTAAAAATGATTTCAATTCTTCAGTAAAACTCTAAGCACATGCATTCCTTTATTATTATTTATTATACATTCTACAGCAGCCGTACATTTATAAAAAAAACATTGTTTTAGGTAAGTAAGCTAAAGTCTATTTATACAGCACCTTTTTAACACAGGTTACCGCAAGATTTGTAGTTAAATCATCATAGAAACATAATTTCCAAAAACTCAGTGAATACAATAAAAATTCCCCAAAAAAGTATCCAAAGTAAACGTTCTTTAGCTATTAGGTGCATCACATCATAAATGGCACCACATCTGAAGTTAAGATTTCTTTACAGATGCTAATTTAATTCCCAAACTAAATATAACAGCATCTTGATTAATATGTTACTCTAAAGGTTGGATGGCATATACATGCAACTTTTTTTTCAAAGAATGTTCTGCTTTTGATTTGTTTTTCTAGATAGTCTCATATCTGTTTGGAAATCTATATCCAAAATAAGAAACTGGCCAGCAGCAGTCACGTGCACTCTAAAATAATAATAATAATTAAAAAAACATATTGATACCAAACACAGAATAACAAAAGTGTCATTTTTTTCACCAGATGACATTAATAACATGAAGTGATTTGATTTTAAAAGTGCATAAGACAGCATTAGTAGCCTTTCATAACACCAGGAGGAACCAAGCAGTTCATAAAAACACTCAATATAATATATTGAGTGAAATATTATTTCACCTGTATGAGTCATTTTGACCCTTCATGGTAATTAATGCACTTGTGAAAGATGGGGCACATTTTTTTAGTGTCTAACTTATTTGACATCAAACATGGCAGGGCTTCATAGAGAGCATCATAGTGAGGAATAAGGACGACTTCGGATCAAACATCAGACATGTAGGGGATTTCAGGACTGGTTAAGCTACACGGTCCTCCGTGTGTGGGCAGCACACCGAACATGTTTCACACACTATGACATCACACCGAGGGACAGCTTTCTTGTGAAAAACGTCCGTCAGCAGAAGATACGGTACTACTGCTACGACTGCTCGGAGATAACCTCTGACAGGAAAAACACTCCATTTCACCACTCCAGGAAACGGAGGCTGCATCGCCCCGGCGATGAACGGTGAACAGCTCCTCGGCCACTTTTGCACCACAGATGTCTTCAGTCCTCAGTGTGCTCGGCACAGTCCTCTCTTACCCTTTACAGGGACTCTTCAAAGCGTCTCTTGACATTTCCGCGAGGTCACTGAACTTTAAAAGAACATCAAAAGTTGTCCTTGACTGTTCGCATTGCGTCAAATCTCTGCTTGAGCTGCCACTTTAAGACTTTGCAAAGCCTCTCTGGGATGCAAAGCTGCTTCTGGACAGGAATATTCACATTTCCAGCAATATTTCAGTCTTGTTAGGGCATTTACACAACCTGAGAGCCTTTAATGAAAGACATGTGAGTGCTTGTAAAGCTGATGGGGAAGCTTGTTGACCTGGGTGACCTGGTAGAAATGTCACACCAAAGCAGATGCTCCTCATGCTGCATGACGTTTTCTCCTGCTATCCCGGATGTCTCCCTGGGATTTAACAGTTAGTTCTCTTTAATAGTTAAATATAAAAATGTGAACGTGTCTATAGATGAAATAATCCCCAAAAAACAACAGTGTCTCTTGATGCCTTTGCATTTCCTGACGGAACATGAACATGAATAGTAAACAAACAAACACGAAATATCAAAACAAATAAAAAGTAAAAAAAAATATTCATAGCAGTTTGTATGAAAATAATATTATAAACAGAAGTTGAAATACAATACTACTACTACTACCACTACTACTACTACTACTACTAATAATAATAATAATAATAATAATAATAATAATAATAATAATAATACAAATAATAATAATAATAATAATAATAATAATAATAATAACATGAAAAACAGGTTTTTCATAAAATGTGACATTTGAATTAGCAAATTTAGTTTTGACTTCAGAGCCAGGCGAGCTGTTTCACCCCAGTTTTAGTCTTTATGCTAAGCTAAGCTAACAAGCTGCTATTCATGCTATGTATTTAGCTCACAGATATGAGACTGGTCTTTCCATCTAATTCACAGCAGAAATGTCAGTGAGTGTATTTCACAAAATATCAAACTATTTCATGCACCACATCCACCTCTTGACTAACACACGGACACTCTGCCCCACGCTGTCCCTCCCACCCACACTCACCCCCCACTCCCTGCACCATACATAGCCCACACATCCACCCATCACCACCCCCATCAGAACCACAGGACATCCATCACATTGAAACACTAATCACTCACAGACATCAACCCAGGACTGTTTTTAGACCGACTGATTGTTTTAATGTCCCCATAAAGAGACATACTGAGCGCACAATCAATGAAGACATCAAGATGGCCCTACTAAATGTGCGCTCGCTGTCTAACAAATCTTTTATTATAAATGATGTAATTTTAGACAGAAAATTAGACGGTATTCTCCTTACTGAGACATGGCTCGGCACTGACGCACGTGTTGTTCTCACAGAGACCTGTCCTCCAGATTTTAACTTTTTATTTTCAACAAGGGTGGGCAGGAAAGGAGGGGGAACTGCCTCGATCACAAGGTCAACATTATCGCCAAAGGAAGCTCCTTTTAACAACTATTTATCATTTGAATACCACGCCTTTGTTTTTAGCAGCCCTCCTATTCTTTGTGTGACTGTTTACAGACCACCCCAGCACCCTACTGCTTTTATCAGCGACTTCTCAGAATTTTTAACCATCATTCACGCTAAGTATGATAGGATTTGAATAACTGGTGATTTTATTCTACACATCGATAAGACCTCAGACCTAGCATCTAGAGAATTTTTAAACCTCCTTCACTGCTTGGATTTTAAACAGCATGTCTGCCAGCCGACCCACGACAGGGGGCGCACCCTGGACCTGGTCATAACCTATGGCCTGTCTGTGGGTGCGCCCTCTGTCGTGGATCTGGCCGTGTCAGACCATTTTTGTGTGTTTTTTAATATCACCAGTTTTAACCAGCTGGAGGACCCTGTGAGAACAGTGAGGAAACGCCATCTTACTTCTGAAGTGGCAGCAAATTTTATCCAGATTTTAAAGAACACTCCTGCACAAATTTTACCAGCACCATGTGATTTTATCATTGACAATTTTATCCACAAACTAAGGTCAACCCTTGACTCAGTGGCTCCTCTTTTAACTAAAACTATAAAAACAAGACCAATGCCACCATGGAGAAATGAAGAAATCAAAAAACTGAAAAGAACATGCAGGAGTGCTGAGAGGAGATGGAGAAAATCAAAGCTGACAGTACACTACAACATATTTCGTCAACACCTCAAAACATACAATAAAACCATCAAACTGGCAAGAATTTCACATTTCAAAAATCTAATATCCGAAAATAAAAATAACCCCACATTTTTATTCTCCACAATTGAGTCTTTAACCAACGGTGACCGGAACAGGTCACCAATAACACCAACAGACTCCGTTTGTGAGGCGTTTGCTGACCACTTCAGAAGTAAAATCGATAACATTAGATCCAGTCTTTTATCTCACCAAATCTCAACCTCCGACATTCCTGGATCAATGCTTCCACCTGAGGAGACTCTGGACTCTTTTGCCCTGGTTGACGCAAGGACACTTGGTCGAGTCTTCTCCCAAGTGAAGCCCACAACCTGCCTTTTAGACCCAATTCCCACACGCTTTTTTAAAACATTTTATGATGTTTTTGAGGAACAGCTTTTATATATGGTGAACTGCTCTCTTCAGACGGGTGTCTTCCCCACATCCTTTAAAACGGCGGTGGTGAAGCCCCTACTGAAGAAGAGTGGCATAGACCCCACCATTTTTAATAATTACCGTCCAGTATCCAACTTACCATTTTTAAGCAAAATTCTAGAAAAACTGGTTTTTACACAGATAAATAACTTTTTATATTTGAACAATACATTGGAGAAGTATCAGTCTGGTTTTAGGACAAACCACAGCACAGAGACAGCCCTTTTAAAGATTTTAAATGACATCAGGTTCAATTTAGATAATCATAAACTCACAGTCTTGGTTCTGCTAGATCTAACCGCCGCCTTTGATACAGTGGACCATCACATTTTAATAAACCGTTTGAGGAACCTGGTTGGTCTCTCTGGTGCAGTTTTAAATTGGTTCTCCTCTTACCTCACTGACCGTAGCTTCTTCGTAAGTCTGGATACCTGTTCCTCCAAAACACACAACCTTAAGTGCGGGGTTCCCCAGGGGTCAATTTTAGGCCCAACCCTTTTTAATCTCTACATGCTTCCCCTGGGTGATGTCATCAGGAGGCACGGCATCAGCTTCCACAGCTATGCTGACGATACACAACTCTACATCGCTGTGTCTCCTGATGACACAGGGCCTTTAGATGCCCTTTTTAATTCCATTTTAGATATCCAGTCATGGATGGCAGCAAACTTTCTACAACTCAACCAGGACAAAACAGAGGTTTTAGTCATAGGTCCTGAAGGCCAGAGAGAGAAACTTTTACCAAAATTAAATAATTTTAAATCATCGAAATCTCTGAGAAACCTGGGCGTGATTTTAGACTCTGAGCTCAGTTTTATTCCACACATTAAAAATGTAACAAAGGTAGGTTTTTACCACCTGAAGAATATAGCCAGAGTCCGCCCGTTTCTCTCACAGGCCAGTACAGAGGTGCTGATGCATGCTTTTATTTCCAGTCGTCTAGACTATTGTAATGCCCTGCTCTCTGGTCTTCCTAAAAAGAGCATCCATACTCTCCAACTGCTGCAAAACTCAGCCGCACGCGTGCTGACGAGGACCAGAGGGCGGGAGCACATTACACCAGTTTTAAAGTCGCTGCATTGGCTCCCTGTCCGTTTCAGGATCGATTTTAAGATTCTTTTACTTGTTTTTAAATGTCTTAATGGTCTTGGGCCCTCTTATTTATCTGACCTACTCCTATTATATCAACCCTCACGGACCCTGAGGTCCTCTGGCACCGGCCTTTTAACCTTTCCACAAGTCAGATTGAAAACACACGGGGAGGCGGCTTTTAGTTATTATGGTCCCCGACTGTGGAACAGCCTGCCGCAGAACCTCAGGGCCGCAGAGAATGTTGATGTTTTTAAAAAACGGCTCAAGACTCATCTTTTTAGTCTGGCTTTTAATTAGCCTTCTATTATTTTAAGTCTGCTATTTTATTCCCCAAGTTTTAATCTATTATTTTAAGTTTGCTTATTTTAGTAGTTATACTGATTTTATTCTATCCTATTTAGCTTTTTATCTAGTTTTTAGCTATTTATTTTATTACTGCTATCTTGTTCTATTTTACATTATTTTATCTCTTTTACCGTCGACTGACGGGAACCAGAGTCCCTCATGGTGTGGATGGCCTTTCACTCACCGATGTCTCAGTGCCGAGCCATGTCTCTACAGTTTTAGCCAATGCAGTGCGTGGGGGTGTGTGTGTGTGTGCGTGTGTGTGCGTGGTGTCCTTACCTGAGTTGTGTGCATGTTAGTGTGAGTGTGCGAGTGTGTTCCGGGTGGGGGGGTCGGGTCTTTCTTTCTGTTGTTGTTGTTTTTATTGTTGTTGTTGCGTTGTTTTTATTTTCTAAATTTGTATTTTCTGTACGGCACTTTGTGTTGCATTCCCTGTATGAAAGGTGCCTTATAAATAAATAAAATTGAATGGTAATTGAAATTTAAACCAGTCAGAAATTAGTAGGTAATGTATTGTATGATATAGAGTAAAAGAGACGTCATAATTCAAAAATCACGTATTTGGATTCCTGATCACTGCTCTGTAAATGAAAGCATGACTCCTTTTAAATTAATTAAAAAAAATAATAAATATTTATTAGGATGTGTGGCTCTTTAAACATCCACATCAGAATACAGATATGTAAAGGGATATGTTGTGAAGTGGGGTTGCATGAGGTACTTCTTCATAGTCATTGTATGGAGAAAGAGAAAAGTAATACATTGTGTTTCAAACATTTTACAAACCTAAAAACAGCAATATCAGCTGAAGTGTATTCTATATTAAAAAATATGTTCAATGCTTTACCTTGCTGCCAGACAGTCTTTTACAACAGGGAACTGAGGTTTTTTTGCTCGTTCCCTGAAGCTACAGGACACAAACCAGATATTTTACATCTCACAACACAGAGCTTTCTGGTCTTCTGCTGCCCTGATTGGTTGGTTATTTTGTATTATTGTTTGACTTTGGTGAATAACAAAACCAACCCTTTGAAAAAACAGTCACGCAATGATGTAAGTAAACTAACCAGTGGAGGCAGCGGTAGACCAGCAACTCCATCTTCTGAGAGGTAAAATGACTGTTTTTGTCAATGGAGTCTTGTGGCTTTGAAGAGAGCTGAGATGGATTTAACAGCCTCGGTTCTCAGTCGGAAAGGGCACTCTGATGACAAGGTCAAGCTGTGAAAACATCCTTAATATAGCCAACTCTTACACTGATATAGATTTTTTTTTTTGGTGTGTAAAATACATCCATAGCAGTACAGTACTTTGTTCCTGTGCGGGTACTCTGATTGTAGATGATACACAGACTGAGAAGTACTTAATGCAAACCCTTTTAGAATCTGAACTATACCTTGTACTGCGCTGATAAAAATGAAAACCTCATCAGTGCAGGACTACTGTTGTAACCAGACAGATAGGTGCAAAGTTGCAGCAGCTCAGTGTCAGGGCAGAGGTGATGGCTGATAGCAGGAACCTCCAGTTGGTTCCAGTGTAACACCTCCTCGGGTGAAGATGAGGAGGAGGAGGAGGAGGAGGAGGAGGAGGAAGGAGACAGAGTGATTCATCACAGCTGGAGGAAAACACCTGCTCCTCAGCCCACACAAACTCTACATATGGCCATGTAGACGCACGCATTTTTATTTTTTTTCTGGCCAGCCTTTAACCCATCAACCTATAAATGCTTTTCCCTTGTTTCCTCCCAGCCCACGCACAAACACTCACTGAGTGTGAATCATGATGCACGTCACTGTTGAGATATGAAATCTTTAAAACCCATTTAAAAGAAACCACGTAGAATATTCCTTTCAAATCAGAAAAGTCAAATATTGCTCAACAAGCTATAGTAAACATGTATATAATACACCAGCTGCCAAACTACATTCCAATATTAATGGATTTCACAGGCACAGGATATGCTTTTTCTTTTCTTTAAAAAAATAATTATTGTATTTTTTTAAAAACATTTATACATTAAGGATGTATTACCTTCCCCTGAACATATTGTCCTTTCTTATTCATTATTGATTCATTTTTTCACATTGCAATTTAGTTTCACAGGTTTCACAGACCTTCAAGTCGTGCTATCAGGGTTACAGTTCCATCCACACTACATTGCCAAAAGTATTCACTCACCCATCCAAATAATTGAAATCAGGTTCCAATCACTTCCATGGCCACATGTGTATAAAAGCGAACACCTAGGCATGCAGACTGTTTCTACAAACATCTGTGAAAGAACAGGTCACTCTCAGGAGCTCAGTGAATTCCAGCGTGGTACTGTGATAGGATGTGTATATATATATATAGATAGATATATCCTGGTACTGTGATAGGATGCCACCTGTTCAACAAGTCCAGTCGTGAAATGTCCTCCCTCCTAAATATTCCAGTCAACTGTCAGTGGGATTAGAACAAAGTGGAAGAGATTGGGAACGACAGCAACTCAACCAAGAAGTGGCAGACCACTTAAAATGACAGAGCAGGGTCAGCGGATGCTGAGGCACATAGTGCACAGAGGTCACCAACTTTCTGCAGAGTCAATCGCTACAGACCTCCAAACTTCATGTGGCCTTCAGATTAGCTCAAGAACAGTGTAGAGAGCTTAATGGAATTGGTTTCCATGGCGATCAGCTGCATCCAAGCCATACATCAGCAAGTGCAATGTAAAGCGTCGGATGCAGTGGTGTAAAGCAGCCACCACTGGACTCTAGAGCAGTGGAGACGTTCTCTGGAGTGACCAATCACACTTCTCCATCTGGCAATCTGATGGACAGGTCTGGGTTTGGTGGTTGCCAGGACAACGGTACTTGTCTGCAGTGTTCCACGTGTAAAGTTTGGTGGAGGGGGATTATGGTGTGGGGTTGTTTTTCAGGAGCTGGGCTTGGCCCCTTAGTTCCAGTGAAAGGAACTCTGAATGCTTCAGCATACCAAGAGATGTTGGACAATTCCATGTTCCCAACTTTGTGGAACAGTTTGGGGATGACCCCTTCCTGTTCCAACATGACTGTGCACCAGTGCACAAAGCAAGGTCCATAAAGACATGGATGAGACAGTTTGTTGTGGATGAGCTTGACTGGCCTGCACAGAGTCCTGACCTCAAGTAGCTCCACCTGGCGGACCAACCGCTGCTGACTGACATAAAAAGCGTCACTCATTGAGAATTTTGTGCAGGAATGTCGCCACAGACACAGAGATCCTATTTCTGGGCAAAGCAGAGAGTACAAGCACTTTCATTAGTGGGTCACATGATCAATCACCACTGTTTTAACTCAGTCTTTGATAGCTAGGAAGTAAAAAGACAATTGAATAGTTGAAAATGTTACGGACCGACACTTGAAATTGACAAACGTGTGATTCATGGCATGATTGAAACTGGATCCAAAAATGATTTGTGTCTGGCTGTTGACTACCGTACATATTTTCAGTACATATTTTTTTGCTAAATAAGGTCCCATGTGTGACACACAAAGGAGCGGGACCTAGACGCTATATTTGAAAACATTACCTTCGGATCCACAGTTGTTTCAGCACTTGTTTCATGTTTTGTACATCCTCACATCCCTGTGAGTTTGCTCCTTTCTCTCAGCAGAGATGCCGAACAGCTCAGGCCATTGTTCTGCTGCCGTTTACACTTATTCTTAAAAAAAAGAAAGATGTAAGAGCAGAATAAAAGCAGGTTTTGAATAAAATGAAGCAACGCTGCTCCGTGTGAGGAAACATCCTGCTGTTACAGACTTTTGTCTCTGAGCAGGATCGCAACCCGGCGTAGTGAATGCTGCAGAGCTAATGTAAGAGCTGCCGCGAGGTCCCCGGTGCTGCTATCAGCTCTCAGGATGCTCAGGCTGGCAGAGTGATCCCCGGTGTCACATCTGAAGCAGCTGCTCTGCACTGTGGAGGACTGACTCATAGTGTGGGCTGTTGAAGCTGCTGTCTGGGAAACATTTCCCTCTTCTCATACACAGACAGTTGTCTTGTTTAAAACTATGTTTTTCGCTACATCTAACTTTATTTTTGTACCAACTGTGGCTGGCTTTTAAGAGTCACTTGAAAGAAGAAGCATAGTTGTGCTTCACTATCCTCCCAAACTTGTTTATTCAAACACTATGATGCTGTGATTCTGCTCTGTAAGCCCATATTTTCATTTGGACATTTCTCTCAGACTAGCCACTGGGTCTGTGATTAGTATTGCGTAAAAAATTTGATTAAACTTCCTCAATTATGCCCCCAAAAAAAGTGTTTTTTCCGCTCGATTGAGATGACTCTCACCTCTTTGGAAGAAGAGTCGTAGCTAAATGAGTTATGGAAATGCCTTTGCAGAATACGTTTTGACACAGCATTTAACTCACATGACTGAGCAGGTGTCTCAGCTTTTACCATCTTCCCTTATTCTTCCCTGTTTACTGGTGCTGAGGTGCCTTACAGGTTCTACTGGCCACCAGGGGGCGACTCCACTGGTCGTAAAAATAAGTCTGGTTGCATGAAAGTCTATGAGAAACTGACCTTACTTCTCACTTGATTGATTATCTCAGTAATTATTGTAAACCTGAGTTTATGGTCTCATCTCATTCAAGTCGTCTTCAATCCAGCATGATTTTCATTTCGTCAATTATGGTCCATTTAGAGTCAAGCAGACCACAAAGCAGGGGATGATTTAGGGCGGGGCTACCTTGTGATTGATAGGTTGCTACCATGGCGTTGTTCTGTCTGGGAGTTGTCTATTATTTCTTCCTACAACGTTGACTCTCAGAGTGTGTTTTCACTTCATCAAAGTTCATTTTGGTTGCCTAAAAACGTCACTTCTGGTTGCAAAAATTCTAAGATGTCGACAGACAAAAGGCCGAACTGAAGACTTCAGAAATGGGAGCTCACAGACCAAATCGGCGACATCACGTTGACTACGTCTACTTCTTGTAAACAGTCTGTGGTCGCATATTCACCACAAAGCAGTTGGTGGAAAAACGCCCAATTTGCATTTCAGGTCCGTTTGCTTAAGATTCTAATGGACACATGACATTTCATGACAATCGAGGGGATTTGATCTGTATTTACATCAACTATATACACTGGATATATTGAGGATTTAAGGACAGATTGGCATGAATACATCAAGGTAATCAAAAAAAATCAAAGCCATCGTCTATTTTTTGTAGCATTTGCCCTTTTCAGTCTTCAGACTTCTGGGGCTTTTTGGGAAACTAACAGGTTGGCCAACCCAACTATGATGTCATCGATGTGTAATTTCTTTGTTGAGTATGAACTTCAGCATAGACTGATGACAGTCGAGGAAGGAGAAACATGAAATCTCTAAAGGGTCAGTTGAATGTCGGGAGTTACAAGGAAATAAACAACTGCCAATCCCCATAACTGAATGCATTTCAGAGTGAAGGATTTAAACAATTTGACGACGCTGAAGGAAGGGAAGACGGAGGAGAGAGATTTTCTCCAGAGTCATCCAAAGATGGCACCTGGTGTTGAGGGAGATAACGTTCGCCCTGCAGCTGTCTATAGGAGGCTCCGTCTCCGCATTTTGAATTCAACAGGGGGAGCTGAGGGGAGGTCAGACGAGTCCACAGCAGATAGGAAGCAATTTGGTTGGAGTTCGGATATTGAGCTTTAAACGTGGTCACCTAGCGTGCGCCCACACACACACACACACACACACACACACACTCTCCATTTTATTTGCATTTCCTGTTTTAATTGACTACTTCATTTGTTATTCCTCCATTTCTTTGCTATTTTTCTTCACAGTTTGGTGAATCCTTCCTGGCTTTCTCTTTCTAAATGCAACTCCAACACTAAAATATACGGTCATATCTAAATTAAAAAGTGCTGATGATAAAGAAGGGATTTTAGTCACAGGAAAGAGAAGAAAGTTAAAATAGAAGAAAAGATGGAAGAAAGTAAGAAAGGAGGAAGACGAGGAAAGCAAAGTGGATGAAAGACGAATGGAAGGAAAAGAGAAGAGAGAAATAGTGAATCAAGGCAAATGTTGAGCACTACAATGTTGATTGGTAAACAATAACTCAAGCTGTTTGATAAATGTAGTGAAGAGACAGACAGACTGTCAGACCCTGTTGTGGGTCAGTAGGATCCTGGTGCAGCCTGTAGGTTCTCAAAGGGCTCAGGAAGAGCAGAGGCTGATGTGGTGCAGTGCAACCCACAACTTTCAACAATCCTTCCAGGGTTCTTTGGATGAAAAGGGTTGTTAATGGAACCCTGGAAAACCCCTCTCTTCAAGAGGTTCTGGGTATAACCCGAGCCCTTCAGGAAGAACCATTATTTCTACGATTGTGTGCTAATATGTTGGTTTATTTCCCAGGAAGTACGTTGACTTTTATTTTACTCACTGGGGTGAGTGTCATTAATCTCTACCTTCTTCCCTTTCTTTCCCCGACCTCCTCACCCCGTCCCTTCTTCTCTTCCTGTCCTCCGCTCTCCTCCAAATCCCACCTGCCTCCTCTTCCTCATCGTCAGTGGGCTCCAGACGGACGAAGGCCTCCACCTGATGAAGATACTGGCTCGCAGGGCTAAGATCCAGATGACCGACTTCGCCGATCTCTCGTACGTGTTTCTGTTTTTTTATCTGTCAGCCACAGACCAGCAGAGAAAAAAGGCACACAGGGTTCTGACTCCTCCCTACTGTGATAATGCTGTAAACAAATCATATTCTGATATCAGCAGCTTACCTAAAGCTGCTATTTATCCTGAAGGTTTAAACCAACCATTTGTCCAACTGTGTAGTGAAGTATCACAAAAAAAAACCCTCCACCATCCTGCTCATTTCATGAATAATCCATTGCTATTGAGCATGGCGATCGGTTCGCACCTGTTCTGGCTAAACATGCCAGTAAATAAAGTCTGTTCAAGCAGAGCCAGCATACTGGAAGCCACACATTTCACACCATTCATGTGTTCTCACAAGCATGGACCGGCAGCGACATATATCAGGCTGCAGCACGGTCTACCTTTTTATGGTTTGAGTAAATGGCCGACACAATCAATCACACAATCACTCAAACAATCTACGTTGCCTTTTTTTCAAACTTCTCATAATCTAGCCGCTTCAAGCGTAGAAATATGATGTTGTGTCGTGATGATCATTATGAATGGTATTTAGCTCATATGGACTTTTCCTTAAATAAAGGAACATGTTGATGTAGATATATAAAAAACATTGTCTAGCAACATTATGGAAAGAGTCTCAGGCCGCGTACACATGACCTTTCCATTGACATTGAACGACTTTACATGGGCTTGCATCACATTATGCCAAAATGAATTGTGGGTCCGCTCCATTGCGTCGCTTGTGTCACTTGCGTGGAAAAAAAAAAAAGTTGAGAAAAGTTCATCTTTTCAGGCGCCGTCTATGGTATATGGCGTCATAGTTTGGAGCTTTGGAGCTCTGACCAATCTGTGTTATTTGACGCACTGAGTGAGAACGTGTTGGCACAACACATTGTTAACATTTGGCTCCTGTTTGTAACTCACTGTGTGGTGCACTGTATCTTCGCTGCAGCATTCTTTCAGCCTCTCTCTATCTTTAAACATCAGATCGGCATGACTAACCATAGAATATAATAAAGTTCACACCTCAAAATATACAGATATGGTTGTGCAGGTCACCTTTTCGATTGTAAACCAGCACACACGCACACACATACACACACACACACACACACACACACACACACACACACAGTTCCAGCAGTTTGTTCACGAAGCTAAAAATAAGCACATTTCAATGCTCCTAACGTCCTTCTATGACTCTCTGCCCTGTCATGGAGCGGCGCCTCAGGACATATAGCCCTGCCAGCTGTCACACGGCCAAGCAGTTAGATTAAATCAAGAATTACATCTGGAAGAAAAACCTCAAATTCATCAGCGTGACCGCACCAAAATGACAAAGGCCTCCATCCTCAGACTAGGAACACTGACAGAGCAGCAGCGGTGTGCAGATGACTCATCGTGTTTATCGGGCGCTTTATGTTTCCCCGCATCAACCGTCTCGTACCTGCCGGTTCATGTGGGCGTCGATCTTCCCAAAGGGGCGATGCATCTCTTGTTGCAGCTCTTCAGATGTTCCCCGCGGAGGAAGAGCAGCGGCGGCTCCTCCGCTGTTACCCTCCAGCGTGTCTGATCGGAGAGTGCAAACTGGTGGGATCAAAACAGAGTGGTTTTTAAAGTTAAAATCAGAAGTGAATAAGGCAAAGAAAAGAAGAAGAAAAAACAGTGACCTTACAGAGTAGAGATACAAGGACGATGGTTTATTTTCCTTCTCTCAACACATTTTCCTGCTCGGAGGGGGGGGGGCTGCTCCTTTGCGTTATTGACACATTGGAGTTGAGCCGCCGCTGACTGCAATCATTTATTAATGAGACTGAACTCAGCCTGAACCCTCTCTCGTCCTCCTTCTCTCCCTTATTCTCTGTGGGCTACTTATCTACTTCTCTCCGTCGTCGCCTCCCTCTCTTCTATTTCTCTGCTTTTCAACCATCTTCTTCCCTAGTTTGTCTCTGTGGACAGTATTTCTGTCCCCCCCCCCCCCCCCCCCCAACAGGTGACAGTGGGTTTCAGTTTCAGCGCGGTGAGCTGCAGACAGCAGAACAAGTGCTACTGCAGTGGTTTGCAGTTGAAGTGACTGCTGTGGATTCTAGTCACACAGTATTCAGACAGTATGTACTCTATAGGGTGTGTGTGTGTGTGTGTGTGTGTGTCGTCACAGTTAATAGGCTTCATGCAGCTAGGGGCCCAACATGGTTCATCCAAACCCGCAAAGAAACTTCCAGAGAATGAAGTGTATCGCAACGTAGGTCTTATTCCAAAGCATTGACCATCCCCTCTATCAGTTCCGATAACGCTTCAGCTCACCAAGTTAATTGCTGAGGTCCGGTTACCACAGCAGCTGAGTTTATGTCAGTAAGCGTTACAGTAAACAACAACAATTTCTTCGTCCCCAACCGAGGGAATGATCTCATTCATTCCTGTTATGTTGTGCAGCCTTTTTGATGCCGAAGGTTCACTTTGCGATTGAAGTTGTAAAATAGTCCCGGTCAATGTTGTACCATGTGGTTATTGTTCTGAAACTATCTCGGTTAACATTGACATTATAACAAGTAGTAAGGGGGGGGGTTTAGCTCAGGAGGTAGAGCGGGTTGGCTGGCAACCGCAAGATCGCCGGTTCGATCCCCGGCTCCTCCTAGCTGAGTGCCTGGTGTCCCTGAGCAAGACACCTCACCCCAATTGCTCCTGACGAGCTGGCTGTCGCCCTGCGTGGTTGACTCCACCATCGGTGTGTGAATGTGTGAGTGTGAATGGGTGAATGTCAGTCATTCCTGTAAAGCGCTTTGGATAAAAGCGCTACATAAATGAAATGAGGCCATTTGAGTAAAGGGGGGTAGGGGTCTCTTTCTAACATGTGGTCAACATGAAATGGACGTTGTGACGCGTGGTTAACATGGTGAAACGGTCTTGGCCATTGTTGTAAGAGCTGGTTATCAATGTGAAGTGGTCTCACACATGATTAACGCTGTGAAATGGTTAATGTAAGGTGGGATGAACGTTGCGAAACCGCCTTGGTTAACAAAGTGAAACGGTCGTGGTTAAGGTAACGTGTGTTTAACAGTTAACGTGTCACACAAACGCAGAATCCAAAGACACCAAACTGCATCAGCATCACTATTTGATGTCCTGGAAGTGAGACTGAGCTGAAATAGTAGCTTGACAAACATTATTATTATTATTATTATAATGTATAATTATCCAAAGCGACCTACAATAAGTGCATTCAACCATGTGGATACTGTGGAGATGGAAAAGCTAATGTTATATCTTCTTGTCAGGGTTAAGTAAGTAGATTTGCTTTGTTTAACAGAGGTTGCGAACCAGTGAGTCAGAAAATCAGTCGGTTTATCCGGATTATCTGAAGCACATTATTTAGAGGTGAAACTGAAAGTGAGCGCACCTGAAATGTCGGCGATAACTCTTCATTCGTCGCACGGGAAAACGTTGTTCATGCACGACATCAGTGAGAAGGATGCCAGGTCTTACTGCAGACGGTTTATTGTTCACCTTCATTTTCTCTTCCAAATAAGTCAAACTAACTTCAGATTTGTTGTTTGTCTTCTTCATCATTTGCTTTATTACTGATAGTTATAATGGCCACATGCAAAGCCATCCTTCACCACACGTCCGATGAAACCCATGCAAGAGAACACCAGGGCTCGTCACTTTGTCTTACCCCTCCAGCTGTTTTGGTTAGCTATTTTTAATGATCCGTCACTTTCCAATTACCTTCCTCCGTGGCTGACGCTGCGGCCGTTGTTGGGCACTCGTTCATCAAAGCACATGCACTTTTTCTCTGACGTGACCGTAGCCGTGCGTGTTCCAAAGACCGTGACATACAAGGTGACAACACACAGCAGACAGGTAGAGAAGGGTGACGTGGCTGGCTGCTTATGTGTGTATCTCCATTGGAGAAGGCTGCAATTTACGTCAATTTAGTTCAAGAATCTGAAAGCAAAACCAATACTTAGTTGTGAATTGGTAGTAGACCACTTGTAAACCACTTGTATCCTAAATGACTTTAGTCGTTATCCCTCTCCTGTCACTTCTCTGCTTTGGAAATCCAACAGTTTGAGATCCACCGCGGCTGATTTCCATCCCTTTGTTTACATTGGACAAATGAAATGTACTTTCAAAATAAAAGGTGATACATTCAGAGTTATTGCCTCCACTCGGCTCCATAATGGTGATGGCGACGTTGTCTGGCCCAGCTACATAAGCAAAGCACAGACAAGCTCAGATTACAACACACACAGAGGGAGAGTGACTTCTGTCTCTGCTTATGTCGCCATTTCTCCCTTATAGAGGCAACGTCACACCCCTTCCAGTATTCCCCATGGAATTATATACATTATTATATTATAAAAATACACTGTTGCCCATAAAGTTGGAATATGTTGTTTTCAGACACAATCCTTGTTTATTCCTACTTAAATGCATCAGTAATCACCAGGTGCAATGAATACATTATGATTACATTATGTGTCACA
Source organism: Eutrigla gurnardus (assembly GCF_963514095.1). NCBI lineage: Eukaryota > Metazoa > Chordata > Actinopteri > Perciformes > Triglidae > Eutrigla > Eutrigla gurnardus. The sequence continues at coordinate 12,596,110 of NC_139918.1, forward strand.
ATTACCCAGGTGAAATGAATTCATGCATAACATTTGTTTGGCGACAAAAAAAGACAAGACATTTGCAAATGATCCCAACTTCATGTACGACCCTGTATGTGCGGTTGTCGTAAGTAGCGTGAATCATTAGTGTTGAGAGTCTCTTCAGAGAGAGACGGCACATTACATAGCAATACACTGTAGGTTACTGTGCTATAGAAATGCTATGAATTTTGAATTCAGCACCGTTAAAATGCTCAGTATTTCAGCATGGTCTAAATGCACCAACAGTTCCACAATCCGACACACAACAGCTGAAAAACAGCTGTGGATGTTGGTGAGACTGCTCACGAAACAAAGCAATATGTTTTTTTGACATGAACGCTAAAGCCGTGTGTGTGTGTGTGTGTGTGTGTGTGTGTGTGTGTGTGTGTGTGTGTGTGTGTGTGTGTGTGTGTGTGTGTGTGTGTGTGTGTGTGTGTGTGTGTGCTCTGAGGTCTCCATGTTGTAAATGCCCTCCACGGTGCCGATAAAGCAACTGAACTTGAATTGAATTTGAAGTAAGACAGAGAAGGAAAGGAATCCATGTGCGTGTGTGGACAGGTGGGGATTGGGTGGCTATGGGTCGCACGATTCACACACACACACATACCTTCACACACACTAGCTCTCTCCGCCCCCGCCACCCGGGGCCCCGTTGTTCCCGCGGCACCTCGCCGCGCTGCTCGGCTGCTGCATTGAGTCGCTGGGTGGCCCGTACTGTTCTACTGTTCTAATGCACCTTTTGTCTTTGTTCTCCTATTCTGGGAATGAAAGGAAGGAGCTGCACACTGGGGAGAGTGATGGATTGGAGGCAGAGAAAGCAAGAGAGAGAGAGAGAGGGAGAGAGAGATACAGAGCGAGTGAGAGAGAGGGAGAAAGCTGGGGGTCTCTTTTGTTGCAGGCTCGGTGAAAGCCCAGCAGGGGGAGCCGCCTTGACAATTTGTCAGAGGCGCCACGCTTATTCTCCGAGGCCGCCCCGGCTCCTCACCGCTGTGGCAACGGCAGTCACCTCCACCAGAATAAGTAAGCCTGAAGACAAAGGCTTTAGACTGACACTGAGCCTGCTGACGCTCCTCATTTACCCAGCCTGCCTCTGGCTTTTACCGCCGGGCTCCTCCGCACCACCAACTGTTTTCCAGAGCTTTTTCCCCCTCCCCTTTAACCTCTTCAAAACCAGTTTTCCCATCATTTCCCTCACTATATAGATTTAAGGGAAGCAAAAGCATTTCACATTTTGGACAAACACACATTTATTTGTTTATTTTACTACTTTGTCTGTAGATTTCTCCAGATTTTACCAAAATGAACCATTGGGTTTGAACAACGCCAAGTTGCACAAAATGAATTTAAGGATATGTTCATCTCAAAGAAGACAGACGGAAGCAGGTTACAGCATTACTATAAAGAAAATGACCCATTAGAAAGTGCAGACATTATGTCCTCATACCAGAGTGTGTTTCTTTTGATAGAATCGCATTTTATGAATAATAGACTAAACAACCTTTTTGCTCTACATGTAAGAGCAGCAATCAAAGTAATTCTCTGTCGGCAGCAGCTGCAGCAAGATCACGCAGTGTCTCTTGTAAATATAATTCAACTCAGGTGTTTTCTTTGCCATAAAATACATTTGTGTGACCCCACCAGCTGCTGGAGGAATTTATTTAGAGTCTTAACGGTTGTATAGTGCATCAACCTGCAGTGGTGATTTTTTGCCATGGAGGGTTAAAGGGGACGTATCATGCTCATTTTTAGGTTCATACTTGTATTTTGGGTTTCTACTAGAACATGTTTATTGTTCATGAGACACATTATTTGTGTCATATGATCCATCCGTGAATATACCTGCCTTCATCCTCCGTCTGAAACACTCCGTTTTAGTGTCCTGTCTCTTAAAGATTCCTTGGAAATTCAATTAAACTCAAGCAAATAATTTGCATGTGATGCCTCCTGTCATCCCTGAATCAGGAAATAGAGACAACATGTATCTTAGCGGTCTGCGGTCACCCACCACTACGATAACAGAGACTGAATGAATGAAACTATGTGTATAAACCAGAAACGGGTAGAAACAAGCTCGCTGACGTATTAATATCTATATGACGTTATTTTAAGTGTTGATGGAGCAGCTACACTGTTAGCATAGCCAACCGCCGATCGATCAGAACTCCATTCAGTAAACAAGCATTTAAAAGTTATTTGCTTGTCATCTTTCAGACAGATCTAACAAACCATGACTTTTTACAGATTGTCGTCCATTATGAATTTATTTAGTCCTCCTTTGTATCTGTTTATTGCAATTGGACCACTGTAGTAAACCAGCCAATTCACCAATTAAATTCACCAAGCACCTCGGGGTGATGTTATGAATGTGAATAAACACAACTGATTTTGCAGTCAAACTCTTGCAACTAACGTAAGGTCGGAAATTTGTTTCACCTCTGGTGTGAATGTACGTTAATTCTGCAGGCAGAATATTTTTAGGTTGCTGTCTTAGAAAAAAATAACCCTGGTTTTTATTAATTGCTTACCTGATTTGACCTGACACTGGTACCCACCTGTGCAGAACCAAACCTTCAACCCTTAATATTATTAAAAGAGCTGAAATATAAGAATAATTGCGCCCTGTACAGCTGTCATGATTAGTATAACCTACAGAGACGAACAGTCTTTTTTGTACTAGGCCTGTAAGTTGGCCATTTTAACATTGAGGTCTATTAAGCCTGATTTGGCGCCAGCCTCAAGTGGCCAGTGGAGGAACTGCAGTTTTTTGCTACTTCCAGGTCCATCATTTTTCAGTACCAGAGATTAAATCAGAGTCAAAAGTCAAAAACGTTCTACTCTTTAATGTTCAAAGTCAACTTTTTTTCTTAGTTTCTTCAACGTTGACTCGGATGAATATGAACCTTTCATGGAGATTGAATTGACGTGTCGCTCGCTGGTGTACCATTAGTCATCTTCTGCAGCTTTTTCATTTTCTAATGGTGTCTCATGTCGGATCCACTCAGATCTCAGCCAAACAGCTTTTCAAAATTCTACACACAAGTCTAGAGTTTCCATTTTCAACATGATATCAGTTCCATATGTCAGTGTCAGTGTTAAACTCTCTGTATACTAGTGCAATTACATTTCTGTGAAAATTTTTTTTTATTGAAATTACAACCCTGTCTCATACAAAACAATATTGCCATACAACTTAACTGCACTCTTCATACTGTTTTCAGGAAAACGTTTTCTTTTTGGGGTCAAACAGTTGCAGTTTAAAACGCGGTTAACGAACAAAACAAAACAAATACGCTACAAAACTACATAGTTAAGTTTAGCCAACAATACTACCTGGTTATGTTTAGTAAAAACATCATGGTTTGGCTTAGAATGACAATTGAAAAAAATAAATAAAATTGGAACACAACACTGGTCTCCTGGGTGAAAGTCCTGTGTTTTTTGACCCGTCCACCACCCAGACCTGATCCCTATGCACCTATGAACTTCAAGGGTCTCATTTGGGAGTAATTCATGATATAGAACAAATGTGATCCACAACAAAATATGTTTCCCTTATGACCGAGACCATGGCTCAGTTATTAAAAAAGAAGCCCCATCTGAAAGGTATTACATCATATCTGTAAAAATGATATTACAGTAGCAGTCGGGGCATTTCATCACATCGTTGGTCAAGTTATTACACTATTGGGGTTAACTACATTTTCGATCTGGTCAAGGGCAAATTTTATTAAATTTTCAGGCTTTATTAGATTTTCAGGAAATTATAACATTATTGGCTGCCCAGGGAAGTGTGATTATCCAAAGTAGGCTAACCAGGATAATGTTTCAGGAAAAATATGTTGCCTTTTTATTTGTTAGGTGTGTTATTGAAGTGAACATCTTTGTATTTGGTTTCCACTTCCAAATATGGAAGTGGAAACCGAGCATACAAAACCCAAAAACTCGACAGGCAAATATGTTCCTTAGTTGGATGAAATGGTCTTTAAGGTTGGAGAAGTTGTATTGAAGGGCTGTATAAAGTCACAGTAGTCTGTTTGTCCCTCCTTCCCGTCACCTTCATCCGACACCGCCGGCACCTCAACCCTCCACTTCACACAGAAGCACAAGATTAGCATAATACAACAACACAAAATGTCTCTAAACAAAGTAGCTGATGACCTGCGCAAACTCAGCCACTGGAAAATACAACAGCACTTCCTTTATCTAGACGTTTTTGTCTCGGGGGAGCCGGGGCCGGCGAGCCTGCAGCGAAATAACAAGAAAAAACAAAAACGAGAATCATACAAATGAGCCTACGCACTGTGTCAGGACACCTGAGTGACTCACACCCTTGTGTTTCAATGCCGGTGCGTTGGGTAATACTGACGGCGAGTGCTTTAAAAAGGCCTTGTATGTAGCCGGCCAGGACCAGCTGCGTTTGAGGGCGAAGCGGCGCGCGGGATGGAAGCGTTGATGTGGGAGGCTTGGCAGAGCGTTGGACTGTAGCTGGCCGCCGAATGATCGTGGTTCGTTGCGTAACCGTCACTGAGTAGACTGAGTGTATTCAACAGGAGGGTCGAGGTGATGTAACGTCTGTGTCTGGATGAGGGGTTGATATCAAAGAGCCGCCACCAGGGGGAGAGAGAGGGCCTGAACCGGCTGGATGATTAGGATCTGCCTTTCATCACCATTTTTATTAAAAATGTTAATGTTGGTACAAAACACTTCAGCGGATGCTGGATAAAAGCTTCATTTAGCCCTCATTTTGTGTCCCGAAGGTCCAATTTGATCAATAGACTATGTTTGTCTGATGTTAGTACACTTTTTTGTTTTGTTTCATCCAAATGAGTTAAGGATAGGTAGCAAAACAAAAATCAGAGAAATGAGCATCGGATGATGAATTATAAGGTCAAGCATGAACATACTTCCTAACTGCTAATCATTAAATCTATGCAGAAACTCACAACATTTTTAATATTTTTAGTTTTACTTTTAACTCTTGTTTTTTGTCGTTGTTGGTTAAAAACCTCTCAATCTCTGGAAAAAAAAAAAAAAATCTGTGTTCATATGCACGTCTTTTCCCCGACGTCCGCTGGCTTCGCCAGAACCATAGAGGTAGAGAGGCTCATCCATCGTCAGATTGATAGACGATGGGTTCCGAAAACACTCTGAAAACCTCTTAATGTCAAATCCATCAGAAAATGCATTTCAAACCACACAAATGAGTTTTGTAGTGGTTTATCTGCAAATGACAAAAACATCAAAGATCTGTGCATGAAATGCATTTTCATGCAAGAAAAAATGAAAACATGCACTTTTGTTCCATGGATAATCACCATTTTGAAAGCTTCTGAACCAACAGGCGTTTTCCATACACTGATCCATTTAGACACATTGGACTTCCATAACATGTCTTCTTTCAGACTACTGGATAGAGTCAAAACATCCGAAATACACATCAGCTGATTATGTTCAAACTTTGGGTCTGTAGCTTTCTGCTAAATTCGTTACCATACGATTATACCTCATTTACATTTGAACATAACATTTCCGAAAATATATCTCAATCCATAAAAACATGGTGAAATTATTTTTAGGGGCTTTTTAAGAGTATTTTCTGATTAATGAAGTGATAAAAAGAAATTAAAAATAATTTCGTCTGTAAAAAACATTTTGACTCCTAACATGAAAATTAATGAAGAACTAATTCAGTTCAGAACCCAGTGTTCGGATTTCTGTTCTGGAAATGAACACATTTTTATTAAAATTATTCCTCATTAGCATATTCAAACATGCATTTTTAGAAAACGTGCGACAGAAGAAATTATTGTCCTAATTTAAGTGATCAACTGGGGAAGTTTCACGGTGGTATCTGTTAACTGTTTGCCTGTAGTGTCCAACATGTTGCTGTAGGGCGAGATAGTCTCCCATCCTTCTTAATGATAAATCCCAGCACGAGAAGATGTAGCGATGGGCTTGTGTGAGCTGCTTAGTGACGAGGTTATTTACGAGGTTTGGAGGCGGCGTGGTGTCTTTGTGTGAGAGCTGCCCTGGGTGGCAGAGGACGACAGATGGATATGTGATCAGCTCAACGTGAGTGATTTTTCCCTCCTCATCACACATGGAGGCTTCGCCTGCACCGGCTGATAAATCGCTTAATAGATGTGACAAATATATCGTCCTCGTACCTCGCAGGAGAAATAATGGTCAGAGAAATGAGCGTTGTGTGGACTTCCTTAGACCCGGCCGAGGCTCTTTTTGTGATGTCTTTGGCAGCTCGGTCTGTGTTTGAACTTGACTCCAAAAAAAAAGATATTATGTGGAATAGCAGGCGCAGCAATGAGCAGATCACTGTGTTGTGGAATTAATGACAAGAGACAAGTGTCTTCTTATTCAATCTTTTCCATTTCAAGCAACAAGCTATAGTCCCGTCCCCCCATTAATATTACTTGTGATACATAAAGTCAGTATGAGTTGGATGCTGTGTGTTTTTGATGTGATGCACTGACCTCAGGGTCCATGAAACCCAATTAAAAGATCCGCAATGATAAAAAAAAAGGTGTCAAATGAAGGTTTGAAAGACAGCATGTTGGCGGTTGGTGAGACTGGATGGATTGACGGTTAGAGAAACGCTCATTTTGAATATCCAGGAGAGAAAATGTATTTTCCTTTCCTTTTAACTGTGGCTTATTTTAGATTAAATGTGACTGCAGAAGTTCAGAAAGTAACAATACTGAGAAATAATAGAAGGTAGAATTTGTACAAAAGGTAAAATTGTGTTTTTCTTTTTCATGTTAATCTTCAACACACCACACTTGTGTGTTTTTTCATGTTTTTACTGAAACTGAAGGACCTCACAGCATCCAAAAACAATGAATGTGCAACAATTTAAATCCATCAACTTGAATTGAAAACCTTTCAGAATCCCTGAAAACATTTTGAGGGTTTTATTGTTTTGTTTTTTTTCCTGCCAGCAGCTTTAGGACGGGACCTGCTCATTAATGATGTCACCATATTTTATAATAATGTTGTTACAGTAGCAGTCACTTCCTATAGCAGCGCACAATCCCTCCTGCAGGGCGAGCCGGTAATATATCTTCCTGCTGGGCCTTTAGTCTGAATTACAGCAGCAAAAACAAAAGGTTAATCACATTGGGAGACTCTGCTCTGCCTCTGACCACCCAGCTTCTCTCCATCGCTCCCCTCAATGTTGCAATTCAAGCTGCTTTATTGGCATGAATGTTGGATGAACATGGGGGTAAAAAAAAAAGCACCTGGAAAAACAATACATATGTCTCTCTGTCCCTTTTCTGCCCATGCTGTCTCTCTTCTCGCTTTTTTCTCGTTGCCCCACTTTCTGCCAGCTTCAATTTACATCCATCACGACCGCTATACGCGTTTGCAATCACCATGCGTCGAATCAAAATGTAAATGTCTCGCTGTTCGCTCGTCTGAGGGTCACGTATCTGAGCGTCCTCTTGTTGATGACCACAAAAAAAAAAATCCTCTCATCCCCCGACCCCCTTCTCTTCATTCCCCAGCGTGCTTAAATGCCGCCGGGCGTGTTACATTGAGATTCAAGAGGTTATCTTGCACTGGTGATGGGGATTGCAACAGCCTAAAGGATCGCCACAGGTTCAAGCTTTTTTTTTCTTTTTCCCAAGCACCACGTATGGCTGAGCTTTAATGAGCACGATTCCTTTTCTCCCATGTCTGACAAACAACAGCATAGAGAATAGATTCTGAGGTTGTCTTTTGTCAGGCTTCTTACTGTGTGTGTGTGTGTGTGTGTGTGTGTGTGTGTGTGTGTGTGTGTGTGTGTGTGTGTGTGTGTGTGTGTGTGTGTGTGTGTGTGTGTGTTCACAGGGTGGTGGGCCCCGCTGTGACCTTCAAAGTGAGCCCGAACATTCACAACGTCAGCACCGCAGATGTGGCCAACGTGGCAGGTAGGTTCTCCTTGAGTAATGTTGTCTTTTTACACTGACAGAGGAAAAAAGACAGGTCATTATCGCTGGCTTGCTGCTGCACCTGAGGCCCCCAAAAAAAAAAAAAAAGATTCTGTTGCTTTGTGTCGAGTTTTTGGTTTACTTTGGATAAGTATTTGGTATTGACCCATTTTGAAAAGAAGCCAGCAGGATTCTTATGTTTTCTTTCTCCCAAATATTCAAGCAGCCACATTTGTTTGCCTCTATTGTCAAAATGAACAAAACACACACTGGAAAAAAGACACACTTGAAATGTGTTGTGTTTGGGAAATGAGTCATTTATGTTTTTTTGTAAATGTGAAGGGTGTGCTAAGGTAGAGTTTTCTCAAAACAATGTGGCCTTCAGTGTCACCAGTCAGTGGGTGTTGTACCAAATTGAATCCAGTCCAGGAAGTTAGCTAAAGGGAAACCAGTGTAATTTAAACAACACAACCACCTCGCCAAATCTAAAAAAAAAGCTCAAAAACAAACCCCAAATCAGTCAGGAATATAACTCCTCAAACTTAAGACTTAAATCCTTATCAAAGCTTTATATCCATATTCAACTGGTCTCTTTTCAAAGGCAAGGAACTGTTTCTTTTACCATTCCAGACTTAAAGTAGATGCACTAAAGGAAAAAAAAATGGTGCATGATCTAAATTTCAACCAAGATCCTATGTAGAGTGATGCAACAAAATGTCTACTACACTTCACTATAAGTGGAACTATACGTTATGGTACAATCTCTGAAGAAGCCATATTTACTATTTACATGTTGACTGTTTACTAGAAGCCTTAATTCTATTCTATACTATTACCATGAAGCTATGTTACAAATACATCTCCCAATAACACTTATATTAATAAACACAATGAATAATGATCAGTTTTACATATGACTTGAAGGACAGATCGATGGAGAATGCAAGTACTGCCCTCAGAAAACAAACGGGTATATCTTAAAATCACAGCATATTCCATCATGATCTTTTGAGACTACGCCACTGGGGTGGACCCCCTCAGGTCCATCTGGTTAAACAGGTTAATGAGACAACCTGAGTTTAAGACCACATAAAATAAGGGCTTGAACTTTTCAGAAAACTGTTAAATACTGGCCTATGGTCTTTAAACAGGAAATACATCACATTAAAGAAGGGAAGATAACACAAGGTCCTTAATTTGAACATTGCTCCTAATGTTACCTTCTGCTAAATATGTTAGTAGTGCCCCAGGTAGCCAACATGACCTCTCCTGGTTTCCAGACTGAGGCCAGGCCTGTGATGAACGATGCTTCAGATCTGGTCTACTCTGTGTTTTCTGCTCAAATTGATCCAGGTCCAAGTCCCCCAATCCAATCAGAATCTGATTTGTAGTCCAGAGCTCACTTTTGGCTGTTTAAAACACAGCTGATATCTCTTATGTGAAGGAATAATACATAAATTACTGTCTTTGAATGTTTAAGGTTTCAGTAATGGGAGACTGTGGATCAAGCAGAGGCAATGTTCAAAATGATCATAGTGCAAACTCAGTATTTGGAAGTGGTTGGATTGGGCTGGGAACGTTACTTCATTTAGCTTTGCTTTAATCAGCTAGTCTCATTTGAATGAAGGACTCTTCCCAGAGAAACACGTTCATATCTAAGAAAAAACAAGGTATGTGCAACTATAATCCTGTTCAAATGAAAAAAAATTAACAAAAAAAATGTCACCATCTGTAGCACACCACCAACACAACAGAAACATTGTCTCTCTACATATTATTCCAGGGACTGGAACACCATTAAACAATGTGTGTATGTTTTAAGGGTTTCTGTAAGGGAACCTCAATTATGGCAAAAATCTAAATCACAATGGTTTTGTTCAAAATGATGCATGTTGAAATCTTTGATCTCTAGTAAAGAATTGTATCATAAATACATTGGTAATAGATATTAATGGTGGTGACGGGACAAAATAATTCACACCTGAAGTGTTTCAAGACGGTAGGGTGAGTTTGGCGGCATCGCCGCACTGACGACACCCAGTTGATCGTCGTACCGGGAGTAGGGAGCTCCATCCTGCAGGGAATGAGGGCGCAGCGAGCAATAAGCGCGGGCGTCTTGGCAAGAGGTGCATTAAAGCACCAACTGCACCCTGGGCCTTTAGCTGATTGCAGGACACCACTATAGAGGAAATACACCTGGAAAAGGCCAGATGGCATCTGGGAGACTTCCCATGAGGGATCCACCCTAAACAAGTGGAACTCCCTGACCTGCCAAGCGGGACACGATGAGTCACTGTGAAACGGAATGTGGCACAATAATGTTGATTATCTTGTTTTTGTAATTGTGGTCTCTTGCTGATTTCAACAGAGATATTTATTCCTCACAATGTAGAATTATCAGGGACATTGCTGTAGAAAGACAGGTAGTGTCACGTTGTTTAGAATGTTATCATTGACTTTTGACCAATATATGGGTTCTCCTGACATTCCTATTATATTGACTTTGTTTACATACTTGGCTTTTTTTTAGACTATACTTGTTTCGGAGTTGCATCCTCAGCTTGTGTTCCATATTAGTTAGTTTGTTGGCAAAATAAGAAATAAGAGGATAAACTGAAAAGTGTGACTGGTAAGGTGGAGGATGAAGTGCTCTGTTGCTCCCATCTTCTGGTCTTTGTGGTTCTCTGGAGAAGCTAAATCCAGCAGAATGGAGACTGTTGCTTGATAAGGTTTCTAACTGAGTGAGATGACCCAGAAGTATTGAAGTGGCAGCCATAATTAAATGCGGTTGAATTCTCCAAATGCAAAGGAAAGGTGCTCCAGTGCTTCCTTTCTTAACATTTAATGGGAAGTACCATTCGGGTGTCAATAGCATCCCCTGTCATCGTTTATTGCACACTGTGGATAGAATACAAACGTCCCTTTCGGAGGTGTGAGTCTGAATATTTACTTGAATTTAACTGGCGTGTGGGAATAAAGCATAGTATTACAATATTTTTAATCAATACACAGACACCAAGTATCACTCTTCTATTATATATACTCTTAATATTGCAAAAACTAATCAAACCTTTTGTCTAGTAGTTTTAGTGCCATCATGGGTAAAGTCAGTTTGGCAGGAAGTTGGTCAGAACATCTCAGTGAGATGAACCAAGTGAAAACTTTATCTTATTGGATAAAAGATGTCGACAAATGTTGAAAAGGTCACAATCACATGATATGTGTTATGGCAATACCCAGATATCACAAAATGTTGAAAATCGCAATGTGATCACATTGTGATATAGGGTTTGTAATAATATCATATCATGGAGCATCTCTTTCCTCACTGTAGCCAACTCATTTTCTATGTGTTTAAGTTGTATTAAAAAGCCCTTTCCTTGACCATGGTGTTTTCCATCAAGGTCAAGGACATAAATAGTTTTGTCTGTTCCACTGCAGCCCACGACTCAATAAAGACTCAAAATAGTGATATGTGATCACTGATGTTCGTTCGTCGTCTTTGTCTGAAGGAAGTGCAGACGGTTCCTTGGCGACTCGGCTTCAACATCGTCTAAATCAAAATGACTCCGTTCAGCGTGTTCTGTCACACGGAGAGTCTCTGTAATAATCTCTCCGCTGCGATCCAGCAGCAGCGACGCTGTGGAGGTGTGTGGGAGTGTGTGCGTTTGTGTGTACCTGGCTACAGTGTGACTCACGGTAATGAGGCGAGGGTGTTGATGAAGTGGGGAATAAAGAGAGGAGGAATGTTTGCCATTAGCCAAGCGCTAGTCCAGAGAGAGAGAGAGGGAGAGAGAGAGCAACTTACATGAGTAGCTCACTGTCCCCCCCCCCCACCAGCATCTTATCCCTGCTTGATAATTGCAACCCCTCCCCTTCAGACACACACACACACACACACACACACACACACACACACACTTTGTGCTGATTATGCAACGGCTCCTCTCCTGTTTTTAAGTGCTATTGTCGGCGTTTCTCATTTCTCGCCAGTCGCTCCCGCCGGCTCTGCAGGGTCACGGATGAGCCTCGATTGTTATTAATGCAAACATTTGACAGAACGTGCTCGAAATGAAATATGGCGTCCTCTCGGCTAAAGTGCAATGGCGTGGGCGGGCCATCTTTAAAGTGTCGTTTGTCATATTCAACTAGAATATCAATCCATCCCAAAGCGTATATATATATCCCCCCCCCTCACATCCCCGCCCCCGGCCAGGGTTTATAGTGCTTTTCTGAAACATTAAGCTTTACACGGCCATCATAATGACGTCGTTTTATCATCATTTATAGCCGCTCAGCAGCGGATGGTAGAGATCGTACGTCCATCTCTTCTGTCACAAACTTGTTTGCTTTTGGTGGAAGACCGTGTTAAAGATAATTCTCTTTTTATTTGATTCAATCTCTGCAAACACATCAGCAAGACATCAGTGTGTGCCAAAGGAATGTTCCAACATTGAACTCTGTATGGACAGTGCTTTTTTATTGTCATAAGTATGTTTATTCTCAGAAATATCATCATATATATATATATATATATATATATATATATATATCATCATCAAATATCATCATATATAAATATTATATCGATTATTATTATTACAATTTTGTTTGTTTCTGTTCATTAGCCCTTTTTATGTGCAGAAATATGATCTGAAAAATATATATAATATAAATCAGTATTATAAATACTTATTAATAGTTATTACTTTTTTATTATATTATTGAATTACTCATCCTGATGCATTTACATTAAAGCAACATTTAAATATTGTCCATGCCAACGTGGAGCTGATTTGAATCCTTTTAATTCTTATTGCATCATTAATCTGGATCCGATTTTACAAGCTGACCTGTTTTGTATGCAGCAGTGGAGTGAAAGTAGAGAGTAATATAAATTGAAATACATAAGTAAAGTACACCACTGGAGTACCTACATACATGTACAGTACTCACTTTAATGTGACTGTGTATCTGAGACAAAGAGAAGAAGCTGGTCCTGAATGCAGCCCCACAGGAGTCCAGCTTAAACCACATCATCATTCCCCTTCTTACACCGGATCGATTCTGACCCCGGCCTCCGGGTGCCAAAATGCCAGATTAATGCAACCGGGCCGGCCAGACCTGGTGTTGCATTTTAAGAGGCCACGTTACCACTTCTGTCACGCGCGTCCGCCCATTGTGAGGAGCTCCGGGGCCACCGGGGGCCATTGTCAAGCGTGGGGGTGGATGTCAAGATGGTGGGCAGCGAGGTGGTGACCCTCATTGTCCGGTGGAGGGTGGGCGGGGGACCGAGAGGCTGCTTCCAGCGGTGCGTCGCGGCCGTGAGAACGGGACCCCGTGAATAGGCCGGGGGTCAGGGTCAGGACAGCGGGCAGCTCAATTAGCACTTAAAGCAGGAGGAGAGCAGCTGAGATAGCCTTATCCCTTCACCGTCTGTTCATTTGACTTCACTTTTTCTTATCCCACCAGCACTTGTTTTTGCTTACATGCTAATCATGGCTCTCGTGCCTCGCACATTTCCCAAAAGCTGTCCACTCTAGGGATTATGGACGGTTTGGACAGTTGCTGCTGGCTGGTTTCTGTCTTTTCTCGAGGCAAACTAACCCGTCTTTGTTAGAGGCAGACAATGGCTGGTTGCTCAGTGAGTCAATGTTGCATCCAAAGTTTGATTTGTGTGTTGATGTGTAAATAATTTCCTGGCAGAGGTCACTATCAGTTTAATGAGTTAAAAAGGCATTGACCCCCTGGAGAGGAGACACCAGTGAATGCCTCATTTCCATGCTAATTAATGGAATATTCCTTAAAAAAAAAGTGGCGGGAAGTTCTTATCATTCCTATCTAGTTCACATATCAATCACAGAAATGTCATTTGGTATCAAGAGTGGACATTTGTCTTGCATTCAAAATACCAATTTGTTTTCTGCACAGAAAAATGTTGCACAAACTTTTACAGGATCGATATTTTCACTTTGCTTTCACTTTTCAGATGGGACGCAAAGCAGCACCGTTTACCAGCAGAACTATAAAACACTGAGTTTAGGGAACTGTTGTTTGGATTTTGATCTGCGTCTATTTGTGCTGCTACGTTACCGGTGATTAGAACGACCAAAAAGAACAAAGAAAGATTTGCATTCCGCCAATAATTTTTCACATTTTATCTACCAAATATAACAAAACGCAAAATCGTAATTGGACGAAACTGTTTCTGACTATGATCGTGTCATTTGCAGGAGTTTCACTTCGTATTACTGTAGATGGAAGCCTAAATGATACTGTAATACGTTTCAAATGTCTTTTTTTAAATGTGCAATAAAGGGGATTCAGAGCATTAACATAGCAGCAAACAACTATCTGCTATGTAAACATACAGAGGAGTAAACACTATAAGCACTGTCAGCACATTTGCAGTTTGTACTGTTAGCACTGTTAGATGCGCTTCGCCGGATTTTGAAATCTAAATGCTCCTTTTATTCCCCTTCCAATGCTCATGAATCAGATTAATTTCCTTCAGAGGTTTGCTGAGTCATGGTCAGGGTGACCCTGACTGCGACTACGGAAAGCTTGGTATTTAATGTACAGTTTTGAAGAAAATTAAAGGGAAACTTGATGAAATGATATTATAATATTCATAATTCATTGTCAGTGAAAAACAAATTGATGTAATCCTGCTCGAAATGACTCTGACCATGACCATTGAAAGTCTGAAGTCATATTATCATTGAACTCCGAGTACCCAATTGAAAGTTTGGCAGTGTTGTGATTCTTTTCATATTCTATTCCTTTCTGGTCCATTCATTTTCAAATATGACATGTGAGTGGATTGATATTATCATAGTAGAAGTTTTATACCGAGTCATTCCTACCTGCTTTAGATGCAAACACATCTGCATCTGCACAGGAGGAAGCAATGTCGGACCCATTTCTGATAACTGATCTACCAGAGATCAGACCGGACCCTGATCCGTCCGGAGGAAAGGTTTAGGTAACGTCCACGAAGGCATCGGTTGCGTCTGGGCCTTTCCTTCCCTTGACTTGTGTCTCGTCGCTTTCTTCCGACTGACTGGATTAGCATAGATCTCGTTCGTTGACAGGACTGACCTTCACTGCAGCTAAACACTTGTCAAAATGCCAAATGTAATTACTGAGCTCTTTAGGTCAAAGTAATGCGTTTCATCTACCTCGCGCGGCCCCCGTTATTGATGTGCGGGCCCCTCGGACCTCAGACTGAAGTCGAGTCCCCGCTCTCCGCGGCTCCCCTGCCCGAGTCTGCGTGTCACAACAAAGCGAGGAAATGTATGCGTAATTATGCCTGAGTAATGTGCTGAAATTGTTATCTGCGTGGACAAGTTTGCACGCCGGCGCGGCGCTAGATGTCTTTGTGTGACTTTGTGGGCCTACGCGCTCTCAGATCCTGTGATTATGGATAATTCCAAGTTATCTGGCGGAGCTGCAGAGTGTTTCTCTAACGGAGCCTTTCAAAGGTCGTCGTCTTCGTCATCATCATCATCATCATCCTTGTCTCCATCACTGCTCCTCTGTCAACTGCGTGCAATGTCAACTCTGTAATGCTGCGTTGACATCAGCTGCCTCTCCAGGGAGCCCTTTTACTTGTATTTACATCCACTGTTGGCCACGAAAACACAAGACTGCAATCTTGGTTCAATTTTAACTTCTTATTTTGGTGTTGAGTAAATGAAATGACTCCCAAACATCTGTGTAATGAATGTTTATGAGTTATTGTCATTTGTTGGGTAAAAACAAAGCGCTGTACTGGATAGATTTTTTACTGGAACCTATAGGTGACAAAAAAATAGCTGAAATGAAAAATGTCTTTTCAGCCCTTTTACATCACATCATCGGTCATATTTGCACCGATTAAACAACATATGCCAAAAAAATGAAAACAATTTTGTCATTTTTTTTTCTTCTGGAAAACAAAATTTGACATGTGCTAACATCAGCTGGTCTCAACCAATAACATCATGACATCAATCTATCAATAAATCTGTAACGGCACTCAGAGCTGGAGAAGGTGGTGAGCTAATCTTCTCAATGATCTACTTCCTCCCAACATTATGCACCAACTGTTTTTCCTGTTTCACTGGAAATACGTCAGAAGATCGATCCTCTCACATTCCACTTTCCAGTAACTTGCTGGCATCCAGCTGCCGGAGAGTCACTGTAAAATGAACAGCAGTTTCTTCTCCGGAGAAACATTTTCTCGGGGTAACAGCGTAACTCACGACTGCATGTCATTAGTTACGCTGCTTACTGATCTGGTGTCTGCGTGGAACTCCTTTTTAATTGTTCCCATTGGTTTCAGAATCAGGTTGGGATACATCCAGCCGATCTGTTTGACTCCTCCTTGCTAATCGGTCTCTCAACTGTTGCATGAGAATCCTAATAGAGATTGGAGAGAGCGATGCGAGGTGCACTGGCGTTCAGTGATGCAATTTGCTGTGTTTTTTTTTTTTTCATCTCTTTCCCCGTCGTCACAGCAGAGCTGGTGTTTTGTGAATCGCAAGACGCCTCGTCTGAGCTTTCAAAAGCCTGCACAAACCCCCTTCCACCTCCCGGCCGGCCAGTCACCTGTGGTTATTTTGGTCGGACTTCAGAGAGAGCGGCGTGCCTTCCTCTGGAGCTCTGTGAGCATCTGTGAGTCCTGCCGTCAAGCGGAGGGGAGGGGGGGGTGGAGGCGAGAGGAGAAGGTGGAGGGACACAGGTGTTGTGCCGAGCTCGAGTTTGCACAGCGGTGCAACGTGATCCCCGAGCCAACCGCGCAGCCGCCCTGCCAGCTACTCAGCCAAGCAGCCAAGCAGCCGGGCCTGATTTCCCCGGCGCTGGCACCGCCAAGCCCTCTCTCCCACTCCCTGCAGCTGGCAGGATCTCTGCGAGTTGGCCTCAGCTCCTGACGCTCGCTGCCGGGTTGGCAGACCTCTCCCAGATGGCCACCTTGTAGCGGAGCTGGCTTCACGTCACTCTTGCATCCTCACTCCCAGCTTCTGAGCTCCAGTGGAAGGAGACGGCTTCCGGTGATTGTGCTGCGACAAATCTGCCATGAGGATAGGTGAGAGGTGGGAGTGCTGAACTCCGCCGCTGCAGCTCTCACACTTTCCAGCGGTGGTTTGTGCGGTTTGTGGAGCTGCTTTTCAGGACACACACTGCACACACATTACAACCAGCACTGCTTTTTAATTGAAATAGTCCCATAATAGTCCTATTTTTTACATTCTAAATGACGGCACCGTGTCAAGGTGCCTCGTGGCTTCATATTTTATTTATACTCTAATTTAAATCCTACTGCATTACCTATAATTTATATCGCAGTGACTTAGTAATCCCAGCTGAATAGAAGAACAGACCTTGACCTCCCTAAAACTTGATAGTACTCAGGTTGAATAATTTAATATACATTTATTTAAACTTCAGCGGATGTGAGTGAAAATCAGCACCTAGAATTTCCAAATAGCCTCAGATTTAATGACCATGTCTGTCTGACGACTGCTCCTAATTATCACATTATAAACCTACTGTTTTTTAAAGCCTCCTCACAGAATCTGACAAATGGTACCTGTGACATCCTAAAAGTACAGTTATTGAAATATTAAAACGTCGTCAGGAGCGTCTCTCCCCTCTCATCTGCTTCCATTCTCGCTAACATTTTTACTTAAAAAAAAAATATATATATATATATATTTTTTGATGATTAATTTTGTTCATGATTATCGCCAAAGACTCCTTTCATAGGTGGCCATGTTGGAAGCACTGAGTCATTTGAGTGCACCTTGTGATGCTCAGTACTCAGCAGAGGCGCCATGTAGGCAGGAAAAGTAGTCAAAATACAGAAGCCTGGATGTGCCAATGCCAGCGATTAGATGTAATAAAACTACAGCTTTTAAATATGTTGGATGAATTATATTATGTTTAAATATTCAAAAAGGTATTTTCTAATTAAATATCTGCTAAATTGCAAACATTTCCAGAACAGAAATCTAAATATTGGATGAAGCCAGGTTAACAATTCTTAATGTATTAAGATATTAGAGACAAATATCTTTTTGTACCACTCCATCAATCTGTTAATGCAACAAGTCAACTTTGGCCATGTTTTTTGGGATTCAAATATTGCATAAATCAGGCTATGAATGGTATTTAAACAAACTCTTCTCTAAAAAAAAAAACTTCAGAGTATAGATTAGTGTATGAAAAAACTTCAGAGTATAGATTAGTGTATGTAAGTGCTCCTGAAGTGGAGAATTCTGGCTGAGAGTCTGAGAACATGGCCTTGAAAGTTATGAATTGTACAATTCATCCATTTAAGACTAGAGGTGCTGCCTGCTCAACTCAAACGTACGTTCCCACCCAACAAAAACAACAACAGCAACTGGCAAAAGTCTTTAAGGCCAAAATGAAAACACAAATACTCAAATACTGCATACATGTTTAAAATCAGCCTGGTCTCCGAAAAAGGATGTTCCAAACAACAGAACTGCATTGTGAATTACGTTTCAAGGGGAAAATGTTTTTGCTGCGGATGACGTTTGCTCTTGACGTATCACAAATACTCTATAAAATGACACGGCAGAAATCTGCGTGGGGAGGAGGTCGGGTTTTATGTGTCAACAAACACAGGACTTTCACCCAGGAGACAGCTGCTAGTGTCCTGAGTGAACCCAGTACATGTGTTGCCTTTTTGTTTCAATTTGTCATCGTACTTTTAAGCCAAGCCATGATGTTTTATTAATAAATCTGAGTATGGAGTAGCTTTTTTTTCCATTTGTTTGTTTCGAACTGTTCAAAACTGAGACGTTCAGGACGGAAAATAATCAATTCCCTGGAAACGTAATTGAGAGTGCAGTGTAGCTGTATGGGAACATTATATTATTGGAGATGTGGTTGACACGTGAGTAAGTAAACAATCAAACTAATATCAACATGATAATTAGCATCATTTATAATATTGACATTGACATAATCATTTTTGTTTTCTGAGATGTGATGTTCAAAATATGCAAATGAGGCTTTATTAGGAGAAATGTACACGATGAAATAGGCAATGAAGTAAAATAAACACATACATGTGCATGTGGAAACGAGTTTGCCAGCATTCTTCATAGTAAAACCCTGCGGGCGAACATGCTAATCAGGCTGATCTCATTGACAGAGGCTGATTTCTGTCAATTTTTGAGGCTACAGTTCGCCCACCTGAGCATCGTCCGTGACATCACAGATACCAAAGTGTACACTCTCCACCTCTAGCAGTGAACTAGCCATTCTCTTTCTCTTTGGTGTTTCGACTGCAGCTCAGGTTTTCAGGACGGCCGCGCTATCACCGAAGCCTGTTGCTCGCTCTCTCAGCAGTCCGGGGAGGCCGTCTGGACCCGGCGACTCATTTGTAGCCGCCTTCAAGATGCCTGATGAGATGTAGAGGCAGACAGCTGGATTGATTGGCCCCTCTTGAGCACACAGGCCTTGATTACAACTGCACTCAAGTGCCCCCCTCCTCCTCTCTGTCTCTCTCCTCTCAGCCTCCTTCTCGTGATTTCTTTTTCCCCAGAAAGAGAGAGGGTGGATGAGGAGAGGCTGCCGAGGAGAGAATAGAAAAGACCAGAATGACTAACGGAGATTTTGGCGTTGCACTAGAAAGCAGCACGGGGCGAGGACTGTTAACGAAAGCCTCGACACAAATTTGGAATCGCGCTCCGACGTGAGAGGATTAGATCGATATTTTAAGAACTGAGCAGCGATAGAGTACAAAATCTGTCACGGGATGATTTGTATTTGTCTGAATTTGGGCGTGCACATCCTGTCTCTCCTGTAAATTAGGAATTGTAGAAAGAGCCACAGTCGGAACAAACAGATTTTACAGCCTCTGCATGTTTCCCTGGAACAAATAGTTTCTGGTGGGTGGAAGTATTTTGTTGCGTTGGCAGCAATCTAATCCGATTCTTTAATTAGAATCCTAGGACCTTTTTTAAAAAGTCCCTCCACACGAACAACGCCAACATCTCCTCCCTTTATCTAATAGCATCAAGTGATGGATATCGTTTTGCGATATCCATCTCGGATGTCTGCTGCCACCTGAATAAAATGGATGCAGATTGAATTTTATTTGTGGCGCTCACAGTCTTGAAAGATCACACTGAGAAAATGGAAACAGCCTTGACACGGCAGTTTCATCATCTAAAGTTCTCCGAAGGTGACCCGTGGCTCTGACCAGATGAGTTCTTTTTGAAAATTCAGAATTATAGAAACGGCATCGAGAGAGGAGGATCTTTGACAGTGACAAAGTGAAACCTCAAGGGGCCCCATAAAGCCACCTCCATCTCCCTCTAAAACAGGGTGTGTTGTTTTTCTGCTCCTGTCTGCAGTCCTGCGTGTCTACACACTTCTGTTTATTCTACTTTATCCCTCAGAGGCTAGGCTTAAACTCAGCATCCTGTTCAGCCTTTATAGAGATACCTGTCTCATGTGATGTCTTTAGATGGATAAACGGGCTGATGTTGTTTTTTTTATGGAATAAGTCTGGTAGTATTGTATGGTATATTGCCGTTATATAAACAAATCCCATGAAAAAGACTAAATCAACAATTAACTGATCCTACAGCACTTGTGTATCCAAAGCCTGATATGCCTCTGTGCCATAGAACAAAATCTCATCCGCCAGCGAAAATAGTCCCTATCAAATGCACTATTTCTTCCTGTCTGAGGAACGGTTGTTGAATAGTACATTGCCCAGCATTGACAAAATAAATGTAACGATATATTTGCATTGTATTCAATCTTCATTAATACCCAGAGGGCTTGGGGCAGAAGTATCACAGACAGAAAGTCAAAGTATTGAGAAAAAACAACCTCCAAAACACAGGACGTCCACGTTCACCTGTGGCAGTGACAGTTAATGACGTGAAGAAGCAAAATGCTCGGATAGCAGAAAAGCAATTAATACTGGCAGCGATGCAAATTTACGACAAACTTTCCTTGAGTTAACTTATAGCCTTCGACCCACAGTTGGGAATGTATCACATGGAAAAACCTCACCTTAATTCACTTTACTTCAGAAATATCAGAATTGAATGTGATTAGAATCTGCAATGTAAATGGTGAAACTTCTGGATGTCCTCAGATAAATTAGTCCTCTGTGAGCATAACTCGGTAATATTCCTGCGGCAGTGTGATCAACACAAATTGTTTTAGATGTAGTGTTGATGGGCCAAAGGTTCGTCCGCAGAGTTTAACACCTTGATCGACACCTTTCAGCGTAAAGCTTGAGTTCCGCCTAAGTGGAGTACAGTGCACTTTGCTTTTATATTGTATCTTTCTGCCTTTTTGGGAGTGCGTTCCCGCAGGTTGAAATGTCCCTCACCGCCACTGCTGTCTCCTGCACAGTGTTTCATGTAGAGGAGAAGCGAGAGACAAAGGCAGTCGAGAGCTTCAAAGGCTGCGGGTGACATTTAGCGCTCAGTATCTTCAAAGACCAGGCCCTCTTTTGTAGTTCTTCTTTTTGTGTATAATTAATGTAGCCCTTCCTGCAGATTTTTCCCCTTTCTTTTTACCTCATTTTTTTGAGGGGGTGGGGGGGGAGTTGGATTAGAACAGCAGATTAAGGAAGTGCACCTTAATTTTCAATTTGCATTCAGGGAACTTCAAAACCGCCGCACTGCCGGCAAGGTTTCACCAACCGAGTGTGCTGTGGAGGTCGTAGAGAGTCGTGGCATGTAGTCATGTGATCAAAGGTTGGAGTGTAACTGGAAAGTGTCACGTTAAATTCAAGAAGTACATGAAGAAGTATCAGGCTTCATGTCAAGGTTAAAGTGGCAATAGACAGGCTTTTGGCTTTAACTTATCAAGTAAGTTCATTGCACAATGTGGTGGCTATAGATTTACTATTGGCATTTAGATTGGTTCCCTATCAGTCTCACTTTCACGATGCAGTTCTTCCGATCTCCCAGAGAAATGAAGGCTCTGTTTACGGCACAGAGGACGATGTTAGTACTTGAGTTGCATCTTTAGTTACGAAGGTAAGAATATAATAACACAGAGGCTCTGTAGTCTGAATCAGGATGGCAATCTCTTTTTACCTTCCAACCTTGTCAAGAGTGGTGCTTGCTTACCTTTCACAATAAAATACATGACTTTTTAGACAATTCTTTATTTTAGTTCAACCTGGATAAAACTGAAATTTGAGTGTTGTCTGAAGCTCACAGAGTGAAAATGTGAGAGAAACTCGCAAAATGTAATTTACTTGGTCATACCAAAGCCAGTAAGCATGTATTTATCTCTTTTCCCCAACTGGACCACTCAAATGGTAATTCTTAGTATTTCGCGTGTGCTTCTTTCACCGTTGTTGTGAGCATATGACACAAAACCACAAAACACATGAAATTTAAATGGTTGGTTTTGTGCTAAGTGACACCATTTATTTTTGTCCTGTAGCTTAACTCAGCGAAATTTAGCACTTAGTTAGCTTTAGGAAAAACATCATGGTCTGGCTCGAAATAAGTATCCAGTTAGATTTAGGCAACAAACCCACTTAAGTTTTGTCACGCATCACTTCCCAAAAACCCAAGGTCTTGTGGTTGAAGTCCCATCCACCACCTCACCTGCCCACCATCATTACTCCTATCAGTAGTGACCAGCTCTGACCGTTAGTCACAAGGATGATTTTATTTGTGAAAAACAAAAAAAGGATCCTAATTAACGTTCCATTGACATTGTATTCGTGCTGAGCAATTTCACCACCTGCCATGAGACTGAGCTGGGCCAAGTGGTCGACATGGTCTTATTTTGTGATCGTGGCTGAAAAAACAAGAATATGGCTGCTTTAAAGAAATTTGTAGAAATCAGTTGTTTGCCTAGAAAGTGCAGTTTTATCATAAATGTAAAACTTCAATATAGATCAACTCTGGATAAATGCATCGACTAAAATCACCTCCTGTCCTCTTCATGGTAAACTATGAATATTAATCAAACATGAGTTCAACCAAATCGCCCTCTCTGTACTTTTTCGAGGCATCTATCCGTTGCAGACGTACACAGAGCTGCAGAGTGAACATTACTGCGGTCATGTCGTGTTAATGCGTAAGTATTTCCCTGCTGGAAAGGGCGAGGACAGATCTGTCAGCTTGTGTTTGCCTGCCAGAGTGACGGGGAGGAATGAATTATGTATCAACTGGAAAGAAAAAGAGAAGACCATCAAATGCATCATTCTCCGCTAACAAGCTCAAACATAAGAGGTCAGAGGATTGTAGCCAAAGCTGATAAAACGCACAAATCTGAAATGTTCGACAATGAGATGTCCATCCTTGGAATGAAATGACACAAAATAAAACCAAATATTGGAGCAGTTTAAAGGGTAATTTTTTCATCTTCCAAGACATTTTGATTTGCATTTTATAAACAGGACACGCTGCAGAAGTAATGGGAATAGCGACCCCTATAGGCTTCAAAAAGTTGTTTCCTCATTGATGGAAAACAGTGGCCAGAATTAAATGGTGGCATTGTGTTTTTGCAAAGCAAGGATACGATTAATCAAAAATCTGCTACATATAAACATATCTACATTTGTGTTTATCAATGTAACAGCGTTTTAGCAACTCATGCAGCGTTTCCCATTTCAAATCTGCATTCTCAATAGGTTTAAGCAACAAAATAATTGATTAGGGTTAGATAAAGGGCAGGCTTTGAGTCAAAATAATTATATTGGTTTTGGTTTCACGCTGGACACAAACACAGACTTTGATTAGAAACAGATTTTTAATACATGAAAAACAAACACAACCCTGGAGAAACGTACGTTTTAGGAAACCAGGCTGAATTCAGCCAGTTGAAGTTTACTTTTAATAAAGCCAAAAAAAAAGGCCAACTAACATATTTTGTCCGTCCACACAAATGCTCAGCTTGGCCAAAATGAATTTGCCTGATAATGATCATATTTCCAGGATAACCTTTATGTTTGGCTCTTTTTTTGCCACAAATCCAAACTACTCTTTCTGGACTAAGCATTTTGGCCGATGCTGAGTAGCGGTCAGATAGCAGTGCATTGAAAACACGTTTCCATTTCACTAGTGGGAATTTCTAGTGGAAGATATTACCAAACTCCTGATACGTTGCTAGCTCAGGCTAACTATGCTATACTCTCTGCTAACATCTGCCCGATCATCAGTTCTTAGCATGTGCAACTCTCAACGGAGAAGAGAAAACGGTGAGATGACTTTAGCTACTTCAATCCTCACTTTCGGATGCTACAAGTTGTTTCCGGTGCTTACAAAGTAGCCATCATGCTTCTTCCTTCTCTCCACTCAGAGTTGCACATGCACAGTATGGATTGGATGGCGAGTGACATTTGTTGTTGATCTTCCCGTGGCATAAATTCTATGATTTCTCAATATTGTTTCGGTGCATAGACTAATCCTATCCAGCATTTTAAGTTGAATCAGAGGCATTTTCTGATCCCGGTATCAGTTCGGGACAACTCTACCTCAGAATACAGGAGCAGAGTGATCAAATGCTCCATTGATTGTGCATCACAAGCAATCAATCGGTGACTTGAGTCTCCGGGTTAATAGATCATTTGGGTGAAAAGGGAAGTTTTCTCATTTTTCAGTGTTTCAGGTTCTTATTAACCTAGACATTAAATAAATGTCCCGTTCCATCTGTTCCAGTCCAGTTTTGTGCTTTCTGAGATCACTTTAAATTATGCATGTATGGAGGCATTTATCAATCGGACTTGTCAGAAAATACATAACCTTGGTAAACAGTGTACATCCTAAAAGCACAGGAATTAATCACTCAGATATTTCTCTCTGCTTCAAGTTATTTCATTGAATGTATTGGACATTGTTGTCTCTGCATGTTCTGTATTTCACCTTTTACATTCTTGGTTTACGTCGTATTTGTACTCGATTTAAAATGTAAAAAAAAACTAGCGCTCCACCTAAGATGGAGGACTGATTTGCTCTCTTCTCTTAAAATTACATTTCCGACATGCAACTTCCTGCAGTAACAAGGTAAAAGGTTCAGGGTGCTACCTCTTTGTGGGTTTGCTTTGTCTAATTCTTCTTTTCATCACTTGTGTGCGAAAAATCACTGACGGTAATACGATTGAGAAAAGTGTTGCATTAGCACCTTAAAGTGTAAATAGCTTCTTATATTGCTTATTAGACCTAGATAACCTGGCGAGGTGGAGGGTGACGGTGGTGTTTGTTTGCGTGTGTGGGCGAGTGGAAGGGGGGGAGGGGTGGGGGGCTTCACAGGAAAACACATTAGCTGTGTCAAAACAGTCACCCCAACTCCAGAGAATATAATTAGGAGCCGTTTTTCTATCCCTCTGTCTGTTTGTGTTTTAATCTGCCCGTGATGAAAGTAGGGTTATTTGTTTCTTCAGCTGCACACTCGGTGCAATATCCTGTCGCCCTGGCTGCCTGCAAAAGGAAATATCTGACACCCCTCCCCTCCTCTCTCTTCTCTTCTGGCTTTTTTGCATTATAAAGAGATTTCATCTCATCCACCTTTTAGCCAGGTTTTTGCCTTTGATATTATTTATTAGTGCCGGTATTGAACAGTTCACGGAGCTAGCACCTTGAATGGGCCCCCTCGTCGTCTTCTCCCCGCAATCAATACTGTTCCACATTACATATACATCAGCTCGGAGAGCAATATTGCTCGCTCTCAACCTGCGGCCTAATTAAAAAGATAAGCGGCTTGGTTTGAAGCCTGCTTTAATAGGCCGCTGCCTTGTTTCTAGGCATGAATATTGAACAGAATCATGACTTTGCTGGAGATTGAGTTAATTTTGTATAGATTATTCTGGCAGGATGAAACGCTTGAATCTTTGGATGGTGTCTGGAACACAGAGCCACTCTGGTTGGTTCATATCGCTTTACTGTTACCTGCATTGTCAAAATCAGGACGGACTGTTAGTGAGGTAAAGACTCCTGTGAAACCCTCCCAGGACATCGGTTACCGACTATTGGGTGGTGCCCTCGGCGTTTGATGCCAACACACGAACAGCTCTATGACTCTCTAACTCCAATGGAAACCCATCAGCATCACTGGGAGGTGCTCAGAGCAACAGACGTAGTGTTTACGAGCAAGAAGTCCTCTTTGGTGGAAGCAATGAACAAGCACTTTTACCCAGGGGACCACTGTCCGTGTTACAAGCATATGTTTATGACACAAGACGGACTGAAGAGAGTGAGAAAAAGCCAAAGTGATCGGTAGACAGGAAGGCAGTCAGTGGAGCAAACAAATCCAAAAGGGGTCAGGTGAAGAGAATAGTCTAAACAAGGTCAAAAAAGATGGGAGAGGAGGAAGACACACTAAATACAGCAGGAGTCGGGGAGACAACGAGGCACAGGTGAGACACATTAGGGCAGGTAGGTAATCAATCAGGTGGGAACACACAGGAGGGCGGGGATGTCA
This sequence comes from Eutrigla gurnardus, assembly GCF_963514095.1. NCBI lineage: Eukaryota > Metazoa > Chordata > Actinopteri > Perciformes > Triglidae > Eutrigla > Eutrigla gurnardus. Next base: position 12,622,485 of record NC_139918.1, read on the forward strand.
AGACAACAGACTGAAACGAGGGGAATGGTGAGATCAGACAGGAAATAACAAAATAAAACAGGAAATTAAAAACAACAACACAATAGCCTAAATAATTTAATAAAAATACTTAAGATACAGAAGCAGACATGACCATTTAAAAAAATGAGAATAGGGATGAGATCAGGTTGCCTGTGGGATCTCAGACCCTACTTTGGTTGAATTGGCAGTGTTTCCACCATTAGGCTACTATATACTACTGTATATAGAAAGTGTTGTTTTACAGCTAAGGTTTTTGATTGTGTCTGTGGAAAAGCTTTAGCGATTACGATGGCATGTGTTCAACGCTTCCTGCAGTCACTTTTATTCTAGACCTCATTTGCTTTGGCTGTCACCCAGATCAAGATCATGGTCAACACTGACTTGAATGATGAGACGTTTAGCACATACAGTTAAATATCCATTTGTTCAAATGCTCAGTTCATGACAAAATACTTCAAAAAGTAACATGAACATAGCATGCTAATGTTAGCATTATAGCATGCTTTCCCAACTGCCCATCAAGGCAAGGCAAGGCAATTTTATTTGTATCACACCTTTCAACAACACGACAAGTACTTTACATAAAATATTAAAAGCAGTGGAAAGAAACGCATAAAAGTAAAAACATTTAACACAAGCAAACAAAATAATTAAAACAAGAATATCAAAGGAATAGAAATGACAGTGCAGTATATAAGCAGTTCATAAATTGTATTGTTTACTGAAAGGCATCAGGAAGCAGCATCTTTGTGCATTACCTTCAAGGTTGGCTTTGCCACATGTGGCTGTCCAACGTATTCTCATGAATTTTCGTATGGAAACGTACGAAAAGTTATGTAAAACATTTTTCGTGTATTATACTACGAATTTCGAAATGACACCAGTGCGCATGCACAATTTTTTTCGTGTTTTATCCTACGAATATTAAAATGACGCCAGTGCGCATGCGCGATTCCCTGCAGTGAAAAATGGCTTCCATTCCTTTCATTCATAATGGAAAATGCAGCATAAGGCAGCATTTTAAAAGCTGTTTCGGCATTAAAGTATGTTTTGATGACATTCCTAGTGAAAAATATGCATTTTGTTCTCATATTAATCCTTCAGTGAATGTATACAATCTTTCGTTTGTTGGTTAGGGTTAGGGTAAAAGTTAAGGTTGGAGGAGCATGGTATCAAACCGGCCATCTTGCGGTCGCCGGCTAACCCCCTCTACCTCCTGAGCTAAACCCCCCGAAGGTTATGGTCAGGTTTAGGTCTGATGGTCTCTAACTTCCAGCATAAAGCGCATCGTTTACGTGACTACGGCTCTGTGTAATACGTAGGAAATCATACGAAATTATCGTGCTTTACTTTTCGTACTTTTTAGTAGGAAAGCTGAGTGAGAGCAGCCTGGGCTGTCAGCCCTGAAACAGTTAAAGTGTGCCAGTTGCTCCAAGAAGGAAGTCATATTTTGACATTGAACTGTTGAACAATAGCAAAAATGCATAATTAGAAAAATCACGCTGAAGCTATGTGTAACTCACACTAAAAGCAGGTTTTGCTCCTTCTTTCTCTTCCCGGCTGATGACATGCATTAAGAATGACTGTATAGAAAGTCTCACTTACTTATGTAGGTCATATAGAGGCGCCAGTATTAAACTCTGATTCATAAGCAGTTAAAATTTCCTTTCTGTAACTTTAAATGCATAATTTACTCTTTTTTTTTTACTCTGCAGTCATTACATAAGGCAGGATCACTTGTCTGATAACAGACTGAATGTTTTTGAACTAAAATCAAATCCATTAAAAAAAAGATGATAGATGAAAGGATATGAATAGCTGGATTTGTAGGTCGGTGACTCTTCAATCAGACCCTTTTCGATAAAAGCTTGAACCGACAGTAACACTGGCCATGGACTCACATTGTTGTACAGCAGCGTATTGTAAGTGCTAACGTTGTGAGTTGGATACAGAAACCTCTGGTGGCCTTCGTGTGGAGAAAGAGGAGTAGTAGGAGAGCTCAAAGTGATAAAATAAACTTTTTAAAAATGATGGAAGGATAGATATGATGTTGAAGGCTGTGTGAGTGAAATGGGGAAGAAAAGAAGAAGGATGTCAGTCAGCAACAGATACTTTGGCTTCTCCACTATGTTTGGGATTTAAACCGACAGCCTTGATTCTTCACATGGAGGCTGACTGCAGTCCAGCCACATTTAAAGTGCAGAGGAAAGACGGCACTTGTTCTCCCGGGAAAAACACAAAGGGAGCCTCAGCCTCCATACGGCATCAGCTGGAGGAAGTAGGCGGCGTGTGCGTGTGTGTGTGTGTGTGTGTGTGTGTGTGTGTGTGTGTGTGTGTGTGTGTGTGTGTGTGTGTGTGTGTGGGTGTGTGTGTGTGTGTGTGAGTGTGTGTGTCAGAGAGAGACAGATATTTGGATCTGCCACCGAAGCTAGATTCCTCTAGAAGCATGGGCGGCCCATCACATCCTCTACGACCAGCTGCTGAGAAACACAGCTGCCTTGGTAGACATGGACAGCCCATAAAAAACAAAAACATGAGTGTTTAATACTCTTAACCAAATGGTTTGTTATCATGTCTGTATTCTGGACATCATGATAAATAAACTATACATGATAACATTTCTGCATTTTTGCATCCAACATCAACAGTTTTACATTCAGTAGTCAGTCTAGTTTCAGTATATCATCTTCATTTCCCTTTTCTGTTCTGTAATGGTCTATTCCTAGTTTTCTGTGGCGCATCTATTTAAACAATCCAAACATGTCTAAAAAAGGTAGACCATGGTTATATCACATTGTTCCAAGGCCAACCAGGCCTCTTGTACTTACTGTACGTCATCACGTCGTAATGCACTTTATGTAGTTTCCAAGAAGGGCCGTACAATGGCGAAATCCACCTCTTCCAACCGCGTAGCCCCCTCCCTCCTCTTTCAGCCAATGTAATGCTAGCAAGCCTAAATTGGTCGTCTTGGAGACGTAGCCTCTGAGAGGCTACAGAACTATTCAGTATGACTTCACTCAAAAGATAATGCGATTCTGTTCAAATATTGGTAGGGGTATTAATGTTCTTCCAAACTATTGGTAGGGAAAAGTTGAAACACACACACACACACACACACACACACACACACAGACACACTCCACTGCCGGCTGGCATGGGACCAAGTCCTCCATCATGGCTCCTGCCAAGGCAGATATGTTCACCAGTTAACTGGCTGCTGCCATCACCAGCCGCCTCCAACTGCAACACACACACACACACACACACACACACACACACACACACACACATACATACAAGGAGAGATAGAGAGAGGTAGGGATAGAGAGGCGTGGCCATGCCCCTTCCAGTATCCGCATGGGACGATATTTCATAAAAATCTGTATTCAAATAATATTTGAATCCTGTTTGAATTGTGCAATGAATTACACATTGGATGTTTGTCAAGTGAAAATATAATAAGATCTATCTATCCATCTATCCATCCATCCATCCATCCATCCATCCATCCATCCATCCGTGTGTGTACAATAATAATATGTGTGTATACAAAAAGAGCATGTTTTTACAAAACATACATTTTTTTTCCAAATAAGAGCAGGTGGAAGTCACAAGTGAATGTTCTGCCCTCAACTGAGCTTCCTCAAACTCCAATATACCACCCAAAAACATCAGTCAGAAAGTGGTGAACTCCTTTCTGAATTCACCATTTTCTGAACTCATAAAGGAGCTTTGACAAACTGACAAACCAACAAACCGACAGACATGCCCCTTTTTATTTCACTCCAGCTCCGGTGAGCAGAGATGTACCATTTCTCACACATTTTTCTCAATTCAGAGATGTAAGACTCAAAAAGTCAACCCCCACAGGAATGAAGCCGCCTGTACATTTCTTTCTAGAATAGTTTTTTTTAATCTATTTATTATATTTATCTCTTGCAGCAACCATTTTTCAGAAACTCTCCCTCACTGGTTTCTTGCAAGGTGATCCTTAGGCAGTGGCATAGTGCCCATGAATGTTTTCTACAGGAAAAAGGCCAGCGGTCTGTCTTTGAAATTTGTATATGTTTCCGTTCACTGGTCAAAGGTGGCGCTCATGATGAAGGCTTATCTACCACACCAACATCACTTTTTGGCATCCTGTCTCTTCTTTCATACATTTGGTTTCGGGCCAGTGGACAATATACAATATCAACATGACCATCATGTATTATTTCACATCCTTTCTGCTGCAGTGTTGTGAAAGCGGCAGCTGAACTGCGTTAAAGAAATATTGTGAGTCATTTCATGTCGGAAATTAATTATAAAACTGCACACAATAAGGTCAGTGGATTATCTTTTGTAACCGCGTCGTGGTTTCTGGAAAGAGACATTGCTGTTGTCTTTGATTTTGTGGTGAACTGGCCCTTTAATCAAGTATTTAGTTACCTTCGTAACCAGACTTGGCAGATTAAAATGTAGTCATTCAGATATGAGTTCCTGTTGGAAATGATGATGCAGCCCATTGGGCCCCTAGTAGCTCTTTTAAAGGAACGTAAAGCATCTTGTTGAGGAAAGTATCAGCTCAATGACCAACATGTAAAGAACACACTTATAGCTGCAGTTGTTATCTTCCTCATTGCAGACGCTGACACATCTGACATTTCTACAGCATCCTGGTAGAAACGTAAACTGTCGGCAAGTTGTTGCACAGGTCATGGATATTCTGCTCAGCAGACGTTTCGCAGGTCAGGGGGTTGGGGAAGAACTGCCTACATGCTATATAAACTTCTCTGTAATGCCCTGAGAGCAAACCTGTTAAATGAGGTTAGCCGCCGGGTCACGTTTGCATTTCCTTCGTGACCGACGGAGACCCTTCCGAGTCTCTCCCAATGTGAACGCGATATTGCCGATTTCCTCCGGGGTCACGGATCAGGAAGCATCAGCTCTGCCCCCCCGCCACCCCACCCACTGCAGGGATGGATGGGTAACCGGCCACCGTGGCTGCGTGGTGTGTGCCGGATCTTGACGGACATGGTGTGTGATTTGCAGCGACAAGCGGAACAAATGTCGGTAATGAGGTCACCTTGGGCTTCAGGTCTGCGTCCGACTTTCAAGCCAGATCTCTCTCTATCTCTTTCTATCTGCTATAGAAACGCACACACACAAACACACACACAAACACACACACACGCACACACACACAAACACACCACTCCAGGGGAAAATCACAAGACGTTCAGAACCATCTAAATGAAAATGAGACGATTCAGAAGCAGGGAAAACGTGCAGATCTGACTTTTTATCGGAAAATGATTTTCCTTCCACATAGAAACATAGCAATATGCAAATAAAACCATCATTATAGTAAAACAAAGCACAAACGACTTGACGATAAATGCAATAAGTGCATAGTGTACGAACAAAACTCAATAAGTAGAAACACCACCTTGGTGTTGAAGAACAATCCTGTAAATCAGACCAGATGGATGTATAGGGGTAATATACATAATACATCTTCAGCATCTATTTTTCATTACAAACTTTAATGACTTTAAAGGATAATTAACATGACGCACCAGATGGTTTGTTACACAGACGTGTGAGAAGCCGTCATTGGAAACTGTTTGGAGAAGGCCAGGTAGGTAAATATACGTAGGTGATTGGATGAACCGTCTGTCAATCAAACTCTTGCCGAAGTGAGTCGGCAGAAGAATCTTCAGTGTCGTTCTTTGCTCTCCTTTCAATGAAGGAATACACTCCAGTCCAGATAGAACTGATGCCATTGCAGCATCTACGCTAACCTCTACAATCGTATCTCCGTGTCGTGTGTCACACACCGAGCTGATTGGTCCAGACGCAGACACATTACTTGAAATTGACAAGATGGACTTTCATGTGACATCCGATCCGTGAAACCCTGAGAATCCACCTGCCATAGAAGATAAAAGGATCATTCTAGTTAGTTTGACTTTGCCAAAAAGAAATCTAGGATGGCAATTAGACAGCCGAACAGCTTGTAAACAAACCAGATTTATTTGGACATCGTACAAGAAAACTGCACTACTGAAGCAGTACGGTAGGATTGCAGCCTCAGGCAGCGTGATAACAATGTGGTTTTTCTGTTTCCATCAAACTGCGACCTTCAGAACGTGACGGGCATGGAGAGTGAATTTGTTTTCAGAAGATGAACACCACAGACTAAAACGGATGGATGTATTTAATTCTAAGAGCTCACATATTCAACGTCAAAATACATATAAGATATTTCTGAAATAATGATCACAAAAAGCTATTGCCTGCAACAAATCAAGTACACAGCAGCATATATTTGTTTTTGTCTGTGTGAATGTGTTTTTGTTTGTCTTCCAATCAGAATGTAATTCTGATTGTGTTCAAACAACTGTCTCTAAGTGTGTGTGTGTGTGTGTGTGTGTGTGTGTGTGTGTGTGTGTGTGTGTGGCCTTGTGCATGCTGCTCAGTGTCGGATCACATAAGAGGACTTGGCTGGCTGAAGGGCAGATTGAAACCAGAAGCTTCTCAGCAATCAAACCACAGTCAACTCTGAAAAAGCAGCAGTGAGGAAAGAGAGAGAACCACGCTCATATAATCCCCCGTAAAGTAACATTCATAGAAAACGTGTGACCGTGATATGATTCAAACAGGATTGAATATCGAAGGAACACAGAAACCGTCTTTACTGAAAATGATGTTGTATAATTGGGAGAAAGATAAGCGAGAAAGTTCAGAAAGGGTGGGTCAAACAAACACAGGACTTTCACCCAGGAGACGGTTGTTCCTGTCCTCAAGTCAACGATGACTTTACGACTTTAACAAATATTGAAAATCAGTTTGACAATGATATAAAATGCATTGTCAGTGAACAAAATTACTGTCGTTTCACAGATTAATACACATAAAAAAAACTACCGTCTTAAATTTGTTTGAATTGACCTTGAAACTATCTCGCTGTTCGTCAAAGTGCCTCAAGTGTCTCTGCACTAGTTAATGATGTCCTACATCTCCCAGAGTGCCTTTCAATCAAAGGTGATTGTGTGAGATTATAAAATATACTGTGGGCAGCCATGTGAACTATTGTAATTATGGCTCAAACACAAACTCTGGTCTGATATTTTTAGGCTGATGTGGGTGGAGAAGCTTGTCATTGTATTTCCTTGTGTGTGTGTGTGCGTGTGTGTGTGATGAATGTCGGCTCATAATGGCGGTTCTTTCATATAATTGAGCTATTTCTCATTGGTGATGGACTGACTCCGAAACCTGACAGTTGCATGTTTTAAGGTGCATTTCAAAATGAATGTGCAAGGATTTTTATTGCCACAATTTACTGGTGCCAACTTCATTCCTGGGGTGTTTTTGCAATTTCTTTCAATGACTGACTCAAACGCACCACCTCCATCATTCACATTCAGCCTGAACGCACCCACTTATTAATTAGTCATTCATAATTCTGTGGTAAAGTTTGCGCCCCTTCAAAAATGTCCAAACTAAAGCAGACTGCCTGCAAATTCACCAAAGGAAAAGCTCCCAAGATGCAGCGGGTGACCAAAGTTCCCCTCCCGTTAGAGATCTGGTACTGGAGCAGACCACCAGCAGACCACCAAGCTGCTGGTCTGTCCTTCCAGAGGGGGTCTTTCAGGACGCTTATCAGATCAATTTAAAACCACAGGTCCACACAAGCAATTACATGCTACATCAGAGCTCCGATCTAACATATATTTAGGGTTCATCACCAAGTAAGTCCAAAGAATAAACCGATAATCAACAGACTGGGTCCAGGATAATAACTGGAATAGAAACTGCTCTCCCCGTATCTGTTTTTAAGGTATATCGAGGTTGTTTCCTTCCTTCAGACCCTTCCTGTAAACTCTGCCTCCACCCACCTCTCTGCCTTCCTTCAACATAGAAACGGGATTATTGATGGTGAACTCCTTCATCCCCGTACCTGTTGTCGACACTCAATACCTCAGAAATTGCTTTGCCCTGCGGGTAAAATCCAGGCCTTGGATACATCGTAGGCTCCAGGGAGGAGGAATATCTCCCTCTTATCCTTTGAATCTGTCCCACAGATGTAGTTTCTGAGTGGGCGTTGGCAGCCTAATGCCAGTTTACCCACCGGTCACTTCCCTGGCTTTCTTTTTGTCCCTTTTTTTCCCTTTTTTGAAGTCTGCTAGCGAGGCAAAGAGCCAAGGCTTTGGTGTGTTATGTTTTATATGCTGGAGGCTGCCCTTTATTTACAATCTAGACTCTATGGCTAAGGCTCCTGAGGGGGGCCACTGGTGTTCAGTACACCTCCGTCCCTCCCTCCCTCCGCCGCCTCCTTCTGCTCAAAGTCATCTGGCATTTCTCCAAAGCTGAGGCATCCTCTTCCATCAAGAGTAATATCGTTTTTAATATTTATATTAGTAGTAAAAGTAATAGTAGTAGTAGTGAAATAGTAATGCCGCAAAAAAATATTTCAACCCCCATGCTGCGTTCGAGGTCCATGCAGCTCTTAGCTGTGACTTCTTCGAATTTATCGCTTAACCATTTCCCCGCCTGGATTGTAATTAGGAGCCGTGGGACAAGGCGGCTTGTTCAGCAAGGATAACGTCTTGATGTGAAAGGCTCTCTTATCATGGATTTACCCATCAGGCCACTGCGGCCCCAGGCTGCGTTAATACCACGATGCAGTGCGCTCTGCCCCCGCCCGGCTCGGCGGTTTGTCTGATGTGGCCATCGCAGTGAGGCTCGCTGCAGGCAGGAGGTGTTTGTGGAACTTGTTGAGGGTCAGAGTAATATCTGCTGCACCTGTCCTCTCTGTCTTGTTGTTAATTGGATGGACGGGGATCGTTGTGAAGGGACAAAAAGACAGTGCTAACATAGTATTAGTTTTGACCAAATAAAAGGGACTCATAAAGTGATACATGAACAAATGTCCTCAGATGTTTGTTCATATCCACATATTTTAGTATTACCCATTGATAAGTGAAAATCATAATAAGATGAGAAAGAATATCTTGTTTCCATCTTGACATCTTCTTGTTCACGAATTGTTTTTTGGGGAACATAAAAATGAATACCATCCAAGAATAATTTTAGCATAATCATACTGACTGGATTATTATTATTGTGTCGTAAAGGAAACATATTGGTCCAATTAGGATGAGGAAAAACCCCTCTGAAAGGCGTACACACTGCTCTTGGATGCTTTTGGATTTTCCTAACACATCAGTACTTACGCTGTGGAAAATTATATTTACTTTGTTGAAGTTTATTCGACACAACCTCAATCAGAATCATATTTATAGCAAAGAAGGATTTTACACCAACAAGGAATTTGTCATGGTGACTAAGGTGCATACATTGAGGACAATAAGCAACAATAAACAATATGACTATAATATATAGTCATTGTTTGTTAATTGTCTCTAACATCAACACTTTTTCTTCTCCTTGCCACCTGTGTTTTGGTGGCATCCCTCCAATTCTCACAGCAGCTTGGGAAAAAGTCACAAAATTGAAATCTAGTTATTTGTGTACATCAGCAAAACTTTCAAAGTAAAGTTTTTTTTCTGTCAGTAACGATGATGCAACACAACACATGTCCATGTAGGCAACAAAACCCCTTGGGTTGAGCAAAAACATGGTTTGGTTTAAAAGAAGTACATGCAGTTTGGTTTCAGCAACAAAACAATTCAAGTCCGATTTTATTGCCATTCCATGTATATACGTGGTACACGGGTAGATAAACACAATGACTCCCCTATTAGCTCTCCTCTCTTGTGTTAAACAGCTGTCTCCTCCATACGTTTACCCAGGTATGGATTTACTGCTCCTTCCCTCATTGGATAACTCTGCCAAGCCAAGTGAAGTGAGCGTTAATCAGCCTGCTAGCCTCAGTGTCTGCGAGGTCAGCCCTCTCTCTCTCTCTCTCTCTCTCTCTCTCTCTCTCTCTCTCTCTCTCTCTCTCTCTCTCTCTGTCTCTCTCGTTCTCCCTCTCTGAGGTCCTGCTGTAAAGATGCCTACACGCTCGACCAGCCGCGTGTCACTTTGAATGAAAGTGTTTCTTAACGGATGTAAAGAAGACGGCAGACTTCTGATGTGTGTCTGTTTGGTTTTTCCTCTCGGGATGTAACTGACTGAGAAATGTCAATGCCGTGTCAGTGGTCATCCTCGTATTCAGCTTGGAGAAGGATACGTGTAAACACAGGTTTAACCAACAAAATTAAAAAAACAAATCGGTGAATGTTGTAAGATAAGTATACGACCCTATCAAGGACGTTAAATGTGCAGGATCGACACCAACATATGTATAACCTTGAGCTGTTAACAAACACAGTAACTGCATTTCCTTCCTCGTAAGTGAGGGGAAACAATTTTTTACATCCAGTATTGAGGATCAGTGTGAACCCGTTGGCAGCCCGGTCACCTGGACATTACGTTCCCACACAACCAAACGCCACTGTGAATTACATTTAGAGGGAACGCAGTTTGTCGTAGATTCAACTGCACTTAACAGTTAAACTTGAACGTGTCCACAGAAGTCGGCCTCAGGAGGAGGTCTGGGTGGTGGACGGGTTCTATAGACTGCTGCTAGCAGCCCCTGCATGTGGACCAAGTAGTTTTGAAGCATTTTGGTTTGTTTAAATTTCGGCATTTATAGCTGAACCATGATGGGTTTTTTTTACTTAATGTAACCATGTAGTTTTGTTTGGTTTACTATGGGTTTCAAACTGTTTCAAATTGAGATTGTTTTACTGTTTATACTGCGTTTGGGAAAAAATACATTCCGCTTTGAGTCAACCTTGTGCCACAACCTTCTTATGGTAGCAAAAATGTGCCTTTTAGTACATAAATCTGCCTTTCTCTGTGGGTGTGGGTTGATGCAAATATGCATTCAGGTGCAGAAGCTAAAAACTTTTTTCCACATAATAATTCTGACATAATAAGTGCAGCCTTGACACAGGTATACTCCCTCTGAATATTTTTTGTTTACAATACAGCTGGTGATTAAATCTTCAAATACAATGTGTGACTCCTGACATTCACATGCAATTATTTAAATAGTAAAAATAATAAGTGAAATTTACCAAAATGACATCTCTTTCTGGTGTCTAATTCTTGATACTTGAATCCAATGCTCCATTACTATTCAATAAGGCTTATAGATAACTGCTCTCTTATCCTCTTGTATTAGTTGTGCTGTGCCAGGGTCAGTTTTGCTGCAATCTTTTACCAATATTTCCTCCACAAAAGCAACACTTTTTATGCTGCGGCCTCCAGTCAACACGGATCCAGGAGGAGCGGCGGAGACGCGAATGAGATTGAACAACCTCGAGCGTCTCACAGATAGATTATTGTTCAGGCAAAGTGAGGAGGCGGGAGGGAAACCATTGAAAGCTCAAGGTTTTCTCCTCCAGCGTTTGGACCGCTTGTCCTCCCGCCAGTGATAATGGAAGATTTTTTTTTTCTGTAAGTGGAATTTCGATGGAGGAGAGGCCTGAGCTACTCCCCGGTGACGGCCTCCGCTGCCTGGCTGCTGAGCTGCTTGGCCTTGGCTGCGGCACAACGCCAGCAGGTATACATGGGAGCTTTTAAAAGGTGGGATTGGCAGATTGGAAGTCAGATTTCTATCACCGGTACTGTTAATGTTGGACCTCTCGATTTAGTTACGGCTCCTTTTGAATTTTCTTTTTTGATTTATTTTTTTCTTTTGATAACGGTTTAACAGTTGTTCATACAAAGTAGTAATTAACGGTATCAAAGCCTGAACTTAAAATGATATACACACACACTCACGTATAAACATATCATCTGTTTTCACGTACATGGACACAAGTGATCATTTGATTTTGTGTCTTTCTGCACAAAAACAATGCTGAAAATCAATTAGGATCCTTTTTAGTGATGGACCCACAAATCAAACACATCCATGTGAACTCAGGCATAACTGCCTTGTTAACTCGCTGAAAAACACACAATCATTTCCTTTCCTTTGGTTGAAATCAATCAATCAATCAATACATTGAGTTACACACTGTTAACCCCCCACCCCGCTGTTTTTCTCTGAGGTGCCGGCTGCAGTGGCTCGTCGGTGGCGCTCACTCCTTCTGATGCACACCTTTTTAAAATTCCCAAAATGCCCCCGGCAGCTCATGTTCTGGGGCTTCCTGTCGGCCAAATCCTCCCCGTCTGGAGCGGCCTCTCTCCGACTGAACGCGGCCAAAATGCTGCAAAATCCATGCTGTAAAAAAATCCTCATCCATAACATCCTCTGCACTTATATTTTAGAATGCCATTCTCACTTTTGGAGACGTGACCAAAGCACTGAAATCGAAGCATTTTTCCAAAGACATTTCACCCCATTGCACTCGACAGCTGAAGTAGAAACTCACTGTGACATCACTGAGTGCAAGGGGAACATAGACACAGCATCAGCAGAGCTGCATGCATTTCCCCCACTGTATCCCTATCACAGATAGATAGAAACAAGGTTGGAAATCATCTGATTTTCCTTTTAAAGGTGCTGATGTAGAGCACATATACAGTCAAGGACTATAATGCACTAGAACAACCATTAGACCATACAGATTTATTATTAAAACACTAAGGATCTGCTTCCCATCACTGTATATGCCCACATTAAGTAATTGGCAGTAAAACAAACATTGCACCGCAACATCTTTTTGCAGCTTCTTGCACAGATCAGTTGTATGAATGATCATCTCTCGAAGAGCCTTCCACTAGATTACTCTTTTAAATGGCCTCAAAGGCAGAGAGGGATTCCAGTTTGTTTGTTTCCTCTCACACATAACGCTTCACACTCTGGGACAGCCACTTCTGGAAGGCATTCTTCGTGTTGCACTCAGTTGCACACACAAGGAATGACGGAGGTTTTGTGGAGAATGATGAAAGAGAGAAGTTCAAAGCCTCCTTCATTTTATACCTACAAGAACCTGCTGTTTGCCAATCGATACATGAAGGGGATGTGATTGTTTGGGGGTCTCTGCCCAAAGAGTTATACAGTTCGTGTCTGTATATTCATGCTTGAATTTGATGGATTAGCTGGTATATGCAAATACGAGCATTCGGGCAACTTGTAAAATTGTGAAATATCACGTGACTGTGTTGTATTCAGGTAGTAGTCACAATACACTGCAATTAATGCTTCATCATGAAATTCTACTATCGATATTTAGACTTGGTTGTCTCTTTAAACTCAACATCCTGGTCATGGATTTGACCTGAATGCCTGAATGCCCCATTAGTTTTGGGGATGTTAGGCTGTCTTATTTGAGCAGTCCCACAAAAAGACCAGAAGAGAATTGCTGGATCGAAGCAGAATGGAGACCAGAAGGACGGCTTGGATAATGGCACGTACTCAAAGGAAAGAGTTTACACTGAAAGTCTGTCCAACTTAAAACATGCCAGACATTGTGTCCTGGCACAGTTGTCAAGGTTTAGAAACAGTTGCAAGGTGATTACATGCCAGTTGTCGCTCCATGCAGGAGACCAGTGTGTCTCTGGTCCGATGGCCACATAAAACCTTCCTCGGCATGCTCCGAGGACAGGTGGTGCCCGTGAGTGTGTACCGAGAGACGAAGTAGAAGTAAATTAATTCAAACCAGTGGATTTTCCTGGAAGTACGGTAATAAAAGACGTGGCGGACAGTCACAAATATTAGTCGATTGTCAGCGCTCATGGATGGACAGCAAGCAGCCAACGTGTGTTGGAAAAGGGAAGCAAAGCGAATCTAGATTTCATCATGTGACAAATGGTAAAATGAGGTGCAGAGGCACCAAGAACAGCACACAGCTAAATATAGTTTTCATGTTTTAGCATGTCAACCTACCCGTTCCCACTCTGTTGGACCCATGGCTCCATCTGAACCAGTCCATGCTGCAGTACCTGCTGATCTGACAGTGTGCTGCCTGTTCGCCGCTGTCGGCTCCCTCCCTCACACTCCCTAACATGCTGCCTTACCAAGTCAGCCGAGAAGATGAGTCATTTACTGTAAAGGTCATCCATCAGAGAGAGAGAGAGAGAGAGTGAGGGGCGGGGCTAGGCAGGAGATAGAGGGGGAGAGGAATGGAGGGGGAGTGATGGAGGAGGTAGGCGTTAAGTGTTGGCTTTCCATGTCAATTTTTCTGTCAGGAGCAGTAAGTAGGGCCTCTTTTCTTCTTCTTCTTCTTCTTCTTCTTCGCCCTCACACTCGGCTATATCGTCGCCGACAGCAGGATAACCTCTGAGCCAATGCAACATCATTCTCCTTTATAGGTATTAACATTTAGGTTTTAATGCAATACCCTGTAGCATAATTCTGTTGGCATTTTTAGATGTAATGCAGTTACAGAATTTCCTGCATGCTGTAATGTATTTCAACCCCGTCTCGTACAAAATGACTTTCCCATGCAAAAGCTTGGTTTCAGTCACGTGATTGTGATGACGCCTTAAGGGGGCGCGATTTCCAAATGGCTGTCCGGAAGTAAAAATGCAGACTACATCTATGGAGGAAACCGTTACAGAGAGTCCGTATTATAGGGATTTAGAGCCAGTTTCTAGAATACGATACAAACAATTAGTTAATAAATATGTGTGGCGTGACCCGTACCTCATGAAGATGAGTGAGTTTTCTGGAGCGAGGGACGTGGCTCCCGGTGGGGGGAGGCATCGGGTACCCCGAGGCGAAGGAGGAGGGTTCGTCGATGCGACCCGCTGAACCCCGACCGTTGACATTGCCCTCGTTTCCCCCGCTAGAGCGGCACCGTCGTACTTGCGTACGCGTAACGCGGTCAGCACGGAGACGGGTAGTCCACCGGCAGCCGCGCCTGACTCATGCGGGCGCGACGGGCGCCCATCGCCGGCCCGAGGGTCGGGGAAGGAGGGAAGGAGGGGGGAGCGCGCCGAACGGAGAGGCAGGCGAGCCCGAGACGGGCCCAAGCACCGCACCGGGCATCCCGAAGTCTGAACTTAGGGGGACAAAGGCAACTGGTGCCTGCGACTGCCCCAGCAGCGGAGAACGCGAGCGTTCCTGATTGATGGCACAGCGACCCTCAGACCCGCAGACGAAGGTTTAAAATCCACTTTTTACGGCGTTGTTCTGTGAGCTTTTTACATTTCTCACCTTTATGGACGACAACTTTTGGTACTCTAAAAAAAACGTTTCCTTTTCACGGTAGAACAATTGGAGCAGCCGTAAACTACACAAAACATGGGCATCTTGACTTTTTCACACGGCAGTTCTATTGGCAGACTTCACTTCCTGCCATCCATCTGGATTTAGCGCGTTTGCGATGCAGCACTGTGACGTGACGAGAAACCAACCTATTAAACTGCACTCTCCATTACATTACCAGGGAAAAGGCCTGCAAACAAAAACATTTTACAAAATACTTGGACATGTTTAGGCAACAAACTACTAGGTTAGCGTGAGTAAAAACATACTTATTTTACTTCAAATGAATATGAAATTGAAAAAAAAAGTACTTGGGTATGTCACCTGTGAACACTTGGTTCACAGGTGACACTAACAGCAGTCTCCTGGGTGGAGGTCCTGTGTTTTCTGGCCAACCATAATGGGATTTTTTTTTCTTCTTAGCTGCTTTGTTTTTTGTTTTTAGGGGGAAATGTATATCATTATCAAGTGGGTGCATCCGTTTGGAGTTAGATATGCATGCTGATTTAGGTGAATAGCCCAGCAATGACTGGAAGCAAGAGTAAACAGCTAGCTAGCTCTGTCGAATATTCATAAATACCTCTAAATACAAACATTTCTCATTTATTTAATTAGTGCACAAACATTAATAAAATACAAGTAACTTGAGTTTTTTTTATTTTAGAGGTACTTATGTACTGTTAACTTGACTCGCCAGATGGTTAGTTATACAGAACCCTCTCAGAAGGCGTCATTGGGAACTTTTTTGAAAAGGGCAGGCACTTTTAAACAAACTGTGGCAGGTGATTGATGAACCATCTGTAAATCTAACTCCTACCAAGCCAGTTGGGAGAAAAGAGAAAAACAACTTTTAGAGTGCCGTTCTTTGCTCTACTTTCAATATAGAAATACTCTCCGGTTCTCTTCGGAATCCACCATTGTTGTTTTGATGTGTCTCACACACCTAAGCCACGCCCTGAAAGTAGCTCAGCACAGGATGCTGATTGGTCAGGCTCTGGCTAAGCTCAGTTACAGGGCAACGTGATCATTCATTAGGAGTATTTGTTTTGATTAATGGATGGTCTTCACCAACTCATTGGGAAAATATCTCTTTAGCCTAGCTAGTCTCTAACTGTGTCAGTCGGCTGTTTGCTGCTGCGAACAGGGGCTTTTTTAGTGCTTTTCTCTGGAAATATCTGACAGTAGCAGCTGAAAATGGGACTCAATGAGAGCAGTTAGAGTGAACCAAAGCAGTATATTAGTGGGCCAGAAACTCAGTAT
Source organism: Eutrigla gurnardus (assembly GCF_963514095.1). NCBI lineage: Eukaryota > Metazoa > Chordata > Actinopteri > Perciformes > Triglidae > Eutrigla > Eutrigla gurnardus. Next base: position 12,638,920 of record NC_139918.1, read on the forward strand.
GAAGCTCCACAAAGAAGAGGGGTTGAAAAGCTTGTTTTCCCAAAAATGCCCAACATTACACCATTTATCATTTTTAGGAACAGATTTTTCTTTACTTACTTACTTTATTTTACAATATATATGTGTGTATATATGAGTAGTAAAAATACAATGTAAGATGGCATAGTATATCGTATTATATATCATCATATTTTATATATATATATATACACACACACACTGTACACACACTGTATGTATTTATATGTGGAGCATCTCTGGTGCCTTGAGGGTTGGTGGACTCTGGACAAGATAGGCAAGGAGAGCTTAGGATTTCCCCTTTTTATTTTAGTTTGTTTGCTTGTTTTGTTCATTTTGTTATGATGTATCATTAAATTATTATTATTATTATCATTATTATATTATATTATTATTTGGGGTGATAGTAGTAATATGCCCAATGTTACAATAATAATTATTATATAGAATATGTATTTACTCATTTATTATGCATTGTCCTCTTTCCCATTTTGGTTGCTCAGAAACAGAATTAAAAAATAAAGAAACCAGATTCTGCTCCCTGGACTTGGCTGAGACCAACAGTCACATGACGAACGCTGTGAAACTTTGACTGACCTGCAGGCTTTTTACAGAGCAGAGAGGAGAGGACAGGAGGGGTTATCAGTCGAGCTTGTAAAAATATAAATAGTTAATATGTTTTGCATGGGGAGCATCACTTTCCACACAAAACACATGTTGGATATATAGATCTATACTCTCCTATTTGTGTAAAATAAATTAATATTTTTAAATAATTGATTACATTATGACAGTGTTATACTGCTTCATTGCACGGTTTTCATAGAGGTTCAGAACGACTGCAGTGAAAAATGAGGCCACCGGGATTCAAATGTGACGGGTTCAGAGGTTAAAAGCAGTGACGATGCGTTATATAAAGTAAACCACATATATATGAGTCATTATTCAGCCTCATGAGTATGGGCATGTCACATGTATATAAGGACCTGTAATTATACGCTCGCGCAATTCAACCATCGAACACTCCAATGGAGATCCACACCCACGTGTCACACGTTGGTTCCCACTGGATGCATGCGGATCGGAGCTGGCCGAGTCAAAGTAAAGAAGGGTGTTCATGGTTTCCCAGTGTCTGCTCACACATTTCCTATTCACATCTTAGCCTACTTGTTATCCTGCTCCATGGAAATCACCACGACTTTGGTCCTTTGCAGCTCCATGTGCAATACGAGGCTTCAAGTGATATTCGAAACACTCGTCTCCTCTAGACTGAAAGGGCGGCTGTTAAAAGTTTGTAGGTCTGTCCTTCAGAGAGAACAGCAGCTGTCAATGAATTCCAAAGGTCATGATGGAAAGAAAAAAAGAGAGTATGAAAACATGCATAGAAGACGCTCAAGGCTGCAGTATTATCATTTATCCATTGTCCATCTCTAAGGTTGCCATGTTCTAAAAGCTTTTTTTTTTCTCTTGCTTTCATTGGAAACCCAATAATCATATTTAATAATATTATATATTATATAAATGATATAAAAAACAAAGACTTTGTCGGTGATACTGAGTAAATGGAGGGCATTAGAAGCTTGAATACTTCTTTATTGACGTCCTTTCGTTCACCTCAGTTCAATGCTTTTGATTTTAGAATCCATTGCAGCTGATAAATTGAAGCTGACTACGTCTTCTACTGTTTCTTGCTGTACATTCACAATGAATATAGAGCCCTGTGAACCCGACCGCCACGTCTTTGATACTGGAAACTTGAATCCTTTAATAGTTTGTCAGCGTCCCAACAGACAGAAAAAACACCCATATGTAGGCATGAAAGATCCCTTCAAATGCAGTACATTAGCTTGAAACTGGTGCTGAATGTCAGAAAAAAGAATCAGAAGATTTCAATTTTGTCACTAGTTCACAAACTGCCACAAGACGGCATGGTAATATCAGGGACTTGTTTTCAGGCGCCTCCATTTCTCGTGAACAGAAAACTTAATTTTGTTTTTTTTAATCAACTAAAAAACATTTTCCCATCTGCAGTCATTGTCTTACCTCACCTAAATCGCCCCGATGCAGCAGACACCCGCACATATGGCACTAAAACAAACACTAAGCATTATTTACAGAAGCTATCCAGTGCATGTCGGCCCGGCCTGTCAGGGAGTTCCTCCTGTGCCTGAAGATGGAGAGCTGTTACCTTTTCCACATCCTCCCCCTACCTCCCTCGCTGGCTCCTCGGCTGGGTGACGCTTGGCTCGGCTGTGGGTAGGTTTGATAAATGGCGTCCCCAGTTTTGGCAGCCTTATCTCTGGCCCCGCCAAGCGATCGTCATCTGCCACTTATCAGCCCTTATAAACACTGCTGTGGAGGGCCGGCGGAGTAGGAAGAGGAGAGGTAAAGAGGGGAGAGGATAAGAAATGGGTGGCAAGAAGATGGAAGTGAGCAGATTGGAAGGGGGGGGGGGGGTGGGGGGGGGAGAAAGTTAAGTCAAGGGGAGGAAATATGGTCACTTCCTTTACTGGTTGCAAAAATTCCAAGATGGCGATGGCCAAAATGCCTTCAAAGGCTTCAAAAGTGTAGTCCACAAACCAACAGGTGACATCACGATGACCACGCCTACTTTTTATATACAGTGGGTGTGGGTGAAGAGAGATACGTGAGGGATTACATGGGAGACCCAAGGAGAATAGGGAAACAGATTGATGAGGAGAGGTGATCTGAGGAGAGAAAAGGAGTCACCAGGAAAGAAAGGAGACGGATTAGGAGATGAAGGAGAAAGTAAGAAGTTGGTGGTAGAAAAAGGCTGAGGCTGAAAGCAACATGTTTGAAGCCAGAAAAGGTTTTTATTTAATTCATCTACTGGAGGTCCGGTTGTGGAGTGTTGGGTTTTATGACTCAAGACTCAATTCCTTAAAGGTCACCGCCACTTGGGGAATATACATTTTTATTACAATTCCCTCTCAGAAACAAAGCCTCTTTTACACACTTCTCAACTGCTCTAGTGGGACCGCTGCTGTATGTACAGTGTGAATGCCAAGCAGCCAGCAGATGAAAAAAAAAAAGAATAAATCTCCCAGTAAAAAGCAAAGGTTACAAAAATGTTGCTGATTTATTTGAGTTCATAATTCACGGTGCTAGCTGTGATCTGCTAATGAACGTTTGTTATTGGAACGGGGCTTCCTGGCTCGGTGCAGCGAGGCGTCGGTTGATGCGAGGTCATTAATTGTTGTGGGTGGCGGGGAGATGTTTTCCTGCCAGGTCCCCAGTGTCATATCAGCCTAATGAATTGTTTGTGTAAACTAGTAGAGGTGTTTAATACCTGCCTTTTCAAAATGTGAATGAATCAAACGGAGCAGAAGCGAAGAGCTAAATGTCATCAATTAAAGCGGCGAGCGGCGGCTTCGGCGCGGCGAGGAACATCCTGGTCTTCGTGTTGTTGTGTCTGCAGGTGTGAGCCTCAAAGAAACCGGATGTTAACGCTACAGCCGTGTTGCTGTTCGAGTCGAGGTCCCACCTCATTTTGAGAAGAAAAAGGCCTTAAAGGAAAACACCACCGCATTTCCATACTGAACTATGTTCTGCCCTGATCTTAGACGAGGTGATACATACCTCCCTCTCCTCTGTGCGTGCACTCAATGGCTCTTGCGCGGACTCCGCGCAGCGCTAATTTGCTAGCATGTAGCTTGTCCTTAGGATCCAAAGGGGGATGAAGTTAGAAGCGACCAAGCACTTCCACGTTGTCCCTATTTAAATACGGTTACGTGAGTAGTTACACGACCCAAGTTTGGTTACACAAAATGAAACATGCCAATTTTTCTAAGCGGATAACAAGGATAACTAGATAGTATGGCGGAATAACAACTGGAAGCACTTCGACGTCGGCGCAGTAATATCATCACTCAAAACATGACGGGACTATATACCTTCTGCTTGTTTTCACAACCCTGTACGATCCACGTTATAACCATGATGTTTGATTGTTCACAAACTATCTTACTACAACCTGATGCTTCCTCAACTGTGCACAAACTACTACAGCTGGTGCAGGCGACGGCGTGCAGGTCACGTAGGTTCTATTGACGGAAGTAAGAGGGGGAGCGGAGTGATGATATTACTGCACCGACGTCGAAGTGCTTCCAGTTGTTATTCCGCCATACTATATAGTTATCCTTGTTATCCGCTTAGAAAAATTGGCATGTTTCATTTTGTGTAACCAAACTTGGGTCGTGTAACTACTCACGTAACCGTATTTAAATAGGGACAACGTGGAAGTGCTTGGTCGCTTCTAACTTCACCCCCCTTTGGATCCTAAGGAATATACGGGGACAAGCGACATGCTAGCAAATTAGCGCTGCGCCGAGTGCGCGCAAGAGCCATTGAGTGCACGCACAGAGGAGAGGGAGGTATGTATCACCTCGTCTAACATCAGAGCAGAACATAGTTCAGTATGGAAATGCGGTGGTGTTTTCCTTTAATAAAGTTTGAAGGCAAATCTTTGAGGGAATTAAATGCTCCAAGGTTTTTTTCTTTAAATAAGTGTATCAAAAGGTATCAGCACCTACCTGCTGCAGATCTACTCAGCCTCTTTCAGCTCACATGTACAGTCTCACCGCTTTCAATGGAAAAGCTCTGATGAAAACGACTGCACCAAACAGCATAGAGGCTAACTGTTGAAGGTGGAACGGCTAGCAGCTAAGGAGATATTTTGCTCATGGCCGTTTATGGAATAGGAATGAGATGCAATCTATTGGTTTCATGTACTGGGACTCAAATTGTCCATTTTCTTTTTTATATGTCACTCAAACAGAACAGCGTCAATGGAAAGTAGATCAGCATCCTTTTTCGTGGTGGAGACACGAGTTAAACTCATCCTTGTGACTATACAACAAGCAGAGCTGGCGACGTAGTATTACATATCGAGGAAGACTACTTATGGTGACTTTTGTCATTTTCTCCGTTTCCACTTTTCCATCCGTCTATCACCCATCTCCCTCTCTCCTCATCTTCTCTCCCCTCCACTAATGGTCTCTCATCCCTCAAGTGGCCCTGGATGCCGTTTCGGCCCCCTGCTTTCATATTTAATTACACGTGGCATTGTCTTCACGAAGCACACACACACACACACACACACACACACACACACACACACACACACACACACATGAATTCAACCCAAGCCTGCTGCTGGTTCAAACTGTATCCTAGATCGCTGCAGGCAATAACACCCAGGGGTGAGGGAGCGGGCGGGGATCAACAAGGAACAGATTGAGGGCTGAAAAGTTGATATCGAAAATCAAATTAATGCAAGTGAGAGCGAAACCATATCTAATTAAGACGCCTTTGAAAAACCGACAGGCTTATCTGTTTTGACAGAAATACTCAATGACTCGTAGCGCCGTTTACCAGATGAAGAGTTAATTCACAAAACGGCAGAAATGGTCGTCCTTTACGGCGTAAACGTTGCTCTATGTTGGTCACTTACTGCTTCAAATCATACAGAATAACATTTTATTAATGCAACGATTTTCTGGACTGATCATCATGACGGTTGTTTCTTCTTTTGTTTGGCTTTGGCCATGAGACAATGCACACACACACATATATACATTTTTAATTTTCTATGTTGCAATCAAAATGTTGTTATGAAACACACTTTAAATCATTGAACATAACTTGTATATAATATGATGCAACTTGGGAGCAGCAGTTGTGACTACATCTGTTCACATTATTTTGTCTACAGTGAACCTGCATAATATAAAATGTGTCATTTTAACCAATTTAGTTTCATCCCAGCTCTTAAAAAGCAACAGTCTCTTATGAATTCAATTCCATGAAGTTTTCTTGACATTTCTTTTAATTTGAGCACTTTCAGCTACACACAATATTATTTTATTTTTTATCTTAATAAAAGAAAATAAAACAATAAATAACCTTTTTAGCTGCTTTAAGAAAAAACAGGTAAAGCTTTACAAAAGGATATTGTTGACATTATTTTCCTCCCCAAATGGATTGTTGTTTTGAAGAAGCTTAGTTGCTGAAACATTCACTTCTTAAAACCTTTCCTGACTTTATAAACAGTTTTTCTTTACCTTTTTTTTTACAAATATTATTTCCTTTTATTAGCTGCAACTATTTTGCTTGTGTTATATTTCCACGATAAACTAATGTGATTACATCCCTGTAATGTGTCACCGCGGCGACAGCGCCGCTCTCCCTGCCTTTGCTTTTTGAAGGATGGCTGTTGTTTTCTTCTCATTATACGGCTCCTGAAATGTACCCGTGAGGGTGAGTGAGAGGTATGGAGGCTGGCTGGGTGGGTGTGGTTTAGCGGTTGGAATAACGACCCCTCGGTGCTGTAAAAGCATCTATTCTGTTGGTCCAGGACTCGTGGAGCCGGCCTGGGCCTTTCCCCTTTGTCAACGGTGAAAAATGAAGCATTTCTGAATCCCTGGCACTCGCTGTGTTTCCCTCTAGGCGCCTCAGATACATTGAGTTAACATAAAGCAAAATTCAGGAGGCGGCCCGGGTGACAAATGAAGCGCCTCCATGTGTTTTGGAGGGAAAATAAAGGGGGCCCCCTTTGTAGAAATGAGATTTGGTCCTTGTTACTTCCTTCAGGCCCAATGTTTTTTTTTTTTCCCTCCCGCAGTCCAAATGTATTTGAGAGGTACAATGGAAGATGGAATACTCTTGAAAAGGAAAAAAAAAAGATAATCATCCGAGTATCGGTCATTTCCCTTCAACTCGCTCTCACTCTGCAGTCCATCTCTGCTTCTTTCCCATTTTGTCACATTACAGCTTATTTCTCACACTGCACTGCCAGCCTGGCGAGAAGAAAAGTCGACGTCGGTCTGATCACGACACCCGGCCCCGATGCAGCTTCTTAAAAATGGATCCAATTTGGGTTTTGGAGAGAAAGCTCGCAGGGGTACAAATGAGGCACCTCGGCTCGCCTGCTCCCGAGCAGTGCTCTCATCCGACTTGGACTGATTTGTAGTCCGCAGGAGTGGAGAGGAATGGATGGTCCGGGGTTGCTCTTGGCTACATTTCTGAGAGGCCGCAGCGTTTGGGGGGGGGGGGTTGGGGGGTCTGAAGACTTGTTGGCTAATTAGAGTGAGCTCGCCGCCTGTGATGTAGTCACGCTCACTGACCACGTGGCAAGTCTCTCCAGGGAACCAGATGGGTGCCTGCGTTGCTGCCGAGTTTTCTGATTCCCAAAAAACGAAAATCACGTTGAGCGCTTTCATGTTTGTTTGTGTTTGGGTACATCAGGCGTTTTACTCTGATTCTGTATCGGGAATTAAACGTGTGAGTGTGTGCATGTAGGTCTGTGTGTTTGTGTGTGTGTGTGTGTGTGTGTGTGTGTGTGTGTGTGTGTGTGTGTGTGTGTGTGTGTGTGTGTGTGTGCGTGCCTGTCAATTAGGCTTTCCTGCAGATGCAACTCAAATAGGTTTTGCCTCACCAATTACCAAAGGCTCTTTAGGCAACAGCGTCTTTACTTGTTCCACTGGTCCCACAGTCGCCTGCTGTGTACCGTGTTTCATTTGAACGTAATTAATCCTTTAAAAGATTTCGGTAGAAACCAATCTGCAACTTTTGATTCAATGTAAGTGAAGACACGGCACAAACAAAAGGATCGACAGTATCAGGTTAAAGCACATAAACCAGATTTGAGCTGTAAAACGAAAGTAAGTTTAAGCTGTGATAGATATTATTTGTTCTAAAGGCCAGAGTGGACGGCTCCACAGGCTGCGAGACTAAGTAGCACTCCTCACCGTTTCCTCCTCCTGAGGTGAAACCTTTCAGCTTGAGACGCATTTCTTTTTTCATGTTGTTCATACATGTATTGCAAAAAAACTGCACCAAGATGTTTCTCACACACACACACACACACACACACACACACACACACACACACACACACACACACAAATTAGAATAATAAGTTCAATAATAATAAGTGGTCAATAATGCAAAATATCAAAATAGTTGTACTATGTTGCATCCCGGCTGGTGAGACCACAACATAAAAAGGGGCTGACGCAAATTTAGGTTTTAAATAACTAAAATAATGTATTAAATGGTCTTTGGTCTCATCTGTGGAGGAGAGCAGCTGTTCGGGTGAGGACGAGTCCTTCCCTCATGGAGCGCCCCAATGCAGTGGCATCGCTACAAAGAGAGGCCATGCTCCTGGTCAGCAGGCTTCCCTCGTGCCCTGGTTTAAACAGGAAATCACCACCAGATACACCAGGCTGAGGTGGCGGATAGAGTCCAAGAGAGTCAGAGCTGCACGGAGAGAAAATAAACGTGACGATGAGCATCTTAACAAGAGCCAGAGCAGAAAGACAAAGAAGACCAAATATTCTTCAGCATCTACGGCGATGGCAACCAGGCCACTACCAGCTTCAGCTTCAAGCTACCGAGTTTCTCCAACAGCCTCATCATCACTCCGACAACCTTAATAATCACCAGCAAGCCTGCTCATTTGATAGAATTACAACTGAAATGAGAAAACAAGAGGAAGGACATAAAACACAGTTATTAAAAACAATGCATCGCTTAGCTACATTTCCCATGTTTATCTAATAGTTTTCCATCTTTGATAATTAACTTTGCTCGTAAAAAAATAAAAAGAATGATATGGATGGTACCACATCTTCACCCTCTGAATATAATGGACCTGAGTGCCTTTTTGAGTTATCCATACTAGATCAAAGACTCACTCACAAATACTGTACACCGACTGAATAACACACAATGCTACTTGTCACAGCCCTCTCCGTGTGATCTTCACCATAAATTAATTGGCAAACAACAGATGGCAATGAGATGTATTTAATCAAGGACACATTCTCGATTCTCTGTTGTTTGTCTGATAGAGTCTGAACGCCCCCTCTTGCAGCATTCACGACCTCAGAATTGGAAATATACTGAAAACGTTCTTGTGTCCCATGGTTTGTCTTTAAACTAGCGAGCTACCTTGCTAATATCAAGTTAAACAAACAGTAATTTAATGATAAAATACATTTTGTTCAGGTGACCAAACTAACTGTAATCATAAACTGCTTGATAACCAGAGCATTTAATATGCAACGTTATCCTAATTCAATAAATGAAAGTGAGCAAAGGGTAACGTTACCTTAGTTCGTTCATAACATGATAACATGTCATTTACATTAATATTAACAGCTAATACTGAGCACATTGTGGATTAAATGTTTTTTAAAGCTGTTTTTTTTCCATACAACATACCATTGAGAGTGCTTGGCAAGCAATGCGATGTTGTTGTTTCGAACTATGACTATGATTATTTTTCTGCTTTGCTTCAAACAATATCCTCTTTTAGACAGACAATTCCGCTATAATGGCAGAAAGGCAGCGTTTAGGTAGAGCTTTTGTCGCGGCGTAACCCTGCAGCGGTGACTGTGTTTAGATAGCACCCCGGCGTAGCGGACGAGTGAGACGTCCCACAGTGCAGCTGTATCTAATCTTTGGACCCATCGGCCGGGTGACGTATTCAATGAGGGTTGGAAATCTGATTAGCTTGATGCATCAAAACAACTACGGAAGGTTAACTTTTGCTCGTCTCGCATACACGACTCTTCAACTTTTATCTTCTTCGGATCTATGTTTTGAGCTTGTTTAATCCGCTGACGGCGTGTCGTTGTCTTAATACATCACGTCTTTACCGCCTCGGGTGCTTGGAGCGTTTTGATAGAAAGTTGTATCGACTCGTCGAGCCTCTGTTGTGGCTCTGTGACGACCTACGTTGGCGTCTCAGAGGTGAGTATTCTGTTCTTTCCGCCTCGGCGAGCGTTTAGACTGACTATAGTGCGGAATAAAGCAATAATACTCCCGCAACGAAAAGGCTGTCTAAAAGGGGCTGATTTCAGTCACGAAGTGTCAATATCTTTTCAAAATAAACTTCCGTCTTCACAGGAAGATTGGGTAGGAAACCTCTTAGTTAGGTTTAAGAAAAGAGGTTAATGTTAACTTGACTGACTAATGAGTTTCAAATGAGTCACGTAATTATCTTCACTAACAATTAAAGTGTCAACTCAAATGCCACCTTTACTTTTGGTTTCACATGGGACACTAACGGGTCTCCAGGACAAAAGGCCTGTGTTTGTTTGACCTGTCCACCTCCTCCCTGCCTCCCTGTACATCTCTCTCTGTACACTACGTTGCCTTACCCATAATGCAGCGAGTGGGTGCCTGACACACAAGCGATCACATGCTAAACGAGCGTTGGCATCAGATGCCAAGGAGCACTGACCGAGCTGCATTATCTAACGGGTTGGACATTCACACCCACTGAGCTCTGTGATTGGCCAGCTGTGAGGAGGTGAGAAACGAGCCATTTCTTTGAACCTCTCTCTTTAGCCCCCTTTTTCATTCTTGGCACCTTTACTCACCCCCCACCACTCTTGGTCTGCTTTGCACTGCACTTCAGAGTGTGGCTGTTTGGATCAGGTATAATAATAAAAATAATCATCGGGACACGAACAGCACTCTCCACCACTGACCTAGCCACAACTAATGGTGCAGCAGCCATCACACGACCAGCATCAGCCAGTGCGTCACCAATCGTTTTCACTGTGCTACTTCCTGACAGCACTGGATCATGACGGATGAGGTGAAATGTGCCAGAACAGAAGTGATTCTCATGGTTTCTGGCAGTAAATAGGGTGCAGCTCCCTGGGAAGAGAGTGGACGCAGCTCTGGACCGGAGGTCTGGTTAATTAGCTAGCTAGCTAGCTAGCTTGTCGTTCTCCGGAGTGACAGGGAGGCCGCAGGATTGTGAATGTGTGGCGGCCTCACTCAGGCCAGATTGATGCGATGCATCAAAAGTTTATGCACAAAAGCTTTCATTTCAAGAGATAAATGTGTGTGGCCCTGTGACATGAAAGCCTAACAGCTTTGAGATTCTCCTCCTGTCGCCACTGAATCAGAAATTGAGGCAAAACATTGTAGCGTTTGTGGTCTCGCAGAGCTCTACTACAGAACGTGACATTAGTCCAGAGACCAATCCAAACTATGTGAGAAACCAAACCAGACATTGTCTGTGGGACAAACAACAAGATTGCTGCCATATTTATGCTTAGGTGATGGAGCATCTACAATGTTAGCATAACCTACATCCAATTGATCTGAACTCTTCAGAAAACAAGCATTTGAGAAGTTATTTGCGTCTGTCTTGCAGACAGACCTAACAAACCATGACTTCAGGCTTTTTTACAAATTGTCATCATTATGTAGTTCATCTGGCATCCTTTTTATCTGTTAATTGCATTTACATCACAACAAAATAGTTTGTTTTGCCTTCAGACCACTGTAGTAAACTCTACTCTTGTTTTATTTCTATGGGCAACGCATTACGCTCAGTTTCTCCAGCAGTCCCTTCAGGAGGCTTCCTCTCAGATCAGATCTCAGTTGAGTCTCAATGTGGACCCTGGAGACAGAAATGAATACCAGGTGTAAACGTAATCAGGTTAAATCCTATCTAGATACAATCTGGATATGAGACGCATTTGAATGAAAGGTGTAAAGGGGGTCTTTCGATGACAATAAATGATTTAATGCAGCTTCTAAACGCAAATCAATGGTTAATCTAATCCAGCTGCTGCACTGCCCTCTGTGGGCCAAACCCGCAACAACTGACAAGTGACGTAAAAGTGCCCGAGGAGGCTGTGCGCCTCAGACATCGGAGAACCCAAACGAGAAGGAACCGACGTCTCCGTCAGACACATGGTGCAGAAGTCTGTTCAGATGCTGCTCAGTGAACAGAAGAAGAGGCAACGCTGACAAACCAATTCAGCCACTTCAGCTTCTATTTCTCACTGAAGGGAGCCGAGCCTGCAGTCGCTACCTGCTGACAGCACTATTAAGACGCGTCGGCCCACTATCGCCAACAAGGTGTTCATACATCGATGTCTAGGGCTTGGATGCCGACCGGTCCGCTGCTCCTCCATTAGATACAGTTCACAGTGCTTTTATTGCCGTACATACTTTATGGATGTCGTGTAACGCACTTAAAAGTACCACATGGCAACCAGATGCACAAGCGTAATATTAAAGAGTTACTAGAGAGTCATTTCTTTTCCCCATAGGTGAATGTCAAGACTGTGGGTTTTTGTTGTTTTGGTTTCCGGTGTTATTTCGTAGTCATTCTGTCTTGTGTTGTCACTCGTTTTTCTTGTCTTGACTGAGGGTTTTTGTTGTTTTGGTTTCCTGTTTTATTTTGTAGTCCTTCTGTCTTGTGTTGTGAAGTGCTTTGCTTCCTGTCTTGGTTTCCCTCCTTTTTTGTCTCCCAGCTGTGTCTCATGTCTCGTCAGCCTTGCCTCTTGTGCTCCCCAATCACCGTAGCCTGCCCTTGTGTTTCCACACCTGTCTGTCGTCGACCGAATCAACCCTGGTGTATTTAGTCTGTTTCCTTTCTGTCTGGTTTACTTGGTCGGCTGTTTTATCCCAGATGTGTGCCCACCACCTGATCTGTCCTGCCTGTGTCCTGGTCTTTGGTGTTCTTTGGTTTTTGATAGTGTGTCTGCCCTTGAGTTTTTGAATGTTTTTGTTAGATTTGTATAGTGTGTTTTTCCCCTGTGGTCTCCCTGAGTTTTTGGACTTAGTTTTTTTCATTAGCTTAATATTTAAACTGCATTTGGGTCCATACCTCTTTCAATCTTAGTACATCCGTGACACTAGACAGTGGTGTTTAAGGACAAGGTCTATGGTTACACAACATTTGGCAACACAAGTGAATCATGCCACGACAGATTGAAAGACTTGATTATAAAATCCGAATTCGGAGGACTGTGGCAGAGTCGAGGCTCGTTATTTGCATATCCTTCATCTGCCTGGTGTGTCAACAAAAGAGGAGCGCTCTCTGTCTCCACACCGGTGTATTCAGATGCAAAGTAAAGTGAATGTAATTATCAACCCTTTCTTTTTTTTCATAACATTTTGTTCTGGCTTTAATATGTGCTCTGCCATGAATTTCAATTGTAGCCCTCCATTTGTTCCCCTTCAAGGCGAAAAATAAAGCGCTTTGTGCAGGCTTTAATTCTATTTGTGGGAAATTTGTTATAATATTTGCCTGGCGGCTGGTCATGTTGGAAATTCATGTTTCATAAAGTGAAGATATGCTACAGTAATAGCTCATTTGTTTCTGGAACGGCAGAATGTATTGTTGAGCCCTGTGGAGGTGTTGTTGGCCTAATTCGGTAAACGTTGGCGTCTTGGTGGTGCTCAGATAATATCCCCAATGATATCACCACCTTCACCACATGTCTGCTAAAATACCAGATTCTGGTCAAGGCGAGCTTGAAGTAGGTGGTGGAAGTGAGGTGAATTTAGACATTTGTGATGGGAAAAAGAGCTTTCACCAAAGCTTATAAACATAACGCAACAGCCATTATGACCATTTACCAACTGTATTTTATGACCTCCTACCTGCTCACCACATCACATGCTGGAGGAATGTGACAATACTGTTTTTTCCACTGTACCACAGCTACCATTGGTACCAGGGATCAGGGCTTTAGATAAATGAGATCTGGTCATCCGGGACCTTTCAAAAATGTCCCCAATAATATTTTGTTCGACAACAAAGCCATGTTTAAATGGGCATGAGGAGACCTTGTAACGTTAGATGTGAGGAATTGGTGGGATGCACAGTCCAGCATGGCTAAATAACGGTGCAGATGGCTAAGAAGGTTGCATTGAGTTACATTATGATGCATTGAATATAGTAATCATGATGCATTGTCCGTCCATCCTCGTGAACACTATTTCAGAAACACCTGGAGGGAATTTCTTTATATTTGGCACAAACATCCACTTGCACTTGACGTGGAACTGAGTAGTATTTGGTCATCAAAGGTCACTGTGACCTGATAAAACAATGTTTTTTCTTGAGCTAAATAATTGACATGCTAATGATGTCTAATAGGTGATGAGTAATGATGAGTGATGACATTTTGGACAAGCGGGGAAGTAAACTGCAACGTTACTGGTTGGCGTAGGCAAACAAACACATTCTAGTTGTTCTAGTTCTTAACCTTGGAATCAAATCGGGTGTCAAATGTTGGTGTTGTGACATCCCTCTTCCAACTTAACTGTATTCTCAATTACATTTTTATGGGAACGATGTCCCTGTTTTTTCTGACTGAAAGGTTACAATTTGGAACATATGGTTAATGAACAAAACAAATCAGAAGAAACACTATAACAATACATAGTTAGGTTTAGGGGGGGAAACGATAGGGTTATATGAAAAAAAAAACATTACCGTTTACTACATTACTTCCACACCGGACAGAAACAAAAGTCTGCTGTTTGTTGACCTATCCAAGACTCTGACATCCTTACTACACTGAATAGGTTTCCCTCAAAATGTAATTCACAATACAGGTTGGAAAGAACTGTAGTGGATGGAGAAATATCCTCTCCTTGTGGTTATGATTGAAATGTAAACAGGAACTTAGAAGAGAGAGGTAACTACATCAAACTAAACACCATTATGGTGATGTTGGTGGGGTCACTAGTGCAAAATAATCTCTACATGTCAAGTCATTAATCAACAAGATTTAAGACTCTGCAGCCGTGCTAACAGCTTGAAGCACATGAATAAAAAACAAATAAATGAGTGCTGTGAAATTGCTGTGATGTGTTTCTTGAACCTAATGATGAATTTAGACTCGGGATGTATTTCAACCATCTGACAGTTTCACTGTTTGAACCAAAAAGCATTTCTTAGGTGTTTCAGATGAATGAGGTTCAGTGAATTGAGCTTCCACTGTACAATATATATGCTGTATGTTGTATGTTTGAAGTTTAGAATAAAGGAACCTATTGATTTTCTATGAATCAGTAGAGCGCAGATTTTAAAAGCTGCTTTGGTGGATTTCTACCATTGATTTATAGCAGCTTCTGCACACCCGTGGATATATTCTGCACATTATGTGGACACGGGGATTAATCAAAATTTGAAAGTGTACACTGTTTCAACTCTACTACAAGTAAGAGAATTGTAATGTAGCTTGCTGCTGTTTTGCTGTGTGTAGGTTGTTGCGTATCTTTAATCAACCAGTTTTTGTTGGTTGCTGGTTTCTCGACACAGAGGATGGAAAAATATTCCATATTATTTTTTGTGTATGACCTTTAAAATAATCAATGTTAGACATTTTTCAATTCATTGATGGTTGTTCTTTTTTTCATTTGTAGTTAAGCAGAAAGAGGCTGTGGAGAAGGAAGCAAAGGTCAAAATCCTGGAGGCCGGGGTCACCGACGTGAGTACTCCACTTTTAAACTTTCAATTAAATCAAAGGTTTGGATGAGAACAAACCATGATATGAGTTACAGTTTGAATCCTCAACCCACACTAGATGGCCACAAGTAAGTGGACACTCCAGCCAATCTCCTCTTTTGGAACCAATCAGTGGCGTCGAACCTCTACGTTAGTGGATCAGATCAGGCTCTCGGTCGGTTCTAGTTCATCCCAAAGGTGTTGGCTGGGGTTGAGGTCAAGCCAGTTATGTTCTTCCACACAAAAAATGGGGAAACCATTCCTTGAAGGAGTTGACATTGTCATGTTGAATTAGGGGAGGGGCTTCCCAAAAGTGTCACACAGTTGCACACTGTTGTCAGAAATGTCGTTGTTTGCTGAAGCTTTGCCCTCCGTTGGAATTACGGAGCCTTGACCTTGTCTTTGTTTTTCTGGAATGACACATTCAACCTCAAGCAACAACTTATACTTAACTTCTCTTCCAATTTATTATTTTATTTTTGAACAAGCAAAGTCTATTCGCCTTCCTTTCTTTCTTTTTCTCACTTTTTGCCACGGAGTGTATGGACTTCATATAGGGGGTGCAATGATTAAGCGATATGTTTCAGGAAATGGATAGAAGCGTCTTGGATAAGACTGCATCAATACAAAGCTCTGAATCAAATGTTGAGGAGAATCGGTCTGTAATCGATACATCTGTCACAAACTGATACAGTCAGATATAGTTCGTTTTCTTGAAGAGGGAACGATATTCACCCCTTCATCCTTGTAGTAGAAGCATACATACAATTATAAGCAGCATTTCTTCTGTATGGCACCCACTCCATCCCCTCCACCTCTCTCAGCCTCTCTCACTCTTGGTTTCCATCCCTTAGCATTGCTATTCTCCAAAGTCTCTGCAATAAATAGACTGCTGAGTGTCTGCTCTTGCCTATTGATTCAAGGGTTATTCTGCACCGATGATGGCACGCCATTCACCATGCTTATCAAAGTGGCAGGAGCGTGGTCGGAGAGAGAAACGCTTGGAAAAGGGGTGGGGGGCGGAGGGGTGGAATGGAGGGTCTATCGAGGTGATCAATACCTAGCTGCAAACAGGAGCCAATTATGACCAATCGAACCTCTGCTGTGAGAGAGAGAGAGAGAGAGAGAGAGAGAGAAATCCGTCCATCACAGGCTGCCAGATAGAGGAACAGCAACCTGCAACAAAACATCCATCATCAGCCCATACGGTGGCTATTATAGTTTTATCATATCACAGTAAAATAAGAATATTAGCATACTACATCACAGCTGACAGGTTAAAAATACAAACAGAAAAAGTTAGTTTCTCAAGAGTGCAGAGGAGGCGATTTGTTTCCCAGCCCGACTCTGTGAGGACAGTCTGAGCGGGCCTGCAGGTCTCAGCGCTGGCTTTATTTGGCAGCCAGCAAAATGGATTCTCCTTTTCTCACGGATGCCCGTGCATATGCATATGCCTGTTTGAAGCGACGATAACATGTCAGTTTATTGATTCCCGTGGGGTGGTTGGCGCAGCAGTAACGGGGAAGAATAGCATGCAATAAAGACAAAACAGATCGGTAAAACAGAACATCAATTATTGTGGGGTTGTTAAATATTATGCACCTGGCAATCTAGCGTGAAGTGCAATGGGTGAGCAAGAGTTACATGGAGAGAGTAACTTCTGCTCACATGTAAGCAGTTTGAAATGATCGTGAAATGATGTGTCTGGTGCCTGCAGAAGGATTTCCATTTACATCTTTACAACAGAGCTTGTTTATTGTTGTGCTCTTTGAATGATATCATCATTAAGAAGCCAAAGATGACATTATATTGTATTTGCCTGGGCAATAAGTGTCTCTGTCCATTTCTTTTATTTCTGTCTCTTTTATAATCCTTCCACGGTCATGAGGGATCTTTGTGGAATAAAGGACAGAGACACTTAGTGGCTTAAGATGTAAGAGAGAGTGACCCTGTTGGGCTTTGCAGTCACACACTCCTGTAAAGGATTGACCTTTTATTGCAAATACTTACAAATACAAGAAGAAAGGGAAATTATTCACTCTTAGGCTTTGCACCGAGAGAGTTCCAGGGAGGATTTCTCATTGTGGATATATGACTGGTGAATAGCCCCGCCATTTCTTGTTAATCTTGGTGCCGATTAGCCGTGTGTTGTCATGCCCTTGTCCACTGTTTTGAGTCCATGGTGAAGTGGTGTCGTTCCCACATGGTCCATTCACTTCCATGCTCACTTCTAACCATTACATTCTCATTTCAAGCACTGCAGTTTTCTCCCGAAGTTCTGTGGTAGTCATCGGGGCATCTTGTTGCTAATTAGCTGAGGCCAAGTATTACGTTTCCGCAGCATAAGCTTGTGCTGTTGGTTGGCAACCTTCATGAAGTGCTGAGAAAGTCATACAAATTTTAAAATATGGCCAGAGCCTGTTTTTCTGTCCAAATAATTTCAGTCCCAGTGATTTATAGGTTTCTCACTGAACACGGATATTAGCAGACACATGCCAGCAGAAGAAAGCAGGAAGGGAATTGGCGAGGGGCATGGCTATATTCACAGGGCTCTTTGACCTCTCACTTCAAGATATGTGAATGGAAATGGGTTATTTGGGAACATATGCATCTCCTCTTTGCAGACATGCCCGCTTTATGATTATACCATGCAATTATTGGCAAAAAAATGCATTGGATGTTTTTTTTACTTATATATTTATATATATATATATATATATATTAGGGCTGTCAAAAGATTTATTTTTTTAATCGCGATTAATCGCATTTTGTCCATAGTTAACTCGCGATTAATCGCAAATTAATCGCATTTTTTGGCACATTTTTTTTTCTTCTTCTAAATGTACCTTAATGTATTTTTTTCATATTCTTAATACTTTTGACAACATAAGGGCAAATATACTTGATTTATGAAAATGTTTATTTAACACTTCAAATATCCCCTTACCAAAACATGGGATCAAAACAGGGTTATAAGAATACATCACAAACAATTAAAGTGAACATGTCACAGGAGATAGTGTAACAGGAGATAAGTACAGTTAGGATATAAGTGCATTGGCTTGCAAGTGATATCTCAGACTGGACGTACTTCTATGGTAGCTCATTTCATACCCACAGTACGCGCAGATGACTTTGGTCTTATCGACTGAACCATCTGGCAGTCTTTTGAAGGTGAATTTGCCGTTCACAAATCGATTTTAAACGCGTGTGGACGCGCCGCTTCCCAGTATTGCACGCTTGCTGGGCTGCCACTAGAGGATGATTGACAGGCGCTCTCCTTTAAACAACAACTTTTTGCGAGCGTTCGCGAGTGTTCCCGAGGCGGCGAGTCGAGCCCGGCGCCTCTGATTAGCATAAAGTAGATTCGACTTCAACTTTAGGCAAATGAGGAGCGGCCAACTCGCGCGCCGTCTCTCGACATTCGCCGCAACGCTACCAGAATGCATTGCACGGCTTTTCACATAGACAATGAATGGGACGCGGGGAAACACCGCTGCTTGTGGACACGTACCTTCCCTCTGGATCAAGACTACAGGTGCCACCGACGGCCATAAATCATACAATGCGCGTTTTTTTTTTTTTAAATACCGAGCGTTAATCGCGCGTTAAAAAAATTAACGGCGTTAAGAGGATGTTGCGTTAATGCGTTATTACCGCGTTAACTTTGACAGCCCTAATATATATATATATTCAATATTGCTGCATACTGGGAACAGTTCTGGATTGCATAATTGGCTCTGACTGGAACACTGAGACTCTTGTGGGTCCAATGAGCCTGATTGCATTCATATGTGCTGATGTTCGTCTCCATGGTAACCATTACACATGGTGAGACCATTTTTTAAAACTCGACATCACTGTTTAAAACCTCTAGGTTAATCACAGCCTTGTCAAAAATGTATAACCACAAACTAGAGACCGAGGGCATCCAGAGGAAGGATCGCTCTCCTGAGTAGACTGGCAGTTTTTCTGAGTAATTTCTAGAACAGAGGTGATTGTCACCCAATCATCATAAAAAAAAAAAAGCTAAAATCTCGAAATGTCCTATGAAGGCCTATTCCTCAAGGTCTTGGTGTCTTAAAAGTTATTTATAGGGTATGTTCTCAAGTGGTAGAAATGATTAAAGTTCCAGTCTGCAACATTTTTTTGATCATATTCACCGAAGCCAACACTATGCTCCGATAGAACAACATAAATCATCCGGTTTTAGAAAAAAAAACGCCCCTCTACGTGCACGTAGAGCCTGTTGTTTGTTTTGCAAAAAATCGACAGAGCCCGGATCATCCTGTCCAATCAGCACGCAGAGCTGTGTTCGTGCACACAGAGCCCCTCCCCCCTCGGGTCGTACCACTATCACAGGGGGGAGGCGGAGGGAAGTAGCGACAAGCTTCCAATTCCTCAGTTAAAAACCGAAATGAGGAGGTCCAAAACAACCAAGGAAAAGAAAACACAGGTGGGAAAATAAGGAAAAAAAGAAAGATTGCGACGGTGCCCGTGATAAAAACAGAGTCAACATCGGACCCGCGTTTCAAAGGTGCCGTGATCTAAGGGATTTCAAAGGGCACGGAGTCGAGGGGGAGGAGTTCGGTGGTCGTGGGGGAGGAGCGTGAGAGTTGTAAACATTCAAAATCTGACAGAGTGCCCTCCATCCGCCGGACTTGCCGACTGGGAAATTTAGTGATAAAAAGAAATTGTTGCAACGTATGAGACATAATAAAGCATGGGAGTGGCCAGACATGAAGTCACTACTGTTTATATGGGAAGGAACCAGAATATTATAGGTTCAGTCCCTCCAACAGCCTCTGTGTCCGGTCCATTCCTCTGAGAGAATCAGCACATCGCCTGCTCATAATTTTTCTTCATCCTTCCTGTATCGCTTTTCTGAAAATGTGAAGTGGTGATTTGCCTTTTTTCATAGCTCAGCAAATGCACTGAAGCTTCAGCAAGCATATTACTGGGATGTGTTTAGTGGAAATATTTGCTTTTCTAACTCTTTAGAGCAGGCAATTTACAAAATAAATGCAAGCAGAATTAATCAGGGGAAATGTCAAATAAACTGAGGGATGTGTCAGTTTGTTGGCAAAATATCCGTTTAGTTGGAACTTGCTGGAGAGAGAAACTCATCAGTTTAAGAATCAAGAATTTAGTTGTAGTTTGGAAATGTGTTTAACACTAATCTGATACTATTGATATTCAAAGAAATGCTCCTGATGACTAAGTAGATGATTATTATACATTCTAGCAGATTATTTATGTATTGCTCATACAGGTTACCATCTAACTGACATTTATAGAATATATAAATATAAAAAACCTGTATTTGTTAAATGAATAAAACCAACAGCTTTGCTTTTTATTAAACTTTATTGATTTCAAATGCCAGTACGGCTGTTTCAACCACTTCAAATGAATGCAAACATTAAATTACTGTCTAAATACACTATAATCCACTAGTATAAAATATATCTTACTGTAGTTCAAATTATACAAATACAGGCACATCAGTAGTGCAACAGGCTTGTTTATGTGCATTTCATCTTTAACATTTACATTTACATTTAGGTCATTTAGCAGACGCTTTTGTCCAAAGCGACTTACAATAAATACATTTGTCAAAAGAAGGAAACAAAGAAACCACGACGTATCATTGCCGATAAAGTAAGAGCTAAACATAGAACAAGTGTTAGGTCCTCATCTGAGTAAAGTAGTACTCCAAGAGCAACAGTGCTACGATCAGAGTGCTATAGGTACGTTTTTTTTTTGGGGGGGGGGGGTGTTAGTGGGTCATGCTATGTAGAGTCGAGGTGAAGTCTGAACAGGTGAGTCTTGAGCCTTTTTCGGAAGATGGCAAATGACTGCTGTCCTGACATTGGTCGGGAGTTCGTTCCACCACTGAGACGCCAGAACAGAGAAGAGTCTGGACTTTGCTGAGCGACATTTGTTTGATTTCAGCGATGGTGGTACCAGCCGGCCAGCTGAAGTAGAGGAGCGGAGTGCTCGCTTCGGGGCATGAGGTTTGACCAGTGTTTGAAGGAAGATGGGTGCCGTTCCATTGATGGCCTTGAAAGCCAATGTCATCGTCTTGAATTTGATGCGTGCTGCAACAGGGAGCCAGTGGAGGTCACGGAGGAGGGGGGTCACATGGGAGAATTTGGGTAGATTGAAGATAAGGCGTGCTGCAGCGTTCTGGATACGCTGCAATGGTTGTCCGGCCAGGAGAGAGTTGCAGTAGTCAAGGCGGGAGATGACCAGTGCTTGGACCAAGAGTTGCGTTGCATCCTTTGTGAGGAGGGTCCGAATCCTGCGGATATTGTAGAGGGCAAATCTGCAGGATCGGGCCACAGCAGTGATGTTGGGGGTGCAGGATAGTTGGTCATCGAGGATTACACCCAGGTTCCTCGCAGTTGAGGAAGGAAATACTGTGATGCCCTCGACAGTGACCGACAGGTCCATGCGAGGGCAGTCTTTCCCTGGGATGAAGAGGAGTTCGGTTTTATTCAGGTTAAGCTTGAGATGATGTGCAGTTGTCCAGACAGAGATGTCAGCCAGACAGTTCGAGATGCGAGTTGCAATGTGAGTGTCAGAGGACAGGCCTGAAAATAAACTGTAGGCCACCGATGCCAAACTGCTGGCAGATTGAGGGCAAATTTATTCACAAAATACTGTTTCATGGGAGTGAAGTAAAAAGAATGGCCATGGTTTGAATTATTTTGTCCACATTTTGTCTTGTATGAACATAAACATTGGAAGTGCACTACTTGTTTACACAAAGCAAATGATTTAAACAGCATTTGTATTGTATTGTCAAATTATTAATGAGCACATGTTCCAACGACCTTAAATGGTTCACAGTCCATTTTTGGCCCGATGGATCAGGAGATATGTGGTTTTATGCTCACACCGTGACGACTCAGTGGCTTCAATAGATTACAAGCCTTCATTAAAGTCTTCAACATCCACATTTAATTTCTTTCTGAAGGTTGGTTGCAACACGCTGCTCCTTCTTGTGTGTCTTCAGGATCTCCCCACTTTCCTCCATTCTGACCGCCGCTACCTCACGTGGCTTCGTGATTAAATACGGCCTCACGGAGGCCACAGAGAACTCAGCACTGTTGTTTCCACTCCGAGACTTGCGTCCAATTAAGAGAGTGTGTGTGTGTGTGTGTGTGTGTGTGTGTGTGTGTGTGTGTGTGTGTGTGTGTTGGGAGGGAGGTAGGAGATAAGGTTGCCGTGGCAGCAACCAGATTATAATTGTCTTGGAGTGGCACTAATCCCCTGTCCACCCTGGCCAGCTCGTTTTGTTCACCGCAAATCAAGGCACTTCCAATCCATCTGTCTGAAAGAGCGATTTCACAAATAGAGGGAGGTAGGGAAGGAGCTATGAAACAAAAGGAAAAAAACAATAGTAGATGGCCCTTTCCATCTGCACTTAAGCCACTACACAAGAATACAGGCGGCCATGCACGAACACTCACATTTACACACGACTCGCTTGTTGCTTCAGATTAATTCAACTAAACTAAAACTACAGCGCCTGATTTAGAGCTGATTTTTGTCCAGTTGGACTGGAAACATTTCAATTCTTAAAGAGAAACCCTGTTTTAACTTGTCAAAGTCAGTTAGGAAAGGTCAAGTGATATTGGGTAAAGATGTCTTTATTGAATCAGTCATTACTGAAGAACAGTCACAAACATACAGCCTCGGGTTAGTGTCGCAGTGAACACACAGACGCTAACGTATAGGCCGAAGCCACACATGGAGATTATTAGACATCAGTTTGGGTATTCTTGTCCTGTTGTTAGTTAGTAATTGGCTTTTTTCTTTTAGAACTGATAGCTGTAAATTCAGTTTGTAAGGATCCAGTACTAGGGGTGAAAAGCCCCCTATTTGTTTGGAGCATTTTACACATTTCACTTCAAAAAATGTTACGTGAGGCTCTGACTTTGAAAGATGTGGATGCTTAGCAGACCGGAAAAAAACGGTGTCAAATAATGAAGCTTAGTTGGTGCTCCTTGGCAGTTAGCGTTCACCCACCCGCTGCATTACAGGCAGAGCAACTGACGTAGTAACTGAGGGTGATAGTCCACACGGGGCAGGTGGGACGGGAGGCGGGTACATCAAACAAACACAGGAGACAATAGTCACGGGAGACGTTGAGTTGAGTGGTTTTGTTGCCTAAACCTAACTTCCTGTGAAGACAGGAGTTTATTTTGAAAGGACATACACATTTAAGAGCATATATGTACATGCTTTGAGCTCTGCTAAGCTGCATTATGTGATGCATTGAATGAGAATGAGATTTAGTCAGGGAGGATCAGGTGTCTTTGGAGTTGAGCCAATTGTCTAAAAGTCAGGATATCTCAGTTGTTGCTGTCATATTGACCATTCTGTTTTTTTTTATATATATTTTTTACAACATGCAGTTTGTACCTGGATATCTTATCTGGAGGAGGAGAAAACACACATAAATGCTGTTGTACACACAGACTGGCTGTAATCTTGCTTGCATAGTGTTCAGATGTCAGCCGGATATAAATGCAATCCGTACACTTGGCCGAATATTAAAGAAAAATCTCTGTCTAAGATGTAGATAGGTCATCTAATAACAACTCTTTCTGCTGTCTCAAAATGCTTGCTAAAAAGCCACGCATAAGCCTTTTTCTCTGAGCGGAAAATGAAGTTGGGCCTGTACAGCGGCATCGCTTCGAAAGACCTTGACTGACAGGGGAAGCCAAGCTAGCATTAATAAGCGCAAGTAAGCAAACTTCTGTATTGGCACTCAGTACTTTGTAATAGTGTGAGAAATGTTGCTGTCAGTACGAGGACTTTTTGTATCAGTTGGTGATTTTAGAAATCCTTGAAGGTCATGTATTCACTTCAGGAACTCCTAAAACGAGAATCAAACAGTCTCTTGAATAGTTTAATCCTGGCCTCCACACATTATAGGTTTAAAAACATCAAACAAAGGTATTTTTCAGCACAAAAGTTTACTTGGAGGCAGGAAAGAGTCCTGACACTGAAGATGGTGGATGGATGTGAACATTTGCCTTCAAGTCACCTTTCTTCAATTGATGACCCTTAGTTAAGATGACCCTAATGTGTTATAATAGTGTTGAATAGTGTTATACATAAATAACCAGAAATACCAAAATTAAAATAAAAGCAGTCTATATAATAAACCCATTATGTTGTTTTTTCTCTCTCACACAACCCCAGATAATGCCGCTGTAGTAGCCCTTAAAGGGGACATTTCATGCTCATTTCTGGGTTCCTACTTGAATTTTGTGTTTCTACTAAAAGCTATTTGCATATTTAATGTTTAAAAACTACTTTATTTTTCTCATACTATCTGTCTGATCATATCTGTATTCACCTTCTCTCTGAAACACTCCGTTTTAGCACCTGTCTCTTTAAGAAACCCTCCCCAAAAAGCCCAGTCAGCTCTGATTTGCTTGCTAGAAAAATATGGTGTAAAAGTTCTCCAGCCATGAAGATGTTAAGATGGGAGGCGATATTCTAATGAAACTGAAGGTGACATAGGGGGAGGAGTCAAATCTGATTGGCTTGTCCTGATCAAGGCAGCCAACAAAAAACTGACTGGGTTGTCTTATTTCGAAGTTTGCAGTGAAAAAGTGAGTCCCCCTTGATCTCAACCCAATATAAACGGTTCTACTTGTTTGAACACGTTAGCTGCTGTCTTCATTCAACAAACAGACACAAGAAAACGTGTTTTTGTCACATTTTCCAATGCACCGTGTAGGAATGTTTAACCTCCACACAGCCTGTATCCACGACACATTCTGGGTTTTAGAGTTCCTCATCATTGCTGGAGATTTTCGTTGAGTGGAACTAAATGTCCTTCCCTGCCCGGCGAACCACAATGAGCAGCTTTCATAATGATTTCACTGACAATGTAGTGATAGCATCGCTCGTAATGACACAGTATTGTTTGGTGCTGCCTGCCCAGGTGCCTGAGAACAGAGCTGGATTTGAAAGAGAATATTCATGAAGCAGACACACACACACACACACACACACACACACACAGGATCAAGGTTGTCTGTTCAGCCACGGTTCGCCCGGCTCAATCAGTAATTTTCATCTCAAAGAGGAAAATAAATCATAGAAGATCAGAACAATGGCTGGCGAGTGAGCTTACATGCATACAGCATTACCTGCACGTGTGAGCGTAAAAGTGCACCTGAGTGTACATACAACCATGCATTCATCTTCATCTCCTGCCATAGATATTCAAATGGCTCCATGTGAAAAATTGAATGGAGAGTCTGTTGAAGTGCTGGCTCTTCTTTTTCCTCTGTGGCCGAGACACAGTGCCCAGAGTGGCCTTTGATATGGTAATGACAGCCCACCGCAGGGGGGCCTGAGGGCCAGATGCACACTGGGATGCGTCCCAGGTGTCAGTCACAGTATGTAGTCTACCTGACTGTGGGAGATACCTTGCTTCCTAGAATTCAGGGTCTATTTTGTCTGCAATGGAAGGTCAATGTATGTGTAAGGTCCTGTTCCCGCTAGCAAACGCAGCACAGTTGGAATGTTTGTGAAGACATCGTTGAAGGCATTTCTCACTCATCCATGTTTGCGGCTATAGCATCACTTGTCTACATCCCTGCTTCCCCTCGTGCAGCACCTTTTTGGATTGGAGAGAGGCTTTAAACTCAGCTGTGCAACCTTATTTTAGGGTCTATGAGCGTTTTGTCAATGCCACTTTTATGGATCTGAACTAACCTGTGCTCACATATGATAACACACTTGATACTTCAGTGGGATCTGTGATCTGAATTTTGTATATTTTATGGTAAAAGGAGTGTATGAACATATTTACTGTATAAATTCGCCACAATACAAGTCACACATTTTTTTAGGTGCTTACACCTCCTCCCTGCAGTAGCAGACATGTTTTATTGAAGAATGGCTGTTTAATTTCCTTTATTTTAGATGCTGACTTTGTCACTGTAGAAGCCTATTTGTAGACATGTTTTATAAGAGAATAGTCACTGACAAAGTTCCGTTAATTTCCGATGCTTCATTTCCTTTACATTTTCACAATAAAAGCAATCTGTTGTTTTTGTCATAAAATACTCTGTATATCTCATATTCAGTTGGTGAATTGCTAACAAGATTGAAATCCTCCGATTTGTGTACGTAGACACACATTTTCAATGTTTTTGTGTCACAAGATTTTCAGACTAATGTAATTCAGATGCAGCTATCGGTTGTGCCTGTAGCAGTTTTTTTTTTTTTTTTTTTTTCAGTCAGTGGGGACAACGCTAAGTTTCTGGTTTTGTTCGGACCCCAAAGGTGTAGGTAGAAAGAGTTTAATGAAAGACACGAGAAGGAACAACAAGAGAATGCAGGCTGGGAGCTGGTTGGCTTGAAGAATTATCTCTGGGCTGAGCACATGGAACCACTCAGGCACTGAAGACACAGTACAGAACAGGCGAGCGGCGAGGCACACGGGAAATCTGCGTGCACAAGAAAGAAAACACAAGTAAATACAAAAAGCCACAAGCAAAACAAGAAACACTGGCAGGTCACTAATCTCTAGAAAAAGACACTGAGAACACACGGAGCAAATAGAGGAGCACTGAGCGAGACAGAATTATGTGGCAGAGTGAAGACCAGACTTTCATTGTCAGGTTGATGAGGTGAGTGGGAACAGGTGTGGCTCCAACCACGCCCCCTGCTGCCCACCCATGCCCTGCAGGAAGAAGAGAGAGAGAGAGAACGTCACAGATGCGTCACTTCACATTAACACTTTGGGACACGTGGTGTCCAACAGCGGTTTCCTGGTTGAACATCCCATGTTGTTTGTCCACCGTAAGTCGTCTTTCTCTATATTTCGCACTACGTCACCAGCTGTTACATAGTCACACGTTTAATTTGTGTCCAGCACGAAAACAGATCCCAGTTGACTTTCCATTGACAGTTTTTATGCTGAGAGTCACAAAAAATAATGTGTCCCTGTACACGACATCAATGGATTGCATGTTATGTCTATCGCACAAATTGCGATGAGACCTGAAACCTATTTTTGTCCTGTTTAGCCATGAACACTCCACTGATCTACGAGTGACGTCATGCATCCCACGTTCATATTTTGACCAGAGCTTTTTCCCTTCAAACCTTAGTCAACATTTTAAAGTGCGGAGGAAAGGCTGCTGGAAAATTACAGTACAGTTGGTTCGATAGAAATCAATACCACAATGAATGTGGTTGGAAGTTATTTGAAATTCTTCACATATTCCCTTTTAAAGCACTGTGGGAAACTGAAAAGTCTTCTTATCCAAGTTTGTCGCTGCAGCTTAGCATCTTTATGTTCAGCCAAGCCTGCCTCGTACCTGGTCTGGATCCCTCCCTGAGCTACACTCGTAGCACATAATGCTCCGCGAGCTACACTTCAGCACTTCGACAGGATGCTTACAGGGGCTGCAGACACCCGCTGGGCTTTCTGGCAAACAGCGTGGCACTGCAGACAGCTGGCATACAAGGCTCACACCACCTCTCCTATTTTCCCCAGGCGCTAAATGGGCTGTTAGGTAAAGTCGAGGTCATCCAGAAAAAAGGGAGGAAAATGAAAGCACAGAATTTCAATACACCGCTCCAATCTGGATCTCTTGTTCTCTCAGACAAAATGAAGTCCCGAGAGGCTCCGCTCCGGGCAAACGAGGTGCTGCAGTGTGTAAAGACAACAGCACCGAGCCCGGTAATATACACCTGTGGGCTCAGTCTAATGTCCTGAGTACTGAGCTGTAATTTAAAGTGGACGACACACTGCAACAGTGGTCTCTGTACACACACCGTTGAGCAAATGGCCTGCCTTATGAAACTATGTCTCATGCCTGATTAGCCAGTGGCCTCTTGGTATGATAGTAGCTGGTTGGTGTGTTGTCCAATCAGTCGTTAACATAAACACTGCAAACGAAGAGAAAGAACGAGAAGTAAAAGCAGTAAAAACATTGTTAGATTTTCATCTTCCAAACGATCCTTGAACATAGCATCTGTGACAAAAGCTTCCAGAAGGAAAAGCAACCACATTGAAAATGACTTCATTGTACATGTCTCATTGGTAAGGATATATAATATAAACACTGTCTCTTGGATGAGCTATTCTTGATTTGGATACAGCAGTTTGACACAAGAAAATGCTCAACTCAAGACGCACCTGACGGATTTTAAGACCTTTTAGATTGATCCGATTAAAATAGCTAAACTCAGTCTTCATGATGACGTGTTCAAAAGTATTCAGGATTTAGTTTGAAATCAAATAAAGCCTCATAGAAGGGTTGGGAATACATAACGACATTTCTACTTCAAAATAAACCTTATTCTTCACAAAGTGCAACAAATCAGTTTGGTAAAAAGAACCACAGGAAACTACATTGGTCACTTGTTATTTCTGTGTTGTTGCTGTGTTCTACATTTGCACATCTGCCTTCCCCAAATCCCCTCTCCTCCCGGTGATGGGAGCAGCAGCACCACACACTGTGTGGCATCTGCAGCTAAAGGTTCCTGTTAGCTGGGAGGCTGCGGAGCCTACCAGACACTGACAGGCAGGCTCGGAGGCGCCGTTAGCTGGGCACAGCGCTCCCCGGGTGGGCACAGAGATGACTGTCAGGGCCCGAAGGCTCAGCCGTAATTACCCCCACCCACCACAGCAACCATTACGAGCTCCCCAGAATATCTCCCTCCCTTCATGGGGCTCGCAGGAAGCATCAGCAGCCCGGCTGATGGGCGTTTCTGTCCTGCAACTGACGGAGCTGGTGGACTAATGTGATACAGCTGTGTGTGTGTGTGTGTGTGTGTGTGTGTGTGTGTGTGTGTGTGCGCGCGCACAGGTGGTGTGGGAATGCAAAATGTATGCAAGCACATAATCACAGATCCTTCATGAGCATTTACAGAAATAAACCTGAAGAGTTGGGCTCACAATCACCATGCTGTTTTTGGGGGGGTTGCTCTTTTTTTTGTTGATACTTATCACAATATATATTTGATGATAATAATAATAATAATAATAATACTCAATTTACAGTTTTGTATTGACATTGCATAACACATTTACATATATTCACTGAGATATTCATGTATGTATATTTTCAATCTTTCTATTAACAGAGTGACATGGATGAGGTATATAAAGGGTGTGGTTTACATTTTTAAGACCGATCTTTCTTTGGACAGAACCCTCAAGAAACCGATGGTTAATTATTTATAATATACAACTATTTATTGTCAAGGTCTTTAAGGGTTGATTACAAATGTCCAACGCTCCCTGTTGACCATCTCACTCGATCTCACACTACTTTCAACATCAAAATTGCAAACATGTTCCGGCAGTCTCTCTCCTTAGAGTGTAGGAGTTTTACTTTAATAAACACACAATTTTGGATCTCAGAAACTGACACAAACCCATAGAAACCCACAAAGACACTCATGGAGAGGTACGGCCTTTGTTGAATGGTAACAGGTGAAGGTGAATGTCTGACAGTGTGAAAGCGTTGCTCCATTGGCAACGACCTCGAGCTCAGCTGCAGCACAGATACAAACTGCATTGGCTGCTGAATTGAAATCCACTTGGCGATGAAAAATAACAAAACAGTTAGCAAAGAGAAGTTAGCAAAGTTTGTTAGCATGTGTCAATCAAATCTATAAGTCTCGGTGATCACAAGATATCCTCCATTTTCCAAAAAATCCAAACATTACAGAACTTGTTGCATTTCAGAGATATTGAAATGTAATATTTTGTTTCATTTAGTCACAAAACATCTCTTACATCACGCCTCTGGATTATCTGTCCAGACGCTTCCGATGAGTCACCGCTGTCAACCGGCGTGAACAATTTCTGTTGCCTTGGCAGAGTAGACGGCAGGCCGGGAGATTATAAATATTTGAATGTACATTTGAGGCATTTAGCAGATGCTGTTTATCCAGGGAGACTGCCGGTGACAACAGCAAAACAGAGCATCAATCTGATGAAAGGTAATAAATAAATGTAATAAAATAGCTAGAATGATGTATGACAGGTAAAGCCGTTGGGATCAAATTAATAGAAAAAAAAACATGTTGTTCCTCAATGAAAATGCAGCGCCCCTTTTCGGTGCAGAGGACACAGCAAGTGTGGCTACGTGATTCATTATTCCATTTTAGTCCGTCAGCTGATGCTCCAGTCCAAACCGAATGTGACGGTAGAGAAAGTGCCGGTTCCCATATGGCCCGCATTACGTGCCTGCAGAATGTGAAGCGATTTAAACTTCAGCAGAGCTCTAGAAAATCCCGCTGGGACTCGAAGGTCACCGACGATATCACGCTGTTCGGCTCGTCTCCTTTGCCGTACGTCACTGCATGTGTGCTGAGGCTTTTGTTGTCTGCGGCAGGTAAACAGGAAATTTAGTAACAGTTCAAAACCGGTGCCACAGCAACTATACTGTATCATTTGGAACATTATGAGTTACAGTGTATTAGCAACAAGGAATAGTAATAGGAAGACTATTCGCTATATAATGCTAGTCACGGCATAATTATAGGAGCAAACAACCATTTGCTATAAGAGATATAGTGGAGTAATGTCTACATGAGCAGAGAATGAAGTCACGCTCCCTCTGTGTGTGTTGTTAGCTGATTATGTTGACATTGCCGAGCCAGCCATGCAACCTTCTAGTTCGTGTTTATGCATGTGAGTGTGCTAGCATGCTGGCTAGCTCAGAGTTGATAAAGCCGTCCAGCCGATGGCGTCCGTGGAAGCCTTGCACCCACCCTCCGGTTCCCTCTCAGCTAAACGCTGTTAGCTCTGCCAGCACTGTATTTCTTGTTTGCACTGTTAGTGCTATTGGCACCATGAGCTGCATCGCCATGTTGAAAGCTGTTGAGACGCAATAGAGATGCTCCTGATCTCGTATTTTGCACTATTGTTAAAAATCAAACCTTGGCACTGGAACCCAGAATTGCGTCCTGAACATAGATCCAGGTATGTTCCCGTATAATGGTCCAAAAACATGGGACTTTCACCCAGGAGACTACTGTTAGTGTCCTGTTCAGCCAATAAGTTTTGTTGCATGTTTGTTTGGCTTTGCTTCAATTTCAGAAGAATTAAAGCCAAACTATAATGTTTTACACTAAACATAACCAAGTTTGAACCTGTCAACGTAGTTTCGTAGTGTACGTTTCTTTTAAAGGCTTGGATAAATTATCTGTAAAGCTCTGCAACATGTTTGAAAAATAATACACAAACAAACTTTTAAAAATAGAGAATAATTTGGCTTTGATTTGTTATCATCAATATCATATTGATTGATGAGATAATTGTGCAGATTTAGAATAATTTCCCGCCATTTACAGTCGCAGCAGTAAAGCCCGACTTCTCATTTGTTCAGTTGCTACTCGGTCGTTCCGTGTGCATATAATGGACTGCTTAACTTGTAATACTGTTGTTTGTCTTCTTCCTGTTGGCTAATGTAGCTCTTCTCAATCACGGCATGGGATGTGTGGTAAGCAATTAGCAGAAATTAACACCCCCCCACACACACACACACACACCTCTTTATCACATCACTGTTAGCTCCTGTGTTTCTGTGCTGATCACGAGCAGTAGGGAAGTCATTTCTATGCTGATGATGAGTGAGTCAGTCACCGCAGTCGGCCTAATTTGATCCACTATTCTAAGTATTATAAAGTGAGGCAGGTTAACCGAGGACAGAATGGGAATGCAGCTCAACGCTCAACAATAGCTGTAAATGTTAAGCGCTTTGTGAGGCATCAGAAAAATAGACTGTAAATAAAGAACATTTCCCCAAAAGTGAAGCCAAAACATCTCTATGGCCCCCTGGAGAGAAAGAAAGTTCCTGTCATTTTAAGTAGTCATCATCATCATCATAATCATCATCATCAGCTGATGTATGTTCAACTATTCATTTTCATAATAAGTTTTGTTTTTAATGAGGTAAAGTAAGAACATTGAAACAAAAAGAAACGCAACAAAGGTGCCTGGCTCACACTGGACACAAACAGGCTGGTGAAAGCCCTGTGTAATGTCCTGTCCACCACCCAGACCTCCTCTTTCCACCGTCTCATTGAAACATATTTATGGTATACGTCAGAGCAAATGTAATGCAAGGGAAATACATTTCTGTGGAAATTCCCTTCACAATGTGTTGCACAATTTCGTTGTCATCATTTTAGAGACTTGACGGAATCTCAAGATGGCAGCTCCCGTTTATGGGATATTTTGGCTTCACTTCTGTACAGTGGGGACACCTCTTCCATATATAGCCTACCATTAGTTAAATCAGATGTATTTGCCTATGAGAGAAACCATGTGGATTGACTTTATAACACAATTCCTATTGACAGGGAACATGGCAGTTAGTCTTTTGTTTGATTAAAGAAGTGGTGTGACTCTTCCAGCGCCCACCAGGGTTTTTAAAGCTGTTTTAATGATCTCATGAAGTACATTTGCATCGCAATAACTTTTGTGTTGGAAGACATATGCTAGGCTAATTGGTCAACGTTCCCATCCATTCAAAATCGCCTTGGAATAAAGTCAAGCACCAACAAGTCCCATGGGTGTTAGATGTAGAGTCACGTTTGGTTCAACTTGCACATTTCAGAGGCACATTCACATGCAAGTCAGGGGGAAGACACACCTTTGTAAACCATCTACAGCTGACACCTGTGCAGTAGGTAGCATATATTGGCTGATTGTGGAGAACAAACAGCAAAAAAATACTGTAAATTATCTCAAGACTGTAACTGTTGAGAAAAATGTATATATTATCTTCTGTGTACAATTTCAGCCTTTAAAGAGCCTTGAGACAGTCTCAAGACAAGCAGAAGGAAAGCTATGAGAATTCATATTCTTCGCCCAATACACCATTACAACTGCCCATAACGGTACAATTGTTAAAAGATTATTGCACTTCAACCAACACTACTGCTGTTCCCAAGCAGTTTTGCTCCTTTTTTAAAAGTGCTCTCCAGGCAAACAACCCGCGGTGCACAAATAATGTTTTCGATCGAGCAATCTCCCATAGGTCTGACCTTGGCAGCTTTTATCAGGTGATGAATACTTGAAAAAAGATTGCATTGTTTTCCAGACCAATACCACCGCTCTTTAGCCAGCCCCCAAAACACAGCGATCCTCTCTACCTTAAAGCAAAAGAGAGAGATGCCAGATTGTCAGCAAATTGATCATTTTATCCCGTTTGGAGAAAAGTTATGAATGATGATGGGATCTGTTATCTGTCTCTCAAAGGACATCTGAGACACTTTAAACTGCAGGCCTTGACAGAGGTGTGATGAGGGGACTAATTAAATTAATAAATTAAAGATAATACCTATAAACAGCCAGTGTTAACATGCACTCACCGTGAAATGAGAGCAACACTAGGTGTTATGGATGAATACCTGTCTTCGAGCTGTCTGTCATGAGCAGCTGATTGCCAGTCAGTTAGAAAAAGCCACGATAGAAAGTTAATTAGAACGTCCGCTGCAATGTAAATACACCGTTGCAGAGATGCTCATCTTGATACCATGACACCCTTAAAAAAATCTTTAAAGTGTGTGCTTGAAGCTTGTGCTACTGTTAAACGAAGAGTTAAAAGGCGTCTATTGTAGCGAGGTGCAGGCACACTGACGTTGAGGAAATGAGGAGAAAGCTGCACCTTATAAAAATTGTATATTTTCATATTATATTCTATTAAGGCGAGAACCCCGCAGGCAAGAACATTGTTTTTCATGCTCCGGTCATTTTTGAGATTTTGGGGTATTTGGCTTCCAAATCATGTCTTCGGTCAGACTAGTGGAGAGAAAACGTTCAATATACAAGCTACATTGCTGTAGATTTCTCCTAAATTCACCAAAGTAACCATAAAAATAAAAAAAAGAGAAAGCCAACATTCACTCTGTAAAAACCATTGAAAATGTTGAACCTGGCTCTATCCAATGTTCAGATTTCTGTTCAAGAAATGTATGCACATATATCTAAACATATTCAGATAACTTTTAATACAAATCATAACTATCTTTTAAGTTGCATGTGACTGATTCACCTGTACAGACTTCAAAACATTTGAAATTTTACAAACCATCTTTCTTTCAATTAGTTTTTTCTCATACTCTGTGTGGGACATTTCCACTATGCTCTTAGATACACCAAAGCTGTATTCCCATCTTCATACTGGTGCTCATTAGTACATCAAAGTGAGGGCCCAGGTGAGTCCAATGTTTCCACACTGAAATAAGGGGTTATCAGCATCAAACATCTTGAAATATCATTCTGTTTCTGTCAGGTTCACAACAAATGTGCAGCTCCTCACCTCCTCCCAGCTGGGGTAAATAACAGCCGATACACAGGCTGTAAATCCTCAGCACCTTGTCCAGACACTTTCCCCCCAGCGAGCGTTTGGCCGCCAGCACGCGCCGTCTCATTAGCATTGGCTCGGTTTCCTCAGATTAGCCATAATTAAACTGTGAAATTGGAGCCGTTACCTTAAGTCAGGACACGGCGAGGACACCATGAGCTTGGTGACAGCGCCGGGGCGGGACGCTGTGGGGGGAGGAGGAGGAGGGGGGAGGTTGATGCTGCCATCTTGGCTCGCTGCCACAGGTCCTCCCCTCTGCTTTCAGAGAAGCAGACGGCCAGTTCATGAAATAGAGATTCCCAGTGAGTGTCTGGTCCAAGACGGACCTTCAGCATTGTCGGTGTCAGTGTGCCGGTTTACACTGCGGACAGAGGAAGTCGCTTTAACTTCCTTCATACAGCTCATGCACATTAACACTGGTCAGTGCTGACTCCATCTCATCGGTCAGTCCATCCCCTTTGTGTGCACCTGTAACTTGCTTGCTTTTAGCAATTTTTAAATGTCTTGCTCAAAAGTTTCTTAGTAGCAGTAAAAGTGGTAATGCTGAGATTAAATGAAAAAAAAGGCCTTTTTAACACCTTTACATCACAACCCTGAGCACTGTTCACCTAATTAAGAATATATGCCGGACAAATGACCAAAAAACAACAACATTTATTTCATATTTTTCCTTTCAAACTAAATATGACAAGTGCTTGCATACACTAGTACCGACAAAACCAAGCAGTCAACCATTAATGTCATCCATCCATCAATTTTTAGCAGCAAGAGACGTCGAAAGCCAAAGTAGAAACTATCGCTAAAAATTGCGAGTCGACTTCGTTTGAACTAACTCACTAAAGAAGCTAAAGATGCACTGACTTCAGTTTCACTGGAAATGTAACACTTAATGTATCGCTTGTTAAGGGAAAACATTACAAAGACACAAAACGTTTTAGTTTAACTTGCTTGCTGATGACTAGAAGGGTCATTTGACAGGTCACTAATATGGCCGACAGCTTTGGTTCCTAGTTGTGAAAGGAACACAATGACTATTTTTATAGCAGTTATTCTCTTTGTTTGACCTTGAATTCTTAAAGAAAAGCAGGCCTCAATCTGGGTTTAACAACAGAAATGTGAAAACATCCCATAATTAACTCCTACACAGGTCGTGCAGTATAATCCAAGTCTTATTTTTCCAGTATGCTTGCTATTTCCCAAACACATGCATTTTCACTTCAACCTCACTATTTAAGGCACTCAGGACTCATCCGCACTCACACAGTCAAGTAGCCTGCCTGCAAAAGTGTTTTGACCATGAACTCCCTGGATAAAATGACCTGTCGTGACCTCTCGGATAATCACAGCCTCATGAAACTTTAGAACCACAAACTATAGACCGAGGGCATTCAGAGGATGTATGAATTCCCTTGCTTAATTGACAATAACAGGGTTTCTGAGCAATTTCCACACCTTTCATTTCTTGACAAATCTCGAAATGTCAAAAGTTTCATAGACTAAATAACAGTGTGGCTTTAGTTATGGTGCTCATCAAGGTTTTGGTGACTTATTATGGAATTTTTAAACTATTTTTTCTAAATTCTCAAGTGGTAAAAATGATTAAATTATGCACCAAATCTGTGTAATTGTATAAACACAGAAATTGCTGCAACAATGTTTGAGAAATAATAAAGCATGGGGATGGCAGTTATAATAATAATAATACCTTTTATTTATAGGCGCCTTTCTGAGCACTCAAGGACACGTACAGTGAATAAAAGTACAAAACCAACCAACCAATAAAATACAAAACAACAATTAGTTAAAAGTAGACAGTTACAATTTTGACAGTGCAATTTAAATCATAGAGCAAAAAAAGCAGTCTTAAACATTGCCCCACGTGGCAATGACGAGCGAGGGGGACAGTCGGGTGAATAGAGGAGCAGGATATGAGGGTGTGACAGGGAGTGGCAACATGGAGGAGGTCAGACAGGTATGAGGGGCGAGGTTGTGGATGACCTTGAATGTAAACAGGAGTATTTTGAAATCAATGGGAGCAGCTGAATTCTGAACCAGTGGAAGTTCATGGAGGGATTTGTGAGTAAGAACAAAGAGGAGGGAATGGCAATAATCCAGGCAAGATTGGTATATATTTGGATAGTGTTGATTTTGTACCAATAAGGATCACCTCCATTTTGTCACTGTTTAATTTAATAAGATTTGATGAAAACCAGGATTTTATGTCTGCTATACAGTCAGTAATGGAGGAGGGTGACAGTGGGTTTGCTGTTGAGGTAGACCTGGGTGTCAGTGTAAATTGATGTACTTAAGATGTTGTTGTTATATGTTTTCATCATGATATTGTAAAGCTCACAATTCATTTGAATTAAATCAAGCGTAGCGTTAGTTCTGGCAGGCCACGACGTCAAGCTCTAAATCAGCAGCAACAACGTAGCTGTCAAAACCGAGGAGATCAGCTGACGGCTCAGCTGACTCCCCGTACCCGCTTCCTATTGGGAAATTGCATTCAGAGCGCGCTATTTAAACCGCTCTAGCCTGACCTCCCTCATTGCTTCCTCTGCCGGCTTTTTCAACCCACCTCCACCCCAGCTCCTCCTGTCATCTGTTATGTACCTTACCATTGTTCTTGTTGGTCTGCTCTGTCTGGGGTTTTTCTTGCTGCTACGCTCCCTGCTTATGCCGTTCATGATGGCTCATGAAGGGCAGGAAGGTGCTCTTCCTGCCTCAGGCTTTCCACGCAAGCGCGTGGAAGAGCAGGGAGTCCCAGAACAGTACCATACCGCCAAATGAAACTTGTGCAAATAAATAAAGATTCTTTTTGACAAAGTGGTCCTGACTGAATTAATTAATTAATTTCTTAAAGTCCCAGTCGGGAACATTTTTTTGATCATGTTCACCGAAGTCGACACTATGCTCCGATAGAACAACATAAATCATCCAGTTTTAGAAAAAAAAGCACCTCTACGTGCACGTAGAGCCTGTTGTTTGTTTTGCAAAAAATCGACAGAGCCCGGATCATCCTGTCCAATCAGCATGCAGGGCTGTGTTTGTGCACACACAGAGCCCCTCTCCCCTTGGGTCATTCCACTATCACAGGGGTAGGCGGAGGGAAGTAGCAACAAGCTTCCAATTCCTCGTTAAAAACCAAAACGAGGAGGTCCAAAACAACCAAGGAAAAGAAAACACAGGTGGGAAAATAAGGAAAAAAAGAAAGATTGCAACGGTGTCCGTGATAAAACCAGAGTCAAAATCGTACCCACGTTTTAAAGGTGGCGTGATCTAAGGGATTTCAAAGGGCACGAAGTTGAGGGGAAGGAGCTCGGTGGTCGTGAGGGAGGAGCGTGAGAGTTGTAAACATTCAAAATCTGACAGAGTGCCCTCGAGCCACTGGACTTGCCGACTGGGACTTTAATTAAGTTATTTTGATTTCTGATTTCTGACACACAAACTGCTGAGGTGCAGCTTAACTTATTCTTCAGGTTCATCTACTGTCGACCTGATATACTCCCCTAAAAAAAGACAAAACAATGGGTCTATGATAAATAGGGGTGGAGCAGAAGAGATTAAAACAGAGTTGTTTCAGTAGTTTGCGGAAGTATCGTGATTCATCCTTAAATCAGTCAATGAAAACACCTAAAAAACCCTCCCTAACAAATGAAAGATTCATACTTCATGCGATGCCAGTGAAGTGCAGCCAATGTCCTACTCTTCAGAATCAGTGGTCTTTTCTTTTCACACGATAGACTGTTGGTTTAAAGAGGAATTCAGTGGCATTACTGTTGCATTAAGTCAATTGATTTGTTGTTGTGTGTTTTGAATTTTAAACTCTTGTGTCGTTGCCGTGCCGGGTCTACAAGCGCATACTAGCTTACAAGTCACGTTCTGGCTTCATGATGTAATTTCTGTGTAACAAACATATTTCAACATCCGGCACATTTCTTTGTAGCAGAAAACCACCTTTTCTCCAGTGTGAAGTTGTGCGTAATCTTCCCCTGTGCATTCAATTTGAACATATACTTCTGACTTCATGTCCCTCTCTCGGCTTTTGAAGCATTTTGTTGTTTTTGCACCAGTTTCCTCCCGGCTGAGATTCCATGTCATACTGTGTCACTGTTTGTCGTCCTTTGTGTTTCTCCTTCCCGAAGCTCTCTCTGGATTTTGTTTTTCTCACGTATGCGGGTTTATATTATTCTCTTTCTTGTAAGAGAGTATATTTTATTTATGAAAATGCAGTGAGTTAAAGTAAGACAGTCTTTTACCGAAGAGAAGATAAGACAGCTGTGACTGCAAATACCAGGGGTATTCCGAAATGCAAGTCGTAGCGGTCAGCGGTGTCACGTGTCCAGGACGGTTGGAGTCATAATTAAAATCGAATAACTCCAAAAACTGTATACACAAAGCATATTTCTGGATATTCAACCCGATCTCATGGGAAGGCTTGTAAATAGCACAACATTTCCAGCGTTTCTAATTGCAGTCAGTTCAGATTACGTGGCGTACAATGTATATGGTGTTCTTATTGTGTGCAATATGACTTACAAATTGTGGTGTCATTCATAATTGGTGAGAGCGAGCTGGTCTGTGACAGCCTAGTCTCACGGCAGTTGGTGAAATAATCATTTAAATGTTGAGTTCGTGTACAGGACACACATTTTCCATTATTTTTGTGTCGCTCAGCACCAAAGAAAAAATGCCAACAGAAAGTCAGTCAGCATCCTTTTTCATGATGGACGCACAAATTAAGCACCCATGTGACAATGCAACAGCTGGAGTGACGTAGTATTAAATGTTGAGGTAGACTATGGTGGGTCAAAGAAACACTTTCAACCTCGAGAGTGGTGTTCGTGTCCCAAAGTGTTGTTCAGTGACGCGTTTGTGAACTAGGTTTTGTTGCGCCATGCCATCCCAAACTTAAACTTACACGTATTAGCTTGAAAGTCGTGCCGAGTAACATGCAAATAAAAAAATAAAAAATGTGTGTGTACATTTTTAGCACAAGCTTGTACACATGTGTGAGGTGTTCGTAGCACCAGTTCATAGGCTGACTGACCTGAGAGGTGATGCTTATTTCAAAATGTCTATAAGGAGCCAGGCCAGGATACATATACCAGTATACAGTGTGTTATTTTTTCAGTTTAGGGTTTCTTAGTAGTTTCAACAGAAGTGCTCGCCATCCATTCGCCAAAGGATGCAATTTTTGTAGAACTCT
Source organism: Eutrigla gurnardus (assembly GCF_963514095.1). NCBI lineage: Eukaryota > Metazoa > Chordata > Actinopteri > Perciformes > Triglidae > Eutrigla > Eutrigla gurnardus. Next base: position 12,678,821 of record NC_139918.1, read on the forward strand.
CCAAATGTTGGTGTCCTAATGTGTTTTTGGGGGGATTTTTATACAATATTTTTTTAATTCATTTTCAAGCACCAAATCTGTGTCAAAAATTTTGTCAACCCAGAAATGTCTGCAACAACTCATGAGACATAATAGAGGATGGGAACGGCCATCACATGCTTCCATCATACTTTTATCTCATTGTGAACACTTTATCATTTCAATAATGGACCGCAATGATGGAAGATTATTGTTCTGAATTTCCGATGAGTTGTGTTTAGTTTATTCAGAATGACTCGTCGGGTCGTAGCTAGCGAGAGCGGAACGCCGCCGAGTGTTTCTGTGCCAGGCGAGGAGGACGAGTGGGTTTCAAGCAGCACTCCTGCACGCCAGAGAATGCCTGGCGGCCATGTTTAGTCAGGAGACCGTCCTGCTGGAGTTTGAGGGGCGGGTGGGATGCAGTGGGAGGTATGGAGGGGTGGGGGGGATTTGGGCCCAGGGGGTCGTTGTCATGACGAAGACATGGGTCTGGACCGATGGGGTGCAGCTAATGATGAATAATTATGCATGTTTTCTTTTTCTCTTTCTTTAATATTGTTGTTCTTTTTCGCCGACCTCGCCCCTGATTTCCCGGTGTTTGGAAAAACAAGAAATGACTTTGATGAATGGAGACTAAACGGTGTTGCAGAGAATCCTGTTCGCTGCGGAAACAACACTCCCCTCAGGGCAGGGTCGCTGCCATTTTGTAATATGTGCTCTCCGGGTCACATGTATTTAATATTCCTCGGCCGGCTGTTTGCAGCCTTGCCAAGTGCAGCTAATGGTAGCGCTAACTTGTGCACGGTGCATTACTGCGGGGGCCGAGCTCGGCTGATGAATTTAGGCGCACATTATAGCGAGAAGCCCACATTCGAATCCTAATCAGTCAGCTAATGAAGGTGATCTCAAACCTGAAGGCTAAACTGTTGAGCTTAAATACGACTGCAGGAGTGTCACAGATAAAACAAGTAATGCACAGCCATATCTGAAGCGTTAAATATGCCATGTACAGCTTTGAAAAATGAATTGTTGTCCATGCATGAGAGTGAGTGTATTTTCTTCACTTGAGGAACCAAATTTCCTCACAAGATTCAAAGCAGGACGTTTTTGTTTGCTCTAATTTCTTTGAACGGGTTCTTTGTATCATTGGGGTGTGAACTAAAGGGGCACTTCACCCAAATTACAAAACAAGTATCTCATTTGCCTCCTGTGGTATCTTTCTTTGCAGATCCTTTGAGTTGAATTTGCCCAGCTTTTGAGATGTGCCTCTAAATGCTGGAAATAAACAGCACCCAAAGTATTGGAAAAAAATTAGCATCTCCTTCCAAAGTAATGCCCTCATTTCTCACTGTAAACACTTTCATTGGACATACTTTCCCACTGAAGAACTAGTTTTTATGTGTGTGATTTTTACCAGCCAATCCTTTTAAGGTTAAAGCTGGTGTTTTTCTGTGTTTCTTTTTGTCAACAAATCCCATAAAGAGACCAACACCTACAAAGCCTCTCAGTACTTCTCTCTCTTGGCTGTGGCTCTCAGCCCAAGCCTGTTGCTCTCAACTGAAGATGTAAATCTTTTAAAATGTCTAACAACTGCACACTTTAATTGTTTAAAAGGTAATTCAATTTCAGAAAACAACTGATCGATGTAGTTTTTAGCAAATATTAAACTCAACTACCACGATTAGTGCATTTCTTGAGGACTACTTTCAGGAGCCGATGAATCCACATTTGGTGCCATACGGATATTTGTGGCAGCAGGACGGTGTTTTGGGGATTGAGTCAAAATAAACGACCGTGTGTGTTGATGGTAATGAAGAAACATGTCATCCAGTGCAAAGGTGTGGCTCATTGATGTGATTTTGTGACTAAATCCCTGAGTTTTGGCTGAATTATCTTTATTGATAGCCATTAATCTTTCAATTGCATTGCTGATGCTAATCGCTAGCATACTGGCTTTTGTTTTGATTATGGCTAGATAATAATTCTGTAAAGTGTCTGTTATAGTGAGAAACTGCAATATAACTCATAAACATTTGTGAATTTGATTTTACATGCAAGGTTGGGATATGTATAGCTACCGTTTAGCATTAGCACTAGCTATGTGTATGTTTGTGCTTAGCATTCATGCTATCAATTAGCATAAGCAATTCATGAGCTAATTTATTGGGTGTCACATATGCTGCTGTCCTAAGTCTTTAGTCAGGAGACGTTGGTTTTATAGGAGGGGGTGGGGAGGGGGGTTCATTTGTGATGAAATCTGCCTCCTTATACGTCTCCTGGCTCCAAATCAGCCGATAGCAACATTTTATTACAATAGCATGTGTCAACCAGTAGATGGCATGCACTTTGTAGAAAGCAAAATGTACAGATTTGGAACTAAATTCATCAACAACAACATTGGTTTTCAGCTGAAAAAAGAAGTTTGGCAGTTTATATAACAACAGAGCTCTAAAAGAAAAATATAGAATATAACCGTCATTTTCTTTAGAATTAAAGAAAACATTTTAAAAATGCTTGCAACTGATGTCACACAGGCGGCTAGCAGCTAACATGAACAACATGAACGGTGTTTACAGATCTAAGAATATTTACCTGAGGGGGGACTGATGGGTTGGCACTACGCTTGCATGAAGACATTGGAAGTCGCAAGCATGGACTTAAAGGTACGCACAGCCAGCCGCTATGTAAACAAAGCACAGAGAAGCTTAGATTACAACACACGCGGAGGGAGAGCAACCTTATTCTCCACTCAGGTAGCCATTACTCCACTGTATCTACATAGCTAACAGTTGTTTGCTGCTAAATTAAAGCTCTGAAGTTGGAACTCATCACCTTTTAAAATGATTTCTAATGACAATATTTCACTTCCTGGAAAGCTTAAAGTATTGAACTTCTGTTAGTTGGTGTACAGTACATAATCATTTTAGCTACTAAGTATGTGTTTGCACTTGCAGTGTGGCTTTGCAGGTTGAAACATGGATCAACGTGACATTTTGTAAAACAGTTGGTCGTACAATAAAGTCTAATAAGTGTTTCAGTTACAGTGAAAAGCAAAATGAATAAGACGATGTTGTACTGTGACAGCAATCTAGAGAAGCTATGCACATACAGCACCCTGCCACTATCACTCTGTCTTTGACTCTCTATCTATCTACCAAATGTTGGTGTGAAGCCATGAACAGCCTTTTTATTTGGTCACTGCTCATTTAGGTTCTGCCTCCTTTCAGCTCTTATGCACACGAATCCCTCAAAACGTTGCCTGAAAGAACTTCCGAACCGCATCCTTTTCACTATCAGGGATGCGTTTCCAGTGCCGCTGAGCTGAATGCTGAAAAGGAAAAATGTGTATGTGAAACATGCACTACATAGATACACACACACACAAACACACACACACACACACACACACTTTGTATCTCTACATATATATAAAAAAGCTAACACACACTTCCTAATCCTAACTCCTCACCCTTGCATATGAACACGCAAACCATTTTAAAACAGATTCCCTCAAATATGGCATCAGTCCCTCACACACACACACACGCACACACACATGCACACCCACACACACACACACACACACACACACACACACACACACACACACACACACACACAGGCAGCCAGCAGGCAGACGTGTGGGTGATTGAATGTGAGGGAGAGGCGAGACGACAAGCGTAGCATTCACCTTGATCAACAGCCTTTTCTCGGCTTTGAAGAACTGTGCATGCTAACGCTGCTGCTCTATTTCAACAAGCTAACCTCGGCAAATGTCTGTCACACACACACAAACACACACTCAATGGAGCTGTGTTGGGAGGCTCTGTGCACGTGAGTATGTGAAGGATTGTCTGGGTAGTGTTGGGGAGGGTCACACTGACACATTTGGTTTGTGGTTGGATATATTAGATTACTATATCGGATGTATTTATGTTTGATGGGCGGCTGACCGTCGTGGTCAATCTGGGTTACAAATGATAATGTATTCTCTTGTCAAATCAACAAATGAGTTTGTATCATGTCTTCATGCCGTTTTGGATGAAAAAATAATGGCCACAAATATCTGACCTCTTGCAGGATAATTGTATCATTCTTATCTTAGCGTATCTTGATGGATAACGTGACGGATGTCACCTGTGTATATATTAGGGGTGGGACGATACGGGTAACTCACGATTCGATACTGTGACGATATTTGGCCCACGATAACGATAATATCACGATACACGATATCTGCGATATTCGATATATTGCAAGAAATTTCATCAACGATATATCACGATATGTGACTTAAAAAGAAAAAATATGCATAAAAAATAAATTCCAAAACTTCGTACAATGTACAAATGAATAAACACTGTCCAGCTGGACACATTAAAGTGCATGAACATTAATAACATGTCTTATGTAAACCAGGACAGTGCTTTCTGATACTGAAAAGTCAGTAGCAACTTGTTTTATGTAAACTTGGGCCCGTTTTAGTTTAACAATAGCTAAACAAGATAAGAATAACATCAGAATTAAATGAAATATTGGGCACATTTCAGTATGCAACCAATTATGTGCAGAGTTATGTTCACCCATCCAGTACCTGGGAAGTCGGGCCTCATGCCCTCAGAGCTGGGTGAAAACCGCTTGGAGCTCACAGCAACACCGGGCAGCACACGGCTCCGCGCATGACGCTCATTTTTGAACCGGTGCTGCTCTAGCGGGGGAAACGAGGGCAGCGCCGGCGGGGAGCCGGCGGGTCACGTCGGCGGACCCTCCTCTTCCGCCTCGGGGTACCCGATGCCAGAGTCCTTGAGTCCGTGAGCCTCTAAACTCTAGCGCGTCGCTCGGAATCCTGCCCGTAAATAGGCAATCAGACCGGGCAGCGGGCGGCCCCCGCGGATCCGCTCCGGAGAACCGTAAACTCTTAGACGCACCGACGGGAGTCTAAAAAAACCCGTAGACCCAAAATATCGATATTTGCCGTCAGTGTATCGATTTATTTATTGCGACAGAGAGCGCAACAATATATTGCAATATCGATTTTTTTTCCCACCCCTAGTATATATATTGGCATGCATTCATGAGAATTGTAAATTCATATAATTAAAGCCAAAATAATACCATATAAGGTGGCACGTACTGCCTCATAGCCTATGTCCAATATTAAAGGTCCCATATTATGAAAAACAGGCTTTCTCTGGACTCTACACCTATAAACTGCTCCCAGAATGAGGAAAACAAACGACTCCTGCATGGTCTCTGCAGCCCACCCACTGGTACAACGGCACTCCTACAGGCTGTTCAGATTCAGCTCCCGCCATTACGTAACAAAGGTAGTCATTTGCATCGGCCGAACTCCTCTGCGCGATGATAGGAGATATCCGAGAGGGGGCGTTCATCACCGAGGTGAAGTTCGGTGTGTCCTGCGGTGAGATGCCCAGGGACTGCAGATGGAAATGAGCTTTTAGCTATAATCTGGTACAAGCCATCTTTTTACTCCGCGTAATTAATGAACCTTATACATGGTCCTTTAAAAAAAAAAAAAAAAAAAAATCAACATAAGTGCTTATATTCGGTCCCAGCTACAGAATAACAGAAGAAACAGTGGTTGCTTTTCATTTTTAATGACAATGTGCCGGCTACGATTCATGCTAGCTTCTATGTGTGTGCTAACCACTTCACATTGGACTGCTTCAGGAACGAGGGTTAGTACAAAGCTGGCTTTGCCTCGACACTGTCCCTCTTAAAAGGATCTGTCCCAACATAGGCAAGCCATAGAGATACATCCACCGTTAACATTGCCGCATGCTACCGCTAGCGTAAGTGGCATCCTCTCCGTCTCTCTCCAAGTAGGCGTTGACAGGCGGAGCTCATTAGCATTTAAAGGTGCAGACACAGAAACAGCCTGTTCTCAGGAGCAATCTCATTTGAGCAACTTTTAGACGGCTGAAATTCAGGACCACGGATTGGTTTGGGGCAATGCATATTGAAAACAGTGTTGTTGGACCTCTGACAGCTGTGTGAAATTGATGAAAATCAGTATAATATGGCACCTTTAAAGTCCTGGACGTTCATAGATGAAAGTCCATAATTTAACAGCATCAGCAGTAAGATTAAGGGTCTTGCTAAAGACAAGGATTCGGGACGAATAACTCTGTATTCGTTCCTAAGAGAAAGTCAAAATAGGAGAACATTGGTGAATGCAAAGTTCCCCCAAATCACATCCTGTAGGTCACTTCAAGATGAGATGAAATGAAAGATGATTTTTTTAACCCATGAGATCACATTCCCAGTCATATTGTGTATTTAACAAAAAAAATGTACATCAAAATCCAGATATCTTTCTTGGTTTAAAACCAAATATTACACGTGCTTATGTAAGCTAGTACCAACCAATTTCAACCAGTAGTATCATGACATCCATCAGGGGTGTGCATTGGCACTGGTAGAGCGGGTTGGCTGGTAACTGCAAGAGTGCTGGTTCGATCCCCGGCTCCTCCTAGCTGAGTGCCTGGTGTCCCTGAGCAAGACGCCTCACCCTACTTGCTCCTGACGAGCTGGCTGCGTGATTGACTCCGCCGTCGGTGTGTGAATGGGTGTATGAATTCTACGATGCATTGCGATGCATCAAAATTCTACTGCACACAACAAGGCAAATTTTTCATCAGTCATGAGGCAATACAAGCAGTCAGATTGAACAACAGATTTTATTGGCTGCTATGTGTGTATTATCACTCTCCTGTATCTTTGACATAAATGTCATTAAATAAAATAAAATTGAATGGTACAGGGTATTGGATATGGCATTTTCAAACCTGTAAATGAAAACATAAATCACTGCTTTCAGTGCTTTGAATGAGAAATGTTTCTCTTCTCCCTGCTTTTGACCATATTCACTGAAACCGACACTATGCTGCGATAGAACAACATAAATCATCCGGATTTAGAAAAAAAATGCGCCTCTACGTGCATGTAGAGGCTGGTTTCTGTTTTGGAAAAAATCCACCGCGCCCGTATCATCCTGTCCACTCAGCACAGTTCACAGTTTGTGCACACGCCACAGATCCCACCTCCCCCCTCACGCATGTTACAATATCACAGGCACATGCCTAAAGCTAGGCATACGCTAAATGACGTTAGCAGTTGCTATCTATGAGTAAGTTAGCCAGCCTACCTCTGTGAAGCATGTACTCCATGCCGTTTATCGATGAGAGAAGACACGGGCGCGTTCACAGAATCTGGTGCACGCGCACTGATGAGCACTCGATGGGAGGGAGGGAGGAGCTCGGTGGTAGAGGGGGAGGGGCCTGAGTGTTGGAAACATTCCAAATGTGACTCGATCTGCCAGACTTCACAACTTTATTGTCCACTTGAGGCCAGAACATAAGTGACATAATCGATTATGGCACGTTGCCGCATCGATGCTGAATCGTGCATGCTTGTTTTCTGAATGGAGTCCGGATTGATCGGAGCTAGGCTATGCTAACAGCGTAGCTGCTCCATCAACACTTAAAATAACTTCATCTAGATATAAATACAGCAGTGACCTTGTTGGTTCTACAGAGACAGTCTATGGTTTTCAAATTCACCTCTATTTTCACCCATTTGTGTCATTGCATTGACTCTGGATGCAGTCATGTGAAACGTGAGGCGTTTGGTGTGAACACACCATACGTGTTATTATTGTAGCTAGACTGCTAAGGTGCACAAATTGCTCTTTTCCTGCCAATTTTGAGGTGTTACAAACAGCTTTAGGTGCATCTCCATCACTCTCTCGACCGGAGTAGGGCCGGTTCATTTGCATGTAGTTCTGGAAAACCACAATGGATTACAGTTAGATCAGGTTAATGTGGATGCATATAAATGGCTTCTTAGTCAAGGTTAGGGAAAGATTAGGGTCATTTTTGAAGTAAAGCAACGCTGACTGTGAAGATCGTGAAAAAAAAAAAGAGAAAAAGATGCAGGATACACGTGAATCTGAGACAAGACAATGTTGGGGAAGTGCCTCTGAAGAACGTCCTAAATGTTCTTTTACGAAAACTCCTTAAGAAGGACGTTTACAAACGTGACAGTAACCCTTAGCACTGGCTGCAGGCGTGCCAGCGTTGTGTGGCGGCACCGCACAGCTATTATTTATTTGTCACAGCGAGGGAAGAAAACAATCCACTGGGACCCACAAGCAGATGTAAAAATGGCTTTAATGACGTGAGAAAAGTCATTGTTATCTCCTTCCCCTCAGTCTCTGCATCTCATAGGGAAATAACCCTCAATTTATTTTGCAGAGCTGTGAGGCATCCTCCTCACCGCGGAGGAAGATGGCTGATAAAGGTGATGGTTGAGGGGGATCCATTCATCCTTCCCTCCCTCCATTTCTACAACCTGCCACAGCCACGGAAAAGACTCCATTTGATGTGTGAGCAGGCAGGGAGACAGAAAAATGTTCTCCCTGCTTCCAGACAAAACCCAGCTCTTTCAAAATGTCATTGCGTTTCGCGGCCGGGTGGCGGACACACTCAGCCCTGAATTGGTCCGATGGAGGTGTTGAAATAGAAAAGTAATGATATCTTACGTGCTGGTGCCGTTTATGATTGGTGCAACGATATCTGATTTAATACATTACTACTAATCTGTAGAGTTTGGTGGGTTATGTTTTTGCAGAATAACTAGAAACCTTTACATAATCACTGGAATATAGACAAAAACAGTGATTGCACATTACATCACAGCTTTGTAATAACATGGTAATATTGGGTAATTATGTCATGATAAATAAATAAAAATTAAGTGATAGCAAAGTCATAACCAGCTTGTAGCTTGCTATTAACCATTGGTATGCATAGGGCTGCAGGTATACATTATTTTTGTAATCAAGTATTCTACCAATTATCCCGTATTGATTGGATAAAAAAATATGTTCACTTTATTAAGAAGCAAAATACAGGATATATAGATAATAAGTATAAAAAAGACAATATAAAGCAAGAAATATCAACATTTGTATTGCTTAAATTGCATACAGTAGTCTTGTGTATTTAAGATTTGCATTGTATTCTGGGTTTCAAAGCCACCTTAAATATAAGTTCAACCATCCTGAAGGCAGCGTTAACAATAAAACATTCGAAATATTTTCCTTTTACCTTGCTATTATCATCTATAGTGCTTATTTGTATAAAAAGTACTGAACAGTGCTTGATCGCATCCTGGAGTAACTCAATGCACCCTCCCGTAACGTTAGCTGTTAGCTCCCCCCAATAGCGAGTTCTCCTCTTGCCGATTTCATCTGGTGTTCCATTAAGTGTGCTGCTGAAGCCTGATGCATGTGTTGCATTTGAAAGATGGACGCATGTTGTGTTGGATGTTTGCATGAATGAACCTGAACACAAAACATAACACAGTGACTCATCGACATTGGGGAAATAGTGAAGATGTGTCAAAGCAGGCTTATTAGCACGATTATTTAACACTTGCTGTCCCTTCTGTCCAACACAGAAATCATTGGTATCTCATTTTTAAGAATGAGCCAAGAAGAGAGAGGATGCATGATTATTGGCAACACCACAAAGGTCAAGTGTAAGGCTAACGTTGCCAGGAAAACACTTGCTTTGTTTAAACTAACAGACTGTCTGTCGCTTTGCTGCTGAGGAAAGTCTCCCATTACTTAATGCCAGGGGACAAGAGTCGGCACGGGGTGCCTTGAAGCTCTCAGGGTGTGATTGGACGGGTGAGACGGCGCTCACAGACGAAGACCGGCTGGCGCTGATACAGCTCCGGTCGACGCTGTCGGGAGAATTGTTTCATGCTCGTCTCCTTCGAATGCAGCGGGAAGACAGTTACATTGGCCTCCACTGTCAAGCCATTTACCAGCTCGTGAAGTGAGCTTAGCCATAGCCATAGGTACAAGTGTGTGTTTGTGTGTGTATGTATGTGAGAAAGCTCGAAGGCAGTGTATTTTGAGATAAATACAGAGGAAATCAGCAGTGTGTGTGTGTGCAGACATGTATAGACATATACACACTTTATGAGTTATTGATACATTTCCATCACAACTCGGAGTAATATTCCAGCATTTTAATATTTTTTTGATGTGAGTGTTGGTGGTAAATTCTTCTCTGGGATTCAAAATGAAAATACCTTTGGTGAAGGATAAAAAGAAGTGTTGTTTTATTCATCTGCACTTTTGAGTTGGGATATCAGAAGAACCGTTACATTTTCCTTTTAATGCTACATCGTGAACAACAAATCCATGTTGACATCTGCAGGAGCAAAACTAGCTTCAGGGTAACTTTGGTATTTTTCAATCAACATGTTTTTTTGTTTTTTTTTGTCCAACAGCTAATGTTACAACAGTTCTTGAAATTGGTGCCAGTCGCAGCAAAAAACGAGTGTTCGTTTTGTGAGATCTGAATATAATATCAAATCCAAACATCTCATACAGATAGTCAAAATCCTCGAAATATTGAACTTTTTTAGATTTCATTTTTAGATTTCTGGACTACAACACAAGAAAAATCGGATCTGTCTTGCCAGTTTGCTATGTTTCTGTTGTGGTCTTCCAGCAAAAAAATCACATTTCAAATTCAGATTTCAACTTGCTTTGAGTGAGACTCTTTCCATGATGTTGTCAGACACATAATAACAATCAGAGTCTTTCACGGCAAAAACAAACACCTTCCGTGGACGTAGATGACGGAGCTAGCTTGTCTCGTGGCTTGTCCTTGTATCTAACACTGGAGCCTGTGTGACAATGCTGTCTACAGCATTTTCCCTCAATAATAGAAATATTTCAGGAATTTATATTAGATACAAGAAACAAAAATGAAAAAGGGGTCAAATGGGGTCCAGGATAAAAATCAAAGTTACCCTGTAATCTTAGCTGTTAGCTCAGCAGGACTCTGTGGCCTACCGGCTGCTATCATGGAGGTTGCATTGAGTTTCATTATTCTGCATTCAAGCTCGAGTTAGTAAAATTGGCCCTTAGATGTGATTTCGAATGAGTTAAAGAAGCAAAGGAACTCAGCTCGCAATTTTAATGTACTTGTACTTTACTGCCGTAAACACTCACACTACTATACTAGTTCTCAGAGTGAAATATTGTCATTTATACTACATTAATTTGATGGCTTCAGTATATCATTAATGTAAAATATATGAATGTGAACACATAATGTATACTTTTTTTGTAACTTGCAACAGAGTATTTCTACTCCGACTACTTTTATTTAAGTAAAACATCTTCTTCCACCACTGGGGACAAGTACGATATTTTCCTCTGAAATGTAGTACACTGTGGTAAAATCATTACGTTACAGCTCAGTTATAACACAATACAAATATGATATGTAAGTAATACGAAAGTAATAACCAAGTTCTAGCTTGGTATTAACAAAAGGCATATCTGGGAAGGGCTGCGGCTATCTAATATTTCAGTAATTGAGTATTCTGCTGATTTTTCCATCAATTAATTGAGTAATCATGTCCAAACCCTGTTCTCTGGACACGGGTGTCCCTCAAGGCTCAGTATTAGGACCGCTTCTGTTCTCACTATACACCAGATCACTAGGTTCTGTTATCCCATCGCATGGATTCTCCTACCATTGCTACGCAGATGACACCCAGCTGTTCCTCTCTTTTCCCCCGTCCTCTGACACTCACATTGCAACTCGCATCTCGGACTGTCTGGCTGACATCTCTGTCTGGGCAACTGCACATCACCTCAAGCTTAACCTGAATAAAACCGAACTCCTCTTCATCCCAGGGAAAGACTGCCCTCGCATGGACCTGTCGGTCACTGTCGAGGGCATCACAGTATTGCCGTCGTCAACTGCGAGGAATTTGGGTGTAATCCTCGATGAGCAACTATCCTGCACCCCCAACATCACTGCTGTGGCCCGATCCTGCAGATTTGCCCTCTACAATATCCGCAGGATTCGGACCTTCCTCACAAAGGATGCAACGCAACTCTTGGTCCAAGCACTGGTCATCTCCCACCTTGACTACTGCAACTCTCTCCTGGCCGGACTCCCGTCCTCTGCGATTAAACCATTGCAGCGTATCCAGAACGCTGCAGCACGCCTTATCTTCAATCTACCCAAATTCTCCCATGTGACTCCCTCCTCCGTGACCTCCACTGGCTCCCTGTTGCAACACGCATCCAATTCAAGACGATGACACTGGCCTTCAGGGCCATCAATGGAACGGCACCTGTCTACCTTCAAACACTGGTCAAACCTCATGCCCCGAAGCGAGCACTTCGCTACTCTACTTCAGCTGGCCGGCTGGTACCACCATCGCTGAAATCAAACAAATGTCGCTCAGCAAAGTCCAGACTCTTCTCTGTTCTGGCGCCTCAGTGGTGGAACGAACTCCCGACCAATGTCAGGACAGCAGAGTCATTTGCCATCTTCCGAAAAAGGCTCAACACTCACCTGTTCAGACTTCACCTCGGCTCTACAAAGCATGACCCACTAACAACCCCCCCCCCCCCCAAAAAAAAAAAACCTTACCTATAGCACTCAAATCGTAGCACTGTTGCTCTTGAAGTACTATTTAACTCAGATGAGGACCTAACACCTTTTCTATTTTTAGCTCTTACTTTATCGGCAATGATACTTTGTGGTTTCTTTGTTTCCTTCTTTTGTATTCTTATTGTAAGTCGCTTTGGACAAAAGCGTCTGCTAAATGACCTAAATGTAAATGTAAATGTAATGTAAATGTAATCAGATGAAATATGCTATCTTTTTATTAAGGAGCAATATACATTATAAAAAATACAAAAGATCTTAAAATGGAATATACTCTGTATCATTTCCGTTGTTCTGTAGTAAAACAGTAGTAAGAGCAGACAGTAAAGACGTGGTACTCTACAGGTTTGAGATAATTTGAGTCTCACTTCTGCCTAATTTTAGAGCAAGGCATCATAATTTTATTGTCTCATACAGTCCAATTAGCTCTGCAGACTTTCCGTTGCAGTTTGCTCCCTATAATATATGTAATAATCTGTCATAGTCAGCGTGTCAGTCAACCCAGATGTTATGCTTGCTTACTGTATGTTGAAGATTTATGTCCCAGGAGGCGTCAGGGCCCGAGGGGCTACCATATCATGCCGATGATGGCTCTTTTGTCTTGGGTGCCATCCCAGAAGACGAGGCGAGTGGGGGCAGGACGGTGGATCACAGGAATCCAAAATATGTTGCACGACACAAAGGACATCAGTTTGGTGGTCCTCAGCTGAATGAGCTGTTGTCTTGTTGGGAAACAAGAGAGAGACCCTTTCATTTTGTATCCACCGGTGACCGTTTGAATATCACACAAGCTGTTTGCGGGGTATCCAGGCGATGGCCAATGATGGCCTCAGATGCCACTTCCATCTGACAGAGCTGACGGCGGAGTTGATGCCCGTGTCGCTCTGAAGCTGCCAGACAAAGAGGCAGACGCGTCTTGTTTTTAAGGTTTGCGAGATGAGTGATGTTTCGCAAGCTCATTATGAGGAGACTGTTGGTCTAAAAGCCTCTGTTCGTCCAACGTTAGTGACAGCAGAGACCTCGTCACTCCGGGTGTTCTGTAAGGCCTCAAGTGGCAGCAGAGAAGAAAATCGTAGAGCGTCGACAACTTTATGGTCGCCATCAATCTCAATCTATTACAAAACTGATGAACAGCATGATTCGGTAGGTCAGCAGGACTAATTGATTCCTGAAAATCATACAATACAGTATTTCTCTGTTACTAAATGAGCACTTTTAAGGTGTTAAATATAGTGTTTGTATCAAATGACTGACCAACGTTAAAAGTGATGCCACAAAAGCAAATGGGAAGGTTCCAACCTTCCAAGTTACATTTTAGGTGTAATTCATGGTTGGATTTGGAAGGGAATCTTAAGCAGTCCTTTGCTGAACAAAACAGGAACAAAATGCTCTTTAGGACAAAGAAGCTGAAGATAAAAGAGAGATAAAATGAAATTTTGGTGGACACCTGGAAGAAAAATTGCTTGGCATTATTTCTTCTTCTCAACAGGGATTTAAAACCCAGTGTTGGCAATGTTAGTGCATCTGACAAACAGTTTTTTTTTTTAGCGATTGCCCGCAGCGCTGTTAAAAAGTTGTCTGTATCTAATTTTCCAAAAAAAGAAGTAGCAGTTACACAAAATATTTCAACCAAATAATACATCATGGCTTGGAATGAAATAGATCAATGAGTAATGAGAGTGAAAGGAAATACTAAACTGTCTCTCTGCGACTTTTTGGCTTAAAAGATATGTTTTCATGGAGGAAAAGAACCAAATTTTAAGTGGTTGCACATATCTTAGGAAAGCTAAGATTCTTGTGATTTGATAGAGGCAAAGCATTTTAAGATAAAATCTCAACAGCATACGATCAATGTTTCTGTTCGACCATCAACAAGCAAACAAACTCTTACAAAATGGAGGCAACTCACCTATGAAGCCTCATTAGTAATCCACCGGGCGATAACGCAAGTATTTTCTTGTTACACTGGCAAAGTGGCCTTTTTCAGAAAATGTCCAGACATACTCTCAGAAAAATGTATAAAATATAAATTTTCTGTGGTATTGTTGTTATATTTCAATGTGGACTCGGTAAAGCGGTCCTTTTGTGTGTACTTTATTTAATTTCAACATAAAACTACCAAACTTCCAGGGAAACTTATGGGTATGTGACAAAAGTACTGAATGGGACATGAACAGAGGCAGTTATTGACCCGCCCAGCACCTCCTCCCTACGAGGCCTCATGTGAAACTAATTTGCGATACGTCGAAATCCACAATTTCCTTCGAAGCACACTGCAGTTTCGTTTCGTGTGGGAGCAGATTTTGTAGGACAGGCTGAATCATCTGCACGCATTTGTTTTTTAGGAAATGTTCAGGTGGAAATAAAAAAAAAACGCCTCTTCTTCACTGTGGTCCAACTTCTATTACTCAATGCCAGTAGCAGTTACAGATGGCGAAAGAAGCACTTCAGAATTTTATCTTTCTAAAGATGTCCTCCAAACGACTCAAGAACAGCTTTAAATGAACTTTGGTCATGTAGTCAATGGGCGTTTTTGGCTATTTTTCCAGGAATGGTAAGAGGTTTTTAAGCTGATATATTTGCCACCATAGAGTAGGAAATCCTGATGCCATCTCCCAGCTGTCCCAGTGGTATAGAAGATCAGAGCAGGAGCAACACAAACCAACAGCCCAGCGATAAGAACTAACATGGAGGGAGAACCATTCACCATGAGCACAATGCTCCATTTAGACGAGTCTATTGCTATCAGATCTTTCTACCGTTTGGTACAAATCTCTCACAGCACATCTGCTACTCCGCTGACTTCTTCTACACCAAACAACTTGCAATTTGTGTCATTTACACCAGCACCGTTGACAACGCTGTTTGTGACCATGGCCTTGTGAGGTGCTTTTTGCAGTTTTTACCAAATGCAGTGTAGGTAAATGTTCATGCAAAGGCCTCATTCAAAAATTGAAGAACATACTTACAACACTCGCTTATCACTGCATGTTCAGAATAGCTGTCAAGGACTTCACTGTCGATAAATATTGCAGAAACAGTCCTTGAGAAGGACATATTCAAGATAAACAACCGTTAGAGAAACCGTATGGAGAAACAAGCTCAAAACGTCATCTTATAAAGTCATTATGGCTCATGATGCTGGCAAAGATTTCTATGGGCACACTTAAAGACACAGAGAAACATTCATGTCTGATGTGTGTCGTATATTGATTATCTTTGCTCTGGTTTGGGCTCCACCTACCAAACCCCCCCCCCCCCCCAAGTCGTTTTGGAGCATGTTTTGCTCCTGTCACATTTTGAATACGTCCTGCACCTCTATGGAAACAGCACAATCATGGCTAGAACTCAACAATGTCTTTTGTACAGATATACTTATAATGCCATAAATCACAAAAAAAAGAGATTACAAAAAGTTGGATTTCAATCTACTATCCATTTGTTTTCCAAGTGTGAACAAGTCTAACCAATTTTGGAACTTTTTTTTGTGTCCACTTAATACAAATATTCAACTATTTACGTGTTCATGAAGAACAATCATTTCTGTTTTTACTGCATTATGATTAATGCTGTACTTCTGGGTTTTGTTTCTAAAAGCAAACATGCTTTTGAAACCCTGTGGTTCAGAATGCTCCACTTTGTTCACACACTTATTTTTCTAACTTCACTTGTTTGGTGCCTGGCAGGAAACATAAAGTGGGATTAAGGGAGCTTCTTTGTTGATAACACTCGCCTGCTGCTTGAAAGAGCATTTCACTATTTATTTTATCCACTCTTTGATATAAGAACTATTGTTTGGTGAAGCTTTAAAATCTTGTGTTGCACTGATATGGCTTTGCAGCAGGAGGTGTCCTGTTACCAATCAAAAAGTAGTATTTCCATAGCATTTAATAAAGTGCAATGAAGCATTAACTGGAGTTACGCCCAGTTCAGTATATTAAAATGAAGTGATTGAGAGTTCAGAGTCAACGAGTTTCCACTGGGACAGAAACATGTGAATAAGGTGGTTTAACCTCCTGCTTGTAAGCTGCTGTTATACAACTGTGATGCAGACAGAGACAGAAGGAGTGCGAGCAGGTAGAGGTGGGAGGTGGCCCTCGTGTGTGTGTGTGTATGTGTGTGTGTGTGTGTGTGTGTGTGTGTGTGTGTGTGTGTGTGTGTGTGTGTGTGTGTGTGTGTGTGTGTGTGTGTGTGTGTGTGTGTGTGTGTGTGTGTGTGTGTTTTGGAGGCGTAGCTGTAGAGAATAAAAGCCTCACGGAAAGCGATTTTCTTGCTGCTAAAAGGGAAGGGAAATGAAATATTGGCGCCCAAAGCTCCCTTAACTCTCTCTCTCTCTCTCTCTCTCTCTCTCTCTCTCTCTCTCTCTCTCTCTCTCTCTCTCTTTCTCTCTCTCTCTTCCACATCGGTTAGCTTGTGTTCAGAGCATTGAGGGTTGGGTAGGTGAAGGGGGGGATACAAACTGAAAGGCACTCGTCTCCACACACACACACGCACACACACACACACACACACACAGCAGAGTAGGGTCCTCACTGCCTGCCACCTCCAGCTGTCCCCAAAGGGGACAAAAGGAGGTGTGGGGGTGTCTGTGAAGGAGTTGGAGGGAGTGGGGGGAGTTGAATAGAAAGATAAACTGGAGAGAAGCCCCCCCCCAACAACACACACACACACACACTCCCCAGGAAGGACCTTGTCATCTGCATTAGGCAGCATCTCCTCTCTTTTCCCCCTTCACTTTCTTTTCTAAGCCGAACTGCACACAGTGTTTGGAGACTGGTGCTCATACACACACACACATGCACACACACACACACACACGCACACACACAAGCGCTTACACGTACATTCATGTACTCATGTGTATTATATGTTTTCAGGCATGAAAGGCATAAACACTGATGTCGCTTTTCTTGCCTATATGAACAAAAACATAAATATACACACACACAATCACACACGCACACAATCACACACACACACACAGACACACAATCTCACATGCACACAATCACACACACACACACACAATCTCACACGCACACAATCACACACACACACACACAATCTCACACGCACACCTTCCCGTCTTAATGCTCCAACCCTCCTCCCATGTTTGCTGCAGCTGTTAGTCCTCCATTGGTCTCAGTGCCTCCTTCTCTACTCTCCGCAGCTAATAACTCATTAGCCCTATTTGTTGATTAGGCCTGGGGGTGGCCAGGGTGTGTGTGTGTGTGTGTGTGTGTGTGTGGGGGGGGGGGGGGGGGGGGGGGGTGTCACCTCCCTCGATACAAACTGTAACTGTCAACTGCACTCTCTTAGCCAAAGAAGATTAGATAAAGTGGATGGAAAGATACATCCATCCATATGTGAATCTGAATGAAAAGCCAGCTTTAGACAAAAGGGAAATTTCAATCCGCTTTAGTCTCAACTGTGTGTTGAAGAGACTACATTGGCTTCCTGGTAGTAAAATAAATACAGAGAAACTGAAGGATTCTAATGAATATTCTTGGTAATGAGTTTGAGTTTTTCAGTTGAAGGTGGGGGGTTTATTCCCCTTTTTTGCACATAATCATTTCAGACACTATTTCCAGAACTTTCAAAGCCTCTTTTGTACTATGAATGTGTTTGTTGTTTGTGTCTAATGACACTGAAGCAAACCTGCAATTTCCTTTTGGTGCAATCACTGCAATTGTTTTTATTTTTGAGTTTTGACATAGTTTTTTATAGGATCCTTTAAATTTGGATGTTTAAAATGTGTTACCATGTAATGTGCTGAGAGCTTTTACATCACACTTTCAGCATTTACACCTGAACACATAGTAGGTGATGAGTTGTTTATGCAGACGGTTATTTTCCCAATAATGACTGCACTGTTTGAATGTTATATGACGTCACTGTTAGCAGCCGTGGCTCCTATCATTTCACAGCTCGAGACACATCAGGTGCTTTTCTTCAATAAGCCAAACATCTTCACGAGTCATGTTTAAGACAGAAAAGAAAACCCTGCAGCAGTGGAGACAATTCTGCCTGTTGCTCAGAAGGGAATTCATCAGTTGCTGGAATTTTGTTGAACCGAGCAGCGGTCTGTTGGCAGGACGACTGATCCGTCTGAAGATACTCCCACTGGTTCCCAGAAAGCAAGTGATCGTCCCCGCACTGACAGAATGATTTTAATTTGTTTGAAGGAAAACCCGATTTTAAGGCTCAGCGTGAGTGTGAAAGATTTTTTTTTTTTTGCCACATTGCTCTCCTCCTTTCCTCTCCTCGTTTCCTCGCAGCCTCCTCCTTTTTGCCTCATTCCTTCCATGCCTTCCTCTCTCCTCCTCCTCCTCCTACTCCTCCTCACCCCCCCCCCCCCCCCCCCCCATCTTCGCTCTCTCTTGTCCTCACCTCCTCTTCCTCACCTCTTCCTCCTCCTGTCGGCAACATGTGGAGCCGTCGCCATGGCAACGAGGGGAGGTGGCATGTGCTGAAGACAGGCAGGGAATGGAGGGAGGGATTGCAGGAATATAAGGAGGAGCCCCACAGTGCACTTTGTAGTCTCTCTCTCCCTGCCTCTCTCTCCGAAAAACCCCCCTAGCATCTCATTCCTCCGTGTGGAAGTGTTGGAGGCTGCTGGTCCTCTTCACTCCTCTCCTCCTCTCCTCTCTGAGCGTGTGCTGAATTGCGTCGAGGAAAAGACCCGAGAGAGAAACTGTTGGTGCATTGTTTTCCTCTTTTTGCAACGGATGATGGCAGAAAAAATGAGGAGGAGAGGAAGCTGGGAACTTTCTTTTTTTTTTTTTCCAGAGAGAAAAGCAGTGATGGGAGGTGATGAAACTCCCTCCCTCACTCTCTCTCCCACTCCCTCTCTCCTCCTCCTCCTCCTCCTCCTCCTCCCGTGTGGTGCCGTCTCTGAGGCGGTGGTGCCGGTGCAGCCGGGCTGGAATGGGAAATAGACGCAGGTGGAGGCGTCCGTTGCATTACCTCACCATGGATTTTTGGTAGGATTCAATTGTTGTTCTGCATGCTAATGTGCTCGAGTTTTGCTGTTGCCATTTAACCCGAAAAATCCATATGCAAAAAAGATCTCTGCTGCTGTCTTCTCTTCATTCATTTCTCTGTTGGATGTGTGTCCTGCACATGTTACGCTCCCATGTTTCTACCTCTTAAATATTACAGACATTCAGAGCATTTTTCTCGTGCGTATGCTTCCAGAGATTTCAGAACTAGACCAATCACAGGCGAAAGTGCAATTTCTGAGGT
Source organism: Eutrigla gurnardus (assembly GCF_963514095.1). Taxonomy (NCBI): domain Eukaryota; kingdom Metazoa; phylum Chordata; class Actinopteri; order Perciformes; family Triglidae; genus Eutrigla; species Eutrigla gurnardus. The sequence goes on from NC_139918.1 coordinate 12,698,599, forward strand.
GAGCGTGCAGTGGGAGTATCGGTGGAGTTGAGACGCTGATTGACGGCGCGCCCCGGTCGACGGGCTTCATGCAGCTGCACCTCACCGCTTAGAACACTCACTTTCATGGGATTTACAGCTGCTTTCAGGGTCTCTAGCCGTGGCTTCACACTGGCCTAGTACAAACTTTAAATTTCCCTTTTTTTTCCTTTTTTTTTTCAAGCATTATTCAAATTGAATGATAATCAAAATGTGTGAGATAACTGAGAATTAGTCTTTCTGCTAGATTTGTAAAGGAAAGCTGGTGACCAAAATGTTGGTGTGTTGAAGCGGGTTGTTCTTTTCTTTTTTTTTTTTTTTTCCAAAGTGTGTGTAAGGACTTGTGCATTTGTGTGGGTGCAGTAGGCGTGTGTGTGTGTGTGTGTATGTGTGTGTGTGTTAAATTACACCTGCTGATGTTAGTGTATCACATTGTGAAATCATTCATGCCAATCAGCTTGTGCATATTACACACAGATATATCTAATTATGTATATGTGCAGATGTGTGTGTGTGTGTGTGTGTGTGTGTGTGTGTGTGCGTTTATGTTTCCGTGTGCTTATTTGCCCAAAGGTTTTGTTAAAACCCCCGGCTGAACTTTTTCAAAGGCCCGGGATGAATCAGAGGTGAGGGACAGATCTTTGTTTCCTGCGGCGGTCGTCGCGGAGGGAAAACAATAGCCGGCCGCCGCTCTCCCTCTGACCTTTTTTCACCCATTCTGAATAAGCCAGAGCCGTGCAAATCCATCTGCCTTTTGTCTATGGGAGCCTGGCTAATCCACACACCCCCTTCTCTCACACACACACACACACACACACACACACACACACACACACACACACACACACACACACACACTATCCAGGAGACGTTACCCCTCCAACACCAAACCTCCATCAAATTCACATCCCGAAAGCTGCGCTCATCTATTTCTGCCACGAGCTTGCTAGACGTTTTGAAAACGATTTCACCTCATTCTTATTTCTTAATCGACTTTAGTGACATTTTCTTCAGAAGTAGCAGCTGCTTATCGTAAGTAGATGCTCCCTGCACACTATTATACTAGGCGTGGATAGAGCTGGTCAAATGGGAGCTAATTTTAATGCAAAAACTGAATTAAAAAAAAAACAGTCGAGAAATAAAAAGGTAGAAATAAGTGTTCAGTAATGATTTATTTTCCCTATATTTTGGAGGGTTTCTATTCTTTGCCCCCGTCCTGTTCAAAGGCGCCTGTCTTGTCTGTAGGGAGTGTGTCTGATATTTGCTGAAAAGGGCTGAACCCAGCAGCGTACACAGCCAGCCAGCCAGCATCCTTGACAGCGTATGTTAATGCTTTTCACAAATACTCAGTCAGGAGGAGCTGCACACTGTATGTCAAATCACGTTTGCCCATGTGAAATGAAAAATTTGCAAGTACAATGGCCTCTGCTGGGGCAGATGGACAATAGAGGTGGAGGCATGAAAGGAACTCCCTGCTTCTCCCCGTGCCTTTGAGGAGACGATATTTTCCTTTCATTTTCTGACGCTCTCTGGAAATAGACTTGTTGGAAACGCCTGATTTTCCTTCAACAACAAACTGGATTTTCAGCATTTTTTTCAATCCAAAAATATTAGTAAAAAAAATCCATCCCATCCACCCTATTAGATGAAAGTCTGGACGGCTACTTCTGTCTACTCCAAATACACAGAAATTATACAAATTATTCCCTTTATAATCATACCAGCTACACAAATGTTAAATGTCCTTTAATTTCGCTCCGCTGAGCTGCACCTCTCCTCGGCGGCCGCGGCTCTCTCCATCAAGCCCTCATCATGTAATTTGATTGAAAGTGTTAAGCCACAGGAGGGCCTCCGAGCCTCCACAGATAACCTGGTATTATCAGAGTGTAGGTGACACTGATGGCGAGAATAGAATCTTTATGCAGACGCGGGGATCCAACACTTTGCTCACGATTTTCCAAGTGTCCGCTGTCACGCTGTACTACCAGAAAGGTTGCACGGTCCTCAGCACGGTAACGGCGGTAACGACGACTGGCTCCCGTCTCTGAGCAAACATTTGATTTTCAGTCGTTGCACATTATTCTGCTACATCTGCATCTGTGGCGCGAGCAGAACGCCCGCTCGTTTTTCATGGCCGCGATCTAACAAGTCACACCCCCCATCTCTCTCTCTCTCTCTCTCTCTCTCTCTCTCGCTCTCTCTCTCTCTCTCTCTCTCGCTCTCTCTCTCGACATGCACTCCTGCACGCCTTTAGTGTTGCTAACAACTGCAACCAAACTTGATTAAGCAGGTGGGGTCAGGCTACATTTGTTTGAATCAATAGACAGACGTGCTAGGCAGCCATGATAAAGAGACCGGGAGGGGCGGGGGGATCAGTGTGTGTGTGTGTGTGTGTGTGTGTGTGTGTGTGTGTGTGTGCGCGAGGCTTTGGAAACGCCGGCATCTGTCCCGTGAAAGATGACTGAGCTGTTACAGTTAGAGTGTTGAATTATGGGCCATTACTAGCCGAGCGAGATGCAATCCCTCCCCATGAAACTTAATTTGACAAAACAATGAGACAACTCTGGGAGGAAAATGACAAATGAAGTTATTTGATCCATGGAATAGTAAAAAAAGAAAGAAAAAAACATTTTGCAAAAGATAATTGCAGTGGAAGCATGTGGAATCAGCAGTAATGCATTATTAATGGCGAGCCCACAACACGTACAGGCTACTGCTCAGCCACTGTTGAACGGCAGATCTATCTGCTGCGATCTTTTACATTAAGGCCGCGATAATAAAAAGAAAACAATTTACATACAAACCTCAATCAATGGCACCTGCTTTTGCGAATGCAATATTAATATCTGCAGCCACACTGATCGAACATAAACAGTACCCCTGCATTATGTTTATTACTGATTTATGAAGAGCCTCAGCAGTAACTTGCAGCTACTCCTGATAAATCTTTTATACGTACTGTACTCCAGAGCTGGATTCCTCACTTTTCTTTGTTTCACTTTATTATTATATTTGTGGGGGGTTTACCCCTAGCACTGAGAGAATGGTCTTTAGTGCAGAGATGCCCACTGTTTCCTTTCAAGGCCGTCACATTACTATGCAACCAGCTTTTACAGTACGGCTTAGAGCTCCCCCAAGCAAATTGGACACCCCACAAAGCATCGGACAACTGTTGTCCCCCATTGTGGGTCTTTCTGCAGGCACTCTTTATCAGGTGCTGAATGCAGAGGCAGCAATGAATGAAATCATAGGGGGGGGGTGGCGGTGGGGGGGTCGGCGAGGGAGGGGAGGGGGCACCATGGAGTGGAGTTGGTGTTATGGGGTGGGGGTGGTGGGGTCACTCCCTGAAACCTCACAAGAATTCCAGAACAATCCGTGTGCAGGGCAGAGCGGCCCTCTTTCACACCTCCCAGGGTTTTCAGGGTTTCTCTGCGCTGACAGGCAGGCAGGAGGGATTCGACAAGGTTGCCCCCTTTCTCCCCTCCGCTTTCAAAGCCTCCTTTCCATTAACTCACCACGCCGCACCTCGCCTAATCTCTGTGACCTCGACCACTGAGGGATGGGGAGGGTTTTTTTAACCCCTGATTTTTTTTTTTTGTGTTTCCTAAACATTTTTCTCCGGCAATAGCAAACAAGCTTACTATGCAACATGGACTTACTATCAGGGTGCTCTAATGATGAGCTATAGTTTGTAGTAGTAGGGGAGGAATTTATATTTCACTATATCACAGAGATGTGGGGAATAAAATGCTAGTTCCCCAGCAGAAATTAGTCAAGAAAAACGCCCTTTTTTTTGCGATTGATTTCTTTTGGTAATTCTGTGTCAGGGAGTTGTAGGCCTTGTCATCGGCAGTGCAATTTGTAGCTCTTCTCTTCTGGTTCTTTCCTCGTTCTTTGTTGTCAAGATCATTACGCAGTGTGTAATAATGGGGGAATTATGGCGCCTATTGTTAACTCTTAGTAGTCAGGTAAACGCAATAGGCCCCATTATGTTGAGCTCGTCGGAGCCGCAGCTAAATAAGAATACCCCCCCCCCACCTTGCTCAAATGATTGCAGTTTTTTTTTTTTACGCACTCAAGAAGCGGTTCAAACAGAGTTGTTTTAATCGTATAGTACACGTCCATTGTGTTATCTTGAGCAGCAGGCCGTGTGAAAAGAAATCTTTCATCTCCCGTTGTCTGCTGAAGGATCTGGTTCTCACGTGGCAGTTTGAAAGTGACACTGAGGTCGAAAAAAATTGGCAAGGCACTCGCTCGAGTCGGCATATCTGTTGTAGAAAATTCCTCCAAGAAAGCAAACGGTGTGTCGAGCTGTCTCGACTCGCTCAGGATGCTTTGCTAAACAGGAGTTTATGCATTCTGTGCACTCCTGGGCACAGATGGCGGAACAAACGCTTGTGATTATACTTTTCATGGAGCACAGTGATATGCATATTTATGTCTTTCCCAAAAAGGAAATAAAAGAAGCATGTGATTTACACTTTCATCACCTGATGTGAAATCAAACTTTTTTTGATGGGGTGAAAATCACTGGGAGCAAAAACAATTAAAGCTTTAAAAGGGGGTTCGGATAGATTTCTGTCAAATGAAGGAGTTTAGTGATGCTTTTTTTGGACCGTTTGGTGGATGCTGCAATCCAGGGTTGTTCCAATTAAACACTCCGACAGATGATTTAAGAGATTAGTTCCTCTTGTCTGGGTGATCAGTGGAATCACCTGGTGTCGTTTTGGGCTGGAATGGAAGTGTGCATAATTTAAGATACGTGGTTTTACACCCCTGCACATTTATTCCACCTTGTACCATCAAAAGCACAGACTTTCATAGCACGGTAGATAAATCAAACCCAGCCGGTGAGAGTAGCTCGCTCTACTTGTTGAGCTGCACAGGGAGCCGCTCGCCTCCGATAAGAGTAATGATAGAAATGTATTATTAACCCTCTTTATGTGCTCCTCTGTTGCCCACAGGGAAGCCAGATCAACCAGATCCCCACCAAGTACAGCCAGGCAGAGTCGACCAAGTTCCTCGTGCTCACCGTTGTGTCCATCCTGTGCATCGTTGGCGTGCTGCTGGCCTCCACCGTGGTCTACTGCCTCCGCCACCGCTCCCACCACAAGCTCAAAGAGAAGCTCACCAATCTGGGAACAGATACCGGCAGCGATGCTACCGCCACCTATCAGGTAAGAAGTGCCACTGCACCATTTGAATTGAAAAGATGATGGTTTTCATCATTGTTAGAAATTGAATTTTAATTTCCTGCCACCACGGGAAACATTGAATTTTGTTGTTTTTGATGAAATAAATACATTTCATAAATACTTCTTTCATATCAGCCGTCAATGAAGCTTGCAAAAAACTCACAATGTCACATGTTTTACATTATAAAACGATTGGTTAGGTTGATGCAGACAGCAGGAAGCCAATGCGGAAGTGCCATACAATTGCATTCTCTCCACTGGCCATCAGGGGGCGACTCCTCTGGTTGCAAAAGAAGTGGGATTGTATGGAAGTCTATGAGAAAATGACCCTACACCTCATTTGATTTATTATCTGGTTTATGGTCTCAATCTCTAGTTTAAAGTCTTCTTCAATCCAGCATGATGTTCATTTTGTAAATGATGGTCCATTCAGAGTCAAACAGACCAGAAAGCAGGGGATGCTTTAGGGGGCGGGACTACCTGGTGATTGACAGGTCGCTACCACAGTGGTGTTTGGGAATTGTCCGTGTTTTTATTTTAGAACTTTAACCCTTTAACAGTTTATTTGCAATCCATGAAAGTAAATTGTAACATTTTGGTCGCCTAAAATATTTGGTTGTACGTGGCTCCATCCATCCAAACACAATAGCCAAAGCCAAAAAGATTCGAAAAAATATTGTAGTTTGTGTGAACAAAGAGAAAATATAACAGGAAAGTATGAAACATTAAGGAAAGTATGGAACATTAAACATAATTTATAATAATATATAGTATAATAATGAAACAGACATCACTCAATCTACAGTTTTTAATTTGACATTGTCATAACTAGATAGATCTTATGTTGTGATTGCTCACTCCACTTAGTCGCCTGCTATAATTTTTTGTTTGACACAATCAAGCGATATCTCCAATCCAACAGGTTTTCCACCTCAAGTCATTTCCTCCACCCCTCCAGCCTCCCGTCTGCCTGCTGTAATTATCCTTTGGCCGAAATAGCCGGGTGTGAAATTTAATTTACAGAATCCCATATTAAGTGGCTTTTTGAGCAAAGAATTAGATTGAGATTTTTCCGTCTCTCTCCCTGACCTTTTCTCCGCCATGTTTTTAAATGAGAGTGGTCCTGTGAGCATTGATTTTATAATGAGCCCAGCCCTTCCCTTAAGTGCTTACATTTTATGCTCTTCTCCGGGGATCTTTAACTCCTGAAATAGACTGCATTGCTGTGTCAGAGGTTTACCTCAACACCGGGGAAAGATTCATAATGTTCTTTTCTTTTTGCATAATCTACTGTTTACCGATGAGAAGGAATATATATATATCAAAAAAAGACACTTTCTCTGAAAGTCTGACAAGTCCAATGACATTCACCTCCCTCTGTCTACATAAAATATTTGCTTTTCCTCAGTAGGAGAAACTTATCTTCACGCTTACTTGCCTCTGAGATTCGCTTTAAGCCCCTAATTGGAAAATGCTAATTAAAATGCACACGTAAGACTAAGAGTGTTTACACATTATTCATCTGATTAATAGCTAACAAAAACATCCGTGTTGCTCATTCTTGGGAGGTTTACTCAGCCCAGCATTGCTCCGGTTCCCAAAGCTCTTCCAGTTGATTCTCTTCCCTCTGTCGTCTTTATCGAGTCTCGACAGCGGGCCGTCGTCATCCTCGGTGAAAGGCCTCAGTGTTCAGCTCCCATCTTAGCCGTGTAAGCCTCGTCTCTTTGTCAGCGCTGCTGTGCAGGGAGGGGGGGGGGGATCCCTGGGCTGGAGTCTGTCTCAGTGTGTGTGTGTGTGTGTGTTTGTGTGTGTGTGTGTGTGTGTGTGTGTGTGTGTGTGTGTGTGTGTGTGTGTGTGTGTGTGTGTGTGTTGACAGCCAATAAGAAGGAGACGCAGTAGTAAGGCCGTCAGGCAGCCTGCCGCTTCCTGTCTGCTTTAATTGCATGTAGCCCTAGAGACTGCACACACACACACACACACACACACACAGAAATGTGCGCAAACACACACACACAAATATGCATTTACGCACTCGCCAGCATGTTAATGATTCCTGCCCTTGGTGAGTTTTTTTCAGGCCTCGCTTCACACAGTTTTACACACTTCCATTCACGTCGCCGCGCCACCAGCTCCCCCCGAACCCCCACCACCTTCAGCCCCCCCCTCCCCCCCCGCTCCTCCACTCCCTGGCTTGTCAATCAAACGGCCCCTGTGAAACCGCAACACGGGATTGGACACTGACGTGGACGACGTTGATTGACAGGCGTCGACAAAGGAGCGTCCGTGCCGTGTCTGAGCGCTGGGCAGGGATGATGCTTGTCAGGCAGTCGGTCCCTGGATAACGCCGCCGCCGCCGCCGCCGACATGGGAGTCTACAACGTCGCCTTCAGTTTATCTTTTACATCTGATTCAAACTTTTATCTGCTCCTAAATGTCTGCCGTTTTTTCCCTCGAAGTAGAAGAAACTATCCGCCAGCAGGGCCAGATTATTCCACTTGATTGCAGTGGAACTTTTTGCATGGATTTTTCACAAATCCAGTGATTTTATCTTGAAGCAATATTATCCTCTTTAAAGATATCATCACCTGCACCATGACATTCCCTTAAACATGTCAAACGCTTTGGAAAGATATCTTAACATATTTGCATATTTTCTCAAACTATTAAGACAACACCACATTAAATGACTTCAGATGTTTTTTTGCCCTTATTTTCCTCACAGACACCGCGTCTGTTTTTACTCTCGAGAGACCTTCACAGGCACGATAACATCATCAGGCTGCCAAAGAATATGACAAATACTTTCCAGTATATTCGATTAAACGAGCAAACAATATCTCTTCTTCTCTATCCAGACAACACCTCCTTTTTTTCTGAGTAAATTCTGTTATTTTTATTTCCTGTCTCTCTTTTGCTCTCAGACGAATATATCAATTTTTCTGATAATTGCCTTACTTCCATTAAAAATCAGACAATTCCATCTGCCACTGGATACAATGTTATTTGATTGAATACATATCTTATAGTTGTCTTCTGATTGTCCTTAAAGGTTAAGTAGTCACATTGTTGTTCAATATTCGTCTCTTCTCCAACTCACTGAGCGACTGCAGCTGTAGGTCGTGCGAGAAAGAGAGTGTATGAAGAGAGAGACCAGCAAGTGAGGAGAAAGCCTTGAATCAGAAGAATTTCTGATTATTTTACAGCAGTTACATTGTAAAGAACAAATAAACACATCCACACCTTCTCAAAAATCCTTTGGGAGGGTGTCAGATTTTGAATGAAAGCCTAAGGCAGGCTTCATCCTGTTGTGGCCTGCCTGCTCTCTCTGCATCTTTTCAGGCCTGTTAGCCTCGGTAGGGGTTACACCCCTATACGGTTGTGAAGGTTTTCAACCTGGTGGCTGCTACCAGTTCTGCTGTGAATGTAAACATGCTAGCTTTGGTTTAGCTTTCTTATCTGGTTAAATTAGTTGAATTTTTAAATCTACTAGCAAAGAATTTACATGATTTGTCAAGTGTTTGTTGGTGACAATGCATTTTTGTGCCTCCGAGCTTAGCAATAGAAGAGGACCAATGTCCATGTGAACGGTCTCAGTTTAAGCATGAAATACAGACGCTGAAGACTTTTCTTATAGATAGCATCCATGATAGTTTGGCATCTATTCCTGTAGAATATTTTCCGTCATCTACAAATATTTTTATAGGCTAAACTTAGCAGAACTCAGAAATGTATTTATTTCTTGCATTGAAATTTCAACACAGTCTCACAACAGTTTGTGAAATATTCACTAAATTTAATATATTGGTTTCACATGCGGAGTGAGACAAATTGCCCTTTTTTAGCACAACTTGGTTGAGGAAAAACCACCTACCTAAGTGAACAACATCAACAGAACTTATGACCATTGCATAGTCACATGGATGCATATAATTTGTTTGTTCATTCATGCCGAGTAAAATGGATAAAATTGTGTCCCTGTACACAAAACCAAAATATTGCATTTCATGAATCTCGACCTGCCACGAAACTGCGCCAAAAAATTGCCAACATTTAAATGTCGGTGTAGAAGCAGTTGCAGTCCAGATATATCTGTATCAGTATTGGATTCTTCAATCCCTCGGTCCCCTGTCCACCACCCCTCCCTCAACTCCCCCATATTGTATCACATCCCCCCTTTTTATTTGTTTGTTTGTTCAAGCAAAGCACTTGGATGAAGGCCCCTTACATTTGTTTTGGTCAGAAGGGCATGTAAACAGAGGCGCCTCCGTGGGCCCAATTGGCCCTGCTGACACACCCCGACCCCAAACCCAGTCTGCCTCCCCATTAGCATCCTTTTGATAAAGAAAAGGGTGCTCTGGGTGGCACACGCCTCCCGTCACTGACACGCCCGCCGTCGCCCTGGGGTGATGCATGATTCGAGACGGTCATGTGGTGCCAAGCGAATTCCCTGGCATGACGCCCATGAGAGGGGGTTGTTGGGGCTTTTCTTTTAACTTAATTCAAGGGCTGATGAGGCACACATGCTCTTTTAAATCACATTAATTCATTTTCACGTCCCAAACTTCATGGCGGCAACACATACTCTTTTTTTTTTTTTTTTTTTTTATTGCTTTCAAGGCGGACACTTTCTTCAGTGGCCTGAAAGAAATATCTTTGTAGCAAAGCCTTTTCAAATCAACTTTCTCATCATTTATCAGCAATGTGGCCTCATACAAGAGCTTAATTGTAACATAACATTTCAGTTATTTCGATGACAAGCCTATCTGTAGCATACCAATGGTTCACTTGCTCACAAAAATCATTACATTTTTACATATTTTTCAAATGTTACCATACAGTTTAAGATTGATTTGCTACCTTTCAGAAAGACATTTATTTTCCATTCATTTCAATTGTTTTTAAAAATCAATTTGAGACTTAAAGCTTTCTAGAGATTGGTAATCCATCACGGTGAACATTTATTCGCTTTTATTGTCAAAGTTAATGCAGTTGCGAGAATGGATGCGCCACCATCTTAGAAAAAAAACATTTTGTTATCGTTCGTGAGATCGGAAAAATGAATCCAGGAGACATAAAAGAAGGAGCTAATATGGGCGGAATTTCCTCATTTGTTGCATTTAAATGTCTGCTGTTTGGCAGGAGACTGAACTATTATGATGTCCTTAAATGCACCAACCATAAGGATTCCTCATAGCTGTAAATACGTGCAATGATAACTTTTGATAAAATGCCTTAACACACAATGGTATAATGTCCTAAAACCAGTGATACAGGGTTGATGAAAGACGTGTTCGTGGTACAGTTGGTCCCGAAGTGACCTTCCCTTACCGCCATCTGTTAAACTACCAGGCTCCACCGAGACAAGATTGAATGCGTTTGATGTAAGTCTCCTTGGGAGTCTGACTTCGTCTCATCTACTCTGTCATTAAGGGCATAAACTAAAAGGCAACATTGAGACAAAGCTGGAAAATGCTCACCAGCCTCTCATCCACATCATAAACCACAGTGATTAACCTGACGCGCCTCGCCACCTGATGAAGCACGTTTTGTTGAGAATCAATACACCATAAATAAAGATACTTGTGTTTGTATGGAGGCGGCTCGGGGGAGGGGACTTCTGAGGCGCTGTAAATCTGCGCTGTTTAGACTCTAAACCTGTCCTGCTTCTGTGTTTCCTTCACATTTCTGCCTTTTTGTCCTCTAATTGGCTCTCGGGGGGAAGCCATTTTGGATCCGTTTTAATTACATCATACAAGAATTTGCTGCGCCGGCAAAGTTCATTGTGTGGGCTTGTTGAAATATGAATGCTATTGATCATGTGTTCCCATCCCAGACACAACACCCACAATGCAGTGCATCGTGCTGATTGGACTGCATGTTGCTGAGGATGGGGCACCAACGCACAGACAGGGAAGCAGACTAACTGGTGTCTTTAACAGCCACAAGGGTGTTACAGAAGGGTGTACTTATGTGACTTTTATTAAACATAATTGACCAGTTAGTGCGATCCACCGCTGGTATTGGTGGAAACTCCTCTCCCGACTGTGACAACAGTCGACATTTAATCTTCTTTGCCAAGAAGGCTAAAGGGAGCTTTAGCGTTCAGCAATGCTTCAGATGCTTTTCCCTCCTGGTGTGACAAGACTTCAAAAGAGTCAAATCCTTAAAAATGTTGGCATGATGATCGAAAAAGAAAGGTGAAAAATATGTCAGTCAGTTGTCACCCGATAAATCCAACCCTTTTCTCCAAATAGTGCAAAGATACATTTCAGGCCCGACTGGTCAGTAGTGTTGACGTATTACATACAGTATGAAAGGAAAGGGATGATATACATTGAACTTCACCAAAAAACTGCACAGAATAACAGGCTAATAAAGGTCCTAATGGAAAGCCTCATCAAACAGGTGTCCAGTTATTTTGTATGTAACTAATACTATTATAGAGATTCATCATTTGATACAGAATACTGGAAAAACTGAAACACTTTCTATGAAGCCCATGTCTATAATGAATCATAATCTGCTCGTAGCACTTTATTATTTTAGCACCAGGGAATCGTCAGTATTTGCAATGCCTCATAAGAATAACAATTACACATTGTAAACTGTAAATTATGAATAATAAGGTCAATATCATAATACTTCTACTAATTGCTGATCCCTGCAGGGACCATCGTGTATTATAATCCCCATAGTTTTACCACATTATAATCTTTTTTTAATGCATTTTAATTCCAGTTATAGTGCATTATATTGTGATCATGATTTTCTCTCAGTGGGCTTGTTTGTTTCAACTTATTTGAAAAAAATGCTGTAAAATCTATACAGGAGCAAATTACTTTAAATGAAGCAAACAACAACCACTTGGAGTCATTTCTAATCACATTATAACAATAATTCTAATGCATCAGAAGAAAATTGCATACATTGCAACAAATTATAATTCACTATGATTAGCTATTACTGTTATGAGATTACTGTTATAAATCATTATGGGTATTTATGAGTGTTCATACCCATGATTTCACAGTGCTGTAAGAAGATGCAGGGAGTAAAACATCGATAAAAACTAGATCTGCAGAATATATTTATCTGCGGTTCAGTGCTTCCTGTCTTCCTGTTTGCACTCTCTTGGTTCACATGTTTGTGTTTGCCTCCCACCTATCCAGCAGCGCTGCCAAGTACCGAAGCACTTTAATAATCCGCACACATTTATGAGTCCGTGTCCGAGCTCATAGATCAGTGTCAGCGCGCCGACCTACCACAATATCAGTGGGATCAGGTAGAGACTAATGAAGGCCTGCTCACATTACCACCGCCGTCAATCAAACGGGCCGTTAGTTAATCACCAGCATCTCTCTCATTAAGAAACACAGATCCTCGCAGCGCCTCGGCCCAGATCCTCTGGTGCACTCGTTGCCCTTGTAGACGGAGGAAGGCTTTCATGTACAGGATGTGGCAGGTGACATTTTCAGTTGTGTGTCCTTTTTAACTCCACAGTTTCTTTGTTTGCAAGGATGCGCTTATTCAGGATCGAATAACTGAGTTATTGTTTTGTTGGTGTGTTTTTTTTATTGTTTTACTAACTTAACTTCACTCTCAGCTACTTTTCAAGGGTAAAATATTTTCTCTTGGATTAGGGGGTCAGTTTGAAACCGTTGAAAAACAACAACAAAAGAAGATAGACTTTGTTAAGTTAAGGCAACAAAATTGCTTAGTTAGGTTTAGTAGATAAAAATCATGTTTTGGCATTTGAAACGAATTTGAAGCAGTACAAAAAAACAACAAATGTTATGTTTAGGCAACAAAGGTACTTTATTAGGTTTAGTAAAAAAAAAAAAAAAAACACAAACGGCAGCCTCCTGGCTGAAATCCCTGTTTTTTTAAAACAAATTTGTGATTCTTTAAAGGCAAACAGTCCAAGACAAAATGTGTTTCCCTCAAGACGTAATTCACTACACAGTTTGGTCATACTGAAAGGCCATTTTTCGGAGACATGCACTGCTTACTATAGGGCACGTTGATTTGAACATATTGATAACAGATGTGTTCATCTTGTAGGGATTTGTAACGTTGATCAGTTGGTCGGTCTCTAAATCTCTTGGATGCATTGCTTTGAAGTGTGGTTCCTCCGTTCATATCCCCTTCATCATGTGGAGGAGTTGTACCCGTTTCATTGGGCTTTGCAGTCCTTATGCAACATGAGTATTTAGCAGTACTAAATTTGAACATTGCCTTTGTGATTGTCTTTACTGCAGTCGTTCGCCGCAGCTCATTGACGTTGCTGCTGGCAGTCGTGTAAAGAAGGAATTTACTGTCACCATTTCATTGTTGTCTTGTATCCAGCAGACAGAAAATGACAGTTGCTCAGGTCTGAATGAAGACATTCTTGCTGCTGAGACATCGAATGGCACACTTTGCCAAATACTTGATGGAAAGTTTTTATTTACTCAGGGATTGCATGCTGTTTACCGCTGGCGTCCTGGAAACTGGCCAGTACAACAGCAGTTGGATGGGAAGAGCCTTGTGCTAGAAAAGTTTTACCCACCTTTCCTGCCCAGATGGTTGCAACCAGTCTGCAGGACTCTGCCCCGTTACTTTTATGCTTACCCTTAAGCTGCTGGTGTTTTTATGCTTTGTGATTTACACACAGGGGCATAAAAGTTTTACCGCAAAGGTTGAAACACATTCATCCCATTCGCTTGTGACTGGATCCAAACCACCGCATTCACTCACTAAGCAAATAGTGAACCTTCAAGAACTGAAACAGAGCTCAAATAGTGATAATCGTGAATAAAGAATACAATTTATTGGCAAAACACAATTGCCCAACTTTTAATGACAAATATCGCTAGTTTGGCATGGATTTAATAGCACTAAATTAACTTTTAATTGAAGACATTTCTTTCTCCACTGAATCGTTATCAGTTGTCTTGACAAGGGTTTGGACATTGCCTTCCTGACGCCCAATCACAGGTGGCTTTACACCAAGTTAATTTATCAATTCTCAAAACTCCTTTGAAGGAAGGAGCTTGAAAATTGGTTAGTAAGATGTGTTATGGGAATTTCAAAATAAAGGTGCCTCTTAAAGATAAATGATATGTATCGATGCTTTTACTTTAAATAAATGATATTGGATAGTTGCTCATTGAAATGACTTCATGAATTAACTCTACATTTACAATAAGGAAAAAAGTCAACTTGCAGAGATAATATTACTCTTGCTGAATCCACCATTGAACATTTATTTTAAATTCCCAAAATAAATATCCCCAGGTTCCAGATTAATAAGGATGCTGTCAGAGATTTGAGGGAAACACACAATGGTGGGATTTGCATCAAAGCAGCAAACAGAGTCAAAATGCATCCCATCAACTCTCACGCACACTTTTCACCTTCCATTCATCAAAGTGAAACCGGATCACCTGAGGCAGCCGCAACACATCTGGGGCTGATCTGAGCCTGACTAAAAACATTCACTGTGGACATAATTATTTTCTTATGTGTATTGTTTACTTACACCCACACTGCCAGCTTTGTTCTTTTTGAAGGTTGCAGGGTAGAGCAAGGCATCTGTGAGGGAGGATTCCTGCTCATGTTAAAGTCCTTCTTATGAAGTCGTTGAGTCTCGGGTCGGATGGCAAAAGTGACTCACCTGTCCCCGCCTTCCCCCCTTGCAGGAGCTGTGTCGGCAGCGCATGGCGGTCAAGCCTCCGTCTGAGCGCCCGGAGCCCATGTCCTCCAGGATCAACAGCGTGTCATCTCAGTTCAGCGACGGCGGTCAAGCCGTCAGCCCGTCGGCACGGAGCAGCATTTCCTCCTGGAGCGAAGAGCCCGCCCACTCCAACATGGACATCTCTACAGGTCACATGATCCTGGTGAGTTTCCTGTCGATTCACCTTCAAACCAAACGATGGTTGTATAATAAGGATATCCCTCCTAAATCACCTCCACTTAAATGTGTGATGACATTAGAAAATGTGCCAATAAAGGGGTCGAAAAAATGCATTTTGATGAAGAAAGAGGGCTGTCAGTCATTTAGCACATAACCCAGAGTTGACTGATGGTTCTATATGTGTAACGTGTAAAGCTAATCCACCCACTTCCCATACTGCACATCTAGAGGTGTCGAAAATGGACCCCAACTTTATGCGTCACTGGAGAAAGAATTTGAAGGAAGGATTTCATTGTTGAATGCTAAAGTGCTTCATCCTAACGTTTGATTGGAAAAAAAAACCTTTTCTTAATGTTCTTTGACAATATCTTGATAACGTATCACCACTTCAACCGCTGTTGTATGATGGACTAGCACCGCCCATTGCACTTCGGGGCTACTATCTAATGGTTTTTCCACCATGAGCACCAACCGGAGGACGTTTGCTTTAACACTTTGTATGGATGAGCTCATCATCGTTCAATCTGACAGCTGTAGCGTTAGAGCCAGGACGACGATCCGTCGAAAACTCACCAGCTGCACTCAGTGTCCGCCCGGCCGATCTGCTCCCGCAGATGGGCTTTTCTGTCTTTGTCATGATACTGTCTGTCTGACACATAAAGCTCACAGCAGACAGACACGGCCAAGACAAGCTTCTCTCTTTTGTAGAGGGAGGAAAATGTAACACCTTTCTGAAAAGCTCAGAGATTTTTAACTTGAAATGCTCGGAGCGACCAAACAAAGGTGGGGCACATGCGCTCTCTCCTCATTGGGAACAATTGAAAAAAGACAGGAGCACTGCTGTTAACTCGTCTTTCAGCTGTTGAATGGGGCTGCAATTGTTGTGTGCTGAAAAATGGCAAAATCCATGAATAAGTTTAACAAAAAAAATGGTCAATTGCACAGACGAGACGGATGCAGCAGCTCTTTATTCAACATTCAAACACTGTGAGAAACATGAAGCAGCTTCTGTGTTGATTTAAAATTACATTTGTGGGATTAATACATTTATCTCTGTTAAATGGTTAGAGCAAAAATACATAATTAAATAAATAAATAAAAATACTAATCCCAAACAGAAATGCGCTTCCATGAAAATGAGGTCAGACTGAATAATGAAGTGGAACGAATTCAGTTTGATGTGCTTTACTAAATAGTGATATTTCAGAGTCAGCTTTATTTCAGTTCCGATGATAATTCTGCAAAAAGGAAAATCGCATCAACACTCTAATAGTCTTGCCCTTACATTTCTACATTTTAACTTTCATTGTCAGTCGTCTGTCTTTCCAAACAGCCACTGCAGATTTTCTCTGCTTCCTTTATTTTTCCTTTTATCCAAAACATTGCATCTCCTACTCGTCTTCCCCCTTAAAACCATTTATCTCTTTCAAAACTAGCAGAACTACAGTCTTCTTCCTTTAAGTCTCGGTCTCGTCTTCGTTTCTGCATATAGCACTCTTTTCTCTCTCCCACGCTCTCTCTCTCTCTCACACACACACACACACACTTTCATCTCCCTCCCTTTCTGTGTCTTTTTTGTGTCTTTCTGTTCTCATTACACCCACAGTTTCTATAGGCAGGCTTCATACCCGCTTCTATTCTCTAGATGAAAATCTTTATTGAACCTCGGTCACATTTTGCAGAGCGTTGTCGTAATTGCGATTCAGAGCTGTTCACGTCAACCACCCAGCAGCACCTGCAGCAGCAGCACCTCCTCCCCCCCCTCCCTTCATGCATTGTGAAGCTGCCGGCGAGATGTGACGGAGCGGCCTTTTTTGATGTGTTCAGAAGGCACAAAGATGCTAATTACCCCTGAGATTTGCACCAGAGTTGTGTTGAGGAGAAGCGACTCCCTCTGCAGCCCCGTGCCACAGCAGAGAGCGGCTCTTGTTGTTTTACAGCAAACGCACAATCCAGCCTAAGTGTTTCTTTGGCGAACGCGCCCACAGCAGGATGCGATGCATGCCTTTGATGCGATGCATGCGTTTGGTGCGGCGCGTTGACATATGTGGATGGAAATAGATTTGAGTTTTGAGACAGCGAGGTCTGAACTGCTTCGAATAGGTTTGCTTTGTCATCGCCAGGTGAAGCCGTCTCAGCAGAGGCGGCTTCACTTGAGAGATAAGAGGAAAGAAATCAAGTGTTGTTCATGATTTCTTACATCTTAATATGGTGTGTGGGCTACAGTCTGGTCAGGGTGATTACTGAATGTTTTGTATTATAGAGGCTACTATGTTAATGTTGCCATGGAAGGACTTCTGATGTGATAATTAAGAGGATTTTGTGTAGGTGAAGGAGCTGACTGTCCTCTTGAAGGCTGATATTCCACTTAAGGTCCCTCCAAAGTTTCCACTCAACATAAAGAATAGGCCTAATGCAAGAAACTTTATATTCTTGTCCTTCATCTCTCTCTCACACCGGGGCGTGACGAAAAACAACCCGAGAATGCAAAATCCCTGCAATCGTAGTCTAGGGCTTTTATTGTGAACGGTAAGAACACAAGGAGTGGATCCTGTCCCCACTGCCTTTGTCAAGTTCGAAAGGAGTAATAAAGTTTGCCATCTTGGTTCAGACTATAGGAAAATCTGAAGTATGAGAAAACTGATGAATACAGCAAACTCTTCCATGTACATATGAGCAGTTCTGGTGCATTTCCTGCTCCTTGGAGAATAATGACAGTATCAGTCATTCAAATGTTGAAGCAATCTGCAAATGATGATCGATACGACAAAGAGGAAGATTCACATCCAACTGCCATTGCATTAAATGTCCAAATCATGAGAGAATAATTGTACATCCAGAAAATGTCTGTTCTGGTCTTGTTCTACAACCAGTGAGAGGAAAGAGTCAGATTCCATTTAACATTAATGTAGTCGAGTCCAAAAACAACTTCTGTGTTTTATTGACATGAAACCAGTCCAGCTGGACATCAGGGGCCTGCCGTGCTGATGGGAGGTTGAATGTTAACTGGTTTACTGTGTGTTTTTATTCCATCGAGGAAACAAACGGAAAAGGAATGTTGAGTACTTTTGTTAGTCACAGGATGCTCATCATCCCAGAAAGTGCCAATGTGTGAAAGAGGAATGTGAGTCAGTAACGCAGACGCTGAGCTGCGAGTGTGTTTCAGCACCTCGGACAGCTCCACTCTTAAAGTGAGGCTAGCTGCAGCTCTGATTGGTCCCCGGGCCGTCTTTCTCCTCCCACAACAGAACCATTAGACAGCTGAGGGAGAGTTACATAATGCTAATGTCATGTGGAAACCATGTGTCACCAAAATGTCAGCTTCTCTTGTGCTTTACTGTGTATGTTGACTTTTGGAGCCTTTAAGAAGGCCAAAGGTCACAACCCACAGAAGGGCATGTTAACTGTCTGCTGAAGTTAAAAGTGAGGAAGTTAGGAGGTTAAAAGGAAAGAAGTTACATTGCAGTCAAGAGGTTTTCACATATCTGTGACAATCTAGGATAAAAAAAAATCAATTTAATGTATTTTACCACCCATGAACTTTCTTCTTCACAAAATGTTTTTATGGATTTGCCATAACTATCCTCTTTTCATCCTCTATCTTTCATCGATTGCTTTCCCTGCATCTTGTTGCTGATTTGATGTTTTCTTTTTGTCATTTCCAGCACATTTTACTCATAATCTTCCACTATGACTTGTCTACTTCTTTTTGTAGCAGTTATTTCTTTCATTACCTTTTGTATTATCCATCTTTTTCTCATTCACTGTTAACTTCCTTTTATCTTCCAGTGCTGCTTGTTTCTTCACATTGTTCATTTTTATTATTTTTTGTTTCATCAACTATACTTCCTTCCCTTCCTTCCAGCTCGTCATTTTTCTTTCTGTAGTTTGAAACAATGCTGAATTGTTTCTGCTCATACATTACTTTTGCAGTTCTTTCAGTTTTCACATATATTCACACGTATAAGAGAGCTCATTTCACATTCACGTTTAGATGTCAACTAGAGACCGAGCATAGTTAAAAGCAACAAAACCAGAACCCGGTCTGAACATCTGGGAGACAACTCGGAGCCGGGGGATTTTTTTCTTTCATTCCAGCGCCTTCACAGCAAGAGACCAAATCCATCACAGAGCAAGACGAGCGCAGCACCGCAATGGAAAAGCAAATATTTCATCTAACACCCTTCCACACACTCGAGTGAGGCAACTATTGAACGGCGTCGTAAAAAAAGGAATAACGTGATGGCTGGTGAGCTGCAGTGCCCCACCTATTCCCCCCCCAAAAAAAGAAAAAAATAATTGCCTCTTGTAAATCCCGAGCAAATTTCACGTCATCATCCACCCACTGATTTTAATTTGAGGAGGAACAGCTTTCACCATCTTATCTAAGTTAATGTATTGGTCCCATGTGACTGGGAGAAAGTAAACCCCCACCACCCCCCCAACACACCACCACCACCTCCCCCTACATCCTCTGTTTTAAGAGGATTAGTCGACTCTATATATAAAGCACATTATCTTGTCTTTTGTTGCGGGCCAACTAAGTGTTATAGATTATACTGCAGCCAGGGCCTCCATCCAGATTAACTGTGCTAGGAATTTGTTGTGGTTGTGGTTTTCGTAGCGCACCAGCAGCCCCCAGCTGGGAGGTGATCTGTGGAGTTGATAGGTCGCAGGCCAATGGCTCTAGGAAGAACTGGCTTTAGGAAATGGATGTTAAATCTGTGTCATGTGGTCAGTCGAGGAGGAGGAAGCATTCGGCTGTAGAGAAGTTAGACTCCTGTATCAGGATGACGTCAGCTTTTAACTAAAAATAAGCCCCTGATATGATGGATTGATGCAGATTGACTGATGATGATTGATTACATGTTTGTTGTAGAATTCATAAATGGGAAGACCTTTGCTTCAATTGATGCAGCGCAAACACACTGATGTTTCGGATCAGGCGAAAATAGCACGTAGCAAATAGGTGAGTGATTACAATAATGGAATTCTTCAGGAAACACTGGATATTTATGACAAAATATTGGAAGTTAGAAGCTTCAAATCCATTCTAAAGACTAATGCACTCAAAACACCATGTAATTTAATTTGAAAATGTCTCCTGTCATTTCTTAGGAAATTAGCATAAAGACAAATGAAGTCCTAACAATTGATGACATTTTCATTTAAACAAATTTGCTATTAATACAAACAAATAATGAACGACTCCTGGATGAATACAATTAGCCAAAAAGAACATGAAAAATGTGTGAAAATAGTGAAGTCTCTTTTGAAAAACACCCACAACATCAACAACTTCAAGCAAGTAGGATATGTGCTTGCCACACACACAGTGTGTCTGACAAGTGACTTCTGGGAAGTGAAGTGCAGAATCACCATTATGACCTCTGAACACCAAAAATGGACAAAAGTTCTAAAAAAAAAAAAAAAAAAAAACACACCATTTCCAATAATTGGCTGGATTTTTTATTGCTTTGCTGATACATGACAAGAATTATTTTCCTTTTATCACCATGGAAACAGATACATCCTGTTATATTATCTGTAAGCCAGTGAAAGACCATTGGTTCTGCCGAACTCACAGCATCATTCTAAAAATGGGATTTGACTGGTTTATGTAGCCAGCCTCAAGTGGCCATTTGAGGAACTGCAGATTTTGTTTCAAGGGACTGCTTGGTGCCTTGGGAGAACACCAATATGATTTTTTTGTTTTGTTTACATTGATACAAAAAAACCCAACTATACAGAGAAAAAAAATGCACTGTTAACCTGCTAAACAATTTAAGATCATTTTTCAATCAGGTTAACAATTCTTTTAATGTTTTAAGTCCATCTCCGTTTGAAAGAGTGAATGTTATTTTCTCTAAAGGTAATATATTTCCAAATTCATCCAGCAAAAAACACTAATACACTTAAACCCAAAATATTTTAATAATGTATAAATGTTTAATTTCCATTTCAGTTAGGAAATAGGACTGAAAAAAAACAGCAGGTGCACCTGATCCCCTTCACTTCCTGCGCTGATGTTCTTGATAGATTTGGTTGCTTTCATAGGACCCTCTGCTAAGCATCCCACTTCACCTCTCCCCTTCCATTGCCGTCGATTTCAAAATGGCCGTTGCATTACATCACCTCCTCACTGCGGCCCGACTTTCATGCTGCTGTTTCCTACAGGTGCTCAGAGATGGTGCGTCAAAGCCACAATGGCAACAAAGTCTTATTGCGTAATGTTTTTCATCGAGTACCTTTGGAAGCTGTAAGCCCCCTCCACCCCCCCACCCTCACCCCCACCCCCATGCAGTAAGGGGATTATTCAGTGTTTGGTCGACACATGGTGATCTCAGCACCTCCTGATTGGATTGCGGTAATCCCTTTACACAGCCACAAAACCCTATTACTGTGGCATTAGAGAGGTAGAGAGCGGGTAGGGGGTGGAGGGGTGCGGGGGGCCATCTGATGTAGGAGTGTGAATTTCTCTATGCATCTTTGAATCTGATTGTTTTCAGGTAATGTGTTTGTACCATTTTGTATACATGTTGCCTGTATATACTGTATGTTTCATAATGTGTGAGGGCGTGTGGGCGGACTGTGTTTTTGTGTATGTGACCTTTTATAAAAACCTTTTATGTAGGGATTGTGCTTCAGATTTTGGGTGCATTTTCGCTACGTCTCGGTTTTCTGTGTGTCTTTGGAAGGTGGATGGTCGCTGCTTGCGGCTTCATGTTACATCACTGCTGCTTTTAGCAGCTCTGGGGCAAATATAATGGCGAGCTGACACTTCAATACGGAAAAGCTTGTGTTACACGCTGCATGTGTTTGTTTTCAGCTCCACGCGATGCAGCTGTGAAGAGGTTATGTTAAGCTCTCTAATAGAATAAACCAACAGCAAACCTGACCTGCTGCTGTTTGCAGACTTCGTTGGTTGCACAAGCACACATGCGATAGAATCACATATCTGCATTTGATCAAGACACTTCTCCGTTATCTTCCATCGGCCGGAAGTCTGGGCGTGTCGCCCTCCATTTTTTAACAAACTCCTCTCATTTTAGCAGAAAGCCATTAGGCCTTTTTTTTTGGGGGGGGGGGGAGCTAATTCTGATTAAGATCAGCCCCATTTGTAACTGTCATCATAAATCAGCGCCGGAGCCATTTAAAGAACCACACCAGCTCATTTTGTTCCCTAATCCATTACAAACGGTTGTGCCGTCCCTATTTTTTTTTCTGAACACGGGTCGCTGGTTTTCAAGTCGGTGCTAAAAAACGAAGTCCCTATGACCACGATCAGATTACAGCTAACTAATGCAAACACATACCTTCTTATATGCCAAGCTCATTTGCAGACAGTTGATCAAAGTCACTTAGACTTCCTTAATAATGAACATTGTGTGGAAGGTTATGGTCAGGCTGAAATATTTAAATCGAGTTTGAGTAATTATTAAGACAGATTTGGTGCAAATAATGCAATGAGTAAAACATGCATGTATGGGTAGTCATACATGATTTAACAGCATTGACAAACGATGCTTCATGAAGAAGCGAAGGGTGGGGAGTCACCACAAAGGATGAGCCAAAGAATGTGATGAAGTTTAGAAAGACCAGAGAACCATAATGGACCTTGTAACGATTCACAGAATCTTTAAGGATCACCTTGTAATATCTCAAATTTCTTTGCCAATTGTATTGTCTTTAAACAACAATTCTGCTACTCAAGTGATGCAGTAAACTTTCATCACCATGATGATCCGCTAAGTGAGACCTATTTTGTGGTGGATTCGATTTTCTCTAAGTACAAATTTGTTTCAAATGAAATTATCGGGTGGTGGACGAGTCAAAAACATGTGACTTTTACCCAGGAGGCCGCTGTTTGTGTCTCGTGTCAACCAAGTACTTTTGTTTTGCGTTTTTGTTTTGTTTCAATTTCATAGTGATTTTGAGCTAAACCATGATGTCTTTTACTAAACCTAACCAAGTAGTTTTGTCAACCTAACTATGTTGTTTCGCGTAGGGATTTTAGTTTAGTGTAGATTTTTAACAATGTGTTTCAAATAGTTTCAAATCTGGACTGTTTGGTCCGGTCAAAACAAGTTTCTCTGGAAACATAATTGAAAGTGCAGTTTATTTTTAATGGTATGTCATTTTGTAGGGGACAGGGTTGGCAAGAAAGAACATTAGTACAGTATGTATTTGGTCGACTTTGCTTTGATTGACAAATTAACCTGCGCGTCCATCTGCTACTCCACTGTGATTCCAACAAACAGCCTGTCACAGAGTTTAGGAAAGCTTATTACTAATCACAGGGAATGTGGAATTGTGTGATTGACGAACCGATCGAGAACCTCTACCTTAAGGGTTAAAGTCCATCTGGTGCTTCAAGCACATAAAGACGACTATAGATGACGAAATTAAAATAAATCCAATAATGGAGGTATGCCAATATATTATGGTAATGAAACTGGTTAAGGAATCTTTCCTCACCTCCTCGCATCTTTCTCTCCTCCTGCAGTCCTACATGGAGGATCACATGAAGAACAAGGACCGCCTGGAGAAGGAGTGGGAGGCGCTTTGTGCTTATCAGGCAGAGCCCAACGCCTGCACCGTCGGCATGAAGGATGGCAACGCCAAGAAGAACCGCTCCGCTGCTGTCGTGGCATGTAAGCGATGAACTCTCTCTGTTTCTTTCCTTGGCGCTTCCTGTTTCTAAGTTTGATTAGTGGGCGAGCCCACATTAGCATTTAGATAGTCACAAAGTGATCTAGTAAGTGAACTCCTGAGTCAATATCCACCGTTTCCACGTCTGCAGCTTACATTAGGCCTTGATTTTAGGGGCAAATTTCACTGCCGCATCTTCGGCCCTGTTTTGGTCCTAAAGATTTGTCCTTTGGGGTCTCTTCTCATAGTGACCATAGACGTTGGAAACCAGCACAGACAATATTAATTCAGATTCCTCTAACTCTTCAAGATTTTTGTTATTCAAATCCATCCAACTTGAATTTTTCTGATTCTCATCATATTAGAGGCCACATGATCTGCATTTCAAATATTGCCTTAGTTAGGTTTTCACATTTGCAAAAACGATGTGAGCAAATTGGTACATGTGGTCTTCAATGAACATTGCTGTAAATCAATGTGCTTTAAATGAGATTCCTAGTACCAAACCAATGTTGCGATCAATGAAACTGTATCTTCAAACATCAGTATATGATGTACAGGAGATTTTATTTTACCGACAACCTGTCATCTCCTTCTTAATTTTCAGTGTCGTCAAAGTATTTGCTGTAATTAGAATGTTTGGAACTAAAGAGCTCCACATTTAGAAGGAAATGAGACGTGTAAAGGAAAGCATTATGTCATCTTTTTTCATGGAGGGCAGAGAACCCTTCATTTCTGAGTGGAGCCCAAATACACCTCCTGATGTCAGCCCTCCAAACATGGCAGCATTACTCTTACCACCTCTCGACAACACTCCCCGTATATTTTGAGCCCAGCCTCTATTATCAGAAACCAGGAGCAGATGCAGTGAGCAGAAGGCTTGTAAATTAGTTTTCTATTAAAGCTCTCCTGCACCGACCTCATCAATGATTAAAATTTCTAAGCTTCTGTGGAAATAGCCTATCTAAAAAAGTGCTGTTCCATTCTCTCCACTGCCCAGGCTTAATGAAATCCAGGTTGTCAGCAGGGAAAGCAGTTTGTCAGGAATAAATTGTGCTTCTTATTTGAAGCCCCACTGGCTCCCCCCCCCAAAAAAAAATCTGAACTCTGTTGCTATCACTGCAGATTTGCAAGTTCTGCACAAGTAGAAAATGTACAAAATAGGAAAATTTGCCACACACAAATTTTTGAGTACAAGGGATGTTGGAGGTCAGATCCCAGAGGTGTGGACAAATTTGTTGACTTTAGACTTGATAAAAAAGACTTGTCTTCCAGCTCAACTTGGATTTTAACCTCAAGTGACTTCACTTGGTCTTGAGCCTTTTAACTTGAAAACAATTCCCCAAAACCCAAGTGTTATTTAAAAGAAGTGCTAGGAATTAATTTATTTCCCTTAATTTATTGAATCATTAACAAGTTAATGCTATTGTTTCCCTGCAAAGTCCACACATAATTCCCTGGATACACTTTGTGTGAACCAATCCGATAGCATCCAGTCAAGTTGCAGGAGACAACCATGAAGAACTAACATTACGTTACTGAGCAGCAGTTAGAAAAAGTTATAGCAAAAAATGATTTGTTTGACCTTAGAAAACTATGTGATGGTCAACTGAATATCTAAATTGCAGTATGCAAACGTGTGGGTCCAGAATCAGAGGCGTAGACGCAAATGGCATTGCATTTGGAGAAGAGTGCATTATGGCTTGTTTAGAACTTGATACTCAAAGTTTAGGACATGACTTGGGACTTTTGTGCATGTCATGATCACCTGGGAGAATTAAGGTTCAAGTTGCAAAATATAGAACGGAAACACTTATTTGTGTTTTATTCTGCCTTTAGCATAGCACTGCGGACAGGGCTATTTGGGATCCTGACGTTTTCTTGCATCGGGCTGCTTGCGGTGTCCTTTTTTCTAAAGCATAACATCTGACTACATATTCCTGGACGACTGCCTGGTGTTGAGGTGCCTTATAGAAAGTCAGAGATCAACTGATCAATTATGTGAGGAGCATCTTGGTGTTTTTTTTTTTTTTGCCTGAATTAAACGAGTTCTATTCAGAGCTGAAAACAACCTTGACATACCCTAAACTCTTTGGGTCACGGAAACATTTTGACTTAACTTTTTATGGAAATGTATATATTAAGGCTACAGTAAAAGTACTGCATATTCAACAGATATGCAAAGATTATCTGATTACAATGCATTTAATATGGCCACGGAGCTCTTCCATTCCTGAGACAAAATGCCCTGAATTCCTCTATTTGTGTTCCAGATGATCACTCCAGGATCACCTTGAAGGTGGAGAACAGCCAAGGCAACTCTGATTACATCAATGCCAGCCCAATCGTAAGTAGCTCCTCTGCATTCCAACTCCGTGCTTCACACCACCGCTACGCCAGGCTCCCACAGTCCCCACGGGGCTACACAGGAACAAAGGCAGCCTACCGTTGTAAAATATAAATTTTGATGCAACGCTTGCTTAGCTGTGGCGACAGCCCCACGCTAGTGTATGTTCTGCACCATGAATATTAATGATTGTTTTACAGCGAACACCCCGGGCGGGTATTCGCTTGGGGAAGGCGTGGGAAAGGACATGCGCAAGGCTCTCGGCTCGCTTCTCATTTGTGAAAACAAAATTGATCCGCAGGGTCTTGGGAAATGATTGTTTTTGACCTTGGGTTATGCTAATTTGACACTAGTTTGTGTTTACCGTTACGGCGCGCTCGACTTGACGAGGCCTTCGTGTGGCACGGTGCAGATTTAAGCAGCAAAACAGCCCGTAGAAACAACCATGTGAATTCAGTAAGTGAGCGTATCAATTTGGAAACCAGTGTTGGAATAGTAGGTTTACGTTTCCCCCGAGGCAGATACAGTGGTATTCCATTAAAGGCAACAGAACCTCTATGCATTTCAAATCTGGGCATCACACCAAGAAATGCCGTGTGCATGCTTGTGTGTGTGTGTGTGTGTGTGTGTGTGTGTGTGAAGGAATCAAAACTATACTGGAACAAAGGAGCAGCCTTGTCAAATGCCACAAATGCAAAAACAGCCGCAACACATGTACCCACGCATGCACAAAGAAACACAAGCAAGCTTGATATGTACACACTCATGTATACACACACACATACACAAACATTAAATATACATGATTACATAGAACATGTGGTGCAGACACCCACACAGACAATGCAAGTAGACGCACGTCCATACATTCACGCCACCCCGACACAATTCAATGAATGAATGTATGTTAATGCAGACTGAGATTATTTGAATAATATAGTTTTCCCATTTGGGATTTTTCCAGGCAGCAACCTACGGTTCTGAAAAATTAGGCCAAGCCTGAAGTGCCTTAAATTTGCATTATCTTTACTGGCCTTCAGGGGGCGACTCCTCTCGTTAAAAAGAAGTCAGTCAGTCAGAGTTTATTGTCTCAATCTCTAGTTTCAAGTCTCCTTCAATACAGCATGGTGTTCATTGAGTACATTTTGGTCCATTGAGAGTCAAACAGACAATAAAGCTTGGTATGCTTTAGGGCGGTGCTACCTTGTGATTGACAGGTCACTACCTGGTTACTGGGCTAGCATTGCTACCCGTTACCATGCTGTGAAAACATCTCCTCCAAACTGTTTATTTCAAGTTTCCTGCACGAAATATTTTCTTTATCAAAATTACATTTAAATTCATCATGATAACATTATAATTTACCTTCGTCACGTTTACTGAATGCCCCATGAACGCGTCATAATGTAACTCAATGTAACCTCTGTTAATGTTCACCGTTAGCTCTATTATATTAACTTGTTTTTTTCCTGCATCGTAACAAAAACACAAAGTTCTTTCCTTAAAGAAGTACACCACACAACTGAGGCGATGACAGTTTTTTCCCTCAGACATCAGCCAGGTGCTGCCAACAACCCAGTAACAGTGTGGTTTGTACTTTTGCGTAGTCATGAATTCCAGAAAGTGTCACATACACAGATGTAGAGAAAATAAGATTGTTTGGAAGGAAGGAACACTTCTCTAGCATTTGGCTAAAACAGCCAAAAATTGGATGAACAGTTGTCATTTAATCAGCCAGATGTTGTTGTCTGTGCTAGATAAAGTAAGGGTAACATGAATTAGCTAAAGTGCACAATTAAAGCCATCCTAAATGTTGCATGCTCAGTTTCTCATTAGATATTTGTCTAGAAAGCACCCGCTGAGATTTAATTGAGACCAGCAGCTGGAGACTGAACCAACCAGCAAGCTGTGGAGGGCGTTTTAGATGATGATTGCTTGTTTTATGAGGTGAGGTCACAAGCCGTACATCCAACTCCCAACATGGAGGATCAGAGAGTCTTTCCAACACATTCTCATTCCCAACTCGTCAATTGCCGATGTTTTGCCAGTACCCATTGCAGTCAATTTCTAATGGTGCAGCAGAATATGACACTCCACTACGGGGGAAGTAAACACGTGTCTTTGTTAGATTCAGGGGGGAAGTATCATGGTTTAAATTGAAATATTAAACTTAAAACACACACGGAACAGCTTTTACATACAACAAACAACACGTGGCCTACATTCTAAAGTGAAACCTTACATTGTGAATACAAAGGTAACAACAATCACCGGTCACCTGATTAAAAGCCCTGTGTATGTTTGGCCAAATCCACACCCTTCCAGACCACCCTGTGTGGGGTTTTCTGTCATTATGCCACATCACACTACCGGAGAATTTTCTCTGAGTAGCTAATAATTACACAGATGAGTTTATATTGATGTGACTTTAAAGCTTGGCACATCAATAGTTATTTGATGGGTTGGTCCTTTAATTTGGTCCCTACACCTTCAGAACTCGGCATAGTTTCATTAACCAGGACTTAAGTTAACCTGAAATTGAAAATTGTTTAAACCTTTTAGATTACGTCCCCGGTCATATTTTTGTACCTATCAATCTGTTCTTATTTTTTATATCAAAATCCGATGTTTTATTCCTGAAAAAAAAATTACGTGCTAACATCAGCTAGTACCAACCAATTTCAACCAATAATATCATGACATCCATCAATCAATCTGTAACATTTATCAGCACAGAGCTGGAGAAGGTGTCCTGTTTGGTGTGTGTGTGTGTATATATATATATATATATATATATATATATATATATATATATCGCGGTAGCAAAATTAAGAGCTATGGTTATTATGATAATAACAATTATTGCCATACAAATAAGAAACAATTTTTCCGAGTAATCGTTGGGTATTGATACATAAATTGAATGTAATGCACACTTCCTGTGAAGAAACCATGTTTTCCCTGTTTTGTTAAATACACAGCTTGTGTGATGTGGCTCAACCCCCCCCCCCACACACACACACACACACACAATCAGTAAGTTTCACGAACACTCGCAAACACAATCAATCACTCACTTTCTCCTGTAGCACACACAATTAGCCCGAAACAGACTCAATAGTTTCTTCACACACACTTCCTAAGACATAATCAATCTCTTAGGAACCACTCAATCATGCATACACACACACACACACACACACTCATTCTGATGCATGTCGTGTCCTGACAGCACCGAGTTTAAATCAGCCTCACAGCCTTTATTGACAGTTAAATTGACTTTTCTTGATTAAAAGAGTCACTGAAGAAAATGGACTTCAAGTCATACGGTGTCCACTCCCTTCAAACTAATGGCAACAGAATTCTGAAAAAAACGGTAATTTGGATGTCTTAATGAAACTTCGTTGGTAGATAATGTTGTCAAGCCGAATGAATTTGGGGGATTCAACTATAACACAATTCAAGTGTAAAAAACAATCCTAAATGCTAATTTGAAATTAAAGTAGTAAAACATATGTACAATAATCATTCTCCGTACAACTTAATAGCAATTATGTTTTGAGGGGAAAGTATTTTCATCCACATGATGCTCACATTTGATTTATTTATAAAAATGTAACAAATGTACACATTTTAACCCAAGCCCTGATCTTTTCCTGAGCCTAACTAAATATTTGTGTTGCTTTATTTTGAAGAGACACAATGCATGTAAGGAGCGTAAATGCCACATCCCTGACACTTCCAAAATGGACACTAGGGGGGAACCATGATCGCCATGAAGCGTAGGCCTTGGGAGTGAGAACGGAAGATAGTTGATGAACACATGTTGGTGACCACAGAAAAGCAAAAAGAAGCTGTCAATTCTTTTTATTGATTCCTAATTGCTGAAGCGTATTCATTTTGCTGAAAGCTAGCAGTTTACCAGTCAGCAGACACACACACACACACAAACACACACACACACACACACACAAACACCTTCTGAGGTGAGAGACAGTCGGCTCCATCATCACACTATCAAACAGATTGGACAATAGTGTGTGTGTGTGTGTGTGTGTGTGTGTGATGGAAGAGGAAACAGATAAAAGGATTTAAAAAAAAAAGATCCAGGTGTCTTTCCATAGCTTTCATCTTTTTTTGCGCCTGTATCCTTTATTGTCCTTCTAGGTTTATCAGTGTCAATTTGTTTCTCCTTCTCTGTCCGTCCTGGTCTTACTCTTTTCATTTCCTGGCCCCCATCACTGTGGATCACATGGGACATTTTGTTATTTGTTTCAAATTCTTTCCAGGTCGATATTTTTCTATTTCCCAGGCCTTCAGGTCGGACAAGGGACATTTTGTAATTTCAGTCCTGTCATTTGCAGGTCAGATTTATTATGACTTCATGTCCCTGTCTTTTCACCAGTGAACTTTTGAAGCTTAAAAATGTATCAAGTTCTTCTCTCAGAAATATATTCAGGACTGGATGGAAAGTATTTAGACAGACCAACACAAATACCTGGACACCAGGAGCCTTATTACAGAAAAATACAACTGCTTGTCCTATCTTTGTCCTAAGTTTCATAGATAGTAAAACCCTCTTTCTATTCCCGAAGCAATTCCTAAACTCGTGGCTGTATCCCATCCTATCCTATCTTAGACTTCCTATCTTATTTTAACTGAAGAAATCCTAACTGTAACTGTAAAGTTGATCCTCCTGCCGTCTTGTGTATAATAATATACACAAGACTGCCTTTATCTTTGATTACAGTATTCCAGGAGGCTACTCGAGATGGACAAGCCAGAATATCAATGTCTCTCATTTGGTTGGAAGTCTGGAGGTTAACGTTAGCAAAAATACACGTACATTTGGGTTTTGACCCCCATATCTTATATATCTTGTATAGGTGCCTCCAGAGATGGACGTAGCATGTTGATCACATTCAAAATAAATCACCTTGGCAATTGATATGTATACCCATTAATAAATGGTCTGAGAAGTGAAAAGTATCGTACAGTTTGAGGCTTCCAATCATTGTATTTCAGTGTTGGATGGATGGATGGATGGATGGGTGGATGGATGGATGATGGATGGATACATGGATGGATGATGGATGGATTAATCTAGGGTTGTATGGGTGGGTGGATCTATGGATGGATTAATGGATCTTCAAATCCAACCTCATTGCAGTGCTGCTACCATTTTTGGCAGCTATTTCAAATTTAAGACATCCTAATCTTAATTTAGGATTCCCAGTTTGGGAAATCCCAGAATTATTCCTATCCTAAAGTTAGATAGGATTACTTCCTGCATGCAGTGAGGAAACATGTTCCTGTAATACCATACATCCTTAATGTCACTCTCTACTGATAAGAAGTTTCCGTAATGACCCAGTACAGTGACATTGTCAAGTTGGAACAGGAAAGGGACATACACGAGCAGCACCAAGTTGATTGTTGAATCAAATATCAGTCTATGCGCTAGCAGGAGGCTTTTAAATGAAAAACAGCCCCAGGCCAAAAGAAACATGCAGACGAAGGGTCTCCACATACTTTTGCCGACTATTTCTCTGCAGCGTACGCAGGCTTAACCCTCTTGCCCACCGCATTCAGATGTCTTAAAAGTGCACTTGTGCCTCACAGCTATTTCTTTAACACAACGCAAAATTCCAGCGGCGGATGTTTTAATGAGCACTCCCTGGTACCATGTCACCTTTTCTCTCTCTCTCTCTAAGTCATTACATTTGAAATTCATTGGAAGTGCATTTATTGTTTGGCATTCGTAAAGGGAACAGAGGACCATTAAAGACAATTTTGTGAACAGGAAAAGCCCCAGAAATTATCTGTCTTCCCTCTGTAATTGCCTCCAGCTAAATTGGTCTTGCCAATTATTACATTTACCGTACAATTTGCATGCTAATAGGCAGGGGTGTCACTCACTGCCTCGCAAATTCACCTCACGTTCATCTCCCGCCGTTTGTTCTCGACGCCTACGCCATCCTTCTGTAATTTCCATTGAGTTAAGGAAGAAGTTACTGCAAATTATCACCAAGAAGCCCCTTTTTCACAAAGAGAACGAGACAGAAGAGGCGATCTGAGAAAACAACCGACATGGACAAACCCAGTGTGCCAGAATCGTAACGCTTGTGCCGCTGTGTTGCATTGTTTGGGGTGATGGTGATGCAGGTTTTTAAGAGGCTGCAGAGCACTGAATCATCTCGGTGCCGCTGTATGCCGAGGTGAAGTGGCCCTCCTTGACCACTCAGAGATTACTTCATCGGTATACTTTTATTTATGAGGCCATTATCGGTGTGCTGCCCTCTCACTTCTCATTGTATTTTAAGTTCTCATAAAACTCAACACGCAACGTACTTTCCGAGGACTTATAGTCGATTTGTTCCGCATAACTCGCACCGACATTGAAACGTATGAAAGTATTTCTGATTAATATTTAACCCAGTTTCTCATGTTTTGCCTTTGAGCTTGTCCGACTTCAAACTCCTTGGAGATTCAACTCACAAGGTTGAAGTAACTTAGGTTACATTTCCTCCTCGTAGTGCACTTCTGCAGGTTACCAAGGCTTGATTTAATACTCTGGGTTAGAGCCAGTCTTTGAACTCATAATGTGTACTTTCGTATGTTACGTGTACGTTTGTTCTTGGGGGTTTTTTGTGTGCTGCCACATTGTCCAGGTTTCTCTTTGAAAATCAGACCTCATCCTAACTGCCATTCCACTAAATTCAGTGTTAAACAAACTGGGGTCAATATTAAGGATAATACAAACATGAATTGTGTAAAAAGCATATTAACTTAAATTTATAATAAATTTAAATCATGTCTTCTCTCTTTTTCCCCTCAGATGGATCACGATCCCAGGAACCCAGCCTACATCGCCACTCAAGGCCCTCTGCCGTCTACTGTGGCCGATTTCTGGCAGGTAAACACACACACACACACACACACACACACACACACACACACACACACACACACACTCACACACACACACACTCAAACACAAATCAATACTTTCTCCTCTCTTAAACAAGAGTTAGCCAATTTTTATTAGTGCATGGAGCCACATGGGAGACCATTCTGTCGATGTCGTTATTAATCTCTCCTTCATCATCATGCTCACTGCTCAGCAACGCCTCTGCCACCGCTGCTACAGACACACAAACACACACACACACACACACACACACACACACACACACACACACACACATGCACACAAACACCAGTTCACAGCAGGACACATTATTAATGCAGGGGACGACAAACACTTTTTCCACTGTCCCAAATGTTGAATTGGCTTTGAATCTGAGACCAGGGGATCGATAAGTTATACTCGCCAGTCGTGGTGTGTATGTAGGTGTGTGTGTGCGTGTATGTAGGTGTGTGTGTGTGTGTGTGTGTGTGTGTGTGTGTGTGTGTGTGTGTGTGTGTGTGTGTGTGATGGAAGGAACCCTTGTCAAAGAAGTTCTCTGCATCCCCAGTAGCGCTGCTCATAGAGGAATATCAGCCTCTTGCCAATTCACTGCTCAGCTAATCAACTTCTGTGAAATATAGCTCTATGAAAATAGAGCTAATATGAAAGACAGCTCATTTTAGACGTCCATCTGCATCCATTACCCATCTATTAGCCACGCCCACTTCCCATCCTTGAGGGTCACGGGCGCGCTGCAACACCCTGGAATGGATAGATGGCCAGTCAATCACAGGGCTGACACATTGACACAACCATTAATGCTCACGTTCACACCTACGAGCTATTTAGAGTCGTACATTAATGTAAGCTGATGTCTTTGGACTGTGGGAGGAAACCCACCCAGGGAGAACATAGAAACTCGTTCCAACCCGGAACGTTCTTGTTGAAAGTTGAACCACACTGCCATCCATTAAAAATGTGCCAAACCTACAATAAAACTTCATGGTACATTTATGCTGATACTCTATGAATTCCTCACAGGGCTCAACCAAATAGTTTGATGCTTTGAAGCCATTCATCAAGTTGACATTCAAATTCTAGTATTTTAGTGTTAGTGTTATATATACTACTACTATGATATAGAGTTATATTCCATGTTTTTATCAAACAAAATATTCTGCTTTAATCCATATTTGTTGGTGTTTAGCCTTTCAAAATTCAAAATTTTCCCTGCGGTCAAAAAACTGTCTGCTCTCTTGTTTTCTGCACACAAACTGAGCTGCATGGTGACTTAAAAGCAACATAAATTACATTAATATTACCTCAGGAACACTTAACGTTCATCTCCATCAGCCACATCATTTTTTGCGTGTGATGACATCATAAAATATGATGTCAGACATCTGAAGCTACAATAGAAGCTTTGATTTTAAATCATCGAATTATCTACAGCCCTAGAGAATAAAAAAACACAAGCTGCTTCAAATGAAGTTGAATTTGTGAAAATGAAGTTGTACAGAATTGTGGGTTGTTGGTCGTGTGATTGTGGAGAAGGTGTGGTGGTGATCTCCTCAGGGGTATTATCTCACCACCATTTCCCTCCTCCTCTCACAACTTTCACTCTCCAGCGCTGGAAATCTTTTCTTTCAGGAAAGGGTTGGGTGTATAAGTTACACCCTATTCACTCTCCTCTTCCCACTCTCTCTCTTTGTCCATTAACTTCCTTGCTTCCACTTTATCTCCATCTTATCTTTTTTATCTTATGGCAAAACACCATAAACGAACATCCTCAATGCCGGAGAGGAATTGCAATTAACTGTAAACTCGTATCTCATATTCATGGCCATACTGGATACACTGTAAAGAAAGGAGTCAAGTTTTAAAATCATGATAAATGAAGGTTGAATATCCTGTAAGAACTATTTGAGTTGTCTGGTTAACTATTTGCTCCAATGTAGATTTTTAACACCTCCTGTTTCCAAAGCATTCAAAAAGAATGGCTGCTGTTAAGATCCTCAGACATTAATTGTATTTGACACCTAGTTACAAAAACGAAACAACTTGCATCATCATTTTCTGGCACATGCACCTCACACCGGCTTCCCTACGGCAAGCATACACCACCTTTAAATAACCGTTTTAAGTGTGGTAGCTTACATATTCACCAGTCAGAGGGGTTTCTACAGATTCAGGCTCGATCCTTTAGGCCTGAAATCAGAGCCCATGAAGTCTTCCTAAACAGAGCTATAGAGAGAGCCTCAAAATTAAATCTGTTATCTAGAGACAACGCAGTAAATAAGTGTTTCAAAAAGTCAGCATCCAGTAAACAATTCTGAAAAGATGATTAAAGATGTCTAAAATTCTCAGACTAGAACTACATCACGGATTCTTCTCAGATTCATTAAATGGCCTCTCAGGCCTCAGTACTCAGACTTCATCAAGGCTTTGTGTGGTGTTGTGGTCCTCTTAACCATCATTAATGTGTCTTGTCAGGCTCCTTTATCGGAAGCTGCCGAGGTTATTACACCACATATATCACATTGCGGAACATGTTCCCCAACAGGATTCAGCTGAGGTGCCCTCGAGCAACGTACCGAAGGGACACATTCTACGCTTCCAGCCTCGAGTCGTTAATGCGCGGACCTGTGCGATGTTAAGAACCGTAAATCTTAGAAAAGAGCACGGTGTGCAGTTAACTTTTTTTCCCGGATAAATAACGGTTTAAATCAAATTAACATTTAAACAAAGCGCACGTTTTAACAGAGGGAACATGTGGTCCCGGCACCAGAGAGTTCTCTACCCATCAGCTGAAGTGAATTAACACCATTCCTCAAAAAAAAAAAAAAAAAGTGCACCGTCACATCTTTGGATCCTTGAGACCAATCAGGGAAGCAGTGGGGGCTGAGCGGAGTGCGAGTGTGAAGCGGTGCAGTAACTCAAAACCCCGCCGCAATTAACGTCGGTGGAATCTCCGGCAAGGTGTGGCGGCGTTGCTGACGGAACGGCAGGTGCAGCCATCTTGATTATCTAACGTGATGATATGGGAGTGCTATTGTTTTATGGCTTCCATTACCGACTGGCTGTTACCTCTGATCAGAGTGGAATGGATCTCCAGGGCCAGCCCACCCTCCGGCTGTGAGAATATGAGTGCCAGCAGGAGAAAATACGACTCCGTGCCGAGTCTCACTGTGGAAAATGACCCAGCTGGGGGGGAGGGGGGGAGGC
This sequence comes from Eutrigla gurnardus, assembly GCF_963514095.1. Taxonomy (NCBI): domain Eukaryota; kingdom Metazoa; phylum Chordata; class Actinopteri; order Perciformes; family Triglidae; genus Eutrigla; species Eutrigla gurnardus. Next base: position 12,734,841 of record NC_139918.1, read on the forward strand.
AGCCTCGGCGGCAATTACTTTTCGTGCCGTGGTGCTTGACTTGCTTGTAGTTTCTAACCATAGGTTGAAACGCAGTAAACATGTCATGAAGTGTTCGGTTGGAACATAAAATTTCATTTTCACCCCCACGCCCAAAAATGTACACGTCTCCCCTTCCAAAGGTGATACATGGCTCACACTTAAAACTGATAATGGAGCGATATCCAAGCGAGTGGGTTGAGTGAGGACAGAGTCAGTGTTCCTGTTAGCAGATTTCATGGAGTGTTGACAGCTTCGTTCCAAATCGGGTACACGACCGTTTGCCTTGACGTTAAAACAAACTTTGAAACTTTTTAAATAACATTCAAATAAATCTTCTTTAACGTTGACAAGCCTGTGACTATTTTAAACATTTGAGAGTGTAGCTAAAATGAAACATATTAGTATAGAATGAGAAAAATTTTCAATCTCCTGTCTCGACAAAATAAAGGCAGGTTTTCAAAGGAAGAGCCCTTCAAAAGAGAATCAGTCAACGTGGTGATGTCACTCCTATCTGGTGCCATACGAGGCGTCTACTGAGCGTGTGTTTTGTCTGCAGATGGTTTGGGAGAATGGCTGTGTGGTCATCGTCATGCTGACGCCTCTGGTCGAGAGTGGGGTGAAGCAGTGCTACCATTACTGGCCCGACGAGGGATCCAACCTCTACCACATCTATGAGGTAAAATGACTCAGTACCAGCAGAGATCACTGTTTTTTGGGGGGGCGGAGCTGCAACTTTATGTAATTTGCCTTTGGCTCTATAAAACATCTATATGAAGCCTTTAAGAGAAAAACATTAACATTTGGCTACATTTCAGGGCCTCTTATTGGACCGATTTGAAGCCCCACAGGTGTTTGGTTGATTCCTGGCATGATTTGCAGGAAGGGATAATTACACACTTGACGTCACTCACAAAACATTTTAATGGCCCATGGCTTTATCTCATAAATGGTTGTAATGCACTGAGGAAAAGTTGTTTTCGTCTAATGTCAGATAGGATATCCTCACACAAAGCTAATGCATGTTGGGGATTTTACACTGCACTAGAAAGAAAGGGAGGTTCCTCTGAGTCATATTATGTCTAAAACTATGTCCAGGTGTTTCTTTGTAGACTTTAGACGGTTATTAAAGCATTTAGTCAGTTTTACTATGTTTTTCTAAAATGATTGAGCCGAATTGTAATGTCTTGTGTGTATGTATGTGTGTGTGTGTGTGTGTGTGTGTGTGTGTGTGTGTGTGTGTGTGTGTGTGTGTGTGTGTGTGTGTGTGTGTGTTCATTGCAGGTGAACCTGGTGTCCGAACACATCTGGTGCGATGACTTCCTGGTTCGGAGCTTCTACCTGAAGAACATGCAGACCAACGAGACGCGAACCGTCACTCAGTTCCACTTCCTCACCTGGCTCAACCAGAACGTCCCGGAGACCAGCCGGACGCTGCTCGACTTCCGCAGGTAGGGAACTCCTTTCAAAGACAACCACAAAAACCAAGTCAAAATGTTTGAAACCAAATGAAGACTTTTTGTTTCCTTCATGGGCCGTGATCTGTTTTAGCAGCCCTATCTCCTCCAAAAATGATGTTCCCATACAAAATGGTTAGTTTGCGGTTTCATTGTGGGAACGTCATTTTTAGACCAGGGTGGTTTTGGGATTCTCCCTTTTCTGTCCAATGGCCTTGTGTTCTTCTCACTGCTAACTCTGCTGGTCATGGAGCCACCAAAGATGCACCAAGAATCCAACCAAGGAACAACACTGTGATCCCTCACTGGCTTCCCATCACGCATTGTCAAATTTGCTCGCATAATGCACAAACAAAACCAGAGGTGCTAGTCAAACGAGGCCTCCATGTCTTGGCCGAGTGTGCATGAGTGGGTAGATGCCTCTCAGAGTGGGTTTCAACTTTCTCTGTTTTGGCCAAGTGATAAGGGCTTTTTAGGATTTTACTTATAGGGTTTCTTTGAACTTATTTTCATTTGAAGTGCATAAAGTACAAAAGCCTGCTTTTAATGTTGATAGTAAATGCATTGAGGTTTTAGAAGGCCCTAAAGGAAACGTCTTTAAGACTTTATGAAAGAGGCCTTTGGAGAAAAGAAATACACTTTGATTCATCTCCAAAGCAAGAAGAGCACTTTGTGTGATGTTTTCAAAAGTAAAAGTCACTACAGCCTCTCAACTCACTTTGTCTTTGCTTTGGTTGAACACAACCAGCCTTTATTGTAAATGAGGAAATGTCTCTCTGATCTTATATCTGTATCGGTATCTCCTGTCACGCTCATTAACCGAACAGCTTCTCATTGTTCTTTGAGTTTCTTCTACCTCCCCCTCTGGCACACGCAAGTTTCTCTGAGGCTTGTCGAATACTGAAATTGAAGAACAAAAAGCAGGAAATGATTTGCCTCCTCACCTTAACCACAGAGACTAAGAGTGGCCTTTGTGGCTCAATTATAGCTTAATAACTTCTCAAACCTCTCACATCTCCAGGAGTTTAGAATCGTGACCTGAAAGATGCAGGCGGAGAAATTTCTATAAAACCTCAGACATCCTGTGTATTTTCCAGTCGATAACCGAGTAATTCAAGATGCATTGAGAGAACTCTGCCGGAGTGATCCTCTATCTCCACCGCCTTCATAGCCGCTCCCCTCCTTCGACCTCTTTTAAACTGATATACTGTATTGCCTATTAGGTGGGAGCAGCCCTGGTCCCCTTTTTCTGCGATTCACTGTGGATTTTCTCAAGCGATAGACCCCAACTCGGCTTTATATATAAGCCCGGTTGTTGCCGCGTTGCTGGCGCACATCAATTAGGTGCGATATCAAGAGAGAGCGCTTGTGGTCACAGCTATTATAAAAGGGTCTGGTGGGCGTCACCACCCACCATCAGTTAGGAGATATTGCCTTTACTCACAGGGCACCGGGGTCACAACGCAATGAAGAAAGCGCAGAGGGAGATATTTTTCACTTTTATTACCGGGGATATAGTATAATAACAGCCTCCCCTCTTTGTTCTTTTTGGAGTTTTTTCTTTTTTTCACCTTGATGGTTCAAGGAGGTTGATCTCTTATGCTTTTATGCTCTTGTCGGCATGTTTTTTTTTGTTAACCTCACTCACTTGACTTAATGAGCCGAAGCATTGCTTACAAGCCCCCTCTGTGCTTTCCTCCCCTTGTCTTACCAGCTAACTAGCGGTTGCCAGTGTCATTTTTGTGATGTTGCAGCTAGTAATATAAGCCCAGTTGCATAGTCACAAAAGTGATCATTGGAGACTGTGACTCTGCAACCAAGGGGCCACATGGACCCCCCCTCCTACCCTTATACCCCCCCTTCTCCTCCCTTTCTCTCCCCCTCCTTCCCCTCTCTCCTCGCTGTGCTCGGTGACCTGAGATGACCTCTCGCCTTTTTGCTTGCTCGTGGTTTGCTTGACTGCCTACGATACCCCCACCGCCATGCCTCCCTTCCTCTCTTGCTTTTGTCTTCCTCTCTCTTAAGTCCTTCTTTCTGTCCCTTTTGATGATTTCTGACTCCTCCTCTGAGTGTACATCCACACTAGTGCACACTGAGCGGGGGGGGTTTTGGCACCTGAAAAAAGCTTTTGACTCGCGTCGAGAGGGAGAGAGCTCAGCTACAATCTGAGGTTTTGTGGCAGTAAAGATAAGAAAGCAACTATCCGTCACCTCTTTCCTTCTCTGGCATCTTTTTAAAGTCCGTACGGTGGCTCTTGAAATACAGATGTTCACGAAATCATCATTTTAATCAATGCGAAAAGCCTGAATGAATGGTTTTCGCATGCCAATCTGCGATGATTGCACTTTCGCAGCGTCAGTTCTATCAAATCTTTAGAGAAGCATCCATTTTGACACATGCTCTTTTTTTAGACAGGACACACAGCTGCTGTAGCACATTGTAGCTACCAGTGTTGTAGTGACTAGATTGGTCTTAATGGTCTCGACTCGACTGCATTACTTGACTCGTTCTCAGAGAAGATTTTATTTCAAGGGAGATCACAAAATGCCATTTATTTGTTAACATCATTACTGTGACTGGATATAAAACTCCCTGCTTCAAACACAACCAATCACTTTATAATTTTGCATTTCTGTGACTCCAAGAAAGTGAGGGCGGGAGAAAGGAACTCGGTCTTGGCACACTCTGGTCTTGGTCATTGGTCACTTGTCAAATAACGATGATGAATGAAAAATGTACATAAATTGTAATCAAGTCTTTTCTTCAACCTAACTTCCTGTGAAGACAGAAGTCTATGTTAGAAGGACAGTCTGCTTGTAACTAACTGAGCTGTTAGTGAGTATGTGACATCTCGGTTAAGGCGGTCTTTAATACAGCACTGGAAGCTAACGCACCTTAAGTACAGCATGTGTTTCATAAAGTACTGTCTCACTCGCAAAATAAGATCGATTTTACAGTCCTTCCTAGTAGTAGTGTAGTCCACAAGTATGCCGTTTGTCAAATGTACAGGAGAGAAATCAATCTCATTGCGATCTCATTGCGGCTTACATTGCAAATTCAGTGACTCACTCCCCAGGTCTTCACACGAGAATGATCGGATCTTTTTATTTTTCCAAATAAGCTAGCTTTGTGTGGATATAGCCGGAGTCTGTTATGTCTCTCCATCAGTTTGTTTCTCTCTCTCTCTCTCTCTCTCTCTCTCTCTCTCTCTCTCTCTCTCTCTCTCTCTCTCCATCCCTCTCCCCCTCGTCTATCAGTTTCTCTCTTTTGTCTCTCTCCGTCTGACTCTTGTTCTCTCTCCGTATCTTCGTCAAGCTTGAATCCCCCTTACGGGGCGTTTCCTTTGAATCCCACACCCCTCTATACACCCCTGCCTGTTGGTGATTCTCTGCCGGCTGTTTCCATGGCAACATCACTTTTAATTGTCTGCAGCGAGCTCTGACTTTTCAGTGTTGGAAGGGTGGAGGATGAACATGGGTGGGGTTTTTCAGTGGAAAGACTTCCTTTCTCCATTTTTTTTTTGCATTGTCATGGTTTGGCCTGAGGAAAATGTCGCACAACCTGCTGCTAAAAATGTCTGCATTTTCAGTCCAGCACGAAACTTGTTTGTCCTAGAAATTCCTAAAAACACAACATTGTGTGTGTTTTTTGCAATAAGCAGTTTTGTTCTCTGATGTAACTCTCCTTTCATGTAGATAATAAATCAGGAATAATTGCAGAATATAATGTAATAGGTTCTTCTCATTTAGTGCAATTCTCCGCCACAGCTTCATGGTCCTGAATTTGTGTTCTGATAATGATGAAAAATATTCAGTGCAGTAGCTCACTGGAAAAAAAGAAATGAAAAAATGTCCAATACAGTTCTCCTTGTAATAAGTTCATTAACATGAACTGAAACAGCATAAAGTATTTATTTAAATCCAAACTCAAGGACCACTTACTAGTCTTTTCTAGACCATTGACTATATAAGAAATGTCATGAAGTCAGTTTGTGCACTACATTTTTGGAGCCTTGACAAAACCAATTTGGCTGTCACCATCTTGGATTTTATCTTCTTATCTATCTATCTAAATGTCGCTCAGCAAAGTCCCGACTCTTCTCTGTTCTGGCGCCTCAGTGGTGGAACGAACTCCCGACCAATGTCAGGACAGCAGAGTCACTTGCCATCTTCCAAAAAAGGCTCAAGACTCACCTGTTCAACCATACAACCCCCCCCCCCCCCCCCCCCCCCAAAAAAAGCACTTTTATGTTCTTACCTAAGCACTTTCTTCATAGCACTGTTGTTCTTAAGGTATGTTTGCTGAACAGCTACTACTTTACTCAGACGAGGACCTAACACTTTTTAGCTCTTACTTTATCGGCAATGATATGTTGTGGTTTCTTTCTTTTGACAAATGTACTTATTGTAAGTCGCTTTGGACAATCAAAATTTACATATTAGGGTGGAGCTAGGGTATGACCAAATGCTGAATAAGACATTTCTGGCAACTAAAAGAAAACACAAACAACTCCCAGACCAGACAATGTCGTTGTAGTGTTCTGTCAATTACGAGGTAGCATTGACTCTAAATGGACCATCATTTACTAAATGAACATCATGCTCTTTTGAAGAGTTGAAACTACAGATAAAGACCATAAACTCATGTTTACAATGTTTAGTGAGATAATAAATCAAGTCATTTTCTCATAGACGTCTATACAATCAGACTTCTTTTTACAACCAGAAGAGTCGCCCCCTGATGACCAGCAGAGAGAATGCAAGTATAAGGCACTTTACATTTGGCTTCACTTTTTAGAACTGAGGTTCCCACATATTTTAGTCCTTTCAACTTCTCATGGTCTTCCTCAGTGGATGGATTTTGCTCCGTTGTCATTACGTGCAAAGGATGATCTATTTTTTTCTCTCTGCTTGGCCTAACGTTACAGCAAATTTCATTGACATTTATTAGGTTTTTGAGATATTCTGTCTAAACTGAAAAAAAGGTCCAAAGCTGCATTGGCTGAGGAGAAAATCATTTAAATAACATGTGGAATGTTGAAAAGCTGCTTACGAGAAGGTTTCAAGCACAAGATGATCATGAAATTCATGCAAAACATAAACGACCATGGAAACTTTCAGTTCAAGGGAAGGAAAAACTGAAGCATCAACACCGCAGGTCTGAGGTTTTTCATTGACTGAGTGATGCATTATGGATTACACACACACTGTGCCTTTACATAATATGCTCCTGCTGAATATTGTTAGAGGATATTGTTGAATATTTAGAGTTATCACCATGAAATAGAATCAGAGATGGTTTCCAGCTGGGATCAAACTCACAGCGCTCGGCTTCTTGCTCAGATAGAAGCTGGATGTTTGAGTGGATCCGGCGACTGCCGTGCATTTTGATGCACAATGTGTCAAAATTTTGAACCGCAATTTTAAAAAGGGATGTGCCATTCTCAACAGGCAGCTCTTCACTTCTTTATGCCTATATGAAAGAAACATGAATGCAAAACTGTTTTGTCAGCTGTGGAATATTAAAATAAAGCAATGGGATGTTTTTTTTTATTCTTTATTTGACACATTAATGTTATTTGTGTTGAGTGGGTTTCAGCTGTGCAACATCAAGACCTGTCAGTAGCAAAATACGGCTTCAGAACTCGTAAGCAAAGCTCTGTTTTCAACATTTCAGGGTCCACGCTGTAAGTTGTTTCCATCAAAAACGTTATTATATCGTTGTAAAACCTTGTGGTGTTTTAATAAACCATCGTGAGCTTCTGGAGTCAAGAAGGAAGGAAAAAATGACAGGAAGGAAAACAATCACATTCTTTCTTGATAGGAATACCAAAGAAGAAACATTTCCAAAGACATCGCGGTTATGGTTTTAAGAAACATCGGCATCAACAACATCACTGTCTCGATCATTAATTTTTGTTCATTTTTGATTGTACGCTGCTGGCCAGTTATGATACCTGATACACCTTTAACATTTTGTACCCATTATGTTGTCTCTGGTTGACACATTAACGGTGTGCTATTATTTGTGCTTGTTATTCTACAAGCCTCCATACATGATGTATTGGCTGTATGTGTTTGTCCCTGTGACGTTAACGCTGAACTCGTTTTTCTGTTCTGTGTTTTTTACAGAAAAGTTAACAAGTGCTACCGGGGACGCTCGTGTCCTATCATAGTCCACTGCAGGCAAGTATTATTCAACTCTACTGTAACTAATGCAGTCTGTACTTCGTTTCCATGTGTTTGTAGCGTATGTTCTCTGATGTGATTATTAATGTTGATAATGAGCAAACAAGGATCCAAAGTGCCCGTTTACTGACCGTTTAATTTCTCACAAGCTGTCTTGTCACTTGTGTGTGTGGACGACAAACATGAAAAATTAGCCCAGAAATTGTGATTTAATTTTGACAAAATGTCCGGAAGATAGAGTGGTTGAGAGATATGTAGGAGTAAAGAGAAGTTTAGCTCATCTGCATATTCCCTCCACCTGAGGACTCCAGACCAGTGAGACATAATTAACAGAAAGAAAAGCTGACACACTTTTAATTCGTGGAATCCTCCTGATTGGATTAGATGTGAGGGGGAAAAAATAACTTAGATAAGATAGCCGTTACGTCTGTCTGCTCGCTCCTCCACTAAGTGATCGAGTATTTAATATGGTGTAATGGCTCTTCCAGGATGATGAAACTGTACATTTCTTGTCTAAATTGCCAGACTGCACCAGAGTGTGGAACCTTTCTTTGTGCAGCATCAGCTCTCATCAGCTGGATCATCGTAAGAAATCTTACAAGTGAAAGAAATGTTTAGAAACATGGTGTCTTCTGGTTTAGAGACTGCCTGCTAGAAGTAGTGTTTTTCAAGCTGACTTTCACGATGACACACAGTTTAACACTGGAGTTAGTTGAAAGCCTGGAGGGTCTCATCCAGACATTAAAGGGTGTTTGGTGCGTCGTTGATGAAATGAAAGTAAAAGTCAGTTTGGTGCAAGCCAATACTGTTTGGTGTTGACTTTAAAAAGGCTCCAAGAGGCCCCACACACCCAGACATCTGTTTGAAACTATTTTAGTTTTTTGCCAGCGTGAGAAAAACGCTTCTGCCAGACTCCCAAGTTTTGGTTCCAAGGTTGAGTAATCAGGAATTCCTCACAGCTACATCAGAAGAGTTTAAAGGAACTTCTGAAGTATCCAAACCTGTTGCGAATTGGCTAATGATATAGGGTAATTAATGGGTAATAAGCAGCAACCTACTTTGTTTTGCAAGTTCTCCGATGATGGCTGTTACTTTGAATATGTACTGCAGCACTGTGTTTAATGAGGAGTGTGAGATCCTGTGGTGTCTAGATGCTAGTTGAGACCTTTGAGTCACATCGTGCCTCGTGGCTTTTCGAATGCCGGCAGACACCGGGCCTTGAGCACAGAACAGCGTTCTCACTTCGACCGATCGGGGCTCAGTCCCAAACCCAGCCAGCATGAATGAAAGGATGGAGTCACACTCCCATTCATCCTGCAGACTTCCACTTACAGCTTTCAAACGGGTTTGTCAAAGCCAACTGTGCGCGGCCATTTATCAGCCCGATGTATACGGAGAGCAGAGTGAAGCAATCAGGATGAGAAGTGAGCGAGCAGTGCCGATGCCGAAATTCTATAATTATCTTCTATAATCCGAGAACGCCTCTCTCTCTCTCTCTCTCTCTCTCTCTCTCTCTCTCTCTCTCTCTCTCTCTCTGTCTTCTTTTTTTTGTCCTTTCAAATCTCTTTTTTCTATCTTCATCTTTATCTTTTCCATCCCTCTCTCTCTCTGCCTCTCCTTCGCTCCCTGTCGCTCATTTTAAATAGAGTGGGAGAAGGTAGCAGACATCTTGACGTGTTTACTCACAGCCCTCAGGCTTCAGCTGACACACACACACACACACACACACACACGTATATCTTTGATCGCCTTGTAATGATCCTGGCGAGGTGCAGCGATACGACAGATCTAATCACGCAGTAATAACCTGTATGACACACACACGAGGATACACACAATCTACCTGAGATCAGAGTAGTTTCTGTCTAGAAAACACACACACACACACTCACACACACACACTATGAAACTGTGGTGGTGCCGTTCAATTACTGTCAGTGGGTGTGATGAAATATACAGTTGTATAGTGTGTGTGTGTGTGTGTGTGTGTGTGTGTGTGTGTGTGTGTGTGTGTGTGTGAGTTTAGGTTTGCAGAATATATCCAATACCTTAGTGAAAATTAAATATTCAGGAAGCATGCACGCATGGCAGCTACCACACACACACACACACACACACACACACACACACACACACACACACACATACATTTGCATTAACTGGTTTACACAGCAGCCCATGAAATAGACTGGTTGGGTGCAGGGCATCAATTTTCAACACTTGAAATGAAACTAGGATAGAAAAATATTTCTAAAGGCCTTTACACACCAGGGGCTTTTTCATATATTTAATTCACACATCAATGTATTTTTTCAAACTGAAAAAACATAATGTGAAAGATGTAACTGATTAAAGGCATCAGCCAATCACTCTGTTATAGAGAGTTTCACCTGTATTTATGAACAAAAACTCAAAAATCGCAAAAATAAGTTTATTTATATTCTTTTAGAATAGAGAAACATGCTTTTCCATCCATTTAAAAAAAAAAATGAAGCGTCTCTGTTAAACAGGTTTATATTTTGATGTTAATTCCTGACCAAAATAAAACCATCCTCAGCCTTTCTGTTCCATAATTGAACGCCTTTGAAGTGGTTTATCCCCTTGAAATAGCATTAGACGACTCACAAACCTCGACATATGGAAGCTCTCCGGCTGCTGCACACCTGCTTTACACTGGAGGCTCCACACCAAAATAAACGTGGGATTGTTACAGTGAATGTGTGGGTGTGTGTCATTCAGATCTTAGAACTTTACCCTGCAATTTTGCAGCTGCTTGCTGAGTTGCTAAATGCAAAACAACTTCGGATTCAATATTTTTTTACGATTGCCAATCCAGCTTTTTTTTGTTGGTTGTTGTTGTTTTTTTTCAACAGGGCAGATTTACCTGCAGACTAAATGGAAACACAGTCTGCAAATTCACAGTCCTGACAGTTAAAACATAGTTTAGTGAACTGCAGTAGATTAATTTTGCTATGTTATAGAAATAAAACTATGTAAAATGGATGATGTATCCCGAGGGTTTCATAGTCTTGTTGGTAATGGCAAACTTTACTTTGAAAATCACTGTTTTCTTTATCTAGCTCTCATGATAATATATATTATATATATATATTTTTATGATAACACTGTAACAAAACATGTATTATGACCAAAAGATGGATATGAGCAGAAGAAAAGTGTTAAAATAAAACACATTTACAGATGTAATAATCTGACAAACTGTTTGACTTAATTCATACTTTGCCTTTCTCACTCTCTCTCTCTCGTGCAGTGACGGAGCGGGAAGAAGTGGAACCTACGTCCTGATCGACATGGTCCTCAACAAGATGGCTAAAGGTGGGTGTTGTCTGTTCCCCCCTCACATCTGTGGAAAGTATATAACCACGTTAAAAACTGCACAGTTGCATCAAATATCATGAGTCCAAAGAAAGCAGAGATGTCACGTTTCCTTGGTGTGATGAGATAAAGGGAGATAAACCCTAATAAACCAAATCTTCGTCAAGTAGCGTGTCCCCACTTTTAAACTGTTAAAATCAAACACCGTTGACCTTGAACACTTCCTTTGAAGCGTCAGCAGGACTCTGCATTTGAAGCTCATTGGGAGTGCATGATAATTACAGCGTGATATAATAAACAGAGTGTAGTAATTATGTAGGGGACTGAATATTTCATGAGGCAGGGGCAATTCATGACATTAAATTAAGTGTCAGATTGCTTTTTTGGGAGCAAGTGACTTTAATGTGATTAGGTCAGTTTTTAAGCTCCGGCTTGTACTTACATTTACAGATAACAAATCCTTAGTGACACAGCATGTATTTGGATTCTTCTCACGTCTCCGTGCTTTCTGAAAAACCTGTCCAACCACAACAGGCCACCACCCCGTGCTTAATGTATCAGTCCCTCAGAGTGTGGAGCTCCATGCACGTTCAAGACTTTTTGTTTCATTGGTCTCTAGTTAGCTTGTAGTTAGTAGATCACGGTGGGTTGCATGAATAAAAGTACTAGTCGTAAAACAGAGACTGTGGAAAAGGACTGGAGGTGAGAAAAATGTATTTCTAAATCAATTTAAAGATATAATCTGATGCCAGTTTGCACAGTGTGTGTGTGTGTGTGTGTGTGTGTGTGTGTGTGTGTGTGTGTGTGTGTGTGTGTCCCATGGTGGTGGTGCTGCTGTAGCAGAACGAGCTCCTGGGTTTTTAATTCCACATCAAAGGGTCAGTCGGGCATCAGGGGCCCCTGCTCAGCACCCGGGGCCCGGGGAGAGAGAGGGGCGGGGCCGGGTGGGAGTTGGTGGATGTGAACCGTCTGATGTGAACTGTTCATATCACAGAGGACACTAGTCCCCTGCCCTGAATCCTTAACTTGCTTTAATCACAAAGTTCTCAACATTTTTTTATTTATTTTTATTTTTTTGTCATCCAGTCCAGTTCAGGATCTGTGTGGAAAATAATGTTAAAGTTGCCAAGTTTAGACTGGTTTCATTTTTGTTTTATTTGAAATAAATAAATTGCAATAAAAACCTATCTAGCCGGTAACCCCTGAAGGGAGGAGGAGTTTTACGTTTGGTTCCACTTGGATTAAGGACGGGATGATCTTTAAGTTTGGTCGTCTACTCTGTGAATAAAAACAAACGCACCTATGAACCGTGACCAGGCCTTCATGGTGTCCTCCAAGAATTAGACTGCGTCCAAAATCACTGTTCACTATATAGTGAGTTGGCCATGTTGTAGTGCTGACTGAATGTTTAGTGATAATTATTATATCCTATATCATGGACTCAAAGCATCCAGAAATTCATCTAGGAGTGCACAACCGATGGTCACTAAGCGAGCGCTATACCATCATGCAACAGTAGGGTATACCGCTCCTTTCCTTCTTTCCTTTCACAATAAAAGCCCTAGACATATACAAGGCATAACTGTTTAGCAGGGGAACTTAAAGTACAACACATTAGCGTACAATATGTATTTATTACAAAAAAATCTAATGGTCTTTATTATGGACGGTCCACTGGCCAGCTCAGTGTATAGTACTCTACACAGGATATTGAGTAGGGAGTAGTGAATGAGTGCGTGATCTCGGACACAATCATAGAGCGCTGCAGGCAAAAAGCCAATAGAATTTTTTTTCCGTTGGGTTTTGAATTATTGCAGGAAATGTAAAAATGCTGCAGCACTCATGATAAATAATAAACAGAGTTAACTCTCTTTGTCAATGAGGGATTTCTGTTCATTAGCAGGAAAACGCTTCATGAAATCAGACCGAGATCAGGGTTGGGGGCGAGCTTCACTGTGAGGATCAAAGTGTATTTCAGCACCTTTGACGCCATGTGAAATCTCTGTTTGGAAATAGAAAGTTAATGTTGACAGAAAACTTTTCATGGACAGAAACAGCACTTTGTTTAGAGTTTTGACAGCTCCCCCCGTGTTCAACTTTATCTAATTGCCTTTGAAGAGGTTTCGTAAACCCGAGGCTTCGTGGAATCTGCTAAAGCTCACGCAGGAACATTTAATCCTTCAGGTTAAAACATGAAAATCCCCAGAAGAGGTACGAGAATCTCAACCGACAGCGATGACATGAAGCTTTATGTTTGGGAGTTTGCTTTGTTTTCGTCAGTGTGAATTATTTATGATTTGCTCTCTCATGCCTTCGGCATCTGCTCAGCAAAGTGATGATGACGACGGTGAAGTCATTCTGTACTTTGTACATATTTGAGCTCGACATAGTTTTCCTGTCAGTTTGCTGCCACTTTCTATCATTTCACGGCGTTACGGGAAATGTTTCACTTTTCACTTTCATTTACCGACAACTATAGTTTTACTACATTGTTGATAAATATTTTAGTTACAAACCATTTGATATAAACCACCCAAAAGTAAAGTCATAGGCTACAAACAAGCTGTGTCATGCCTTTAAAAGCCAGTATCAGTTGGGTCCTAATAGCCCACAAACACTCACATACAACACACTACGATACAGACTTTTACTTTATGGTCAAAATCTGAAATATCCTGACTTTTAGTTCCAATGTGGAGCAAGCAAAAAAAAATAACAAAACTATACTACCCATAATGCAACTTAAAGGTATCTTTTCTTAAAATCCCTCTCTAAAAGTAGTCCCCATATTCAAAGAGACAGCTTTGTGGTTGTTTTGTGTCTTTGTGGTTATTTTGTGTCTTGTTTTGGTCATTTGGTGTCTCTGTGGTTTTTTCACAACTTCAAACAGAGGCTCTAGTCTAGGGGCCCCCGAACCCTCAGGGCCCCTGGGCCTGTTCAGTAGTCCGTCCCTGCTCCAAACAAACCTGACAACCTTATCGTTATTTTAGAGTTATTTTCTCCTTCTAAAGCTCTTCATGGGCTCATTGTTACTCAAAGTGATGCTTAAACTAAATACAACTTAACATTCTATCTTCTAGTTAAAATTGTTGGCATCTAATGATTATAAAAATAATTTGATTTGCAGATGAGATTAAAATATTCAGTCTTTTTAGAGTTCAAATCATGTGGTATTACACCTCTGCTCCTCCCTCCACTGTTGCTGCCCTCAGCTCTGCACCACCCTTATTTTGAAGGTTTTTGTCTGTCCTGAGAAGCTAGAGGCCCCCAGGTTTGCAGGCTTCCTCCATCCTGATCAAAGACACTTCCCACCACCCCCTCCTCCTCTTCCTCCCTCCCAGACACAAAATCACTCCCTCACCCTCCCTCCCTCCCCCCACTCCATTCTCACTCTTTTTCTCCCAAGGAATGAATTGTAAATTTGAGAATTATGGCGGTGTTGCAGGGTTGAGGAGGTGTTGCTGTGGTTCTCACGTTTTGTTTTCCCTTCGTCTTTTGCAAAAGGCTCCTCTCTCAATTGCCTCCCCCTCCTCCCTCCTCACTCCACCACCTCCACCACCCGCTACTCTTCTCTTCATCTTAAGAATCCAATGAAACCCATCGAGTGTTGGAGCTTTTCAGCATCCCTCCGTTTCTTTTCGCCTTTTTTTTCCCAGGTCCAGCTGGTGAGCCAGGTCCTCGGCTTCAGCTTTCGGGGGTCTTTTGCGGCCTCCTCAAGGGCCCTGTCTTTCTTTTTTTTTAATCTTTCTTTCCTCCCCCCTCCCACCCTCCTCAGTCCTCCTCCTTGACCTCCACCCCAAAGTGAGGAGGGAAAGTTGAGGTTTTTTTTTTACCATTCCTCTTTTTTTCATGCCTCCACCATCTCCTTCAAGGGAGAGTTTTGCAAAGAGGAATAGATTTTTTTAAGTTTATCAGAACCTGCACAATAGCTCTCGGCTTGTTAAGGCCTCCCCCCTCCCAGATAATAAAAAAGGGAAAACTAAAGCAGTGAGTAGCGCTTTGCTGGCTAGAAAGGAGTCTATTGTGTTGTAAAAAGACAAAAAAAGGAGGCTCAAAACCTGTGAAACAGAAAAATAAAATGGTGTGAATGATCAGCTCTACCAGCATTCATTTTCCTCTTCATGCAGGCAAAAAAGAAAATGATTATGTGTCACGGCATGTTCTCTTGTTCTTTTTGAATGAAACTGTTGCTCCCACCTCGGCCTCTCTTGTCTCATTTCTGTCTTCATCTGTTTCTTTCTGGTCTTCCTTCCACATTAACATCTATTTCCCCCCTCTGTCCTTTGAGCTCGCCTCTTTTTCCTTTCTTTTGTTCCTCTGCTCCTTTTAAAGATGATGGTTGTCTACCTGTAGCAATTAGCTGTGCTCCGATGGCATCATGAGATGACATAAGGCCATTAGAAGTTAGAAAATGAGTTTTACAGTTTCTTACAGAAATGCCGTTCACTAAATAAACACACATATTATTTTTATACAAGTGCATTAAGAGCATTAAATCTCAGAAATCCATTTTTTCGTTATTCATTATTCCCTCTTAAAAGCATTACAGGCTCGTGGTTGTATTTTCCGACCTTCCTTTTATAACACTCCTTTCACTCATTACATAGAGTCTGTTATTTCTTGGACACTTTAATATTAAGACAGTAAAACAGACTCAATAACAATTTATCAGCGAATCATGCTTTTCTGCAGAGAAACCTATAAAATAATCATTTTTGCACTAATTTAATATACTGAGACAGAATATTTTACAGTTACTGAAAGAGGTGAAAGTCATTTTGTGGTACATTTTACTGATGATTGTATCTTTATGAATGAGAATCATTAATAAAAACCGAAATGGACTTAAATATTTTCTAGACTTAAAGAGCCTTATTTCAAACATTTAATGTTTGTTTTGGTCCTGAAACACCTTTTAATTATTTCATTTTTTGCAGTTCTGCCAACATATTTAGCAATAAAGATATATGTTTAATATTGATGATTTATAATAAATGCCAAATATATGAATAAACTGCTTGGTTATTGATGCTGAAACAGTGGACTTGAGAGCTGGACTAGAGTCAGGCTTGAGCCTTGACTTGGACTAAACTGCAGATAAACTTCTTAAAGACTTGAACTTCTCTTCAGATCTAAAAACAAAAAAACCTCAAAGGGTTGGTAAATTCTTTAAAAGGTGAAAAATGAATAAAACAGTTGCGGGCAACACAGCCTAAATATTGTAGAAAACATTGCAAACATTGCTTTGAAAAGAAAAACAACAATTTGCTTTTAAATAAAGTAAATTCTTCCAAAAGGTTGAGACTCAACTTGACCAGGTGGCAACTTCGGGTTCTGAAAAACAAGACAATTCACCAATCTCCTAAACCTGCATTCTCTCTGCTGGCCATCAGGGGGCGACTCCTCTGGCTGCAAAAAGAAGTCTCAGATTATATAGAAGTCGATGAAAAAATGACCCTACTTCTCACTTGATTTATTATCTCAGTAAAAATCAATTCAACATTATGTTAATTTAGTAAAATTTGGAGTCAAATAGACCGTATGCTATGTTTTAGGGCGGGGCTTCCTTGTGATTGACAGTTCACTACCACGGTGCTGTTCGGTCTGGGAGGTGTCTGTGTTTTGGTCTTACAGCTTGCCTGTCTGGCACGTTGACTGGCTGACTGGCAAGTAAACTGGGACCAGCACACAGAAACACACAGGCATGTCAGGACTTGGCCGGGGCTGACAGACCTTTGGTGGGCGACCCTCCCGAGCTGAAAGGCTACAGGACGACTATCAAAGGCTGACGAGGGATCAGCTCAGTTTCTTTTAGAAAACCACATGAGGGCCTGTGATTTCCTTTACAAAGTCCTCTCCAACCGTTTCTTTTTCCTTTATCTTTTTTCATCCCGACAATAAAACACCACCACCTAGCTGCTTGTTTGTGTGTTCGATTGTGCAAAGAGGATGAATGTAATCGCCTTGTGCTGTTCTAAAGGGAGCGGGTATAAAACAGCAGATTGACAGATGTTAGCTGGATTATCTTGGCTGCGCTTTGAACCCAATCCAACACCATGTTTTCTACGTGTGTTTGTGTGTGACAGGTGCCAAGGAGATTGACATTGCAGCGACTCTGGAGCACCTGCGGGACCAGAGGCCGGGAATGGTTCAGACCAAGGTAACGCACACACCTGCACCTGAAAATAAGGGTTTAGTGGCGACATATGAGACACCGCAAAAACACAATGTTATTTTGACTTTTCAAATAGTCCGCTGAGTGTGGTTCGTTAATTTACACACATTCACAGTCGTCTAACAGAAAAGATGGCAAAGGTCAGAAATCCACATATGATTCATCAAAACCGAATCAGAAAAAAAAAAAAAATCTCTCTCACCAACAAATAATCTTGGCAGTAGTAGATTTAATTACATATTTTAAGCTGTTTAGAACTGGTGATACAGGCCATAATTCCCACAAATATCTATTTCATATTGCTGTGAACACATTCTCCCCCAAAAATATATTTGAACACATGATGAAAACATGATTTACCTTCAGCAAATAATATTTTACTGAGTAGAGCTTGAATGTATCATAATGCAAGTTGTTGTCACAGTTGTAAAGAGTTGTAAGCTTTGTGTCCTCTTCACTCATCTTACTGTCTGTGCTGCTGAAGTAAAACAATCACACATAAACATCTAAATATAAATGGCAGCCAGGAGGCGAGTTCATCTGTTTCAGATCAGAAGAAATTCTTTGTAACAAACACGTCCAGAGTCAAAGTCACAAGTTTCAGTTTGCCGCATATCACTGCAGAATTAATAGAGCTTTCCATAGATGACGCATGGCAGCCAGCCGCAGGCCGTACTTCCCCGCCTTCTATAAGTGGCATCAATAACTTCCCAAACCCCAATGGCTTCTTTTTGCTTTGGCATACAAACATAAGCAAAGATCATTTTAAGCTGCTTAATGAAAGATGACACATCACATCGTTGAGCCGAGACACACGTCTGGCAGGAGAGTTCGGGAAAGAAAGTTCAGTTTGAAGGATGGTCTCCACAAAGTCACAAACGTCATCTTGTCATTCTTCCTGGCGTTGATACAAGCTGGGAATCAAACCCGCGACCTGCCCGTCACAGTATGGCCTCTCGAACGATAAATCACACCACTGTTTAAAGCTTCCTTTGATGTGAACATTGAACGTTGGCCGGTGTTCTCCGAGCCCCTTTGTGACATTGCCGTTTTTACAGGGTCGTTCGTCTGCATCAGGCAAGATCAATGGATGTCAGAAAGGGAACTGGACAGGGATTGTAGTCCGGTCTGCTCAGGTCACAGAGGAATATGTAAAGAATTCAAACGAGTGGTGATAATCTGTGCTAAAAGCTGCTCCCAGGGCAGCACTATCACAAGTTCTGAACTGAAAAGTGTTTGAAATGGAAATAGAGTTCCATGGAGTTTTTTTTTTTTTTTTTTTTTTTAATTTTGAAATTTGACCAAAGCAGTCAATGCGGAGCAGCATCACAGCAGCAGGTGGAGCCGCAATATGGTGCAACAAGTGATTGGACTCAGTGTTCTTGCATCTATCACCATGTATTTACATAGAAATAGATGTAAAAGTATGGATTATATAAATAAGAAAATAAAAGAAGAAGAAATAAGAAAGTTTGTAAACAATAAATAGAATACATTTGTTGGTATGCTATCCCCATAACAGTGACCATTAATACACCATTTATACCACAAACACAACTCACACGTATACATGGCCTCAGAGGTTTGCCGAAAACCACCCGAGTCATTGTTGGTCACGCTGTTGGCAGGGTGACACCGGCCTGGAAACCGGCTGGCTGGCCGGTGAACATAATGGGAAAGGAAAGCGGAGGTGTGTGTAGAACATCGGTGTATCGACCCAGGCTTTATTAAACCATGTTTCCTCGGCAAACGGCTGTCACGGCGCTCTCTGGCTGAGTCCCTTCACACATCGATCCCCCTCCTCCAAACCTCAGCACTCAGATATCATTCCAGTTTATGATGAGGGACGATGTTGTTTGGGCCCTTTGTGATGACACAGTAAACTGAATGTGTAACTGTTCTAATGAATCAAATATTCCAAAATGAATTATAAGCTTCAAGTTACAAAGGATTTTCAATGCAGAACTTAATAAAGCCGCTTTTACATCTTTGCTCAAAGTAACACCGTCCTTTACTGCTTGAATATTCAAGCATATTTTTTGAGAAAACCTTATATATATAATTACACATCTTCAACTGTAAATCAAAATAATTTCCATCCAACAAATACATGCAGAGGAGGCTGGCTGAGGAATCAGAAATGAGAACCTGAGAAGTGGAGGCAGATTAACACACATGGTTTGTTTCAGCAGCTCAGAGCTTCTCTCCTCTGGATCGATAAGAGTTCACCTTTCACAGATTTTAGTGAGTAAGTCAAGCTGACACTAGTGCTGGGGGCAAAATCAGGCTTTGTAGGACTTTGTTAACCAGCCAAAGTTTTTTAGCAGCTTCATCATCTGGCCAAAGGCAGCACGTATCAGTGAAATCAAATTTATCCTCTCCAGGCTGTTGTTTGTGTGTTTCACTACCTTTCATTTCCTTCCTCTCTTTTATTCTCCTTTCTCCGTCTTCCCACAGGATCAATTTGAGTTTGCGTTGACGGCCGTCGCGGAGGAGGTGAACGCCATTCTGAAAGCTCTTCCACAGTAGGAAGGAGCACCTCCCTCTGATGGACCTCCTTCCTCCTCTTCTGTCTCATCTGGAGGACTGTCCTTATATTTCCTCTCCCCATTAACTTCATGTTCTTCCCTGTTTCTGTCTCCTTTCACTCGTCCCCTCTGCCTTTTTTGTCTAATCCTTCCGTCTCCTCTTTTCCCATCAGTTTTTTTCCTCTCCTCTTCCATCCCACCTCCTTTCCCCTCACGTCCCCTCCCCCTCTCCTTCCATCTGAGTAAAATTGTGCCAGTAAACCGTTGAACCAGTCCTGTACATAGATAGACCTTCCTTCTATTGTAACGATCCATGCAGCCTGTTTTCCAAAGTGTCATTGAAACACAGTTTCATAGATTGATAAAATGTTTCCATAGTATATTTATCAGAGCTTCTGTTTGA
This sequence comes from Eutrigla gurnardus, assembly GCF_963514095.1. Lineage (NCBI taxonomy): Eukaryota > Metazoa > Chordata > Actinopteri > Perciformes > Triglidae > Eutrigla > Eutrigla gurnardus. Next base: position 12,754,946 of record NC_139918.1, read on the forward strand.
TTGGTCTTTGTTTTGGGTGTGTGTGTGTGTGTGTGTGTGTGATGTTTGATCATCATGTGTGTATCACAAAAATGGTATTTGTGTCTGATTTATAGAGCCATGCTTTCTGATCTGTTATCATGCGGTATGCTACAGTGTCACAGTGCAACTCATATCCCGTTCAAGATTTCTTTTGATGAAAACCTGCCAACAGCGCGTTGTTTCCAAAATTCGTGGCAACTCCATTGAACATCTGCAATTCTCCACTTATTGTGAGAGAGAGAAAAAAGATGCCGGTACTGGATGTGAGGTGAAATTACATGGATATATATATATATATTTTTTCAATGTGTGATTCTTATTATCCTAGTAGAAGCAATATTGTGTTTCTTCAACCTGAATCGTTATCTCTCGTGGACGACCAATACGTGTAGCTTGTCAGTGAAGTTACACTCCTGTCTGCCTTAATGAAAACACAGTAGATGGACTTAAATGCGTCCTGCCACGGCGAAACTAAGCGCTCAATTTTAAAATGGCCTTATTCCAGCGGATGAACCTGTGGATCAAAGGTTTGCCGTGCTGTTGCTTAATGAAGACAAACACAGAACAGCATGCAGCCTTTAAGAATCTGAGTTTTTGACCGTCTTAAATCAAACACTATTTGAATGCTGGAATGAAGCCATTGCAAAATAAAGTATTTCTGACTAGAAGTTATATGATGATGGAGGATAGGCTTGCTTCTGAATAGCAGTTCTTCTATGTAGCATTAATGGATGATTTGTACATGTACAGTAGCTGAACCTGTATTGCATTGAAAAGTAGTTTGTGTTGACACTCGTCAGCTGGTTTTCCCAAAAGCATCTTGAAACTGACTGCATTTTATTGTTGTATAAAAATGGAGCAGCATTAAAGGACCATACCGCTGATTGTTTTTGCATGTTTTAACCCATTTACTTCCAGCCACTTGTAATTTGCTCTTTCTCCTGTGGTTCTCATTTTTACCTATATTCCAGGAAGCCATTTATTTCCATTCATTTATTTCAAGGATAAAAATCTATCAGCGGAATCATTATTGTGCGGCCTTTTCAAAGCAGTCTTCACTTAAAATCACATTACCATGCACAAATGATTGAACCTGAACGAGAATCTCTCTCATTATATGTAGGAGAGGCTGCTCATATTGTATGGGAGTAAATGGAAACAAATGGCTGCCTAGAATATTAATAAAAATATGAAACGCATTCATAGATTGTCAACAGTCATTACACCTGATTTGTATTTTCGGGAGTGAAAAACACCAGTGTGGTCCGTAATCATGCAATGACAAGCTACAATCTGTATCCATTGGTGCTTTTTTGTTCTTGGTTGATTTAAGTTTCACACTGTAGAGTTAAAGGCTTCAATGAGTTTGTCGTTATTCATATGTAGCCTTTATTGTCAAATACAGATACATTGATGACCTTTCAAACATGAGCATCAGCCCAGAGATTATTTACTTTTGATTGGTTTCCAAATATGGAGGAGTTGGCCTCTGAGATGTTTTTACCCATAAATTCCAGAAATAATACGATTGATTTTTGGGTAAAGTAACCCAGTTGGGGGTGAATACATCCATCATCTAAAGATGCCTTTGGGGAACCAGCTCATAGTTGGTGTACAATCAACCTTAAATTGACTACTTTCAATGTACTCACACTGTATAAACCGTTTTGAATATCCTGTCAATCAGTTTCTAGTTTGATTTGTCCCGTCTGATTTGAGTGGCCAATAGTAATGCTTGCATACACTCTGCTACTAGTGCATGGCTATTTATTCAGCAGTGTGATATACTTTTCTGTGGCCTCAAGACAGTCTGAGCAAACTCTTCAAGTAAACGTGTTCACTTTATTCCAGACTATGTATTGCACAAGGAACTCCGAGGAACTTAAAAATGAAGCCAAGGATTATCGTCTCTCGACTGTGCAGATCATGGTTAAAGCAAGTTGAAAGGTGGCGCAGTATCGATATGATGTAACACTGCTGCAAGCTGCTTTGTTGGAATCGACTCCAATTTTCATCATGACAGTGACGCGTGCTGCTAGAAATGCTCCTTACAGCAGCTTGTTTAATGTGGAATAGGATAAAAGCTTTCTGCCTTTTTAAAGATACCATCATGTATGTTAATTACATTGGAAATATGTGAAACTGCAGTAAAATAATTGAAATGATCTGATTCTACTGGCTAGTTTTAATGCGAGTCAATGCTAAAATTGTTAAAACTTTTTGTTTTTCTTGCAGTGATGATGCACAGTAGGTCATGTTCCCTAATGCTGATATATCTTTCACGCACACACCATTAAGTATCAATAGATGGCTGGTCTGTTGCATTAAAACTCTGTACATAAACCTCAAAAAACAACAGAAGATATTTTGTTCTATTGGTGTAAACACATTGTGAATAAAGTCTCATTGTCGAAGCAGTATCGTAATGCACTCCTGACTTGAATGTTTTTTTTTTTTCTTTTTAACCATTGTTCATATAACTTGTGCTTGAACAAAAACCTGTTTTATAGAAAACCGAACACACGGCGACTCTAACCTTCAGCATCACTCTGCTTTTAAAGGAGAGGTGCCACTTAATACATCCACAACCTCTCTACTGAGAGTGTAATGGCAGGCTTCACACAATTCATGGTTGGATACAAACCAAGCCGAGCTTTCAGGGTCACATTTTGGTCTTGTCAACCTGAAAAATGAAAATGAAAAGAATTGCCAAATAATTTGTATTGGATTTTAAAATGTACAGAGCACACAGTGAACATGAAAAACAGAAGGCAGTGGGTCTGTGTTGCTCCAGCTTGCTTACAAAACTGTGCACTCTATATTCCAAATTCATGCATATTGAATATTCAATCTGTAACAATCTGTTCAAATTCAAAAACAGGCCCTGCTTAACAGTTGAGTGTGGGGGGGGGACTCCTAACATACATTGACAAATACAGATCCATGGCATTTTTGCATTCAGTAACTTAAGCATTTAGGATTCAAAACCATGGAAGTATAACACATGTCTCTTTAATCTCTTCTGTAGGTATTCCATTTTCTTTGTTAATTTTGTCTGGACACAAGGATGAGACTGAACCATACACTAAATCATACTACACATACTATAGCTGTCAAATTAGTTTGAATTCTCCAGGATTGGAGTAGTGAGGCAGCCCCAATCATGTTGTCATCTGATTATTCCCAGGAGACATGTCGACTTGTGACAGTAAGAATTAAAGAACAGGTGTAGGTAATAACATTAACAATGGCTCCATTCTGTTCACTAGTGACTGAAAATGTAGCAAAAGTGCCATCTTGGACGCCCATATGGAAGATAAAACATAATAAACCACCATCTGGGGTGCCTTCCAGTGAGGAAAACGTGATGGAGTGTTCTTTAGGGTGCTTTTCTAGTGGAGAAAACATGATGACATGCCTTCTTGGATTCCCCTACAGTAGATAAGAGCAGATTAAGTGCCTTCTTGGATGCCCTTCCAGTGGGGAAAACATGATCAAGAGCCCTCTTTGGTGCTCCATGCTAGATAAAACATGCATGCTGGTGTCCCACTACATGGTGCCCTTTTTTAGTCTTTTTTGCCCCTGCCCCTCAGACAGCCTGAATCAGCCACTGGTTATATTCCAGTGTCCCAGTCACCATGACAGTGAGCCAGCAGGTACAACCTGACCCTGAAAGTAAAAGCCTTTCTCACCAGCATGATCTGAAAATGCGGTGCAGGATTATGCATGCACACCGGGTCCAGTTCTATTTCCGTCAGATGTGAAAATAATTTGATACACCTTCGTGTTTACAGTTTTTTGGACTAACTAAACATGCACATCTCACTAATGGTGTGAAAAGGCTTTAAAGCAGGTAAATGGTTTTTGATATAATTATCAGATTCTTTAAGGGCTGTCTGCTCAGCTCCATGAAAGCTTTTATTGGCCAGAATGCAATGTCTCCTTTTTATACACACAGGTACCACACCAGCTTGACATTGTTATTCAACCGGCGTCTTTTTAGATGCAGCCGAGTGGATGAATAGCATTTTTAGAGGGCTTATTCAGGTGAAACATCAGCTTTGGTATTGATTGTGGGGAAAAAGCTCTCAGTACATAAGCTTGTGTGGCCTGCCAGTAGAGAGACTTAGAGAGAAGGAAGCAGGGAAATCGATTCAGCGAGATGCTGCTTTCTTCAATGATGAGTCATATGAGTAGATTTGGAGTGTCTTGTATTGTGTTTTCGCACAGAGCTGCACACGGACGCTACTTTCCACCGTTTTATATGCAAACCCATAGTGGCTGGTCTAAGGATAGATTTCAGACACACGCCTTAAAGAGTTAGCCTGGAAATGTTCACATTTTGGGCTCTTAGATTCTGTTCACATGAGGCCACAAAGTCTGTTTAAACAACTCCATTGGAGTTTTGCAAAAACAGGTACTATACAAGTAAACTACAAGAAGTTTCAATAATTTACAGTGTGCTAAATCTTTCAATGGGAATTTGACATGGGTGTGAAAGACTAGCCATGCATATACTTTTTGGTTCTGGTTTTTGAGCACTATGGCTGTCAGTCCCCACACCACTTTAAATAAAATATTGTTAGTTATTCATTGTTAGTCGTGTCAGCGTGCAGTTCAAAATCATCTCCTGCTATTTGTAAAAATAAAAGAAATACAGGAAGTAGCTATCGCTGTGTCACTGCCGGGGCTGCTAATGGGCCATTGTTATTCTTGCAGCGGGAAGACATCCGAAAAGGCTTATTGCACTTCACAGATGATGCAGTTTTGTCCCCAAACGAGACGCCTTCAGTTTCACAATGGCGGTTCAAAATGATGTTGTTCCCTTTCTTACATTAGTTTGCAAGGAGCGTACGCACACTGTTGGATATTCGTTGACTATACATTGATCAATAGACGGCATTGTAGACAGCGTGACTCATCATCTCTGAAATGTCAACGTTTCACTGTGAATGGCACCTCACCAACACGCACACACACACACACACACACACACAGATTTGATTTAACTGATTATTTATCTGAAGGTTTACTGAACATAAAATGAAACTCAGTCATAAAAACACAGCTGTGAAATCTCTTCCAGCACTAGCAGACTCCTATCAGAGTCCTAGCTTGGTCAGCTGTGCCTGATACTAATACACGAAGCACCATTTAGCATCTGTATGAGCCGCACCAGGCTTTTAACTCACACCAATGTAAACACAGGACTTTCACCCAGGAGAAACCAAGTCAATGTTGACTTGTTTAGTCATTTGTTACGTAACTTCCAGACTCAATTAACGCCAGTTACAAGCATAGTTATTTTACGTAACAAACTTACTGTTTTTTAACCTAAATCATTGAAGGGTGATGTTCATATAGTAAATTATGGTCCATTCGGAGTGAAATAAACCATGAAGCGGGGTATGCTTTAGGGCGGGGCTAGCTTGTGACTGACAGGTCGCTATCGCGGCATTGCTTCCGTTGGCATCAGTAACTACTAATGCAATTATCTACGAAGATGACTTTAACATTTAGATGTAAAGTTAACCTTGAATGGTGAAGCTAACTGTTTTAACAGTTTCACACTAGAAGCCAGATGGAACCAGATCCAGTAAGGCTGCTGCTCTGGGTGTTGCTCTGCCGGTCCTCTGAACTCCAAATATGGTCACTTCCGATTATTGGTTGCAAAAATTCCAAGATGGCGCCGAAGATGGGGGCGGACAAAAACAAAAATGGGGATGGCAAAACAGGCCAAAATCGCTGCTTTTAAACCTCGTCCACAAACCAATGGGTGATGTCATGATGACTACATCCACTTCTTATAAAGTCTATCATTACAATCATGAGAATCTTAACTTAAGTCTTCCTTGTGGAAAAGAACATTAAGAAAAAGTGGTGTGACATAATTTTCCTAATTTTGATTGTATTAAAAAATCTAACGGATGACATTCAACAGCCACAAGGGGGTAGTAGTGCTTAACTGTCATTAAACCTCCCCTGACTTCCAGTTCCCCTTTATCCAACAATGCATGAAGTTGTGCATGTTGCATTTTGCGTCCCATGATCGCCCATCCATATGACATCATTTGTGCAGCTGTGTGCACACCAGCGCTGTACCGCTAGAACGTTAGAAAGCACAAGTAAGAAAAAAGGAATATGGCAAGTTCCTGTCCCATTGAATACGAAAAGCAACCCTGATCAAAGCTGGGGTTACGATTGAGCCCTGCAGTCCTGAAGAACGCTCACCCTGACCTCCAGGTCTCTGCCTCCTCTCATGTGTAAACTGATGAGCGTGACAATCAGAAGGTGATTTTCGCTGGTGTGAAATCTTCAGAATGAAGGTGAATGAGGGCAGTTTAAATGATTTACGCCCAATTTCCAGTGATATTTACAACCCAATTAAGATCCTACGACATCCAGGTGTACTTGTGCAGAATTTGAACGATTATCACTTCAACCAGCATCTCAGAGAAACTAGAAGGAAATTATTGAAATGGGGGAAAAAATAAATTCTTTAATTTAAATCGCCCCTCAGATCTTTTCTCATTACGGCCTTGTCCAATTGGATTACTAATGGCCACGGCTGTGACTCTTGGCATGCCACTCGGCCCCATCTCCCCTGCCCTGCTTCACCCGTCGTGAGGACACTTCTGGCATTTAGTTGATCATTTTCATTGGTGTCACACGTGCGGTGACCCCAATATCACCCGCTGTCACTCATCATTAGCACGTTTATCAGCATGCGTCCAATGGCGGCCCTGACGAGGAATTTAACCATTTGCATAGAAAAATTGCTTTCCTCCATGTGACGAGAAAGGACTGTTTTACATAATTACAAATGATGTGCGGCTGCCGGACCAGACTGACATGTGCACGTTGAAGAATTAGGAGGAGAATGAGACTGTGATAGATATGCTGTGTGTTGGTGGACATGAAGGATGATAGAAGGTGAAAAAGCTTTGCTTTGTTGCAAGGTGGAGACTTTTATTTCCTGTTTTAAGGAAACAGGAAATAAAAAAAGGATAAAAGGATATAGTGTGTGTGTGTGTGTTTGTTCAGATCATATAAACCAGGGGATGCTTTAGGGCAAACTTATGATTGACAGGTTGTTATGCAAAAATTAGAAGCAACGTTTCACTTTTAAAAGGGGGAACAAGACACCAGACCAGACATAGACCAGTGTGTTAAATACAGCTTTACCTTTAGCGCTACGGAGCCAGGCTACCAGTTCCCTCCTGCTTCCAGTCTCAATGCTAAGCTAAGCGTATTCACTCCCACCCATAGAGGTGGTAAATCTGAGTCAGTGCGCTGACTCACTGATCTCTGGGTCAATCACCAAACTGAGTCACTTGAGTCAGTGCCACCCAGAGCATAGAAATCCTATCCGTAAAATATATATATATATATATATATATATATATATATATACTACAATAAACAGAACAAGCTGTTGTTGTTTGGGGAAAATAAGGATCACACTATAATTATTATTAATTATTTTAACTCAAATGTATTCATGTTATTTGTCATTATAAATGTGAACGAAGTAAAACAAAAAAGTGTTTTCATTAAAATGAAATTGTATTTTATTTTAAAAGGATGATTTATGCTGTTGAAGTCTAATCCACTAATCCGTTCTCCGCAGAACTTTCACAGAATTATGAAAACACATCAAAATTGAATTCAACACATCTTTAAATAACAGTTTCACCCATAATCTGGACATTGTTATTTTATATGAGAGCACTTTACAAATCCTTATGGAAACAAACACATCTCAGTCAAACTTTTGTCCATCGAAAAGGTTCTGGAACTTGATTTTCTGCATTTTTAGTATTCGTCAAAAAGCATTTAGAGAGTTGTTTTACCACTCAGAGCCTCCGTTGAGCTACAAACATCAAAACAAAGAGCAACTGAGGAACTCATACACCTCGTCACTCAAAGCAAGGCGCTGTACGACAAACAGTCTCAAGACTATAAAGACGCAGAAATGAAGGCCAGATTGACGCGCTGCCAGCCGTTGTTCATTATCGATTGGATCAGGGAACTTGGTGGTTTTCTTTTTTGATGTACGGTTCCAGTAGTGCTGCTCACTGGACCATCGATATCCTGAAGTCCACCTGGAACCGATCAGGATAGCTGTGCAGCTCCCTTATCAGTGGGTGAAACTCTCCTTGTTCTTGACGCCTCCTCAGAATTGGATGGACCCAATCAGACAAACTGTCTGACTTCCCGAGTCGGAGCGTATTTCTAGTAGGAAGTTCTGATTAATAATGTGCAGGGGCCACACCTGAGAACTACATGCAGTGTTTTCTTCTTAACTCTCTGCAACCTCAAACTTCCAGTCTGGAAGTAAGCAGCAACCCTCTGAGTAAACACAGCTATACTACCTCGGTGTCCACAGGGTGCCGCATCAACAAAAATCAGTCTTTACGCACATCTAAGAAAAGAGCCAGGACTCTTCCAGTCAAAATGTAAATTTGATGCTGAATTTGGATTCTGTTTGGTGTTATAAAGCGGCTCCAGAGTGATGCGGCAGCCTAAAACTGCAGTCAGCCCCCCCTCCCACAGGCCGGGACATCTATTATGGAACAGCTGAGTGAAACAAGTTCAGCAGCGCTAATCAGTCCCCATGAGGGGAGTCGATAGGACTCCGTCTGTCTGTGCTCAGCATTCACAGGTTTAATGTTGAGTTTTATTAACATCCCTGACGGCTCGCACCACATCGGGAGCCTGCTGGGATGCAGAATCCCAACGATGGACACCGGAAAACAGCACAGATCAGAATATAGAATATATGACCTGTGACTTCCTTACAATACGGAGGTGAGAGTGGTGTCAATCTTCACATCTAGCTCTTCGCAAGAAGCGAAAAGGAGTATTTCACTAGATGTCAAGCCATTCCTTTTAGAATGGAGACATCATCTTCCTACATAGCTGGGAAAAGCAGGGACAGAATAAACATAAATAAAGGGCCAGCTGGATTAGATTGATGCAGCTGTACTTGTTTCAAATACACTTAAGATCATTATTAAATATAATTATTTTTCTATCTTTTTGAAAATCACTACTCCGAGCAATCGCTGCAGCAGCTTCTGCTTCACTTGAAAATGTCATCACTGGGACGGATGCTTCACCAGTTACTTAGTTGATGAGGATGAAATAACCTTCTTGCAAGAATGAATACATTTGGGCAAAATGGCAGCTCAGCTTGCTTATCAGTTTCAACACTGGTGACACTGTCAGTGAAATATCAATTCTGCCTCCTAAATGTGGTGCAGCCAGGTTCTCTGCTGCCCTCGCTCGCCATGGACCCATCACAGCAAACAGGTAACCTCTGATGACGACCTCACCTTCCAGTTTGGCACCTCAGACGTAGATTCAATAGTTTAAAAAAGAGAGACCCGGTAGGGTGGCTGGATGGGTCAAACAAACACAGGACTTTCACCAATGTCCGTGTCCATTGTGGTAAACGTAACTGTTAGATTTGTTCAGAACATTGCGTAAGAAAGTCCACTTAAAGGCCGATCACACAGAGACACGTCACTAGAAACATGTCGTCAGCAAAACCATTGTTTTCCTACTTTTCCCTTTAAATATTCTCAACTTTTCAGCTCCAGGCGCACACAGGCACACAAGACATGGTGATTGGCATATGAACACAGTGTTGACGAGGGTTGCGACTTGAGGAAAGTAAAGGAAGTGGCTGATTCCCATCCTAGTGTTGTCACTCCCTCGAAGCTATTTTCCCTCTGATAATATCAGGGGCGGCTTAAAGGATGTCAGTGTGAAGAGCGGACGTTAGCGACCTCCTCAATTCATCAGCCGGCTCAAATCAACTGTCACACGCTACCATGGGCTCCCAGTGTTTGCTCAAGGTCTGAGTTCAGAGTTCTCGCCGCCGCGCAACAACTTTCCGTCGATGCCATTTCTCGGCCAACTTCCTTCTCTATCTGTCGCGCTCCGGTGGCGTTGGCAGTGGAGGAGAGCGCCGCTGAGCTGGGAACGAAGGGGAAGACTTTGAGGTGATAACAGAGCCAGAGATAAACCAGACAGAGGAAACGCACACACAACGAGCAGCGGCGTGTTCAGATGGATGTGTTCGAGAGCTATTAGAGCCCGTCACGCTTGGCTTGTCAGAGATCTGGTACACGCACACACACACACACACACACACACACACACAGGCCCAGCATCTTGCCCGATCATAATTCTCACAAGTGTACACACACAAGCTGACATACTCCCCAATGTGACAATCATGCACCGACACACTTCCTTCTTATATGTCTGGCTCACGCTTTTACAGGCAGAAACACACATACAGACATGTGTCTCCCTGCCTTCTGGGGAAATCAAAGGTATTTTTTGACGTGCAGACTTGAGCAATTTTCCAAGATAAGAGCTGCGACTGAGTGACTCCACCGCCATCTGTGTGTGTGTGTGTGTCTGTGTCTGTGTGTGTGTGTGAGGGAGAGTGAAAGACAGACTGAGACCAAACACTTCTATCTCTGCAAATGTCAGCAGTGTTGTGGAGGAGGGACACCTGTGGCCAGGTGTGCTGCATGCAGGCTGTCAGCAATCAAACAAGTATACAGCACAACTTTTTATTCTGATTTTTATTTGGAGGCTATGAGTAAAAGTTTATCTCTGCAGCAGGTGTGCACAGATATCGAATGAGAGTTTAATTTGGCAACACAAAATGGCCAAAAGAAAAGGTGTTATTTCTGCAACCCTCTATCATTCACAGCCCATTCACACTCCCAACTTGTCAAATATAACAGCTTGGTCAGTGGTCCCACGCATCGACCCGACACAAAGAGTCTCTAACGTCTGGCTGTAGGGATGCTGGGAGTAAAGGAGGAAATAAAGTTACGTAATATAGTATAGTACAGAGTGATAAAGTCACAGGTTGCTTATACTGTAGCCTACTTAAAGCTGCAGTCGGCAAGTCTGGCAGATCGAGTTGACATGTTCCAACACTCAGGCCCCTCCCCTCTACCACCGAGCTCCTCCCTCCCTCCCATCGAGTACTCGTCAGTGCGCGTGCACCAGATTCTGTGTACGCGCCCGTGTCTTCTCTCACCGATAAACGGCATGGAGTACACAGAGGTAGGCTGGCTAACTTACTCATAGATAGCAACTGCTAACGTCATTTAGCGTATACCTAGCTTGAGGCGTGTGCCTGTGATATTGTAACATACATGAGGGGGGAGATGGGATCTGTGGCGTGTGCACGAACTGTGAACTGCGCTGAGTGGACAGGATGATACGGGCGTGGTAGATTTTTGCAGGTCGGTTTCGGTGAATATGATCAAACAAATGTTGCCGACTGCGACTTTAACTACGATACGTTCGTTAAATAACATTAATATGTGTATGCAAGGTAACCTGGTAGCCGACATATGTTATTTAATGTCACTACATCACATATATAACCTAGCCTACTTAGGTTACTTGAGTTTAATAGATTACATAAGTAATGTACGTAACCCATTTAACTATGGTATGCACGTTACGTAACACGTTGCCTGTCAAATGTAGCCTCATAGCAAACTTTAAAACCTTACATAGGTTACTTAAGGTTACTTAGTTACATATGTAATGTAGCCTTTTACGTTACATAACTGACATAAATTTACATAAGTTTATTGCGTCTCAAACGTAATGTAGCCTACATAACTAGGTTACATAAGGTTGTTACATTGTGTACGTAACGTAGCCTATTTCACTGCGGTACATAACATTACTGCATTGTACATGTAACATGGCCTCGTAGCCTACTTTACTACGTTACATAGGTTACATATCATCAGTGTTGGGAGTAACGCGTTACAAAAGTAATGCATTAGTGTAATGCATTTGCTGTAACGCGGTAATGTAAGGCATTACAAAAAAAAACTGGTAATATTTTACTCGGTACAAATCTCAGTAACTCGCGTTACAATGCAGTTTAAACCCGGAATAAATTGACTCTACATTCGCGATCGCGAGATGGGCATACGCTCCAGTTTTGGAAAAGTGTGAAAGCCGGTCCGTGTAACTCTACACTATGTTAATTAAGCGCTGTTGTTAGCAGGCTCCATGAGCTGGACACCGACTCACGGAGCGGCTCCCGGTCGGTCAGAGCGCAGCCGACCCGGCACACCGAGGATCAACAGCTGAGGGGCGGCGGCAAGGAGGCGGAGGCTCCGATTCTCCCCGTCGGTTTTGAACCGCTTTATGTCCGCGTCATAACGCTTTTGGTGCGTGTTTAAAACCGTGGGTTTAATTCAAAACGCGAGCGTCAGACGCTGTCAGAGCGTTTATGAACAGTGTTTTAGAGCTCCCCTAAATGTCTCAGGTAGGCTTTCAGGTAATTTCGCAGCATAACACAGCGCCTTCCGGGTCATTAAAAAAGACGAACAGAAAATCTGGAATGAAAAATGGCCCTGTTATTTCATCCCCGAATCCCATTCATGAACACAATATCTAATATCAGTTAACGAGTCGTTTTCCGTTTCTCGTTTTCCGTTTTTAAAATAACGTTTTTAAATAACGGGATACGAGTCATTTTCCGTTTTTCGTTCTTTTATTTTGAAGCGAAAAACATCACATCCTGCTGTGTAATGAGCTGCATTGAACACAAGAAGATCTATTGAGAACAAAAAAATCCATATTTCCTTTTATTTTGGCGAAAAGTAATGCAAAAGTAATGTAAAAGTAGTGTAATGCCTTACAATTCAAAGACAGTAATATTGTAATGTAACTAATTACTTTGAAATGACAGTAACAAGTAATAAATAATGCATTACGCTTTTGAAGTAACTTGCCCAACACTGCATATCATTACTATACGTATGTGACATAGCCTACATAGGTTACGTAGCTGCGTACGTAACGTAACTTACTTAACTACGTTTCATAGCTTACGTAAGGTTACATGTCGACTCTTCAGGGTATGGTTGATGAGAATAATACGTTTGAGACTAATTACGTTGATGAAAACAATTTCAGCATCTTGGGCATTCCAGTTGAAAAGAAGTTATTAGTGAACTGAATATATTAAAAGCCGTTGGCGACAAGTTAGACACACTATTATAGGCCAGAAATATAACTCAAAATTGTTGTCTGTGCCATTATGTAACAAAAATTCTCACCACCAAAAACTGACGCTGAATGTTAATCGTCACATTCACACTCCTTTTTTTAGTCACAGATCTCTTGCTTGTCATGCAAAGTGTCTCCTCCACATTAAATGAGCACCTGGCTGATGAGTTTGTTCATTTTTATGAAGTCAGTAAACTGGAAAGTGGTGCAAAATGCATAACATTTGTTTAATAGAGGCTTAATTGTGTCATTATCACACATCATAGTATGTCATTAGTCCTCCAAACCAGCAGGGGTCAACACCACATTTGTGGTGGTGGCTCTTGCCAGGATTGCAAGGTGAAGGAAAGTCAACAACCACTTGATTTGTTACAGGTCAAACAATCTCAGGTCGTCCATTTACCAGCGTACATTTTGGCTAGCTTAGCTGCTAAGCATTCTGGGTGGTTGGTTGCCAACTTGGCGCCACAATAATATGACTGCAGCAATGAAATGTTTATCTGCATTAGAATATCGAGTAGAGTTTTTTGTTGTGTTGAACAGCTTGACAAGGAACTGTACCGAGTACATGACATGTGACTCGTTAAAATCTGAGCATCTATATGGAAATGCGTTGGAGGCAAATGGAGGTGTTGCGCATGCAGCTTTCTCACCCTCCATCAAGCCAACAGCAAGGACTTTGATCATATGGGGCGGCAGCACTTTGATGCACAATGACCCTGCATGCCTTTTGGGTAGTCAGGAAAATTGTCTGCAGCAACTCTGTGCACAGACAACATGAAGGTAATGATGCTCATTTTATACAGTGCACTTCACATTGGAAGTGTGAGGCTGACGGTCTTATCTGGCAAAGAGTGCAGCAATGGAGTTTACTCCACAAGGTTACCGTCAATACGCCGTTCACTCAGTCAATATTTCTGTCATTCCAAAGAAATCAAGTCAGAGAGAAGTGTTAGGAAGAGGGACTAGTAGAGTTTAGTTTTCCTGATGTAAACTTTGTTTCTGTGTTTTTTAAAATACCTAGTAGTCCCTCAGAACATCCTTGCTCATTTAATTCACCCAACCGTTTTCTTTTAATCAAACCTACTGAAGTGATAAAATACCAAAGAAGTTTAGTTGACTTGCTTCGTTTCACTAAAAAAGCAGCCTAGTTTCACGACCAGATTGTCAAATACTGAGAGTGTTGAGTTAAACTGGTACAGTCAGGGTTTAACACAGCTTAATTCAACTCTTTTAATCTCCTAAACAACACAGTGAATCCCGGTTACACTGTTGTACAATGAGGTAAGATGTTAATGCTGAAAGTTTACTCATTCTGCCTTCTGTGGCCATGTAACCCACACTTTTTTAATTTTCAGTTTTTAATTATATTGAATAAATTTTGGATATAATTTCATTTTTGAATGCAGTTTTTTGGACTGCGTTTCTTAGCCTTTTTCAAATATACATTTGAAGATTAGAGTTCAGGTGACCTCCTAAAAACTAGACACTCGAACGATAGCAAAATAGCAACAAATGAATTGTTGTTTCTCTCTCTGGAAGAGTGACCATTAGGTCCAAGCAATGAGGCAGACTTGGAGTTTAACTGCAAGAGGCAGTTCCCTTGAATCCCGTCACTGCCCTGTAGGCCAACTTCAGGGTCATGTCTGATGCAAGGCACAGCAGGGAACCTCTGTGGTGTTGGGAAACTTTAGGAGGTTGAACACCAGGCAGGCAGCAGCAGGTCGACCCAGGAGGTCCATGTGGTCACGCCATTAAAGCAAATTTGAAATGGTGACAAGATGACAGAGACAGAAAGACTGAGCGATGGAGACAGAATGATGAACATGGTGAGTGTGATAGAAAGACAGAGTGATAGAGCGACGGTGGGAGTCCAGTTATCAGCATTTCAGATTTGAGGGGGGGGGGGGACATCCATAATGCATCACATGTCTCCTAGCAACACCCGGGAACCTAGCAACAGGATCGTAGCAACAGCATCAAACTGCCGCCTCCTTTTGTTCCGGCCAATGGGGGAGCAGTGTGCCTGATGCACGGCAGCCAATCGGGAGCAGCGGGGGCCGGTAAGAGGGCGAAGTGGGTGTGTTTCCTCGCACAGCTGATTGGGCACACACACACACACACACACACACACACACACACACTCAGGCACTCAATGAGAACATGTCAGAAAACACATGCATAGAAAGCACACTCAGATATGCTATCCAGAAGGTGCAGGACACACTCAAATTCCTTGATCATCTGCATGTTGTTGTTATTATTTGGTTTCCAAATGTGTCATCAAATGGTCAGTATGTATTCTTTAGGGTCAGTTCCCCAAAATCACAAACCTATCTACTCACTTATATGCATATATGTGCAATTCTCAAAATGGTTACAAATGTGCATTTGGAAATTTACAGCTGCTTTGTCTGAAAATGTAAAATAATAATAATAATAATAATAATAATAATAATAATAAGAAGAAGAAGAAGAAGAAGAAGAAGAAGAAGAAGAAGAAGAAGAAAAAGAAGAAGAAGAAGAAGAAGAAGAAGAAGAAGAAGAATATGTAAAATACAAACTACATTATAAATCATGTCATCATGCATCCAAAGAAAGTAATCTAAAAAAAGAAAGAAAGCAAGAACCACTTTATAGAAACAGATGTTAGTTTTGTCTAATTCACAACGGGTACAGCTTCTGATCACTTTGGTAGTCTAACGTAAGTAATTGCAGGAGTCCATAGGTTCAAAAACATGGAGTTTTGCTGTAATGTGTTCCATTAGTGTGATGATGCAGTGTGGGTGGCAGTGGTTTTTGCCAAGACAAAGTTATTTATTTATTTATATTTCACCAATAAAAGGAAATGCCACAAATAGTTCTCCATCTTTTCCATAGCTCCATCAGGGATCACTCCTATAATATAAAACAATGGGTCTAGTGTAAAATCAATGTTGAAATACGGTAGTAAATATTTCTGTTTCAATTTTGGACAACCCCCCGTGTGTGTGATCTCCAACTTGTTTACAACCCCTCCAGCCCAAATTTGTTTAACTGTCATATTTTGAAGCAATGAAAGGAGTTCTAAAATATCACATTTTTAATATCTGGTTGAATTCTGTCCATAGTGGGCTATTTGTTACTTTATGTCCCCCTTTACATTTCTTCCCATGTTGCATCTGTAATAATAACAGCACTCATTTCCATCTCCCACTTTAATTCTATATCCAGACTATCAAGTCTGTATACTAGTGACAACTAGTCAAACAACAAGTCAATTATAATAAGTCCTTTCTCTGTCCATTCCCAATCTGCATGTTCTTTACAATCTTGATTACTCGTTGTGTTGTTAGAGTTGATTTAATCCTTTTTATCACCATACAGACTTTCTGGATGCAGTTAATTAATTATTATATAGTTGGTAAATGCATCTGTTTTATTTGCTAAAACACAGGATTTCACTGAAAGCCCAGATTCCTCAGTTTTCCTCTAGTACATGAACCCAGCATGCATTTGTCGATCTGTGTTCAGCTGGAAACCGTGAAAACACTCTCATAACTCCACTAGCAAATGTAACCTGAAACATGCGTATCAGGCAAAGCACTCACATTTAACAATCTGTAGGTAAATACAAATATATCTATTTAATACATTTTCACTGCAGTTTTCGGATCAGTTCTCTATCGGTGAAATCATTCAAATAAAAAGTGTAGACTGGATTATCCAGAATAAAATTGTATTACTTTGTAATGGGATGAAGGCAGAAATTTGACAGACAGACAGACACCTAAAGCAAAAGCATCTGATGGCGGGTAACCATTAGAGGAAATAAATAGCTTTGTGTAATCTGGGTAAACAAGAGCGTTAATAGTCTTGGATGACAGCAGAGATCGATGGCACAATAGCAAGCCCTATATCTGTCTGTGATTCACATTTAGTTGTTGGTTTTGTTTATAAATTGGGAAGCTTTTGTGTTCATGATAATAACTATAGTTTCTATAATTTTACCCTCATTGTGTAAGATGTTAAATGTGAGCATTCTTCAGCATGACTCGTAAAAGTTTTTTTACGTTTTTTACTACAATCCCACATCATTTGCAACATATCTCACCAATTTGTAATGCTGCTCTGAAAATGTGTATGTATTTTTTCAGCCATTCCACACAACCATTGATTCCTTCTGACCATATAACTTGGACCTTGATAGATTAAAATGTCAATTCATGCAATTTCGATTATGTTTTTTTTACATTGTGCTATTTATAACAAATTAGTCAAATTAAATTACCCCCCAGTTTAAAACCATGAAGTAATTTGCACACCACTGTTTGGCTCACAGACATACTGCATGGTTTTAAATGCTTTCCCTCCTGTTCTGTCCTGTTGTTCTCGCGGCTATATCAGCCCTCCACTCTGAGAAGACTCTATATACCCTTGGGCAAAAAAAAAACTCCATCTTTAACTTTAAATGAGCTGTAATGGCGTCTGGGGCCCTTTTCCCAGATCCAATATGGCCTCGCATCTCACAGACACGCGGGGGCTTTTCAATTCCCGAGGCCAAAGGTGTGAGTATTATCTGGAGATTCATTCCCTGGGCTTAAATGGAAGAATGAAAAGTGAGGCTTAACTTACCTGCCTTTTGTGAGCTTGACGCAGCTCATTCTTCATTCAGTCCCAGGCAATCTTCAAAAGGGTATTTTTAAGCCAAGATGGCTTCCACATTGCAGGGAAGTTATTTTTGCAATGTTATTTAGCAACTTGGTGTGTTTGGTGATGAACTGTTCCTTATTTCTTCTTATGGTGTGTTCACACTAAACACAAAACAAATTTTGGGTGGCATATTAACATATAAAGTCAAAGGAAAGATGCAAATAGACCTGAATGCGTGCCAGGCGATCATAAGGATTCTGCAAAATTCGTGTGACCCTGTGTTGAGAAAGCCTCATGCACCTCACTGACATCCAAACGTTGTTGATAAGACATGAAAGAAAAAAATATTGGAGCCGTCTGTGGTCACCCGGAGCTCGACGATGGTACCTCATATTTGTACAGATGTCAGATGAAACTGTCTATGATACAAACAATAATATGGCTGCCGTATTTACACACGTATTATGTTATTTTCAGGAGCTAAAATGTTATCATAGCCTAGCACTGAACAACAAGTGTGGGTCTTATGAACACAGGCGGAAGACGGAAAAGCGACAATCTTACTGTATCTGGCTTAATCTAATCTCTGGTGTGAAGCTGTTAACAAAGTTAGCTTCCATAATTCAAAGTAAACTTTACAACCAAGTGGGTAGTAAAGTAGCGATAATAGCGATGGTAGGGTAGCGATGGTAGCGATGGTAGCGACGGTAGGGTCGATGGTAGCAATGCTGTGGTAGGGACCTCCCAATCAAAGGGTAGCCACACCCTAAAGCATCCCCTGCTTGATGGTCTATTTGAAGTCTAAATGGACCACATTTCACTAAATGAACATCATGCTGGATTGAAGAAAACTTGAAACAAGAGATTGAGACCATAAACTGATGTTTACAATGTTTACGGAGGAATTGAATCAAGTTAAAAGTAGGGTAATTTCCTCAAAGACTTCCATACAATCAGACTTATTTTTGCAACTAGAGGAGTCGCCCCCTGATGGCTAGTGGAGAGAATGCAGGTTTGAGGCCCTTCAGGCTTAACTCTTCAGAACCAGAGGTAGCAACATGGTCAGACTACTTTGCATGACTTTCTAAGGCACTGGGTAGCCCAGCACATCAAAATATGACCGTCCACTACGCAACAAGTAGGAAAACAGGTCACAAACATCACTAACTTTACTTCAACTACGCTTTGGGACACCAGTTTCCTGCATTTGTTTGACCCTCCCACCCTGTATGAAATGTTTCATCATCAAACCTCCTGTAGCATTTTGTCTGAGTATCTCATCATGGCAGGTGAAGTTACTTGAAAGCCTTGTGCGTTGGTATCAGACAACGCAGGGCGTTACAAAGCATCAGTATTTGACGCCCTGATGAAAATGTCAGGATCTTCCTAAGTCTATCCTAAGTCAACAAACAATCCATAGTAATAGTGAAATGAATCAATAATAAACATAATCATTAGACCTACTGTACCTCCAAGCAGCAACTATATCATCAATATCTCAAATCCAGAATAGTAGCATAAGTTGAGCTCCTTGCATCTCTATAGTTAAATAAATGTGTGATTGCATGTAGGCTGTGTACGTGTGGGCAGACATGATTAAAATGTGTGGCAAGTAGAAAACCACGGCACTCATTTAGATCACGATCAGTAAGCATCAAGTCCCTTAACAGGTGATCTCCCGCAGTGCGTCTGTGGAAGTTGATCACTCACGGCACTTTAAATACGTAATTCAAGGGAGCTCACTGTTGACATGACACCCAATCATCCAGGATCCCCGTTGGACTTTTGGATATTTAATATTTGAACCCTTTCCTGTCACTAAGGTGATATGAATCTGAATTGCAAATCTCCTCGGGGCTCCAATGGCTGCCGTGCCATTTGAAAGTGAATCTGTGTTGTCTGGATGTGAGTTTCAGAGGGAAGAGAAGGAAATGATAGTGTAATGAAAGCCTGTCTGGGCCAGATGATGACCATGAGGAAAAACGCATTCCTCTGAGAGAGCAGGTGAATTCCTCTCTCTGTTTTCTATATAGAAAAGGTTGTATTTGCTTCGGTGGATGAGTAAATCACATTGTAGAATACCAGCAAAGATCCAATGTATCTGATAAGAAGCAATCTCGAAAAGCCTCATTTTTATTTTGTATTTGAATGAAAACAATTTTGGTCTTCAGAAGTTCAAAGGCACTGAAATGCACCAATTCTCCAGACCATCATCTAAACAAAACTGCCATATAATTCATTTGTGCAAGCAGTTTTTTACGACCCATATTTATGTGTAATAATGTGGGTGACCTAAGCGTCAAAGTTTAAAAAAAAGCAACAAAGTCTGTGTAGGGAGGAGGTTCAGGTTGGACACAGGATTTTCACCCAGGAGACCACAGTTTGTGTACCTTATTTAACTTATAATCTAACACACAACCATGATTTTCTCACCTAACTGAGTATTTTGTTTTAATTCAGATACCAACACTTGGTCAGTGGCCCAAGGCTAAACGATAGCACTCTAGGTTCCCCTCTAGCATCATGGATGGGGTGTTAGTATCTGCTGGTTACATATGTTCTTGCTCTTTATACTATCAGCTCCACTGATTGTCTCATAATGACACGGATGGTTGTACATGAAGAGCCTGGTGCTTCTCATATAGATGCTAAAGGATGCACTGACTAAACGGCGCTGTTAGATGAGTTAGGAGTGAGAACAAGTTGTGTTTTGGGAGCCATTAGCAAACAACCTTTTCTTTCATTTAGGTGGGAGCAGGTGTTGCAATTATCCTATTGACTTGGCCCTGACCAGGAAATTTAACGGATTGATTGGACTCTCAGTTAACCACCAAGAATGTGGATGAAGGGTGCAAATCTTTTTTTTAAGGTGACGTGTCGTTAAAATAAGAGTTCCTTGGTGGCTCTAAGTACGCCGAATTAAAGAGTAGACCCGTTAGTGAGCGAAGACCCAACTTCCTGTCTCGCTCTCTCTCTCCTCCCCCCCTCCCCCCTCCCACACTTCCCCTCGTATCTCCTCACACCTTTCATAACACATATCTTCCACTTTCTCTGTATCAATTCTCCTCTTCCCCTCCAAATCTCCTCCCCTTTTATCATCTCACACCTCTCCGTCTCTTTATTGCCGTCTTCCGTCTTCCTCTCCCGTCTGCTCTGTCCTTAATTTATCCTTTCACTCCTGTTCTCTCTGCTCTCGGTTCAATTTCTTTTCAATTTGCTTTATTGGCATGAATGTTGGATGAGCAGTGCTGCAGAGTCAGTTGAATAAAAATGGTACAAACTAGCTACAACATAACAATAAATGGCTCTCCCTCCCCCTTTGTCCCTTTTGTCACACCTTGTCATATGTTGCTGCCTCCGTCTCTCTCTCTCTCTCTCTCTCTACTCACACACACACACACACACACACACACACACACACACACACACACACACACACACACACACACACACACACACACACACACACTGCCTCCCAGCTCTCTCAGGATTTTTTTCTCCATCACTGCTCAGATTAATCAGCAGCTTCCTGCCAGTGTCTGACAGTTTCCCCCTAGTTGGTCGGTCTCCAAATCAGACAGTGTTAGACACCAGATCACTGTCCTGTCTGTCTGACTCCCTGTCTCTCTCTGTCCATCTGTCTGTCTGTCTGCTTAATCCCTATGGGCCATTAGATGTCACTGCAAGTCTTTTGTATCTAATTAGAAGTCCGGGTGTGGCTGGATGGAGACAGGGTGCCTGTTAGTTTGTTCACATGGTGTAAATCTACGATACAATACTGTCTAACCGTGTTTTTGCAGTCAGCATGTCTCGGTAGAGTCACCTTTATTTAGTCCGGAGGGAACTGTGTTTGCTGCTGAGTAACTGTCTCTCACATGTAGCCTTGCAATTTATATTGGTGAGGGTGGGGTATGTACAAAAACAAACACACACACACACACACACACACACACACACCAACGTATCAACACAAATATGCAGGTATCATTTCTGTGCCACTAGAGGAACATTTGCATACGCAGACAAACACAAACTTACAGGTGCTACTGAATATTCTCTTCAGGGTGCATTGCACCTGAACACACTCATGTAAATGCAAGCACATACACACACACACACTTGCATGCAAAAGTGGTCATACCCCTGTTGTTCAGTGCATGTACAATACCAGCAATTCTTTGACATTTTGAGCACACGGAACCTGGCTCTGTCCAAAAGTAAGACGAACCACCATCTAGCACCTCCAATGCTCACTAATTAATAAGTTATATCTCACTTGTTTCATGCTTTCGAATAAAAAAAAAAGACACACACACTGTGGAAATTCCAGGAAAAGCAAAGGAATAGAGCGCTGTAGGAATCAGTCCTAAAACTCTCCAATGAGTCAGCATTTTTGCACTTCCGGCTCTCTTGCCTCAAAGTCGATGAGTTTTTTGAATGAGTTTTTGGTCCACCAAGGGAGAAGTCTCAGGTTGAAAGGGAAATGAAACAAACACAGGACTTTCACCCAGGAGACCACTGTTTGTTTCCAGGGTGAAATCAAAAGTTTTGTTTTGTTTGAATTTCTAACGTTAACAATGTACTGCAACTATAATCTGGGTGCAAAAACCTCACAAGCTTAACCGAGAATGCAGTTAGTTGTAATTTTGTAGCAGACGGGGTTGGACATAAACACCTTTGCCTCGAGGCATGGCCGACCACATTTCCTACCAAACATTCTTTTTACCTTAAATGCTTTGTTATATCCTGTAGGAATTGATAACAACAACAAAAAAGTTAATATTGTACTATGAAAAAAACCCACGTTTCTACTTTGCCTTAATTTTCCACCACTGAACGCTGTCTCCTACTACTTTCTTACTTTGACTCTTACGCCCTCATCCTCTAAATGGATATTTCCCTGCTTCTCCCTCTCCGTCTCTCTTCACTTATTTAATTTGGTATCACATTATGGCTCCGGAGAAGAAAGTTAATTACGCAGCATTTTGAATTATGAATTGTGATACAGTTTGGCAACATATTGCCTCATTCCTTACCGCAGACTGAAACTGTGATGAGATCTTTCACAGTTACTTTGCAAGTATCAAAGGTGCCATGTTCACTGGAATCTTTTATAGGAGTTGAATTTTATATTAACTTGATATCATCTTTTGTTGAAGCCCACATGACAGAAGAAGGGCTTCATTCCAAAAAGCAATATTCAATGAATTAATTATGGTAGAAAAAATGTCTTTATTTCTCACTTTGCAGGATGCCATAATATGATTTTAATGGCATTTACTATAAGGGAACAGGTTATTTCTCACAATAATACAGTCCACCAGGGACTAAAATTGAAAAAGGTTTACTAGACTTCACATGATAGAGACCGAGCAAACTTTGTTTTACACATTATAATATTAAATTCACAGTAAGAATGAACAACAAATTGCAATTATCATTGTAATGTTATGCTGGGTAAATATACAAGAGACTTGCTGTTGAATTTTTCAAATGACAAAGAGTGAAGCAGACAGACGGTTCGACAATATACATTTGGAGGAAATATCCAGGATGTCAAACTGAGTGATCCATTTTAATGGATAAAAATGATGCAGAAGTAACGACATAATGACAACGACTAATAAAAAGTCAGAAGTCATCATTTGTTTAGCAAATAATTTTGGAAATGACAGAATCACACGCAAATATTCGCGATGGAATTTGAAAGTTGAAATATTTAAATTTAAGCAAATAAAACATTTGTGTCATTCACGTCATTTCATTTCATCTTGCTGTAGAAATGTATGTATCATAATTCTCTGCAAGTAACCAGAATCCTATCGAAAAATACCATTGGCATTTGGTTGAGGGAACCAGTGTGATGCTCACATTAGGGATTGACCTACAAAATTAAACTGGTTCGAGATTTAAATTATATTCCCTATTCGCCTCCAGTGGATTTAGGTGGAGGTGGAAAAATCTCTGAGAGAAATATCTCTAAGTCTGGACAAATAAAACCAGACTTGTCTACATTGATAGAATCCATTATGGAAGAAAGATAAATATATTTTTTAAAGTTTTAGTTGACAGTCCACCCTGGTTTTGCTCTTCATGCTGACAATTTAATGTGTAATGACAACATCCTGCCAACAGTCCTCACATTCCACGTTTAATTTCTACACATTACTATTAAGACGTTTACAACTTTTGGTAAATATAAGTACGGATTTGAGTGGAGATCAGACTCAACAATTACACACCATACTGTTCGTGACCCCCCCCCCCCCCCCCCCCCTCTTTCTCTCCCCCAGTCATTTACATTTATATTGAATTAGAATCCGTGGTGGAGAGCTAGTGGAGGCAGCCGAGACTGATTATAATGGGAGATTACGAGCTGACTGCACCACCATTATGTCGTGTAATTACAAAGAGAGAGAGAGAGAGAGAGAGAGAGAGAGAGAGGAGGATGGGGTCCTTGGACGCCCAGATGTCAGGATCTATTTCATTTAGGGAAATAATGCTTCCCCCCTTCCACCTATTCCACCTGTAAATATTATAGAGAGCTGAATTACACCTTTTTACACCCATTTTACGGGTCACAATTTATTGGAGATAAATATCAAACAAGGCGTTATAAGGAGGATATGTGGGTCCCCATCAGGCGTCGTGTTCGACTTTATGGCTTCATTTGACTGCATCGATCTGGTGTCGTAATGCATGTAGGATTACTGGACATGCACTCAGGAAGAGAACTAATTGGTTCGACATAATGTAAAGCCCGTTGGAAAAGATCAGCCCTTGTGTTTCCTCTGCTAAAGTACTGTAGTTGACAGATTTTAGACTCGTTATTGCTGTATTATAGGAGTAGAAGAGCCAGTTGGTAGATTAAAAGGAAATTACATAGACGACAAATCAAATATGTAGTCACAATGAAATTACAAATTATTATTCCTGTAAAATCATTTTTACACATTTCTAAAGGCATAAAAGCCAACCAATAAGACAAATTATTAAACAGTGCCTCCCCGGCAACTGTCGTCATACGTACCATTCTTAATTACCTTTCCAGGGAAATGGATTTCTTTCTGGACCGAACGGTTGCAATTTGAAACTGTTTGAAACATGAAACAATCAAAACAAAACATGCTACCATACAACAGTTAGGTTAAGGCAAAACCACTTGATTAGGGTTAGTAAAGAAAACATCATGATTTGGCTTTAAACACGGAGTCATTTGGAAAAACCACAGAGACTTTGACTTTGAATGCATCGCCAAACTGAAAAAGTCCCGCCCCTTCATTCAGACCTCTTCAAAGCTGCTCCCTCGGAACGCCAAATGAGTGCTGAGTGCAATCAGGAAGTAAGCGTTGACAGACAGGCAGATAACATTTTTTAAATGTTTTTATGTCAGAGAATTTAATGTATCTTTGCTATCAGTATGGTACGAGGATTTCAAGTAATATAACAGAAAGTGTTTCTGAAAAGAATCACCTACTCAACCTTTAAATGTTTACGAAAAATGAAATGAAACAAAAATGCTACGTACTTGGTTATGTTTAGGCAATAAAACAACTTTGTTCAAATGGGACACAAACAGCAATCTCCTGATTAAAGTCCTGTGTTTTTTGACCCGTCGACCACAGCAACCTCCCCCCTACGTGGACAACCACAGACTCATTTGAAACAAATTTGCGTGGCATCAAGAGCAAATTTAATCTACCAAAAAAATACGTTCCACTCAAAATGTAATTCATAATGCAGATCATTTTTAGGAGACCAGACTGAAGCAGTATAAACAGACCATTTTGCGCTTTTTGACAAGATTTTAAAATGTGGAGTGAAGTATTGCAGAGTTGCCTGGATGATCATTTGATTTCAACACAAATATGACTCAGAAATTGTTGTTTCTTTGCATGTGATTTAACAAAGCATAAAGGAATGAAAAACAAAAAATACATTGAATTAAAGGTACAGCTAGGACGGATGTGTCTGAATGTACTGTTCATTTTGTCTTTAAATGTATGTTCACAACTGAAAAATATCAGTACAGCAACTGTGTCGTAGAACTGCATTTTGAAAAGCTGGCTGCAATTTACATTATTCTAAAAGCAAAACAAATCTCAGGTATAATTGTTTGTCATGGTGTGTTTTCTATAGCTAACAGGTTGTGCCAGCCATAGTTCTCTCCAATGCGTGATCCCGTCATGTGTCTATGTAGAGATTCAGTGCTCATTAAAGAAAATGAAGAGGAGGCTGCCACTTAGTGTATAAGTCCGCCTGTCACGTAAGAGAGCAAGACGCTCTTGAAATTCTGTTTTAATTGAGATTTTAAAGTGATAAACTGCGACCGTGTCGGCTCTGTTTGCTGTCATTGCTTTACTTTTGCACTCACAGTCCAAACATCTTGTGGACCCTTAATTATAGCGGAGCCACAAGACCCTTCAATCACATCTTACAAGCTTTTCCAGGTGAGGGTGATCACGAATATTCATGGGAGGATTACTGAACGTGCCTCGCAGAAACAGGTCCAGGGGGGAATGTGTCAGGTGCCCACCCTGGCCTTCACCTACAAAATGTTAATTAAAAAGACACCAACCAAGAGACTCAGAATCACCACAAAGAAACACAGATTGACAACAAAGAGACACCGAACCACAAAGATGTGTGTAATGATGACAAAGAGTATAGTATAAAGTTGTTGTGTCTTGCTCCTATGTAGGAGAGGTTGTGGGTCCTTTTGCATGTCTATGGCCCATTGTCTCCTCATCTGCCCATGCAAATATAATATTCAAGTCTATTTTATCTATAGAGTTATATCATAACAAAAAGTGATCTCAGGACACTTCACTTGAACACGCTCCTGATTTGAATGAATACGTTGTCATTAAGTTGCCTACAAAGCACTGGTTCAATCATACCTAGCCAGACGTCTCCCAAATAATATATAGAATTTCAGCAAATGAGTATCCGCTGTATGAACAACCCCTGACACCAATCAACACTGTTTCATCACTCCTTTAAATTCATGTCTTAACTCCATCTGCACCACCCCGTGGTACTCACCCCCATCCTAATCAAGTGAGAACCATGTTTCCCCAGCACATCAAAAACAACATCCCAACCAGCCTGGATCCTGACCAGTTTGCATACAGAGCCAACAGGTCCACAGGGGACACCGTCTCCACTCAACCCTCACACGTCTTGAAAAAAACAACACCTACATCAGAATGTTGTTGATTTCAGCTCAGAATTAAACACAATTGCTTGAGTACCTCACTCTGAACCTGGTTATTAGATTTCCTCACAAACAGACCCCAGGCAGTTCAGATTGGCAGCAACACCACCTCCACTGTGGTGTTGAACACCGGAGCCCCCCAGGGCAGTGTTCTCATCCCCTCCCTGTTCACGTTAAAGACCAGCGACTGGCCCCTGATCCCAAACTGCTCAGCAATCGTCTTTAGACTAAGCGACGCGGTGGACAAGCTCATCAGTTGACATTTTAGATGTTTGTCGGCTCTACGGTGGCTCTGAGTGGACAAACAACTCTAAACCAACTGAAAACATTTTTGAGGGACGAAGATTCAGTTTTGGCACAACGTGAGGTCGTATTTATATTTAACGTGCAACAATTTTGGATGAAAAAAACAGACTCATGCACTGTGCAAAGCCTTAAATCCTTTGTATAGTTTAGCTGTACGGTCCAGCAGTTTCCTGGACTTCTACCTTGATTGTTTCAGTGTTGAGAAGCCTGATAGACACTTAGAAATAGGGACCTGGTTAAATGAGGGAAATGAAAAGCAGGAAACTATCTCTAACTAAAAGATGCTTTTTCTTGTTTTTTGGCATTTATGGGCACAGAGCAGCAAAATCAATTAAAAAATCAACTGCATGGTGACTTTTAAAAATGCACCTATATAACTGTATAATCAAGTGTTCTTCTTTGCCAGGCTTAAAAGACTAAAAAAGGAGGACTAAAGAGATACATTTTTGAGTGGATGCAGGGCAGATAGTTCTGACACAGCTTCAACTACTTCCAAGCATGGAGAATCTTTCCAAACGTATTAAACATCACTTTAAAGAGGATTCATGTCACTGGAAGTCATAATCACTGTTAGCGTACATTAGAGGGTCCTCCACTGTTTGTTGCACTTAAATGAAGGGTTTATATTCAATAATGCACACAGCCACACAGCCAGATCGTCAGTTCCAGTCCCAAACGTATCCGTCCAAAACTTTTAAATGAATTTACAGACAATGTAAATAAGCCAATATGCTGGTGGCATACAGGGGAGCTAATTGGTTCCTGATACATACTGTCCAATATCCTTAAAAGGAGGCTGCTCAGCCTGCAATATGTAAA
Source organism: Eutrigla gurnardus (assembly GCF_963514095.1). NCBI lineage: Eukaryota > Metazoa > Chordata > Actinopteri > Perciformes > Triglidae > Eutrigla > Eutrigla gurnardus. Next base: position 12,783,015 of record NC_139918.1, read on the forward strand.
TTGCGAGGCTGGGATGGTAATTAAAGATAACTGCAGGCATATTGTCGTATTGTATTCACAGTGTTGGCATTTTCATCAGTCCTGAAGTCAGTCACGAGTGTAAGACTCCCTGAAGACATCCCTCAAATCTTCCTTAAATTAATTCTCAAATGATTTTTTCTAAAATTATGGCATATTTCATATGGAGGTGTCAAAGTTCAGGATCAGATACAGAGCAGCAGCCATTCAGTTGATGCTTTTATGTGCTTAAACAGCTTTTAATGATTTTGTTTCCTCTCTGTTCGGTTCGTAATAAAAAAAACACCCATTTCAACTTCCAGGATTAACGAGGACAATAACAACCGCCATTAAGCCAGATAGCTCTGATATTTGAGGCTGAACTGTGAGGAGTTGGCAAGCATCATTATCACTGCCAAGTCATAAAATGTTCAGTCTGTGAAACGCTGATAATACAGGACCTTTTCATATTTTCTTTTTAAGTGCCTCCGTGGAGTTTATGAGGTGAAAAGTAACTCAGTCGTGATCACACTGGACAATGGCCCCGCCTAGTGTTCACTTTATGCTACTGCTATTTTTGTGTGGTCAGATGACATTTATTGTGACAGATATATAGTAAATGTCCTGTAATGGCCTGTTCGCTTGTCACCAGCCTCGTTGGGGCTGCATTTGCTGTTTGTTGGAGCACTACATCAGGGCTCAAGCACAGTGGCGTGTCCAGACATTTTTGATAGGGGTGGCACCAGTGGGGCACTGACATATGCAGGGGTGGCATGAAGTGTGAGCAGGAGCGCCTGCGCAGACATATACACTCACGTATGCACACCCACACCTAACAAGACAGGATAAACGTTTAGCTTATTACCGTTACAGCTTTTAACTACAGGCACAGTAAGTGTAGTGAAATGTAGGTTTCTCACATCTTTCTCGACGACGCTCCAGAAACGTGTTGCTTCCATAGACAGTTTGTTTCACGTGTAGGTTTGCTCAAACTTCTTCTTCTTCGGGACTTTTTTTTTTGCAGGCTACATACTACTTTAGCGCATCTCTGCTGCCTCTCAGGTTTGAGAAGGAACTGCAACTCTAAACAAGCTTCCAGTTTACATTCAGTGCCGTGAATATTGGGGTGGCACTTGGGGTGGCCAATCAGATTTCAGGGGTGGCCCGTGCCACCCTAGGCCACTCCCTGAACACGCCACTGCTCAAGCATCGTGACGCATTTCAACCCTCAGGATCCTGAACAGGCTGCAGTACGATCCCCGATCCCAACCTGCTTGGTGATCACTCACCGCAATAGTCAGGGGGGCAAAAACTTTTGTGGACATGTTTTGGTACAAGCTGTCACCCTATTTTTTAGTTAGAAGACACCCATAGGTAAGATATTAGGGTGGTTGTCAAGCTGAAATTTAATTTTTGTGACTTGTACAAGCAATTTCAGGACAATTTTTTGGTTTCCTGCTCAACACGACATGCCAACAATAAATGTTGAATATCTCCACAACCACAAGGGCCATATACATAAAAAATGGTATCAAATGAAAGCTAACACTCATGGGATGTCTGCTGAAGTGAATGAACTCAGAATAAACATTTTTGTACAGTTGAAGAGAAACCAGAACCAGTTTTCAAGGTGAATATCAGCTTGGAAACATAACATAGTATCCCAAAACCTCTATCAATCAGTACCCCTACGGGAATGAGTCATGCCACGTTTTAGGCTTGTTGGCAGAGACAGTGCAATGCTGCACAAGTTATAATACTTTAATGTCCAGGCGGAAATGTAGAACTCTAGATGGTGGTCTATGGCACTTGACTTCATTAATGTACCAGGTTGTAACACAAATGATATTTAATTGACATATCACTCATTAATTCCATCCTAACATAACTGCTCTCTCACTTCTTGTGGAGAAGATGAGGGCACTGCTGGAACACTTTCCATGCAGTCCTTTTTCCTATTCCAGTGAACTGAGTTACATCCAGTGATGGCATGAAATGCCAACAGACCATTCAGAATCTCATTTGACATTTTAATATCATTCACTTGTAGCGTGGTTTCTTGGCAGTTCCTGCTTTCATCCACATTTCTGGGCTCAGCAGGTGTGCAAACACAAGAAGCAACAACAGTGCATCTGTGTCTGCACTGAATGATGAGCCTCTCAGACCCTTTGGTTGTGGCATCAACAGGATGTATAGGTATCTGCTTCTTCGTGTGCAGCCCATAGGTGGGAAACATCGATCCCAGCTGCCGTCGCCACTTGCTGCCGTCAGCATCAAAATCACCATCTAGGAAGCCCTGGTAGACCCGTGGTGCCGTCTGTGCCCGATGTTCCATGTCTGCTATGAATACAGCACCCCATCTTGTGTGGTGGGTGTGATCATATGCGGCAAACCTAACAAACTGAAAGCATCGAACTTCTAGTGGTGATCGGCTGGCAGTTGCTTGCAAGATTTAGTGACTTCTTTTCATTTTCAGAGCGTTTTTTTCAGGCGGGAAATAAAAATCACATTTGTAAAAGCTGCATAGCATGTTTTGTGCCATTTTATCTTTTCAGTTTCTGTGTCCAGAAACTCCTCAATTCTCTCCAGGGCATCAGCATACTCCACGTCTTGGTATTTCGCCCGTTCATTCTCAATCTAATACACTTTAGCCCATTCTCAGAAGGATTTCTTAGGGCTTTATCTTGGCTGTATTTTCCATATTTGTCTTGACAAATGAAATATTTTTCCCCAGTCAATATCTCTTCCTATTTGTTTTTCTTTGGACGCTAGGCTTACAGCTCCCTCTGAATCCATGTTATCTCATCTGAAAGGCAAAAATGTTTCACTACACTAGTCTGATTGGTTTCTGACTGGTTAATATCATCTGACATTAGCTGAGGGCTTGGCTATCCAACAAACTGGTCAACATTTTTAGCTAGCAGACTGTAAAATAGGCTGCTGTGCAGCAAATCAATTTTAAACATAATATTTCCATTACACATCTGCACAAAACTTAATTGACCTATTAGTAAGTAAGCTAGCAATTCTGAAAGTAAATTAGCCTAGCTGTCTGCTAGCTCTGCCTGGGAAGTATAGAAACATTTCAGCTTACCTGTTCCTGGCAACATTTGATGGTAGAATCTTGAGGCAAATGTTTGTGACAAATAGACCAAGTTCATCTGTTGCGTGATTGTGTGATTCACTCCTTCATAAAGTTTTGTTCAGACTGTTGACACTGTGATCATCTTTACTGGATCTGCTGCCTCATGCCAAATCACAGCTGTGCTGACAAAACAGTGCCCCTTGTGGTGTGATACTCTTGTGGTTATTATTTGATTTGATTGATTATTATTTTTTAATGATCATGCTATCACATAAATTGGTTTATATTGCACATTTGCCCAGAATTACAGTAGGTAACATGGACGAAAATAGAAGCACTTAGAAGCAAAAAAATCTGCTTCTAAATACATTTTGTAAGCTGACAACCTGGCTAGAACACATGTTGAGGGGTTAAATATTAATACTTGATAGGTTGTATGCTTGTACCAAAAAGTGTCCGACAAAGTTTTAATATCAGTTTTGGCCCCCTGACTACAATCTGTCCTTCATCTCCGCTTTGCTTTGAGCTGCCGCCGCAGCCTCAGCCAAAATCTCACTCTGAACTCTCACTCTGAAGTTAAAAACTTGAGAGCCCTGCTCCATGAATGCATATATTTATGTTATTGCAAGTAAGCATTTGTAAATGGACTTTATTTGCCAATAATAAGGAAGGAAGGTAAATAGTGGAAGCAAATGAAGAGCGCTTGGCCATAGCAACCAATAACAATACATAGATAAATACATTTTAATTTATATATATATATATATACCATCACATACAGATGACAGGAGAGGTCAAAAGGCTGAGCCCTAAGGTGGCGCATTGCTGTCACATTGTACTACGTATATGTGTGACATTATAATTAACAATACAGTATAGAAGTATGTACAGTATGAAAACAGTTAACTAATATCTACTACGACATCTAAAGTACGTTTAAGCGCGACTTTTATTTTGAAGGCTTTGGTGATACATACAGGAAGTAAATATTGCTCACAAACGGACGGCTTCCGTTTTATATCCTGTTTGAGTTGTACCTGCGTAATGTTTGGTTCTCATTCTACTTAGCAGTTGACGTTGAGGTGACTTCGCCTCCAGCGATGAGTGCTGTTATCCCTCGCATAGAGCAGCTCTCTGCCAGAGTGGTTCGGGTGTTGGGCTGTAACCCGGGACCGATGACCCTGCAGGGGACCAACACGTACCTGGTCGGCACTGGGCAAAGGTAACACTGGGCACTTATGTCACCATTTACTATGTTCGCTTAGTAAAGCTTACTGTAGTATTATGTTTTCTATTCAAGAACATTTGTATTTTGGTCTCAATGTCCTTGTATTCGTACGTAAACGTTGTATCTTCTGAGATACTCCTAAAGTAAGTTAACGCGTGGTAAAGGACGTCACGCCAAATTCCGTTCAAATGTTTCTAAACCCAGTGTTTGCTTGCCTTTAGGCCAAAATGCATAGCGTGTAGACCGAAACTGAAAATGTACGCAATTGCCATGTTCCACGGGTTATTTCGGCTTATACTCAATATGACAGATATTAATCAAACTAGACACACACACACACACGCACACACACACACACACACACACACACACACACACACACACACACACACACACACACACACACACACACACACAGGCTCTGTAACTCACAGAAAGAGGTGAAGAGCCACAGAGACATTGGCTTGCACCGGGAATGTGAGAAATGTGAAGCGAAAAAAAAGAAAAGTTTTCCTTTATTTTGAAAAGTATAAATATTTAACATTTGCTTCTTGGCCATAATTATTGTTTCAACATTTATGACAAATACTAGCATATTGTATAGAAACATTAAAAACAAAAAGAAATCCTAGAATCCCCGTGCTGTAAATGTGACTATTCCCAGCAATGAAACAATACATCTTCTAATTGTATAATACTGCATCATAAAACTCTGATTAACACACCTGTTAATTCCTGCACTGGGCTGTAACTTGAACACAACAGACTAAAAGGATGTCTCATACTGAACCCAGTGGCCAGTACCAAACATTTCAGGTACAAATATGTGTACCTAGCAAGCACGTACCAAGATGATGTGAATTCACAGTGAAAAGGAATGAAATATAGGGTGGAAGCAAAAAGATGTTTCGTCTTTATAGATTAAGAAAAAATAGATAAATGGAAAATGATAAAATACAGAGAGAATTTGTGTATATGAATACAGCTGCTTTTTAAAGCCTTGAATATGCACAGAATCTAAAGTGTGTGATTATTATCCAGGCGGGTGCTAATAGACACCGGAGACCCTGCTGTCCCTGAATACATCAGCTGTCTGAAACAGGCACTAGGGCAGTTCAACACCAGCATCCAGGAGATCCTCGTCACACACTGGCATCACGACCACATAGGCGGAGTCGAAGACATCTGCAGGGACATCACTGGTAAGGACCATGTTATTGAATTGGAAATCAGTCTGAATATTAAATCCAAACTCTAACCGCCCTGGATTTATAGTTTACAGACATTAATAGTAGAGGTGAAGTTGCAGAATGAAAAATAAACATATTTAATCATATCGTTTGTTTGGCAGACCAATATTTGTGTGTTGTCCTTCCTGCAGGTTCTGAGGTCCAAGTGAGCAAGCTGCCTCGCTCCAGCCAAGTCAAAGAGATGGCCGGAAACAAAAGCTTGACTTATCTAAAAGATGGAGATGTTGTCCGGACAGAGGGGGCCACGCTCAAGTCAGTATGATTCATGTGCAAGAGGCACATGATTAAAAAAAAAAGCACACTAAAATATTGTTATTAACAGTGTTATACAAGTATGTTGACTATTAGTTTTCCATGTCTTTTTCCCAGAGTGCTGTTCACCCCGGGCCACACTGACGACCACATGGCCCTGCTGCTGGAGGAGGAGCAGGTGCTCTTCTCTGGGGACTGTATCCTGGGAGAAGGCACGGCCGTGTTCGAGGATCTCTACAGCTACATGCATTCTCTGAAGATCCTGCTGGACTCTCAGGCTGAAGTCATCTACCCTGGTGAGTGAGCGCCAATTAGTATGTATGGTGCACACTTTTATTTCTTTAGAAGCTCTCTCAATAATCTTTTATTAAAACATTTATTTATTCAGGGGAGCTTCTCTCAGGGTAATGTCCTGATTTTTTTAGAGGGGCCTCTCAACCTTATACACATTTTACACCTGGAAGCTGCTGAGGACAACCATTTTCCATTTAATCATCTTTCAGATTTATTTAATCAGTCCGGGAATCGAACCAGAGACCTTCAAGTCACACAATTATTCACTTATTTCATGTTTTTCATCCGTTCAGTTGTCTGTACTTTACAGGCATTCGCCAGAATTAAAGATGTTGTGAAGTCATTCAGATATTTGGACAAAAACCCTGCTGCTGTTCTCTGTGCAGGTCACGGCCCTGTGGTTCAGGATGCTGGCTCAAAGATCAGACACTACATCAGCCACCGGGACCAGAGAGAGCAGCAGATCCTGGCAGCCATTCAGGATGGAGCAGGAAAGGCTTTCTCCTCAATGGAGCTCGTCAAGATCGTCTACAAGGTCAGGACTCAACCATCTGTTACTGCTGGTGTTTCCACCCTTTAGTCTAGAAGCTAAGACCAGCAGTACAGTTCAACCCCTGAGCGGTCCTGCCGGGTACAGGAACAGTGGCCTCAATTACACCTAGACATGTCGCTCAAAAAGATGTGTACCAACCAGGAAGAGTCTGATTACCACAAAGAAACATAACATTACTACAAAGGACTACAAAGGACTACAAACCAACTACAAAAGATGCAAAATAGCTGCAAAGAGACCTCATTGATGATCAAAAAATGGGCAAAGCAACCTCAAAGAGACACAAAGACAGAAAGGAACGACAGAGACTAAAGAGAACTCCCAGAGAATTGCATATTCTCTACAAAGAGATTCAAAGCAACAACTAAATGATTCAAAACAGCTGAAAAAGAAGACACAAAGAGACTCACAACGATGATGAAAAGGGGCACAACAACCTCGAAAAGAGACACAACATGAGTACAAATAGACAAAAAGCAACTACAAAGAAACTAAAAACGACTTCAAAAAGAGGGAAAAAACAACCACACAAGAAATAACTACATAAAGACCAAAACAATTATAAAGCAACGCAAAACAACTACAAAGAGACAATAAAAAAGGAGCAAAACAACTTCAGAGACACACAATGACTACAAACAGTTACAAATAGACATTACATGGTTTCATTTGGAGTGTTTTTGCAGCTGTGTTCTGTCTGTGTGTCTTGCCTCTATGTAGGAGAGATGAAGGGCCCTTCAGCATTTCTGTACCCAGGGGCCCGTTGTCTCATAATCCACCCGTAAACAAAACGTAGACAAATTTGGACTGTTGTGAGTTTCTGATCGAGAAAGTTCCTCAAAATACAGAGTAAAGCAAGGACAAGTCTATGGAAGTGACTTGAAAATACGCAGTCTGCAAGCAATCACACAAGTTTACCCGTCCGTAGTCATGAAGGTGGCCATAGACGATGCTTGTTTTTCATTCAAAGCAAAATGACAGACTCACTGCTTCTCCCCAGGACACTCCTGAATATCTGCACCCTGCGGCTAATGTGAACCTGGTCCATCACCTCAAGAAACTGGAGAAAGATGGCAAGATCATGCTGGGTACGTTCTCTGATGACCAATGCATAACATACTGAGGGTTTAGAGCAGCAGCTCGGCCAGCCACTATTAACAGACGGGTCAATTCAACCAAAATGGATGTATCTGGCAATGCAGATAGTTCTGGTATAAGATACGCTTTAGATTTAGTTGATTAATTTCCAAAACATAAACAATAAAGAAAGCAGTATAAACTCATATTGTATTAATATGTTTATATGACTTGAATAATAAGAATGTTGCATTAATTTAGTGTAGGGTACTTGGATACAGCACCGAGTTTGTCCACAGGGGGCGCCAAAATCAACACTAAAATAAAGTTCCTCATAGGTTTCGTCTGCTCATGTCAAACCACCAGATTAAGATGATTGATTGCAAATGTTGTTGGTGATTTAGACAATGAGGCTTTGCACTCGGTGAATGTGAGCTTAAACACTAATACTTTTCCAACAGTGAACATCTCTTCAAAGAACATGAAATGGAAGAGTGTGCTGTGATGTCCACAGAGACTGTGAAGAAATGCACTGGAGTTGACCATTTGGCAAGGAGGACGAAAATCCATCTGGTCGACAGTTAATTGTTTTGGTCGAAAAATGATCTCCATTCAGCAAAATGTTTATGCTTGATTCCTTAGAGCTGCCGATTGATGGATACAGTTCAGATAATCAGGGATGGCGGTCACACTTGTTGCCTTGGATGTTTTCTTTCGCGACTCTGTCATCAGTTTTGTTGATTTCAAACAAATCTGGCTGCCTTTGCTTAAATTAGAAGCAGATAAATACAGCTGTGATACACCTCCTTCTTTGAGTTATTTACCTCAAAAGACACTTCACCTCTGTATAAAATAGATTTTAAAAGGAGCTGTTTGGCAGAAGATTTGCTTACATGCTAAAGTGTATTATTTAATTCAGGGAACAAGGCCTCTGTGTTTGTGTGTGGGTTAAATAAGGTCAGTAGGATGAAGAAATCCAGAGTAAAGTTCAAAAATGAATTTGAATATAAACCTTGTGTGCTCTCAGAGACTGCAATGCTTTTACATCATGTATATTTCTATTCAGATCAACATTTAGAGTCCTTCCCATCTGTCACCTTTATTAAAACGTTGTTTTTGTCTTTTCAGTCCTGATTATGTAAGCGCTTGTTCCAGAGATGCTGCACAAGTACACAGTCGGTCACTAGGTGGCAGTCTCTGCTAGTTCATTTTATTGGGTCAAAACTTGAAACAGTAAATAATGATCATATACACTTTGTCAACATATGGCGAACCTTAGAAATATATTTTGTTAAAAAATGTGAAGACTGTTTGATGGAAAAGATCGTTGAAAATATTAAAAGATCCACAGTATTCCACTGTGAGTTGAATTTGTATGGACATGAATGAGAATTTTGTGCATTTGTGATCATTATTATATCATCCTGTGGGATGACCTTTAGTTATATATTACATATAAACCCATGACTGCTGGAGTGAGTTCACCAAATAAAAACAGCTGAACATGATCTCATCTAAATCCTCATGTTGACCCACTATACATATGAGTAATAATGAGATCTACTGCATGAACATTTGACCTGTGGTCGACTCCTCTGTGATGATGCTTGTCTGTTTTCATATTGACTAACGGTTCCGTTGCAATCTGACTAATTGGGATTTTTTTATTTACAGGAAGAGCTTTTCCTGTCGTCTCTGTAGGCTGTTCTGCATAAACTGCATGTTTTGGAGCTGAGAGGCGTCTAAACTGAAAGCAACTTTGCCACTTACACTAAAGAAGTGCAGCGCATGAATCATTCGGCACAGACACTGTGTAAATCACATTATATGATTTCTAGGGTGGTAGGTCAGCCTTGTAGGAAAGAATATGGTATTTTACTGGATTTTGTTGGGCAATTCATCTTGAATCTTGAATGGGCAATTCAAGCGGGAACATTTGCATTAAAAATGCCATTTCCTGGGCTATTTCCTATGTTACTGCTGATATGTTACACTGAAATAAAAACAACATGCATACTATACGTCACTCTAGGAATATTGTATTAACAAAAAGATTAAAACATTTGTTTTTTTTGTAAGGCTCTTAGACATAATACACCATATACCACCTTAAAACTTTCATAACAGTCAAAAACAAATGAAAATATGTTCCAGAATCATCTCTAAATGATTTTATATCAATTTATTTCCTCCAAAGGTCAATTAAAAAAAACAAACCAACATTATTTTAGGTTAGGTGAGTTATTTGTTATGTGTGTGTGGTGGTGTGGAGAGAGAGAGGGTGGTAGAGAGACACCCAGCTCTGCAGTGTGGTAACGAGATGAGTGGAGGTGGTGGTGATGGAGAGGGAGAGAGAGGGAGGGAGGGGGTCTACTGGTAAAGATAAACAGCCGAGGAGCCTCTGAGCCAGAGGAACATGGCGGCTCCGGCCCTGGACGTAACAGCCGCTCCGTCCCGCAGACCGACGCCTCGCCGAGCGACACATCCCGCACCGCGCGCACCGACGGCCTCTCAACTCTCAGGTAAGTTTCCTGTCGCCCCCCCTCCCCCCATTTCATTCAATCCCTCCCCCCCAAAAAACAATGCTTCCTGAGGGCGGGCGGGTGTAAAGTGTCCGTGCCAGTTCATACTGAGGTTATCATACTTGGTGGTGCACACTTCCTCAGTATAGCGACGCTACATTACCGTTATGACATGTGTCGTTTGGGAAAAGGGCTGAACTAGTTCACTCCGGGAAATAACGAACCGCTATTTATTGTGCAGGTTATTTTCCCGGTGTTGTCGCCTCTTCGGTGACCTGTAAGCGAGTGCACACGTCCATACTTGTCGGCTGAACTGACCGACAGATAGCTATCAGCAGCGAACCGTGTTTTAGACGAAATTACGGCTAGCTAGACGGATAAAAAAAGGCTACTTTACAACGGTAATCCGGCCAAATACGCTGCCAGGTCTCGAAGTCTGTTGGTGGAAAAACAAAATAAGAAAAAGTAAACGCTCACATGCTGGTGTTTGTTTAACGTGTTCAAACATTGCGTGTGAGATAGCTGCACAAATACCCCAAACGGGACTTTGCTGTTTAACTTTTAACAGTTAGCCGTTTAAAGCCCTTCCTGATTAACAGAAGCGACAACTGCCGGTTTATGGGAACCGCGGACGTTGGCCACAGCCGTGCTCGTCTTTGGCTGTAATAAAGTACAGCTTCAATGGCCCACATTTGAAGCCTCGGCGGATTAAGAGGTGTTTATGTGACTCGGGTAAACACACAGGAGTTTCACGGTCGAATATATGATTTATCCTCGGGTGATATTGCTCGGACTTCCTCAACCAACTCGAGCGTCAAGTGGAATAAATATAATCCCATTTGTTAGTTTCAAAATAAAACACCCGTTGGATTTGCGTATTAATCCCTTAAATTTGCTAATGCGTTATGTCACACCGTTTGTTGATAGATAGTTTAAGACGCGTAGTTTCATTGTGTTGAAGTTGTCAATTAGTCATTTCCAAATCAAATGTATCACAGCACTGTTTATTGAGGTAGCCCATTCGCAGAAGTACATATAGGCTAGTCATATAGGTTGTAGTTTTGGACAAACAACCGGTATGTGTAATACCAACATTTATTATAACTGTGTTATTATTCTTGTAGCTGTTTTTTGTTATTGCTTGTATTTTGAAGAGTTGATTGACCAGCTTCCGGTTATTTTTCTGTTCACTATTGTGAACTTGACAGTTTATCGCTCAGTGATGGGAAAAGGCGCACAAGATACTTAACTGGAAAAGAAATGTGTTAAAAAAAGAAGTTGTAAATGTCCAATAAAAAAACAGTCATGGAACAAAAGTTAAAACTATTTAAAAAATGTTAATTCCGGATTGATAACTGAATGAACACAGTATGCTGAGAAAAAACATACACTGCAAATATGTGGTTGGACAACAACAGGTGCACGTATGACGAATCTGTTTGGACTTGAAAGCAATGCGGCATGGGTTGAGCTGCGGGGCTGTGTCTTACTGTGCTGCACATGTTTATAATATAGAAATACAGTGCAGGATAAACTGTGTGTCTTACAGTAGGCATTTCCCAGTGCAGGTTCAGGAATGCGTCCTTATTTGCTGTTGTGCCGGTTTGTCTGTGTTTGCTGTTGTGCTGGTATGTTACTGTAAGGAACCTGTAAGTTTGCCTACGTGACAGGTGCCATCTGACTCTTCTGGATATGTTATCTTTTTTTTTTGCTCTTTATTTTAAGCTTGTTTGCTCTTACCGTGCACCCTAAAGTGAACTTTGAAAAGGACTGCAACATGTACAGGCCAGGTTGCCAGGTTCTTTGTTTATCCCCAGTCTCTGAGAGATAATTTCTGCCTGTTTTGCCTTGTGTTTTCTGAAAGGATTAAGGGTGTTTTCATGCTGTTAATGCAACTGCACAGTTCAGTAACATGATACGTACATTGTGCATGCTTGTTGTTTCCTTTTGTTCGAGGATCTACTTGGATTTGCTGCTATTGTGGATTTGTTTATACTTTATTATCATTTAGTTAACTCTGCTTTAATGCACCAGGGCGATATCGGTATGCTTCAATACCGTTTCAATGCCAAAACTACCTTTTAGTGCTGCAGCAAGAGTGAAGGAATGTACTTAAGACCAAGATCTTAACAAGAGATTGGCAGCTTGCCCAGTGAGGGATCCTTAGTGGCTTGAATTCACTTAACCACGTGATGGGCTCAAATAATGCCCTGACCAATGACAACAGCAGCAGCAGGAGGAGGAGGAAGGGCAGAGGCTTGACTGTGCAGTTCTTTATGGCAGGTTTTCTACCAGGTCTTATCCTCAGCTAAAGAAACACCTATGCTCATTTTCATTTCATGATCATCACATTTCTGCTCTGATATATTCTTATTCCTGGTCCCATTTTGTGGATTAATTGAGTCAAATATAATGAATAAATAAATACATAAATAAATAAATATTGATTGATTCGCGATCTCCATTTTCATGGTTAATCTGCAAACTCACATTTATTGGGATTTACCAAGGTGTGTAGGGTGTGTGTGGGTTGGTGCTGTGTTGGTTTGTGTCTGGCTCTTCTCACTGCCACCAATTTATCACACACACACACACACACACACACACTCCCACACTCAAACACTCTCTTACACACACACACACACACACACACACACACACTGCCACCTGGCTCTCTGTCACGTAGCAGAGACAGTCGTCTTCCAGGTCTGATCCTCCTGAGACCAAGTGCTCTAATTATCCAGCACCACACACACACACACACACACACACACACACACACACACACACACACACACACACAGCCATGCCATGCCATGACTCCTCTGAAAGCCTCCCGTAGTGACTGAATACCATAATTACTGTAATATTCCCTCACCAAAATTCTTACCAGTAGCTAGCTAACTGTTTGTGGCTTGCTAAAGGTTCAGAGAAAGTCATTTCATCCCGTGTATGGATTTAAAATACTCCTCCTGTTGCATACTTCAAATTGAATTTATTATTGTGTGAGGCAACCGGACCACACAAGGAGGGTAAAGTGAAGAGTGCAAAGAAAACAGAAAGGGGTTGCGAGGACAAGAGGAGAGAGAAACAGCGGGAGAACCAACGGTGATGACAGCAATCATAACAACAATGAAAACATATCTGCAGAACCAACAACAGTAGCTAGCTATAGCTGTAGTAGCAAATAACCCAACAAACAAACAAAGACACAATATAAAGTGTGTGCGTGTACACACACACACATACACACACACATATATATACTGTATATACACATAGATGCATGCATGCACATAGCATACACACACACACATACAGATACAATAGAATAATAATAAATAATAGAACATTGAAACAACATCAAATCAACATTAGAATGTGAATACTGTGTGTGTATGTGAATGCATGTGAGTTAGAATTACATTTAATTCTAAGAACGTTGTTTCTGTAACTCAAATGTAATCATCAACTCAGAGTCTTGAGGTTCAACTTGGTGCTGACTAACCTCACAACAACATTTGAATAGTTTGATCCCACACTCCACATTTTTGATCACGGCAGCCACATATTGCAGTGGACTGTGTGGTTTGCGTTGGCTTCCTTAGAGGCTTCCGTGCCATTCAGACAAAGCTGTTTGTCGATCTCCAGTCGTAATTTAAAACACACGGGAGGGGGCGAACAAAGCACAGAGGTTTTATTTCATCTTACCAATGTTGTTTGGTTCTTCAAAGCCAGTCAGAGGAGGCGAAGTGCTCTCACACTTCAAAAACAGCAGCAGCATTGGCATCGCTGCTCACATGGTAGGCAAGGTGATGCAGCGGAGACGTAGCTACCTTGAAAGGTGTATGCACTCGCTTCAGATATATCAGAAGCACTTTGATCAGAAGTGCAGGGCGTTTCTCTTGATTACAGCCTTAATTTAGACCAAAAGCATTGTAAAGTCTAGAATTGAAAGTAGCATGCGTTGCACCAAGAGTTCAGTGCCGTATAGTGGCTAAAAGCTGTTTCACCAGGTTAAGATCTGGAAACACGAAGCAGACCAGAGCCGACTGATCACTAAAGTCTAGCAGGGAGACCCCATAAACACTAGGGAGGCAACGGTTCCCCATAAACACTAGGGATGCAATATTGAACCCTACGGTACGCCATGCACGGTTCAATATGCACTTGAGGTATTTTTGGTTTTGCAAAAAATGTCATGTTTCCATGCTTGTATTTCTCTCTTAATTGGCGGAGCTTTTGAGGAGCATTTGAACACAGCATGTGTGCCGAGTGAACATCAAATCGCTATGTGCAGTGGGGACATTTATTGCAAAATATTTGCAGCCCCTTCCTGTAGTGATGCGTGCTTCCGTCGCCTAATCAAGACGCTCAATCCTCGCTACGCTGCCATCAGGCACATTTTTCAGCCCTAAAGTAATTCCCAACTTCTTTAAAAGAACGCGGAAAGACATCAACGTGGAACTGGCTGAAGAACAGAGTCGAGCACTGACCACGGGTAGTTGGACCTAACAGAGAGTTAGCAATTTTTTTTCTCCTTGCGCACAAAATGTGTACCGAAACAGAACCGAAACCGTAACCCAAGAACCGAGGTATGTATTGAACCGTGGGCTAACTGTATCGTTGCATCCCGAGTAAACTGTACACATTAGGTCATGAATATTCCATAAGAGATTGGCGTGTCAGGGTACATGTACACACATGTACCAGCTGGTTGTTACTGTACTTCAGGTTAAGTGCATCATCTTATCGGTCGTCACAAGTAATGCTTTCTAATCACTCTAAAAAACAAAGACTTTTTATACAGATTTTTATACAGTTTGTAACCATTGCTGTTTTCCAGGCAAAATCACTAGCCCTAACTATTCGACACAGGACTTTCACCCAGCATTGTCCCGCGTGAAATAAAAAAAAAAAACGTTGACTTATTTCTTAATGTTACGTCAGTAACTTAAATAACATAACAACAAAGTAGTTTTGTTGTTTTATTTTGAGCAATCACCAGCATGTTCAAAACTGCGACCGTAGTCTCATAGATAGATAGCGTAATTGAGAATGCAGTTTATTTGTACGATTGGAATGTCATTTGGCAGGAGACAGGGTTGCACGGTCAAAGTTAAGCTCACTTAAACTACAGGAAGTTCCTGAGTTTGACAAATTCCCTGAAAGGCAGCACAATATCAAATTTTGTTGCATATCACACTTTCACATTCACATGCTTTAATAAGTGAAAAAAAACAACAACAACATGCGCAGCAGTCTGCGGAACCTTCCAATGTGCAGACTGTAATGAAAGCCTTACAGGGTGGAAGCAGCAAACCTGAGAGCCAAGTGTAACAGGTTGCGTAACAAGTGCTAATTTGGTTAGCTGGAGCTGACGGCGGCTGTAATTCTCCAGCACTGTGACAGCAGAGCTGAGTTAGAGCGAGTCCACGGGCCTGCAGCCGGATAATGCAAGCTAATAGCTTAACAAGCTTTTGCAGAACAAACGTAGGCCGCGGCCAAAGCTAATTTTGATGTTCATCACCGCTTTTTGGCAGCAGGGCGTTGTTGCTAAGACGACACTGAGGAGACCGTGCAGTCAGAGAAGGATTTTTGTGACCATCGCTGCCAAAAGTCATGGTGATTCTTAATTTTGATAATCCAATTCTCAGCTTGATTTCACACCGTAGTCAGACAAGTTAGAGATGTTTCATCGTAATTCTTTAAACCTGTTGCATCGGGGACTTCAGTCTGCAGACTAGCTCTCTTTTCCCACATTCAAAGCTCTGTGAGGCTTACGCCAGCGTGTTTGTTGTGTTTTGATTCAGCGTCACACATCTGTGGCAGGAAGCTGCACGCTGTGAGGCCTTTGAGGCTAGAAGAGAGTTGTGAGAGAAAAAGCTGCCCTTGAGTCTAAAGACATAGCGGACACCTTCCAAATCACAGCAACACGCAGTGCAGACCTGTGGGCAGATTGGTTGAACCAACACACTGTGGGAAAGAATGAGCATGAGTTTTTCTCAGTTGAAAGAAGAGCAAAGAACGGCACTGAAGGCTTTTGTCGGCGTTTTCTCTCCAAACTTTGTAAAATGCCTGCCCTTTTGCAAACAGTATCCAATGACGGATTCTGTTTAACAAAGCGTCCGGTTGGTCAGGTTACCCCCGGTAGCTATAGGGTGCTAAAATAACCCATTGACATGCTGAAATCTGATTTTTAGCTAAAGCTGCAGGCATTCTGTCTGCGTTTCAGGCCTTGGTTGCATATATTAGTTTCCACTCCGGTGGGCGTGGTTTTCACAGTACAATGAGTTGCAATCTGGGCGTATGGGACTTCCATTCATATTCTCTACCAAATGTACAGTAAATGCACTGGCACTGAAACGCATGTGTTGATAGAGCATCCCAAAGAGTGCTGTGTGGTTTTTAATTGGTGACAAACTTCTTGACTCGGGCCGGGATTATGAGACCGTGATCAACTTCTGTACAGTGAACCAGCTGTGAGCTCAAAGTAGCCGTGGATGTGTGTGTTACCATAGAGCTGCTTAGTGACGCAAATTAATCTCAGGCAGGAAGTCGCCCGTCTCTGCGTGTCTCTCATTGACTTTCTGTGGCTCTCTTAGTCTTCCCTCTCTCTGTGAGTTACAGAGACTCGTGTGTGTGTGTGTGTGTGTGTGTGTGTGTGTGTGTGTGTGTGTGTGTGTGTGTGTGTGTGTGTGTGTGTGTGTGTGTGTGTGTGTGTGTGTGTGTGTGTGTGTGTGTGTGTGTGTGTGTGTGCATACCAAAGTCTACCACAATGCCTCATGCAAATAATTAACAGAGAAACTCTCCATCACTAACAACAAAATATGATTTCAAACATTGGACCATTAGCATGGCTTTGAATTTGTGCGTGTGTGTTTTTACACCTCGATGTCGACTAAGGATATTTTATTTCCTAAACTAAATGTGTTTGTATGCGTTTTTAATACTTGGATACAGTCTGTCGTTCTTATTTAAGAATGTACTTCCTCATGTTTCTGTCACAGCTGTAAAGATTACATAGCCATGGCTTTTCGTTGAGTAATATCCAAATGGAGAAAAAACTTTTTTATTTTAAGAATTCGTTTCTTACACCTGGGATTGTTGAATAAAAAGTCAACAAATCACGGCCATACACAACTTTTAAATATGCACAAACTGAGCTTATTCACAGCCACCGAGTCTTTCTGTCATTGTGTGTGCAGGGAAAAAACGTTCAAACTCGCATGTGTGCTTGCACAATTCACAAAGCAGTTGTGTAGAGATCAGCTGTCCATCCCTCCTGCACACACACACACACACACACACACACACACACACACACACACACACACACACACACACACACTCACACACATGATGTAGCCTACACATATGCAGCTATCTCCACTGGTGGTGGCAGGTGCATGAAGTGTCTCGTGGTTTGATTCCACTGTGTCCAACTGACTGAGAGGACGGCTGTCTGTTTCACCCGTGAACACGCACGCACGCACACACACACACACACACACACACACACACACACACACACACACACACACACACACACACACAGAGAGAGAGAGAGAAACAGCACACACATACACACACACCAGGGGGAAGAGCCAGCAGATGTCTCCAATTTGGCCGCTGACCAAAAAACTCACTTCTTCTTTTTACTACTTTTCATTTTGTCGTCTCAGTTACAGTAACCCAACACACACACACACAAACACACTCTCTCTCTCTCTCCCTCTCTCTCGCTCGCTCGCTGTGCTAACTATTACATTAAAGACTGACTTGCCAAGTCATAGCTGCAGCTCAAAGCTGCAGTTTTTACCACTTCATGGAAGCCACAAGCTGCATAAGATGTTGAATGCGTGGGGAAAAAAGTGTTGCCATTATTGTTTTGTTTTGTGTCCCTCCCTGAAAACATGAATATTAAATCTGGTGGAAATGCAAGCATCTCAAGGTCATGGATGGATTACTGAGCAGGCAGACACAGGTCCAGGGGCCCAAAGTGTCAGAGGCCCCTGACAGGCATCACCTACGAAATGTCTCATAAATAACCTGCCTTGAAGCTCTGACTAAGTTTTGGTGTGGATCTTGAGACATGACACTGAGTCTAGTTAAACATAGTTACTCAATAGGAACATAATTGACAGTAGATCCTAGAAATGAGTGTGGTACCCATTTCTGGTTATTTGAACTGAGTGGGAAGGAACGCCCTTCATATATTAAATATAAATTTATAGATTTCAGGATCTGACTAATTCACAACAAATCCACCAAGCTGCATTAAATTACTAACCAGAAATAGAAATAGGTAGGGTCAAAGTCAGAGTAACCTTTTCCAGAAAACATGTTTGTGACATTAAGAGAAGAAGAAGAGGTGGGAGAGAGGATGTGATTCACCGAGGACAGCATGTGACCACGTGTTTCACGAAAAGATGTTTTCTCCCAATTTACAAAAGATAAGGCGGGGCAACGCAGAGTGAGCAGGTAGACTCTTTCAGTGTACAACAGGACACGTGATGTGAGCGGTCCCTGGAGACACAGTTTGTCTGCAACATGAATATGAAAGTTGACTTCAATATGATTCAATATGTGAGAGAGACTCGAGCAGATTTCTCAATCAGCTCAGCTGTTCAAGTAAAGTGAGACAAGTTTTTTTCCCCCGGTAAAATAGGATGTTTGTGAACGTGAGCCAAAGTCAGTGGGAACTCGATGAACCTGGACCAGCACCATACTGGTCCAGGTCAGCATCACAGTGTGAAAAAGGCCTCAGAATCTCTGAATCATCCTCCCAGGCAGGGTCAGTGTCTGGGAAACACTGCAGGTTCTCTTGTTATTGTGGGCAAGAGTGAGACCTCCAGCATAACCAGTGGGTGAGGTTTCACCTCAAAACCTGCTCAATTATTTTACACTATGAAGAATCAAGAGCATATTACCAAACACACATATCCAGTCCCTAGCTGTACTTCATGATCCATTATGATGAATCAACTAAACGCAATAACCCATTCAGTATTAAAGGGAAAGTTCACCAGTTTCAATCAATGAACTCTTAGTGACAACGTAACCACAGGGACGTCATCAGTGACGAAATAAAACTCAGCTATAAAACATGCCAAACACTAAATTATGAAGATGAATTCCCGTAACCGGTCAAAAATGTTCACGGTAAACGGATTAGACACACTTACGGCTTTCAAGAAACTCCAATGCAAACGCATCCACATCATTATTAGACACACAGAGCAACTGACGTATGTCCCACACCAGGCCGGGTGGGAGGGGGAGCTGGAATGGTGAAACAAACACAGGACTTGTTCATGAATGTGTGACACCAAGACAACATTGATTATTTGACCATAGTTTTCTTACATATTCTAAGTACTTTACTAACACCAGTTATGTAACAAACAACAATATTTTCCTCAACTTAACCCAGTTTTGTTGCATATGTAAACCTAAAAAGTTCATCTATGTTGTAAGTTTATTTTGTAAGGACATGTAACGAGCTGAAACTGCCGCTGGAGGGGAAACTAGAGTGTCATAGTTTGAAGTGTAGCACCACTAGCCAAGTGTCCGTATTTGATGGGAGACGTACAATTTGAAAACATCTTCATGTTTACTTCTTCTGATGAAAATCCTTTATGACCCCGGTGTTTTTTAGAGCTAGCAAGAAAAGTCATGACTCTGCGGCATTGATTTGAACCATTTTTTAATTTATTATTTTTTTTAAATGTTTCTCAAAAAGCGCAAGACTATATAGTCATATTGCTTTTTTAATATATTGTTTTTATGTGTGTTATAGAGAGGACTAAATGATGATGAATGTTTACCCAGGATGCTTTCCATATGAGGTGAGTGATTTGTTTATTTGTTTGCGTAAATGTTTGCAGGTTGTGTCTTTGATGTATTTATGATAAATTCACACACATTTATGGGTTTGAAATCCATCATTCATTTCTAAGGATCTGTTTAGATCTCCCTTCAAATGTTTTTAAAGTAGAATATAAAAAGCAACATTAAGATTAATATGCCAACTTACATGAAAACATACTGGATGACAACTTACTGGATGCTTTCATCATTTTTATTTATTTATTTATTTTTAAATGATTTGTTTCATGTGTAATCTGTAAAGCACTTTGGGTTGCCTTTAGGATATGAGCAGTGCTATATAAAATAATTTGCTCTTGCCAGAGCATCAAACTGATGATCTGAGGTTAAGAACTCAAAATTGTTATGATCACCCCCTAAAAATATGATCATCAGTGGAAAAAGAGGTTGTGGTATGAGAACTTGATTTGACCACAGCCGGATAAAAAGGTTGTTGAGCTTTAAAACTGCAACAGACCCAAAATCAAACTGTGTCAACGGGGAAAGGTGTAGGTGTGTAGGTGTGTGTGTGTGTGTGTGTGTGTGTGTGTGTGTGTGTGTGTGTGTGTGTGTGTGTGTAGCAGTAACTCACTGGCTCCTCTGTTTGTGATGGCCTTCCATCAGCTTTCCTTTTGAAAGTCTGCTGACTGAAAAACAATGGTTGTCTCTGATAGTGCTTTGCATGTATTTTCTTCATATTCTCAACAATATAATCAAGCAAAAGATGCGTGAGGACTCAAGCTGCTGCTGATTTTGAAATTTTTTTTTTGGAATGGCCATCAGGGGGTGACTCCTGTGGTTGCAAATAGAAGTATAAGATTGTATGGAAGTCAATGAGAATATGTCCCTACTTCTCACTTGATTGATTATCTCAGTAAACATGAGTTCATGGTCTCAATCGCTAGTTTCAAGTCTTCTTCAATACATCATGATGTTTATTTAGTAAATTATGGTCCCATTTAGTTCCCCTACAATGTCTTATATAGCGAACAGTTGTACTTAGCTCCACCCCCTCCCTTCTGGTTGCAAAAAAACCAAGATGGCGACGACCAAAAGAGATGGTTTCGGCCAAAATGCAGAACTGGTGGCTTCCATACCAGTGTCCACAAACAATGAGTGACATCCTGGTAACTGCGTTACTACGTGTATACAGTCTATTGTGTTGGTGTAGTTGTGTGATATGGTATAAAAGTATGTCTTTGGTCAGAGGTTTTCAAGGCTCAAGTGAAGGGAAATCATAATGCTACATACTTTTCGACAACCGTGTGCTTCCAACTTATTGCCTACAGTTTGTGAAAGACCTTCTCTTGTTTCAACGTGACATCGCCCGAGACAGGTTCATAAAGAAGTAGTTTTCCCTCTTCGGTGTCGAAGAACTTGAGCCCTGACCTCGAGCGCCACCCAACACCTTTGGGATGAACTGGAGCAGGAAGTGGAGTAAATCCCTGCAAATACATGTTTTTTTTTTGGAAAGACTCCCAGAAGATTGGAGGCTGTTATCTCACCAGATTAATACCGCACATAGCATATGGGTATTATAGTCGGGTATCCACATGCCTTTGGCCATATAGTGTGTGTTATTGTTGTTCAGTCACAAATTACCATACAATGATCAATTTCAAAGTACATCTTTTGTCAATATCACGCAGCCCCGCTCTTAACACTCTGCATAATGTGTGACCGTTGGCACCGTTCAACCACAAAATACGGGTCATGTCTGGATGGTTACCCACACAACCCCGGCGGGATTCGCTGCTCAATGACCGATCCTAAACTCTTCGAGGTCGGTGGCGAACCATACCAATCTAGAAAAACTTTTTTTCAAATGTCCCCATATAAGCAATTTTAGTGCTTAACGAATACGGACGCGTGTAATAAATGTGTACATTTTCAAAAATATTCCACTTATTTTATTGCCTTCAGTATTGCAGCACAATTTGGAGTGTAAGCAATAATATCTGTATAACGCTGACATGAAACAATACTGTCACTATATGTAATACAAGTCCAACATTTAAGAATAGCCGGTCATATAAATCATTCAGTATCTAGAGGGAGTTTCTTTCTTTTCCTGCACATTGGCTAATAGGAGGGAGGAGTGTGTGTGTGTGAGTGTGTGTTGTGGGAGGAGAAAGGGAGGAGTGTGTGTGTGTGTGTTTGTAATGACGGGGGGAGGGGACAGAGAGAGAGAGAGAGAGAGAGAGGATTTGTGGCATGTAGTTTCTCAGCTGTCATTAGGCGCAGATGACACACATGAAGGTAATCTAGCAGAGAAAAGAGCGGAAAAGAGGGTGTGTGTTGTGAACTGCTGTGTTTACCGTGTGTGTGCGTGTGTGTATGTGTGTGTGCGTGTGTGTGCATGGTGTGAAAACCAGTGCGTCCGCCTGGCCGGCACGGGATGGTCGGCCGGCTCTGGACTGGTTATGGACTGGTTTAACCAAGGCAGAGGTAAGTGACTCTCAGCCTTTATTCTCAGGTTTTGACGGGAGATGTTTAAGCTATATTAATATTCATGGCTGAAGTGTTTAAAATGAGTTTGTTAGATGGAAATGTGCGTGTTACACTGTTTACTAACAAAACTGAACAAACCCTTAACAACTGAAGTTGAGTCACGGTGTTGAAGCACCTGTCAGTCACTTTGGGAGTCATATAAGGTTCCACCCACGTGACACATTTTAATTCTGAATTGTTATAACATGTAATGCTCTTCTGACTCATTTCTTATTATGTAATTACAAACAAATATCTCAATTATTGTAAACCACAAAACAGCTTAGTTTAAGTCATTATTATGATTATGTCCAACTATTTATTATTAAGATGAGTTTGATGCTCACAGTATGCGAGACTCAGTCAGACTTGGACTTTGAGCTGTCATGTATTATTGTGGTTTTGACTTAGAGTGTGTGTGTGTGTGTGTGTGTGTGTGTGTGTTGTGGGGGAGTGGTTATGAATGACTGGTCACACACACACACACACACAGACAGAGTGCACAGTCAGCAGGCCTGGAGCTGCTCTGTCACCTGAGGTCTAACCAGCCAACTGTTTACTCAGTTTGCTCGGCTTCAATAACAACTGTTGTTAGCACTCATTCAGAAAGCAGCAGGTTTGCTAAATGTTGCCGCTTCTCCAGTCGAGAGAACAACATTGTTCACAGTTTTACAAACTCGGTTTGAGTTTCATGATCAGTTCACAGTTTGGGTCACAGCTTTTAATGCCGACATTAATGAGGTGTTAGCTGTGTGTTAATAACGGTTTGAATTTGTATTGACACAGGATAATACATCAGAATGTTGTTGTAGCTATCCAACGTATGAAACGCATGACTCACATTGTTACACAAACGCATGCTCCGCTGCCACTTTGTAGAGGCGGGACAAATAGTTGATTCTATGATGCATCGCAATGCTTTGTTGAAGGATTCTTCATTTGAAGTGTAATCGATTATTAATACAACAGACTGCCTAACTTCCAGAGATACTGCTACGTAAAATTCACACACAGTGTTTACATTCCACCCCAAACTAACGTTAACGGGGAAATAACAGCAACCAGAAAACTACTAAACTTGTTTCCAAGCTGGTACCGAACTCTAACAGAGCCAAAAAGATGATCAAGTCTGTGGCAACTTGTATTGTTAGGGATTTGTGTCCTTACTCCACAGTGGAAAATGAAGCTCTCGTTTTCTCCTGTACACCCTGGAGCTTTTTACAGTGACACCAAACTAAAGTAAGGGAGTCACTGAGAAATGCGCGTCGAGTGGCAATAACCTGCGATCCGTGCACCTCGTACCAACAGACTCCGATGTAACTGGAACCGCCATTATATCAGTGACGACTGGAAGCTACAGTCATGTGTGCTCCAAACAAAAGCCACGTAAAACAGCCACAACTAACTCACTAAAGATTTGACGTTGGTAACCGATTTTAAAGGGGCAGTTCATTGTGTGATTTACTTGTTACAGAATGGTTTTAATTCACCTGATTGTTTGTATTAATGGGTAAAAATGAACCACATACTTCAATCTGAAATAGAGATACATCGAGATCGTGAGTTGACGATCCCCATCACTACCATTTCATGATTATTGCACAATGTGGCTTTGTGGTTGACCAAATGATGGCTGACAACATTGCTCAGAATCTTCAAAAACCAGTGGTGGACTGTATGTTACAGGCATCAAGTCGCTGGGCTGTGACTGTATGTTAATTTTCATGCAGATAAGTCGATCAGGGAGTTGAAGAGGGAGTTTGACCGAGAGGCCAGTAGAACAATGTGGAACTCCGGCAGTGTTTTTGCTTTCGCTTTGTGACTCGCCCTATCAGTTAATTAATCTCTCGTCGGTTGAGTCATGGCATCAGATGCAAGCTGTGTTGATATCCAACTTGTCAGTGTATTACAGGATTCAGCATCATTTATCATCAGCAAGGAAATTTCCGGAAACGTTGGGTGTGAAAAATGTCCCACACAGTCGTGTTCTCTGGGCCTCTGGTGTTAAGAGGGGAATCTAAATGTCCATTTAGTTTTGTGGTTAATATGTCTTAATATCACAAAGAATCCTCGTCTATCGGAGTTATTTACAGTCGCACGTTGCTCAAAGTGTCACGAGTGAAACGAACCATGAATCCTGTCTTGCCCATTGACCCGATTAGTAAGCTTACTGCATTATGTGCAGAAAAAGGTGGAACCCCTTTATTTCCATCGCTGTCCTTTTACATGAAATCGTACTGAGAAGCTTGATTTGAGAAAGTCGTGAGGCTTCATGCTCAGGGATTTGTTTCCAGATTGGGCCACTGAATGTTGTATGTAGCACACCACTTCAGCCGCTACACAGAGCATGACGGGAGGGTGTCACTGATAATAAGCAACGCCCCCTCTATCTCTCTCGGTACAAGCTTCACTGTCTAACTGGCCTGGATTTTACACGTTCAAGAGTCCAGAGTTTAACCTCTGGACCCAGTTTGAACATAAATGTTCTACTACTGTTTTTTTCCCCTCACTACATGTGATCCTGTCGTGTTGGATCAGGATATACGGGCTATGTTTGTCGTAAAGTTCCTTGAACTCTGTGAGATGAACACAGTTCTTGGTGGTTTTATTATTCTGTCAGTTTCATTTTCAATGAGAAGCGAGATAATGGGTGTTGGAGATTGGTGCACATTAAATTGCGTTTGGTGTGTGTTTTTCATATGGAAGAGCATTGGTGATGTGTTTCTGTTAATGTGCCTCGGCGCGTGTATTCATAATTGAGTTAGCATCTAGGCAGCCATGCTCAATGTTATTGATTCCAGGCTATAATCGATCGGGGCTCTCACATTACATGAAGCTGCACATGCAGCTGCTGGCTTCAACTGGCCTGCAAACAAGCCATCTATAAACAGTTTATATTAAGTCATAAAATCTGTATCTGTTCTTTACCTTTTGATGCTATGACCCATTGCTCTGGCGTTTCATCGCTGCACTTGTCGGAGATCAGCTTTTAATCAAACAGCTGATTTTTTTTCGTCTTTCTGTTGATGCAGTGTGAGTTTCTTTATGTGGCACTCTTTTTGTTCTCTTCCCTTATTTTGCAAGGGAATTATATGAATGAAAGCTCGAGGTGATTTATCAGTAAGCAGTTGAAATCATCATTCACATAATATGGATATTTTCTACTGAGTTTGCATGTTCCTCATTTAGCTGTGGCTCCAGCTAATGCTAATATGATAACAAGATTTAAAAGTGAAGACTTCCAAAAGTCCATGTGACACTAAATCATTCAAAAGTTGACCTGTAGTGTTATTCAAATACCAGTTAGTCTGTGTTTGTTGTGACTGTGACTGGTGGGGTGGGGGAGGCTGGTTAGCTAATAAAGGGAATGGGCTGAAATAGGTCAATGTGTACAGCTTGAATTTTACGGCGACTCTCACTTCACAGCACACAGAAAAGGCGTTTGCTTTCCATTCCAGCACAATGGTGGCAGGAGTCATTGGAAGCTTTGACAGCAATTAAATTAAAAAAGGGCCAGACTGCCAGGTGGCGAGAGATGGCGACTGCTTTGTTGTCATGATGACAGACCTTTAGATTTTAGAAATGAATTGGTTGAGTGACTGACAAACTCCCGGTTTCAAATATTAGAGTGAAATTTGAATTTCAATGTTTAGTGACCAAACACCGAATCACTATTCAGCTAAAATATTTGATATCAGTGTATACACACTTTTACAGAAAAAGTATTCACTTTTTAAAAAACCCGTGGCTGGAGGCTTCATGGTTTCGGGTTTTGCATCCGTTTGTCACACTTTGGTGAATGTGATATCTCCAAATTTGGCACAAACGTCCACAATTTCACACAAATGTCTAATAGGACAACATTATGACTGAATTCGTAAAGATATATATGTTAACTGCAACTTGAATGGTTGATGGAGGCACAGAAGCAAATTTAGTTATTGAAAGTTATTCAAATTTGAATTTGTTACTTATAACTGTATTCATATAACAATTTTGCCTGGTAAAATCACAAAATACAACTCGTTTCTCATAAATGTGTGTTAGCAGGGCTGGACAGAAGGGTATGCCATAACCATTCTGAGAAATTGGCAATCGATTCTTGGGCTTTGGTTGCCATCGGTGGCAACCACTTTTTAACATATAGCAAACGGGGACAGCAAATAGCAAAATGTGAAACCCTGAAGCAAATACCGCAACTGGAAAATGCTACACATTCGTTGGTTTGTTTACTCGCAAAGCAAATAAAGTTGTTTGACTGTTTGCCTGAAAGTTCGACTAAACCTTCAACATCACAAACAAATGTGTAAATTGATTCAACTGACAAAATAACCAGAGAAACCTGAACGAAAACAAGGAAAGTAAATTTGTGAAGTCTTGGGAGCCTAAGTATCCCAGCATCCTTGAGCTGGGCGGACAATTCTACTGTAAAGCGTGTACAACACCTCGAGAAGACGGAGGTAGCACATCCTCCAGAACCGCTGGGCTGGACGAGCGCCGGGGTCCAAGCCACAAGAGTGGACAGATCAGACATAAACATAACATAATGAGGTGGAGGCTGCAAGAGTTGCCTTCACAACCATTCACCAGATTTGAATTATTAGGCCAATGCAGAATACGGTGGAGCTAACAGCTAAAGAGTTCACCGTTTATCACAGCCTGAAAGCTAAATCCTCCACAGCAGTCGTAGCTAGCGTTAGCTAACTTTAGCACAGCAGCTGTAGCTACCATTAGCACGCCTGCAGCCAGTGTACAAACAATCTAACTTTACCCTTAATAGACAGCAAAACACTGAGTGAAGCATTGCAAACTTCATCAACGAGATTACATGATTAATAAGCTCGCTGGATACGTTGTTGGAGATAACTGGGCTGTGATAACAGTCTTAGTTGGCTTCACATTTTTACTAGCAATAGCCAACACTCAGCCACTGGCTGCACCTGAAACTCCTCACCAACATGATATTTAGTATCCACAACACTGTGTGACATTTATTAGTATGTCCAACACCTGACTATGCAACCAGTATTGGTAAATTACAGACCATTAATGGGGAAATATCACAGTATGACATATAGAGGTGCTAACGCAGTGGTGCTGCTAACACCACATTAACAAAACAGTAAGGAAATCACGTGATCCGCCCGCGTCATCAACAACATGTCGCGTGGTGACTGACTGACAGGTCGAGAGAGCAATTGATTTTATTTTGTGTTTAAGAAGATGATCATGAGGTTGAGAAGATTATCTGCAATTAAGTACATTGACCACACATAGTCAGATACTAGTTTTCACCTTGTTTCCTGGTTGTCAGCAGGGATGGGTGAAGGAGTGCCTTCTACTCTGCAGCCTAAGTGGTTAGTTTAGTTTAGTCCCTGAATCCTCGACTGTTTTTTTTCTAATAGGAGACAATAAAGTAACCTGAACTCTAATGAACCTCGTGGTGCCAAAAAAGCAGCATAACAATTTTTCTGTTTGCATTTTCATATGTGTTTTGTGACAGTGCTCTTTGTAGAACTATGAAGTATGTCTTTAAAAGTTGAACTTACCTTGTAGCAGCATAGATGTTGTTGCCTCTGATGTGATCCAGAGATATAAAACCGGACAGATCAACAAAATGCTTGTTGTCCCTAGAAACAGGCGGTAAGCCACCAGCTCAGAGCAGCATCACCGTGGCACCAAACAGCAGAGGTGTACATAAAGAGATTGGACATATTGATGCGGACACACCGACGCACAGACATGCACGGACACACACACGCAACCACACACACAGATACACACATGATGCAGCAGGTCCTCAGTGTGGGAGAAGCCAGGGTTCTTAATCCAGCTGCAGCAGGGTATTAAATCTGCTTTATGTTTGTATGTGACGGGAGGGTTTGCTGGCTTAAGGCCTTTACTGCAGCCTTGAGAGAAGCTTAGGCATCAAAGGGAGGAGGGTCCTACCTCTCGCCACTTTTGTCAAACCCACCGCTGTCATGGTTACATCTACAAGTGCATCTACTTCTCTTGCTTTGGTCCACTGTTTTCTATTAAAGCTGCAGGTGGAATTATCTCGTTGATAGTTTGCCTCCTTTTAGTGTTTTTAATGACCAATCAGAGCAGAGGATTCTCTAACACAGCTGTCAATCACTGCTCGTGAAGCTGGTGAACTACGTATCAACCTGTCAAACCGGTGATCGGATCTAATACGACTCAAGATTCGGTTTCTGCATTATATATTTCTATTTTTAATTATTTATTTTTACATGTTAAAGTTGCAGAGAGAGTGCACATTAATAGACATTAAGGAATAAGCACTTACATCACACACATCTCATAAAACACATGAATTCTTAAAAACAAGGACAACATAAATCGTGAAACAAAAGCACACTACTGGTTATTTAGAATCTGCTCACACACTTTCTTTCTATTTCTCTGATTTAAAATTAATTAATGTGTTTAGAAACATATTTAGCTGTAAAGTGAGAATGTTTGCTCCGGCTGGTGGGTAGTGCTTGCTCTGGTGTTTTCAACATGGTCACTAAAAAAGACAAAAACATTTGTCAAAAAAAACAAAACATGGTCACTAACTTTGCGTAAATTACTTAAGATTCAGATACTTTCCACTATCCCTGCAGAAATACATTCGCCTTAATTGTGTGCTGTCAGTCAGTTACATAAGACAGTGTGGTCAGTGTTATTTTATTAACATGCTCAAAAACTCACTTGTTCTGCAACATGGGGCCCGAGGATGACTCATTACTGTAATAACAACCCATAGCTTTACTTCCATGACAACTATCATTTGTCTCATGACTCCCAACCATGTACTCAGCTTACCAGCCATTACCCATTGTGCAGTGTTTCTTGAAATATTCTTACTTTCATGCACTTTGTGTGCTAACTTGTTATAAACTTGTATTATTATTATTATTATTATTATTATTTAAACAGCCACTCATATTTACTGCTCAATATGTTGCACTACTTTATTTCCATCTCCTTCCTCCAACATGACCTCCATCTGGACGTAACCTGACACCTACTGGCTTCCTGTCACCTGTAACAAACCAGGAAGTAGACAGCGATATTCCTTAAAAGCTGAACAAACCAGAAAGACAGTTCATAGTTAAATAACTGCTGAACCCATATTGGCGCCACTGTCCTATGTACTGCCTGCAGACATGAGGGCAAAACACAATTAACTAATGCATTTTTATTTTTAAGCAAAGAGTTTTTAAGCCAAAATAATTCTCAGTGTTCACATCAAAATGACACTTTAATATGATTGCTGTAAAAGATGGTCTGTATGATAGATTCTATATGATTGCAGAGGCGTCACTGGTGGCAGGGTTTCTCATTCTCCATTTCCAAGACCAGCTTTTCAAAATGAAACCACTATCACATGAAAATGCCCAATGTGGTGCCTTTAACAAGTAAACGGAATCAAAACCTACCGGTGTAAGCCTCACCCTGGCTGTCACTAGTGGTTTTTCAGGAACCCAAAACAAAGAAGCTGATGAGCGACGGTTTCTATTGGTAACAGAGTCCACTTAAGCAGGCTGTGATCGATCCTGAGCAGTAATTCCTTAATGGCCGGTTTGACCCTCTGGCCTCGTCTCTTCTGGCCGGCTCAAATTGTTTTCAAATGGCTTCACTTTGTGAAGCTCTTGGCTCCTCTGATTGCATTAGTACCGGGCTGATCAGGCCATATTAGTGTTAATTCATCGTGTATTTGTGTGTCTCTCTGTATGAGTGTGTTTGTGAGTGTGACTCTACTTACTTCAGACATCGATTGAAATGTTTAAATCATCCAGGTTGTGTGTTCAGTAACTGTGTGTGTGTGTGTGTGTGTGTGTGTGTGTGTGTACCTCTCTGAGGCTTTCATCAACTTCTGAGGTCACCCAGTTGGCCTCATGATGAGGATGATGATGATGATGATGATAATATTTTAAGTCGACATGATGTCACCTCACATAACCTGCTGTCCACCAAAAGTGATGACTGCATTTTGGATTTTTGAGTCTTACGTGTTTTTCGCTCGGAAGACACTCATTTAGCTTGTGAGTATGTGACGCAACGACCCGCTGCATTGTGGGCCGAGCAAGAGACGTAGTATGAATAAAATGCTTAAACTATTCCAAGAGTCTTTTCAAAATATGTAAATGTTTACCGTCTAAGTTAAGTGTGCCAGCATGCTAAATGATCATCAGTTGCGAAAAAGTATCCTTTCAAGACCTTGAATATCTGGACTGAATTTCATGGCAATCCATCCAGTATTTGCTGAGATATTTCTCTCTGAACTAAGGTGGTGAACTAAGTGACAGTTCCACAGACTGACCGACATTGCTATCCCTAGAGCCAGGCTGCTAGCGTGGCTCAACATTGGGTGATAGTGATACTAACTAGCTGACTGATGACCTGATTGGCCATTTCCCCCTCCCCATCCATCTCTCCTCTGCTCTTCTTCCTCAGGCCTTATTATTGAGAGCAACAGACGCCCCCATTTCCCATTTTCTTCCTTTTGTCGCCCTCCATCCACACCCACTTGGCTTACTTTGCAGCATTTGCACTCTGCTGTACGTATGCACCAATAAACCTATTGTTCATCCGTTTGAATCTTCTCCTCTTTACATTTCCCTAACACTTGCCCGTTTGGCTCTAGCGTTTCTCTTTCGTTCATCCTCACTCGTTGTCTCTCCCTCATCTTCCCCCCCTCTCCCTCCCTGTTGTTTTTCTCTCTGCCTTATCCCTCTTTCCTGCCTTCATCTGCTCAGTGTCAGCCCCACAGACCGGCTGTTATGTAACAGTCAGGTGATGAGTTGGCCTGTTGGAGGGCCTTAAAGGCCTAGTGTCCTGACAGATACTGCCTCTCCCATGCTAGCCATGTTCATCATGGTGTGTGTGATTGTGTGCTTAAGTAAAGATTTCTGTTTCAGTTTGTCATCTTGTTAGAAGATAATCTGTCTTTTTGGTTTCCTAAACCTGTTTAGTAACCAGCTTAGTTGAGAGGAAGTCATTTCATCAGGTAGAAATTACAAAAAGTATATGTAAACTTTTTGAAGGGCCTTAACCCAAAGTTATTATTATTATTAAACTAACCATAACTGACTGCCACACAGATATTGAAGTGAATTCCAATTCTCCAGTACATAAGTGCAATGCCACCGGTTAAAAATGCCATTAAATCATGAAAGTAAGAGAAAGTTTCAGAAATAGAAAAATAATTCTTCTTCCAACATCCATTTGAAAAGTAGAGGACAATCCTGTGAATAAGCACTTTGAAGTCTCCAGGTGTCAAAACCTGATCACACTAACACAGAAAAGGCGTTACCAGCACACAGGGCTCGGCAGTGACAGTTGCCAAGTTGCCTGTGGCAACTTTTTTAAGAAATTGGCAACCAGTTCAAAACCTGGCCCGAAGTAAAGCACCTATTGACAAAGAACCAGATGAAACTGAAAGAAAACAAAAAGGACATTTGTGAAGTCTTGGGAGGCGAAGTATCTGACCACTTTATAAAGTTAGGTTTGAGACCTGGTACATTAAAAACGTAACTTTTTTTTCTATCTCTTATAGTCATAATGTTAAGAATGAGACTTGCAGACATGCTTTTGAAATTAAATTTCATATTTTGGTGAATTCAGGGGAAATTAATAAAAAAAAATGCATGGTTTCAAAAGTAAAATATTTAAATCCTATGAATTCAGTGCTGTTTAAATTTTAAAAAAGTATTCAAGTATCGGCTGTTAAAATTCAAATACTAGATAATATTTGCAACTTTAGAAAGTGGATTCCTAAAATCCCACAGAGATGAGATGGGTGTCTTGCCAACAAGATGAGCGCCGCCATCAGTGTTTGGTAGAAGGTCTGGCAGCAAGAGTTGACCATGTGGCGTAACGTCTCCTTGCCAAAGTGTCTTTTATTCTTGTTTCTATTTTTCTATCTTTTTATCCTGAAACAATACTAAAAGGAACAAATGAAAAGACAACATATTGGGGAGAGCTAAATTACCTTAATAATAGAGTCTCTATTTAATTGCATTCACATTGTAAGAACAATGTGAATGCCTACATGAGCTATTTCTAACTGAAGTAATTATTGACACCTACTGTATTCCCACTGGGCCTCCTACATGTTGCCTACAGGCACATTACAACGATGCATTGTTTTCATGAGTCATGAGCACCATTCAAATAGGTTGTGTGCAACTTCAGCGCATTAATTATTGTCTGTTGACAATTCTGTGGTTAATGATGTTGTGAAGAGTAGAGAGGAGAGCACTTTCCATTGTCGGCGGTGACGAGGTTTTTAATTTCCATAGTGCTGGGTTGCACTTGTGCTGCATGGAATTAGTGAATCTAAATTAAAAGCATCCTCATAATGGCACAGGCTGTACTATTTTGCACATCACACACGAGGCAGATGTAGATGCATGAAAAGTTTAACAATTCATAGTCTTGAGAGCATTACCTTAAAATATCCAGAGAGTGTTGTTTTTACTGTGCTTTAGCAGTTACGCTGCGTTCACACCACGGGCGAGTTGCTGTCGAAGTGTTGCTTCAGTGCTTGTGAAGCATTGTGAACTGGCTAACAGCGTGGAACAAAAACATATCATTAGTTATACAGCGTCATGACAGCGCTGAGAAAAACAAGTGTCGTCATTTTGTGGCTTCATGTCACCGACTTCTGTTGAAAATGACTTTTAGAGGGTGTGTCTGGCACTCATCTTCTGATCTGGTAACTCATCATTTGCACTGTTCAAACATGTCAGCACACAGTTGTTACTGTTGCTTATAATTCCTTTTAAAGGTGACCGTTTCAACATGTGTTTGATGTTTCAGAATAATACAACATTATAAATATCCTTATCCTAATATCCCTCCTTCATCTCAGCTTCTACTTAAACCCCAAAGGAACAATTCAAAGATAGCACATGATAATAGAAGGGGCACAAACAAAAGGGATTATTTAATGGGATCTGCACAGGAGGTTGTGAAGATTCCAGTTCCCCTGATGAGCCGTTCTGATACCTGTGCTTTGGCCCCCCTCCTTTGATGGATCTGTCCTGGATCCTCCACCAGAACCGTTGCATCATTTGGTGTCCCTGTACTTGTCTTCACCTGTTCTGTTATCATAAAAAAAAATATATATATTTTTTAAAAGTGACCACAGTCGTGATTAATTTATATGAGTTCTGACTGTCTCTTTCATCTTCTCTCTCTCTAGGTGCTGATATTTGCTGAAGATGAGTAGTGGGGGGGGAAACACCCCGGAGCCCCCCAGAGGGGGAGAGTCTCTGAAGAGGAAGGACTGTCAGTCAGACCTCCTGCTGGGGCCGAGGTGAGCACCTTAATCCTGAGTCCGCCTTCACTATATAACACCACTAAATCCTGGCTGTAACATTATCACATGCTTCCGTGCTATAGCCGCAATGGAACCAATACCTTATGTTACATTCAGGAAGCCACACAACCTCACACGGTACATATTAGCTTATTATTATAAGGCTGTACCGAATAGTTGCATCCATAAAATTGACGTTCTACATTAACATTGCTGCAGCTTTATTTTCCTTCACATTATTCATTTTGTTTTAGGCCAGTTTTTCTGCACAGTCGTGGATAAAGATCAGGATACACTTGTATTAAAAATGTCCAAAATGTGCAACATTATCAAACAAGTTATTCTACAGTCTCCATTGTTGGCGTTTAGCATTTCAAAAATAACATTTTCACCACAGTCAAAAAACAATGTGCTCTCCCGCTTGACACACACAAAGGGAGGCAGCACTGACAAGTTATATTAATTTTAAAAATGTTTGTCTGGTCAGTCACCATTCCCCCCCCCATGATGATGCCATAAAATGTTACTAAAGACATTCAATGTTTAATGTTTAATTCGAAATCCCTAATAGAAGCTTCAAATTTTAAAAAATGACATGAAATTATTATTATTTTATCCTTATTTATTTCTATTTTTGAATCACTTTGAGTATGAAAAGAGACATAAAAGTGTAAAAATGTGATAATTATGCTTTTGTTTTCAGAAGATGAGTCTTTTTTCATAAACAGGTGAAATAAAACGCAAAAATTCTGTTCAGTGAGTGAGACCAAAAGCGGGAGAGAGAGAGAGAGAGAGAGAGAGGTCGGGGAAATCAGTCGAGGCTCTCACAGGCCGAAGAAGAAAAATGCTGCTGCAGCATTTTTACAGATGACAGTTTATTTAAGGGCTAACAAGTCATTGTGCTTCCAGTGTCTGAGAGGATGTATGAAGGTTGTAGTGACGATGTACTGAGTTGCACCGCACTGTGGACATAATGAGAACATGCGGATGCTGCGGCTCAGGTTGTTGTGACATTGTCTGTAAGTCCACTTGCTGTTAGTGAGCATTTTCAGACCCCGCTTGTAGTCATGATGCCATCAAATGTGCTAACACTAGGTCATCCAACTTGAAGTGCAGATCAGAAAACATTGTGATTGTGAAAAGCTACAAAATTCTTAATTTTCCCGTGTTTTTGAGTCTAAGTGACGAATGTAGATGATCATTTTTAAAACTGGTCCAGTATTGAGGGGAATGCTGCAGATGGCCGCCTCTGAAAGGGCTCAGTGTAAACGCTCAGGGCAACTCCTCACCGTCTTAAGTGCTTGTTTTTGCCACTTGTTGTTACAAGTATCTGCCATCATTATGGAAATGACTCTACAGTCATGTGACTTGTCATGTTGTCTTCAGTGGAAACGTGAGGTATAGAGAGGAATGCTGGTGTTATCAGAGTTGGTCGGGTCAGGGTACAGAAGGCGTAGCTTAGTGTTTTCTTAATGATTATCAGCCAATGACATGACTGAATATATAGAAAGTCACTGAGTCCTAAAACCCAGAAATGAGTCAGCATCCTCCCTCCTCTCACACTCGATGTGTTTTGTGAAGATTATCTTGCTGAACAAAATGTGTAAGTATCATGAATGTTAATGTGCTACAGAGCTTATCTTCTGTTTCACAACCATTTTGATGCTCACTTTTTGGGTTGGTCCTACAAAACGACGTTATCCCTGCACCACTCTATGGAGCTGATTTCCACAAAGTGGATGCGACACGAGATTTCACAAGAAAACAATAACAAACTAGATCAAGCAAAATTCTGTCAGTGGCACGTACCGGAGCAATTTCAAAATGTCTTGTCCCCATTCGTGGGTTTGACAGAAGAACATGGGAAAAACAGTCCAGGTTCAACAATACTGAAGTTGCCCTTTACCCGCTACATTTGAAATCCATATAAGTGATGGTGAACTATGCATATTCGTCTCCTCCTTTTCATTGTGAGTTCATTTTTGACGTGTCTGTGTCCCCCGTCCATGCAGCCCTAAGAGGAGCACCGAGAGGAGGAACCGGGAGCAGGAGAACAAGTACATCGAGGAGCTGGCCGAGCTGATCTTCGCCAACATCAACGACATGGACGACCTCAACGTCAAGCCGGACAAATGTGCCATCCTCAAAGAGACTGTGAAGCAGATCAGGCAGATCAAGGAGCAGGGTGAGGATCCACACCACACTTCACACTGTCCTCTCGCTAATGTCAATTACACTTTTAGCGAGTAACCTTAAACATGATGGAAGAGAGTGTGGAGCAGGTGTTGGAGGAGACTGTGGCCGTTGTTGGGAGTGAAGACTCGAAATCTTGTCTTTATCAAGAAAAACGCTGAGATCACTTTGATTGGGCAACAAATGAGATGATATTGGAATCACCTTTAGGGCTGTGTGTGTGTGTGTGTGTGTGTGTGTGTGTGTGTGTCCATCCATCCATCAACAATCAGACATTTCCTTTCTTTCCTTTCCCGTGCTCGCTCTACCTCCTCTCTCCTCCTTCTGTTCTTCCTCTCCCTCTTCTCTCTTTCTCTCTTTTCTCCCCTCTACTTTTCCTACCCTTCTCTCACCCTTTACCCAATTCCTTTTCTTTCTTTTCCTCTTATCTCTCCTTTTGTTTCTTTCCTCTTTCCCTTTTCCTATCCACACTTCGTCCTTCCTTAAGCATCTTTGTGTTTTTTCTTTCCTTTCATTTCCCACCAAATCCTTTCCTCTTTCTTCTTTTTCTATCCATGTTACATACTTCCTTAATCACGTTTGTACTTTTCCTTTCCTTTCATTGCCTCTCTTCTTTTCCTCAGGTCTTCTATCTTTCCTCTCTCCGTTCATTTCCCCTTTCCTTCCTCTATCTCCTCTCCCTCTTCTTTCTTTCCCTCCTTTCTCCCCTCTCTCCACCCCCCCCCCCCCCCCCCCCCCTCTTCCTTTTATTCCTGCGGTCAGCCAGTTGGTGTCCACGCGTTTGTGTCTGAAAACAACAGCTGAATAAGCACACACTCATACACGCATATAATACACAAGTCACACAGCTGTGTCGCTGCAGTCTCTCACTAATGCCGTGGACGTGACACAAAATGTGTTGATATTAAACGAAAGTCGTCCAGAAATAACTTAACAATAGAAGGCACGCATCGAATTAAAGCAGCAGGAACATTTAAATCACTACAACTTAATAGATAGTAGATGTAAAGGAGCCACTAACATTTTTCTTGTGCAGCAAAAAGGTCACCATGTATAAAAAAAACACTCACACACACACACACACACACACACACACACACACACACACACACACACACACAGACAAATCAAATGGTATGGTGTTCTTGTGTTTGTGTGTAGCTGGAAAGGTTACTTACATTTGGTTACCAAATGTTAGGAGTACGTGTATCGCATGTAGCATAGCAACGTGTTACACAAGCTTTATGAGGAAAACTGTACTCCGATAAAATAGTAGCCAAATGAAGGTGAAATGGAAACTTGTTTTGAAGCACGTTGAGGCTCCACGATGATGCTGCCTGTATAACTTTTCAACGAGTTCTTTACCTGAACTGGCAGACTGAGGTTTCTGATGTTTTTAAGCCTCCACAGCGGCGACAGGCATTATGTTTTCGGTCCGGTCCATTCTTATGAACAGGCATTATTGAGATATCATCTTCAAATTTGGTACAAGCGTCCACTTGGACTCTAGGATGACCTGATTGGATTTTGGAGGTAAAAGGTCACTGTGACCTCACGTCCGTCCCATTCTCGTGATATCTCAGGAACGCCTTGAACGAGTTTGCCTCAAATTAGGCACAAACGTCCCCCGGCACTCAAGGATGAACTGATTAGATTTTGGTGGTCAGATGTCACTGTGACCTCACAAAACAGGTTTTGGCCATAACATAAAAAATTGCCAATCATGTATGTACTAATCAAGTCAATTTCACACAGATATCTAATGGGATAAAATAATGAAGTGAAGATATTTGAACAGACATGAATGTACACTGCAGCCAGACTGGTTTGCGGCGGCACCGCAAGCTGATAAATCTACCTAAAAGAACAACTTGTATTGCAAGTTTCAAACCCTCCAACCTCCATGAGCACAGCAGGCTCTACAGTGACAGGGTTTAAGGGCTGATGACTCTGTACAGCTCTGGTCCCACAACAGGAATGTCAGCTATGTGGCCTAATGGGGCCATGGGAGGCTTAACAGTCCAGTGGTACAGCCAGGGAGGAGAGTGGAGACTGGCCTCTAATATGACTATAAATGTGTGTAATGTACTGCACATTAGTGTAGTGATACCTGCTCTCCATGACATTCTAGGCACTCAAATCTTTTGGCTATGGCATCACATTGGTTAAAGAATTTGCAACTTAGATTAAACAACGGACCTGTCAATTAATATAATCAGTTAAACATCACAAAAACAATGCGGACAATACCCACTAAGAGGAAGAATTCAAACAAAACCAGCGTAATTCTGACTAATGTGTAGTGATCATACATTCAAGTACTGTATTCGGTATCAGCCTTGCTTTTAATGTTGTGCCTTGAGGGCCAGTGTAGCATTTGAGGGGATCTATGAGCAGACATTGAATAGAATCTTTATTACTATGTTTTCATTCATGTATAAATTACTGCATCTAAGTATCCTGTCTTTGGTGACTTAGAATGACCTTTTCATATCTTAATAAGGACCGCTCCTTACATCTTCATGTCTGCCATTTTGCAACACCATTTTTCTACAGTAGAGTATTTCACATTTTGACACTACCTGAAGGCCACCGTAGTTATCTGACATGCTTGTGAAAAACCATGCTACTGCACTCGATGGCTCAGGTTACAGGAGATTTGGAAAGGCACCAAATCCTACACACCGTCCCTTTAAATAAATGTCTGTTCAGTCAATCAAACTCGGTCAGGGTGGCGTCATTCATGGGGGAAAATTTGCAAAGCAGCTCTTTCTGGCAAGTGAAAACCAAAAAGCACAACTTCAACGACCAATTATCGTGCTACCGTTAAAAAGAATGTAACTGAGATCTCCGGGAGTGTAACTTTAACTTTTTACATGCCATATAGAGACAGAACACAATGCTATGAAAACCACGCCAACTGGAAGCGGGCTAAATGCTAATAAAGTGCCTGTAGCTAGCTTTCAGCATGCTATTTTAGCACCCTATGACTACCATGTGTGCAGTTGATAGTTAAATTTGTGATGGATGTTGCTTAAGATGATGAAGTTACCTGTTAGTAAGCTAATGTTTACAAGCAGATGAATGTGACAAGAATACGCCATATATTTTTTTTATCTTTGATTTAAAAAAAACAAACGATACAAAAAAAGTCCTTTTTAACTTTCAATAGTTTTTATTTAATTAAGGTTATGTTAATTCTTGTCATACGAAGAAATAGTTTTTCACTGTGGCCAATGAACATTTGCAAACTCTGAAACCTGATACAGCTCAAGTGTTTTAACACCCCTCTGTTTCTCGCCGTCTTTTACAGAAAAGGCTCCGGTGGCTGATGCTGAGGAGGTGCAGAAAGCCGACGTCTCCTCCACAGGACAGGCTGTCATTGATAAAGACGCCCTCGGGCCCATGATGCTGGAGGTAGATTCACAAAGACTTTACTCTGCCTCCCTTATCATGCTCGGAAGAAAAGAGTTAAAGGTCAAAGAGATAGTGACACAAAAACAGGGACACCAGTGTTTGCATTCCTCCAGACGCAAATTCAAAAAAATGCACTGCAGGAATGCAATGACAATACATTATCCTTGAATTATTTAAACAAGGTTCTATAAACAACAGTGGCCTGCTTAAGTAGTAGTCACGCTTGACACAACAGACGGGAAGACGTTTGAATAAAATGATCTTGTGTTTCAAAATGCAGCACCACACCATGACTGCATGTTGTAGTCTGAAACATTTAGAGCTGGCCGAGTGCCTTTCTGACTTTAAATGGCGTTGCACTTTACTTAGTGTGACGCAGAGAGATAAGAGTTCCTCTGTCTAGGAGCAACGGCACCATCAAGTGTGTGTGTGTGTGTGTGCGTGGTGACGTATAACATGGTACCTAATGAGGTATAAATACCTTCCTGAAAATCCAGATTAGAAAAGGAGGGGTGGAGTTTGACCACCTCACCCCCCCTCCACACACAGGCTATATTTAGCTTCCACCAACCGCAACGGAGTCTGTGTGGAGATGAATATCATTCTGGCATGGACCCTTTCTATTCTGTTATATTCTGTTCTACAGCAATGTTAGGGTGATAAGCAGGCAGACGCACAGTTGGAGGCGTGTATAGACATGTGGCAGGCTAAAGGACGAGTGGAAAATGCTGAGTTGACAAGAATGAAAGAATGGATAAATGCACGCACACACACACGGTGCCTTACCTTACCTTACCTTATACTTGATTTATAAGAGCACACTGCAGGATACTGCTAAGTTTATATTGTGACATAATCAAGAAGCTTTTGTTTTGAATTGCTTATCAATGTTCACGAGAATAAACACCCATTATTTTTTATTTTATTTTAACATAAGCAGACAATATTAACGCTATTTGGGCGGTGTCTGAAATCACTCACTATATCAGGGACTATGTTGTAGTCCTGTCCTAATGTATATGTACCATTCACCTTGAAAAGTTGTGTACATCCGATGGTTAGTGCCCATCATGCATTGCGCTGAAGTAAAAATGACGAGGGATGAGAGGGCAGCGCGGTTGAGACGAATCGTGTATTTGTCATAGATGGTCCACCAGCCGCCGTTGATCTGGCACATTGTAATCATGTGACAGTGATGTAATTAACAGTGGAGAGAACATGACCCGATTAGTGTCCGAAGGTTGTTTTTTTTTTCACATTACCACTGACCTCACTGTAGAGTCCTATATATAGAACTCCCTTGATAGTGAGTGGAGAGCAGTGAATTATTTCCAGACACAAACATGAACATCCAAAATTGTTGTATCTGCAATTCCTGAAAGAAGTTTGCAAACACAACAGAACGCTTCAGGTCATGAAACGTGAAGACAAAAAGATCATGCTGATAAAGTGCCAGATTTGCTCCTATAAAATCACTATTAAGTGTTAAACTTTGAATTATGACGAATTTGAAGGTGACACATTCACTTCCATTAACCGAGTCTAATTAGCTTTTGGTGGAAAGTTGCGATGAACTTTAATTAACATCCAACCTCACCTCTTTATCCCTCCTACCTGTCCTTTATCTTTTAATGTTTTTCTTTACGTCCTGCTTGCCTGATACATTAACATGTCTCCTTTCTCCTTCTGTCCATCCAACCATCTTTCTCCTCTGCCTTCATCTTCTCCTCCTCATTCCCTCCCATCGTCTCCTCTTCCTCTCCCCTCAGGCCCTGGACGGCTTCTTTTTCGTGGTCAACATGGAGGGCAACATAGTGTTCGTCTCGGAGAACGTCAGCCAGTATTTGCGCTGCCAGCAGGAGGAGCTGATGAACACCAGCGTCTACAGCGTGCTGCATGTTGGAGATCACGCAGAGTTCGTCAAGAACCTCCTGCCCAAGAGCCTGGGTAAGAACCAGCGAGAGTTTACTGGGATGTGGTCTGGTGGAGGAGATGTTCCCTGGCCACCATGTTGGACATCCCTAAAGGAGACATATCAAGCACTTTCAAGCATCTAGAGTGCCTACCAGCCCACAAACTCTGAAATCAGACAACCCAGTCAGTTCTTTGTGGGCCGTCTAGATCGGAAAACATGTGATTCAACAAGCCAATCAGATTTGACTCCTTCCTATGTCACATGCAGGCTCATTAGAATATACAGTCCCCTCATCTGGGTATCTCCACCCACAGCTTGAGAACTACCTTTGCAAAGATGCACTGTAGTTTTCCTCACAAGCCAATCAGAGCAGACTGGGCTTTTTTCAGGAGGGGGGTTTAAAGAGACATGTGTTCTTCAGATCTTTGCTCTAAACCACTCAAACCAAACCAGTCCAACCAGTAGGATTGTTTAGCAAAGCAAATAATATTAGTATTATCTTAGTCTTGTGTTCACAGAGGTCTGAAGATATGGACATTTTGTTCCACTACAAACCAATGATATCATGTTACAGAGATCCCAGCCCATGGATGAATTAGTATTAACAATCTTCAGCATCTCATTATTTATTTTTTTACAGATTTTATTGATGAAGGCTTAGATCAGAGTTTTGTACGATACAGGTTTGGTGTTGCCATGTGTATCTTTAGATGGCTCTTCCTTTTTTATTATGACATGCGTATGTTGACCACCTGGTCTTTGTCTCGTTATCTTCCAGTCAATCACCGCAGCAGTGAATCGTCCAACAGGAACAGCCACACGTTCAACTGCCGCATGTTGGTCAACTCTCACGCCGACGGTGAAGCCCGGGCGGCGTCTGACCAGCAGGACGCATCGCAGCAGAAGTACGAGACCATGCAGTGTTTCGCCGTCTCTGAACCAAAGTCTATCAAAGAAGAGGGGGAAGGTAAGGGTATTTCCACTTTGTCTCACTTGCCTTTACTGTTTTACCACATCGTTGTTTTTATTTATTATTTAAAGGTTTATTGCAAGGTTGTTCTCTCTCTTTCTTTAATGAGTTATTTATTTTATTTGGTTATTTATCTTTGTCTCTATCACTACTCCTCTGGTTTTGGATTAAGATTTCAAAGAAATTTGAATTATTTTCCATTTTTCCCTCTATCTGCTTTGTTGCTTCTCTTTTTGACTCTCTTGTGCGCTTCAATCCCTCGTGTGTTATTTCAATATCTGTCTATTTGTTTCTCTGGCTGTGTTTGAAATTGCATACTATTCATACTAATTATGATGCAAAATATAGTGCTTTCCAACGTCATTGTATGTGGATACAATGAAGATAGATAAGCAAGTATGTTTTAGTCTACTGGTAAACTCACAGCCCAAGTCTTCCATTCCTACATGTTATAACTTGCTGTTATTGCCTTCTTTCTCTTTCTTTCCATCTCTGTCTTGACGTTCTGTCATTTTCATCACTTTCTCCTTCCCTTCTTACTGCAGTCTCCTGTGTCCTGTCCTCCTTTCATCAACACTCCTCTCTACTTTTCTCCCATCCACAGGGAGAGACTAATTAGCGCGTGGCACATTGTCATCTTCCCATCTAATCTTATCACTCACATACACACTAGGGAGAAGAATCTGTCTGGCATGCTAATTTTAGATGTCTGACAGCCAGATATGGTTTTGATCTCTCCCCCTATAGGTGAAGGATGTCTATTGGACAGATTGAGGTTTAGGCTCTTGCTGAGTTTGATTTTTTATCCCGCAGTATGGTAAAGGTGTAGCAGTAGTTGAAAATGAGGTTGAGAATGAATTAGTTGTTTAAGTTGATAATTTAAGTTAAGCCGTTATTAATGGAAGGGGTTATAATATTTATAGTGCAGTGTACCTACCAACACATACATTTAGACACTCACATAGTGGGTCAACTTTAGGGTTTTAAATCCCATGCATGGATGGATTACTGAGTGGGCCTACAGAGCACAGGGGTCCAAAGTGTCAGAGGTCTCTCTGGTCTTCAGCTACAAAAAGACATGAAAAAGACTCAGAATTTCTACAAGAAACACAAAAAGACCACAACGAGACACAACAGGATTACAAAGACACACGAAACGACTACAAATAAACGTGAAACAACCTCAAAGGGACACAAACTGCAGAGAGATGTAACAATCCTACTGAAAGACCAAATCAATTACACAGAAACAAAACTACAAAGACACTCAAAATGGCCCAAAAAAGACACAAAACCACATAGACACACTACACACTACAAAGACACACACAAAAAGGGCCCATTGTCTCATA
This sequence comes from Eutrigla gurnardus, assembly GCF_963514095.1. Lineage (NCBI taxonomy): Eukaryota > Metazoa > Chordata > Actinopteri > Perciformes > Triglidae > Eutrigla > Eutrigla gurnardus. Next base: position 12,826,812 of record NC_139918.1, read on the forward strand.
CTTTAAATCGTGTTGCTGTAGCAGCCCAACATTCCTCCACCCTACCTATATTCTTATATACATGTTATATCTCATTGCATTTTGGTGATTGGTGATTATTTCCACCCATGCTTTTCCAAACATGCAGATTTCCAGTCGTGTCTCATCTGTGTGGCAAGAAGAGTCCCCGTCAAAGAGAGACCCGTGATGCCCTCGTACGAGAGCTTCACCACACGACAGGATCTTCAAGGTAGGACTGGACGGGGAGGCTCTACTGTGATCATGTCGTCTGATCAATCACTATAGCGATAGTATAGTACCGTGCTAGATGTTACATGCTCTCCACATCATGTTTGATATGGATGTTGTTAACATGAGTTCTTCTACCTGTCCAGGTAAGATCACCTCTCTGGACACCAGTCTGCTCCGTGCGTCCATGAAGCCGGGCTGGGAGGACCTGGTTCGCCGTTGCATTCAGAGGTTTCACCTGCAGAATGACGGGGAGATGTCCTTCGCGAAGAAACACCAGCAGGACGGTGAGTAAGATATAGAGCTCAGCCTGCAGCAGATCAGCTAATGGAGACTATAAAATCTTCTGCATATTACTTTCTGTTGGTCACCTCGTAGGCAGACAGCCTGGGGAACTGAAGCCACTTTATTCATCTAATCAAAGCAGCTGGACATCTTTGACAAAAACAGTGACTTAGTTTGTTCATATCATTGTATGACTTTAGTGTTTTAAAGGGTTAGTTCAGATTGATCAAAGTCACACTGTGACACTAACAAACTATCTGATGGAGGCAGCAGTAGACCAGCAACTCCCATGCCCTGAGAGGTAAAATTACTGTTTTTCTCAATGGAGTATGGTGCCTTTGAGAGCATAGATAGCATCTTCAGTTCCCCATCAGTAAGGGCTGTTTGATGGCAAAGTAAAGGGGCAAAAAGATCCTAAATATAGAGCACACTTAAGCTGATATTGACTAAAATATCAGTTTGCTTGACCGCAGCAGTACTTTCTTTGCTCTTTTGGGTGTCGGTACTCCCCCCATCTACTGTAGGTGATACACTGACTGTGGATCAGTACCTCATACAACCTCACTTCAGAAAATCCAAACTATCCCTTTAAGTACACCTGTAGCCTTCTGGGCTTATTTTCTCTCCATGATCAACTCATAAATACATCGACAAACTGTCATAGCATCGGTGAAACCACTTGCATATCGTATCTTGTCTCGTTCAGTGGCTGTCAGTCACGCGTTATGCTGTTTAAGTGTAATTTTCTGTCTGTCTCTTTGCAGTGTTGAGGATCGGCCATGCGCTCAGCCCTCTGTACAGATTTTCACTGGCTGACGGCACCATCGTCTCGGCTCACACCAAGAGCAAGCTGGTCCGATCTCCAGCCACCAACGAACCACAGCTCTACATGTCCCTCCACATCCTGCAGAGGTACCAGCCGTCTGTCTCTCCCCTTCCTCTATGGCAAAGTGTCTGTCTGTCGTAAACACTGTATCTATTGTAAATGATACTTTAATTCAGAATGTAATTCAGTTTGTCAATTAAGACGCTCCTTAGATTCAACAGAAAAGAAGCAACCGCAGGCTAATTAAGATGTTTTTGTATATTATTGAAAAGGCTGCATCAAAGTGTTCCTTGTTTTCTACACCTGCTGGTTTAGAACCTTTTTTTCTGAAGTCTTTTTGGGTGTAATTCTTTCCAATTGTGCCCAAGTTTTAATAGTAAGAGCCTCCCTGGATAAGAGACTCTTTTCTTTCAAGAGAAGATTTAGCATTTTTAGAACTTAAACTCTGCCAATCCCAGCATAGAAACAACCATTTAGTCCCCTGAAAGTTACTCTTATAATTTAGTAGTCTTGCTTAGTAAGAGTCGTACAGACTTTTTTTTTTCCCCAAACAGTAAAACTTTCAAACAAAAATTTCACTCATTCAGCCTGAAAACTCAAATTGATGCTCTGACAGAGAACAGAGAGTGAGTTTGTGGTCAGAGGCAATAAATCATCTCGGCCAACAAGAACTGAAAAGTGACATTAAAGGACTCTCTGTTAAGCCTGCAGTGAGTCCGTCCAGAGAAAGCTTTTTACGTCTCCATTAATCAGTAGACGCAATAAAAAGCTCAATAAAAAGTCAAGTGAAATGATTTCTTGATTGTGAATCTCCATTTTGGTCCTGTAGCTGCCACTTAGGTTTCCTTAAGAGCAACGTTTCTCTGTACCGCTTTAAAATTCTCAAACTTGGTGACCTTTCACATTTGCTTTAAGACCTAATGACTTTACTTATGCAAGAAGATAAATGTTATTTGCAGCACATCTCCTTGCCTTTCTTCCCCTGTCCGTCTGTGTGTTCATCACGGTGTCGTCTTGATTTGGACAAAGGGCAATGCAAGAACAAAGAGGCTCTTATTCAGAACCGCTGCCATATGTATAGAACACAACAGACACAAGCGCTACCAGCTAGCCCACTATACAGTATCTCCATCCCCCCTCCCACCACCACAAGCCACTGCGACTCGATCCAGCATCCAGCCTTTTTCGTATGACCATTCAGAGTCAGGAATTGGACAGCGGTCAGAAAACAATGCCAGGACTGTTTCCTGGAGCTTTCGGGCATCAATAGCGAGAACTTGGCCTTTTTACTTCCACAAGTTTCACATTGGAAATTATCGCTCCAGCACTCGGCACAATGAGAGCTTTGTGTGTTTGATCTGAAGCCGATCCTTGTTTAAAGCTCTCTTTCTGTTGCAGCTTCAGGCCTCGTTACAACGGTGTTTTCTCAGTAGTGTACACTGTTTCAGAGCTGCTCCCTGTTCTACTGTATGAGTTGCTTAACCTCTCTATGGTGGACTTTCTTACTCCATACAAAATGCTATCCACTACATTTACTGAGGATGACGTGTTGGAATGTTTGTTTTAATACTATTGTTTTAATATCATTTTTGAAGGGACAGATATCAAAACTTTGTAATTTAACAGTTTTATATTGGTTATTTAATTAAGTTTAAGGATATAACGTAAACATTCTTGACCTAGGGAATTCTAGTTTGACCAAAACTAAAGACTGTTTTTTGACTTTGAAGTCAAATGTTCTGTTATAAAAGCCTGAGTAACAAACAAACAAAGTAATGTATATACATATGGCCATTGAGCCACGCTATCAAATCTGGTTGGCCAACAATTTATTTTCTTCTCAATTTCCAATTTTAGAGACAAAGAGACAAAGTCCCGCCACTTTTGTTGTTTGACATGGAACCTTATTCCGGAAAATTTGGCGAGAGACAAATTATTTGGAATTGGGATTGTATGATGAATTACACACATTTGTCAATTTCAGGCTACTAACATCCTTCCTAAAATTCATACATCTATGCATATTCTCACATACGATCTGACTGAACAACCAGCGTTCCCTGGAGCAGGTCTGATTCTCATTTTCTTTTCCTTCCAGGGAGAACATGGGTAGCATGCCCGCAGACCAGGGCATGGCCAAGCCCGTGACCCCATCCAGTGGGAGTGGTCCCTCCCCTTCCCCTGACGCCAGTGTCACCAGCAACACACACCACCCCACCATGGCCCCCAGTGCAACTGGACGTGGCTTCGGGGCCGCATCGAGTCGGGCGCCCACACCTCAGATGCTCAAGCTCGGCAGCCCTTCAGCCCAAGGGAGCCCCAGCGTCACGTCAGGAGTCCAGGGTGCCATGCTGTCTCCTCGTCATCGCCAGAGCCCCAGCATGGCGGCAACCAGCAGCTGTGGTAGCCCTCACCTCCAACATCCCCCTGGGTCTTTCTCTCCTGTCGCCGGAATCCATTCGCCAGCATCCGTATGCAGCAGCACAGGAAATAGCCAAGGGTTCAACTCCCTTAGTGCACTGCAGGCCCTAAGCCAGGGCCACAGGGTTTCCCAGGGACTCGTGGAGGGGCAGCATCCAGACTCATCTGACCGAAAGCCAATTGGCCTTCAGAGCCCTCTTCACAGCAGCAGCAGCAGCCAACAAGCCAAGAACAATCCCAGTTCAGAGGCTGACTTATTGGGAACTTTTGGGGAGCAGCAGGACTTGTTGTCCCCAAACCAGGAGGGTGAGCAGGAGAGAGATGGTGGCCTTGACAGCTTTGATGGTAATGGAAGCTTAGTGGAACTCAGCGACGCCTCAAATCGCCTTCTGAACACAAAAGGGCACACTAAGCTACTCCAACTCCTCACCACCAAACTGGAGCCCTCTGATCCTTGCTCATCACCCCCTCTGGGGGACGACCAGAACTGTAAAGACCAGCTGAGCGGGATTGGGGGTGTGGGAGGGTCTGGGCATAACAACCACTCCTCCTCGCTAAAGGAGAAACACAAAATTCTCCACCGGTTGCTGCAGAACAGCACCTCACCCGTGGAGTTGGCCAAGCTAACGGCTGAGGCGACCGGGAAAGACCCCATTGGGCCAGAGTCGGCTTCAGGGGACAACATGGCCACCCTAGGTGAACTCTGCACAAAACAGGAGCTGGGGAGCCCGAAAAAGAAGGATAATGCGTTGCTGCGCTATCTGCTGGACAGGGATGATAACGGCATCCTGGATAAAGCCATCAAGATGGAACCTGGAGACGGACCCCAGCTGTCCAACGTCAAGACAGAGACACAGGAAGCAGGGTTCAACATGGCGGACCAGGTCAGTGTGACAGTCATTACTAATTTACTGTTTATTTTGATAATTATATCATTCATTTTATAATATCAAAATGTGCTTATTCTGTTAATATATTTCTGGTATAGTTGGGAATCAATTTTCATTGAATTTTTGTTCTTAACACAACATTTTCAACAATAGACAATAACCATGTGGAGAATGTTCACAGTCAGAATCCCCTTATCTCATTCACACGTGAAGATAGCAATCTGTTAGAAGTAAAAAAAAAAATAGAATGAAGCAATCTGTCCACTTAAAAAAATGACATATGAATTTTTTTAACAGCTTATCATCTTCAAGTGGGAAGCACAGTGAGCCGACGCTGGGTGTTTGATTCTGTCGTATGTGTGTTGACTTCCTCTTTTATGCAGCTGATGGCAGGCTGTCAGGAGTTTGTACTCTGCCTGTAACACAAGATGCTCTGGCAGGGAGGCTGTTTAAACGTTTTGCTTGTGTGCGTGAGAAAAAAAGGAAGCTGAATGACAATTCAAAAACTCCACAGAGGTGATGTGTGCAGCTGTATTTGAGACATAAGATCCTCTCGCAGAAATAGCAGAGGAATGCTGTGTGTACGTTGTGTGTACAAACTATCCTGGCCTAAATAATTGTGATTCACAATATTATCCTGATAATCAAAATGTGTTTAAAACTCTTAAAATGGCACTTAAACATGCTTGAATCATTTTACATTTTGTTGAAAACAAAAGAAGTGTTTTTATTGTATCACTGATAAGTTTTTAGTGCACATCCTTTTTAATGAAAAAAGACTTTATCCTGATAATGGAAATTGTCCACGATCAACATATTGTGAGACATTTTTTTATCGCCATCTGTGACAAAATCCTATATATTCCCATCCCTAGTACAACAAAAAAGAGTGCAAGATGATGTAAAACTCTTGGTTTCAGTAGCACTGCCTCACTAGCAGATTGTAGCCGGTGCAGAGAGCTGCAGTGCTTATTGAAAGTCCGACGCTCCTTACAACCCTTGTGCCTCCGGACAGCGGAGGTTTCTGCTGGAGGTGAAGCAGCCATGTAAGGGCTCCCACCCTGGTCGGCTCGGTGTTGTACTTCGTAGAATAAGTTGCTGCTTTGTTGTGCCGGTCGTGATGGGGCAAGGAGCGTGCTTTTTCCTCTGAGGTTGAGGCTGTTGCAGAAAAAAGAAACCGAAATTCAAAGTAAAGAACAAAATAGCTGACGGACAGGTCTCCACAGAGGGAGTGTTCAACCATCTGATAATAATGACCTTTGTCTGCACAATGTGGGCGTACTAAAGTTACAGCTAAGGTAGGAGTAGAGTTAGTGTGCCAATAATAAAGTTTAATCTGTGTATTTGATGTTACAGCCATGTGAAAAGCAAGAACCATTGGGCATTTGTCAAACAGTGACTGCGGCACGCCTGCTTGATATGCTGCATAAAACAACACTGCACGTTCTTCACCTGTTCAACAGAAACTGGGTTTTTGAAAAGTTTCCCATTGAGAGGATGCCCTTGATGTGTGTCCATGTTGTGTTCACTGTGCGTGTGCGTTTGTGCATGTACACACACAGAGCAGTGACTGTGTCTCACTGTACATCACACATGACCTCATTAGTGGTTGCAGTTTATTTTTAGCTCCTCCTCTATTCATCAGCCAAATGACCGGAGGAAACCGTGCCGTGTGTGTGTGTGTGTGTGTGTGTGTGTGTGTGTGTGTGTGTGTGTGTGTGTGTGTGTGTGTGTGTGTGTGTGTGTGTGTGTGTGTGTGTGTGTGTGTGTGTGTGTGTGTGTGTGTGTGTGTGTGTGTTTAGTTACACTGTTATACAGAGAAGGGGCTTCAGTATCAGATTTCTGATTTTCTTTATATGACAGTTTTTTTCACATTTTTGTCCTTTTTTTCCCTTTATATATATATATATATATATATATATATATATATATATATATATATATATATATATATATATATATATATATATATATATATGGCTGCCTTTCTATTCAACAACAAAACTAGGATTACCTTATTCTGATTTTAATGCATATTTGATATGATATTATGTTAGGAAGTTCAGTGTAGCAAATTCTTTGAAGTACCTGAGACCTTCAAAGTCTAGTTTTTGAGGTTTGTACGTGAACTGGAAGCTTCCCATGTTCTTTGTTGCCAAAATCAGTTTCATCACCTGCATGTAAGAGAGCCTTCATCTAATTCCCCCTTCAAAAACTTCTTCAAAAGCAGTAAAATGTAAAAGTCATTATCATGATGATCCTGTATCTGCTTTAACGTTACTGTGAGGAACTTTTAACTGGTTAAGACATGATTATTATTGTGATTAGTTTTATTAATGCTTCTCATCAGTTCTGATGAAGTCATGCAAAATGAAAGCTCCTCATAGTAGCTTGAAATTAAGGATTGCATGCATAGGTTTATAAAAGGTGTTGAAATTGTAGAACAAATTCAGCGTTATGCCTGGATCAATAATCTAAATCTACATTTTCACAAAACAAAACAAAATGCAGCGAATGTCTTTCTGTGAAATGTGGACATTTCAGTCCTTGAACCTCAGCAGACAAGTCCTTAAATGTCCTCTGATCCTGTTGTTTCCCGTGGCTGCTCTCAGACCAGTGAGTTGGAGGACCTGCTGGAGGACCTGCAGAGCGGCGGCCAGCAGCAGCTGTTTGCGGGCCAGCCGCCGGCCAGAAGACCAGCCTCCTCTTTGTCCTCCTCTTCCTCTGCGCCACCTGGTTCCTCTGTGGACAAACAGAGCATCATCAGTGACATCCTGCAGATGACCGACAGCAGCAGCAGCCAGCACAGAGGCGTACCTCTCATTAGCCCTGCAAGTACGTCTGTTTATTGATGGTTTCTAGCTCTTAAAGATGTTTAGATTCAAACAAATCTCAATGAGAATATGGATACCACCATCATGTCTTTGTCTCAGGATATGTGCAACACTGTATATAACTCGTCTTCCTCCCAACAGGCTTTAACAGTGCCAGGCCAGGCCCACCAGGTCGATGTGCTCCTCCAGTCAGGAGCACGTCTTTGGACAGCAATATGGGCCCCAACCCAAATGCTGGCAGGCCATTCCCTCCTCAGCACAGAAACAACCCCCCCTACTCTTTAATGCAGCAGCAGCAGCAGCAGCAGCAAAGCATGATGGGAACACACGCAGGCATGGTCAACCAGGCTGTGATGGCCAATCCAGGTAAGTCAGGAAAAATAATGTTTCATCATCTAAAATGACGTATGTAATGTCATATCCTCAACATCTGATCTGTTCCCCCAAATCAGGTATGCTGAGTAATGGGTCAATGCGGGGCTCCATGCAGCAGGGCTGGGGTCCCCAGGGGCCCATAGGAGGTGCCACGGGGCCGATGATGGGCCAAGGCATTGGACCAAATCGTATGGTGTCCAGCATGAATGCTGCGAGAGGCCCGCCTGGATCCAGAGCCATGGTCAACATGCAGATGATGAGCAACGGTGAGAAGACGAAGCAAGAAAGGCACAAACTGACATCAACTCTCAAACTGACGGTTTCTTTTTTATCTTCCCTGCAGAGATGGAGATGGCAGCCCCAGGCTACCCTCAGCAACAAGTCCCACCCAATCAGACTGCACCATGGCCAAACCAAATGGTCGCTCTGGATCACTATGGACACCAAAGCAGGTATGGCATTCATCCCAAAGCATAAAAGAAAATAATAAAATCAAGCCTTTAGCAGGATTTCCAGGGTTCAGATGGGCAACCCTTGAGTGTGGTATGACAATAATACCAATACACCTTCCAGGCAACCGTACGGCATCCACCAGGAGGACGGGATGCGGTGTTGCGGGACCGGGCCTGAGGGCCAACCAGATGAAGGAGCCCTGCTGAGCCAGCTGTGCTCGGTGTTGAAGGACTACGAGGGTCTGGAGGAGATCGACAAGATGCTCGGGATCCCGACGCTGGCCGGACAGGTGAGGCCCTTCAAACTGACCTAAGGACCCCCTGTGGTCTGTGGACCAATAACAAATCACTCACTTTAACATGTTCTGTACATTCTTAGTGTATTTTATAAAATCTTAATAGCTTGTTTTGTTTTTAGTGCCTACTTTTTTAATATGCATAACATATGAGAAGGGAGTTAGTAGTGGAAATGTACACAGAAAACCATTGATTCCTCTCACTCACACCTGCCTGATCCTATGCACGACCAGGACCAGTACCTCGGCTCCTCGGACCCAGCGGCCAACATGAAGCCTCTCCTGTACAGCCAACACTACGGTGGTCCACCAAGTTATGGCGGCATGCCTCCCGACGGTGGGTTCCACAGCCCGTCTATGAGCAGCCACATGGGGCCGCAGAGGATGCCCCCAGCCGGTTACCCCCCCATGATGAGGATGCCTGTGAGTGCGGGGCCCAGGCCTCTCGGGATGAGGCCAGGGGGGCCTAATCCAGGAGTGCAACCTCAGCCCAACAACCTGAGGCTCCAGCTGCAGCACCGACTCCAGGCCCAGCTGGTAGGTGGCACCGGATATTTATGTCATTCTTCAAGGATGCACAACAAAATTCAGACGTTGCATTTGCTCCCTGAAAAACAAGACAAAAAATATATTACTTATACTATAATACTATAGGTGATGTTGGATGCTTTGTGTCAAAGGGACTTCTTGGTCGTACAGTAACTACTAATAGTTGTGACTAGTATCCCTCGTGGAAAATGGAAAGAGGATATTACTCTTTGTGTTGCTTCTCATCCAGCAAAGGAGGGTTTCATGAGTTTCAACACAGCTTATGTGATAGTTTGTGTGCATTTTCCACTCGCTGAATCCTGCAGAGGTCATAACTCGTCGTGTAGTTTGTAATTTTCATGCCCGATTGCATTTATGCTTCAGTATCTTGAAAATAGTGTTCACTTGTGAAGATTACCTTGCTGAAGATTACGTGTATATAAAATAAATGTTTTTATGCCGGAGAGCTTATTTTCTTCAATAATAATACAAAAAAATCACATTGTCAAGGGAACCGCCAACATACGTCTCACCTGCACCACTTCCATGAAAAAAAACGAGAGGAATTCAAAACGATGTCGTCTTCTTTTGCTCTTTTTTTTTTCCTCTCGCATGTCATGCGTTGTTCACCGAGTTAAACAGCAGCAGCCAGAAAGGAACAAACATGCTGCAGCTTTCTGCCTTCATCAGCAACTCGCTGCTGCTGAGACGCTTAACAATGAATGACATGTACACACAATATTCATACACTCCCTCATAAAGATGATTGCATGCAGAGACTGCACCCTTTGTGAGTGACCCCATTCCCCCATAATGTTGCTCTTTGTGATTGTATATACAGGACCTTTATGCTCTTGTGCTATATTTGTCTGCATGTATATTTGAATTAAGTATATTTTACAGTTCTTGGTTTTATTTAGATTTTATAGTCATGTGTCTCAGGGCCACTGAAAAAACAAGATAGTCCCTTTTTAAGGGGTTTATTACTAAATTTCGAAATATAATAATTCACCACAAGGGATTTCATTCTTACGCCATAATTATGTGTAGACTGCCACCTGGTGGAGAGTTGAGAAAAAACAGCTTGTGTATATCAACAACTTTGTTGATAACAGCTAAAATGGCACTGATGATTTAGGAGCGAGTTCAGATTTGAGACACGAAATGTTTTACTTTTTAAGAGTTTTTAAAATGTTGCATGTATTAAATATGACCAAACCACTGTAACAACCTTCGATTTAATTACATAGGAATTAAACTGGAATGTTTCCTATGTCAGCGCTACTGAAGTGGAGATTTCTGGTTATGAAAATTTCCTTTAAAAATATTGTTATTTTTATTATATTATATTTTATTTAAATATTTGTAAAAAAAAATATATATATATATATATATATATATATATTAAGACACTACAGGTGAATACATTCAATTTATATATTAAAAGATGCAAATGAATGAGGCATTATATAATTTGGTGGTAATTTGATTTTGGTGAAAAAAGACTAGACTTCCATGTTATGGAGGCAAAATAACCCACAATATCAAAATTGATCTGTGTTTTGTTTTGCATGCATTTTATTCGTACACTTTAAATTTATGGATGTGATCAAGTATTACATTGATTGTTCTGTTCATTAGAGAAACCTGCCAGATCATATTATTATTATTATTATTATTATTATTATTATTATTATTATTATTATTATTATTATTATTATTATTATTATTGCTATTGCTGTATGTCTGAGTGGTTGTTGCTGGATTTTCCAATGAGATGAATAAAGCAGTGTGTTTGTCCTCCATGTAGAACCGCCAGCCAATGGTGAACCAGATGAGTGGAGTGTCCAATATGAATCTACCTCTAAGGTCTAATGTACCAAACCAGGTCAGTCTATGTATGTATGTACATACGTGTGTGTGTGTGTGTGTGTGTGTGTGTGTGTGTGTGTGTGTGTGTGTGTGTGTGTGTGTGTGTGTGTGTGTGTGTGTGTGTGTGTGTGTTTGACTGACATGACTGACAATTGAAAGGACTGAGAGAGACAAAGATCCAACATTTGAAGAATCAAAGAAATCATCGGCCATTGTTAAAAGAATCTGGAAGCTAACCATCAAAATGTGTGCAGATTGGAACAACTTCCTGGTTCACTGTCAAATTATAATCTAATAATATTTATTATAATAAGATGGAATATTAACAGGTGTATTGCTTTAGCAAAGCTATTCTTAAAATGTCACAATGGAAATGGCGGTGGGGCAGTGGTTAGGGCAGCCGCCCCATGTACAGAGGCTCAACGTCTTGTTTTCAGCCCGTTCCATGTATTGTAACGGTCACCTCCCTGTGTTTCTGCCTGCAGGGAACCCTCAACGCCCAGATGCTGGCCCAGCGTCAACGCGAGTACCTCAGCAACCACCTACGCCAACGCCAGCAGCAGCAGCAGCAGCAGCAGCACGTGCACCAGCAGCGTGCCATGATGATGCGGACTCAGGGCCTCAACATGCCGCCCACCATGCCCAACGGCGGCGCCGCTCCCACACCGATGCCCATAGGCGGCACCAACCCGCGGCTCCCGCAGGGCAACCCGCCGCAGTTCCCCTACCCGGCTTCCAGCTACGGTACCGGCCTGCCCTCTCCTCCTCCACCTCCTCCTCCTCATCCCGGTTCCTCCAGCCCCTTCTCCTCCCCTCTCTCCCCCAGCCATCATCTGGCTAGCCAGGGCATGATGGGAAATGTAGGTGGGCAGTACAGCGGGGTAATGAGTCCTCCATCACAGCACAGTGCCTACCAGTTCAGCAGTTCAGGTATATAATTAGAGCACAGCAGCATCAGCACCGCCGCAGTCGTCTGTGTGCTTCACGGGCGTCATAGTCGCTTTATTTGTTGTGGTGGCAATCATATAATCATGTTTGTTCAGACTGTTGTTTGTCCTTTTTCAAGTTGATTGGATGTGGTGAGGTTGCATGATTACAATTTGTTCTCGTGCTGGATTTGTTTTATGTTCTAATCAACAATGTTGCGTAAGATTTTCTGCTTTTTCACTCAGTTTAACACTTCTCTGTCTGTGATTTGAACCCTGTCATAAACCATCCAGGACCCTACGTGTGGGGCTTTTATAGGGAAATAACTCTAGTGGTGACACTGGGAATCATAGATCTTTCATTTATTGACTTCATGTGTCTTCAGTCAGTGTATTAAAGGTTGCTGTGAATGCACTCCTAAACTCATTAGCCAAGAAATAGTTAATTTTGGACATTGAACTTCTTATCTTCAGGTTATTGTTTGGTCTATCACTTGTAGAGTCACCTAAACCCAGAACTGGATGTTAAAGGCAGTATGAGTAGGATGTGTTGATGCTCGCCAACCGCAGATTCACTCTCGCTCTGGTCCAGTGTCCGTCATTGTTGGAGCTTCCTCTTGGACGTTAAAATCTGGCTCCTGGTTGCTATGTTTTTATAGACGCTGATGCCCAGAAACATCCAAACACAGCAACATAAGAAAATGCATACAGAGGGCAGATAACTGACACCGCTACACACTTCTAGTGGGTCATAAGTGATCATTGAGAGGCATTATTATTTTTCATTTCGCCTTTAAGTATTTTAAAGAGTTTTTTTTATGTCAGCACTGACATTATTTCTCCATATTTCTTCTTAGATCATTCCTATTTGTCTTGTCTGTGTTGTTTTGCAAATAATGTTCAATTTTTTGTTTAATGATCTAAAACTAGAGTAGCAGTAGAGCAACTTATTAACTATAAATAGAGTAGATATTATTGTCCTTATGTCAGTAGACTGTGTTATTGTACTCGTCCAAGCAGCTTATGAGCTTTTATCTGCTCCAATCTGTAGGAATGAGCCAGCAGCAGCAGCAACATCAGGATCCCGTGTCAGGGTTTCCATGCGGGGCCACGACCCCGCAGAGCCCCCTGCTGTCCCCCAGGATGGGGCAGGGTCAAAGTCCCATGCTGCAGCAGAACCAGGGCCAACCCCAAACCCAGCCCCAGGGTCCGAACCAGAGGGGACCACCGAGCTACCAGCCGAGCCCAGGGTGGCCCCAACCTGCCAACATCTCCACCAGCAACAGGTAAGACCAGTTCAACGGTTCCATGCGAACATGATTTAACATAATTCACTAATATGTTTTTTTTTCACCGTGATTTGAGTGTTTTTCTGAATATTTGACATACTGATTCCAGTTTGCATCCTTCCAGTGTTTACCCCCAACAGTCCCAGTCCCAGTACTCCACACAGGCCAACGGAGGGATGTTCAACAGCAGCAACAGCATGAACATGGGAGTCATGGCCAGCAATGGTGGCAACATGAACCAGATGTCGGGACAGATGAGCTCCATGAATACAGAGCAGGTGAGGGATGCATCATTTCAGATGATTTACTGTCAATGTACAAATGTATGATTAATGTTCGTACTGATCATTTGATTGGTAGTGATTGTGTTAGAGCCCTGTGATAGTCTGGCGAGCTGCCTTCGCCCACTGTAAGCTGGGATCGGCTCCATCCCCCCGCGACCCTTATCAGCGATCGTGATGGATGATTGTGTTTATCATTCATGTTCATGTATTTATGTTATTCCAAAATTAAATCTCTATGCTTCGTTTTTCAATCTATTACACAAAGACATTTATCATTTGCACAAATACATTTTTCATCATGAGTTTTCACTCTTTGGCCTTTTCAGCGTGATTTCTGTCAATGAGTCTGACAAAAGAGGGAAAAATTAACTCTTGCTAAGATATTTCCTTCATAATAGATTTTTAGCCCAACTTTTCTCCTTTGTCTTGAGGAACTGAAGCGATCATGTTTGTTGTCATTTTTCTGATGCAGGTGAGGGACGGCAGCCTGATCCTGGAGCAACTTGCAGAAATGGACATGTTGACACAAGAGGGTGACGCCAATTCTGTAAGTTAAAGATTTGGACACTTCTAAGTATTCTTTTAAACACAAGACAAATGGAAACAGAATTATACGGTAAACACCACTTTTTATTGGAATAATTGAATTCTTAATACTAGTTTACCAGTTTCAACAGTCATCAAAATAGAACAGCTCACACATCAGCACTATGAAACTCCTTAAAACAGCTTCTTTCAACATTTCAGCACGTTTAACTATCACCACAAAGTTGCTGTTTTTTTACATTTTTACTATTATTTTAAATATGATTCCATTTTGCTCCCTTCAAGTTCCTGTTCACCAACCACCATGCATGTGTGTTTTCTATTATTACCATCATTTTTAGACTGATTGTTTTTTTATTTCCCTCAATGATAAATGAGATTTTCTGTTTTTTTGTAGAATTTCTGCTGACCCCAGCTGTGGTTGAGACAAAATAACGTGCAAAAACACTGGCGCCTCCTCAGCTCAGCTCCCCGAGGAGCGTGATGGAGACGCTGCTCCCTCGATGGAGTGAGGACAACCACATATACTGTATATGAGAGAGTACATCAGTGTGTGAAACTGAAACAGTTTGACACTGGAGGGTGAATGGTTGATCAGTATAAAAGGAACCTGTGGATTTTTATCTTTTATGGTTCTATTTTAGAGCTGACTCAAAGCGTCAAATCAGAAGGTTTATGACAAATATTTTACAGGTATTTATAGTTTTGAAGAAGTTTTAGAGAGTTTTTTGTATGACACAAAAAATCAAGGGTATCTTTCTTTTAAGAGAATCTCTCAAAATGGTACATTTTGATGTCAATTTTAAAATTAATATATTTCAACTGCTGTAGTTACAGGGGAACCGTATCCCTAGTTAATGGATTTTTGAATGAAGGTAAATGTCTATAGATAGTGTACATACTTAGATTTAAAATACCCCTTTTCCTCTATGTGGTATTGTAAAACAGCAGCTTGGAGTTTTAGTCCAACAAACAGAGAGCAGAAACATTTCATTGGTTAAATGAAACCTCAGTGGGCGGAAATAACGAGGCGTAATAAACAACAATAAATGGTTAGATTGATACTAAAATAATCCTATAATTACTAATTACTGTAAGTGTGTGCTGGTGTCTGTATCCACAGAGACCCTGCTCTCTGCCTGTATTTAACTTTAAATGTTCTGTGTTCGGGACTCTTTTGAGCATAAGGACCCCACGTGGGTAGCACCCAGCGAATAAGCAGGGTGTGCAGTCTGCTGTCACTTTGTGGAGCCCCTCAGTGTACCGAGGCTCACAGGCCTGACACACACCCACGCAGAGAGCAGGCAGGCCACAGCAGGTTGAAGCTGCCTTGGGCTGCATTCATTCAAAATCAGGCACCTTTCTGGCCGGTTTATGAGGAGGGGTGAAAATAATAATATGAATAAATTGTATTTGTTTAGCTCTTTTCCGAACACAAAGACCCTTTACAGAAACAAACAAACAAACCAAAAGAAACGAAATAAGACAAAACAGAGCAACAATCAGTGTTTTACATGAATACATGTACATAGTTCATTTCCCCACTGGACTCTGTTGCTGTACTGTTTAGTGCCCACAAGTAAATGTTAGCATGCTAACATGCTAAACTAGCTGGCCAGAGTCGTAAACATGATACCGTCGCCCACGGAGATTTCACCAATCAAATGACTTCTGCCTCCAAAGCAGCTTTGGCTCTAAAAGAAATCTGTGTACACCTAATAAAACTCCATGCTCTTGTGATTTATTTTAAAATTACACTTCATGGTTGTGTACTGGCCTGCAAGAGTCCACAGACGTCGAGCTGAAGCTCCCTGTCATGCTGAAGGACGATTTAAAAAGCATGGAGTTTGTTGCGTTGGGTCTTTCTGTGGGTGGAGCTGATCTTTGGATAACAAGACGGTCGTGACACACTCAAATACTGGACATGAATGCATAATAGACCGGCTCAGAAGGATGTAGGTTTTTAGCCAAGGATAAAGTCTGACCTAGGTCCTATAAACCCATTAATGTTAGCCATATTAAACTTTTGTATTTCACAAAGAAGATCAGGTAAACCAGAACTCTAACCATCCAAAGTGATATGACTTTTTACAGACTGGACCCCCAGACACTTTAGACATAGATTCATCAAGTCCATTTGAAAGGTGGTCTAGCTATTCATGAGCTCCTTGCAATTAAGAACAAAACTGACTCTTAACTGGCAGCGTGGATTTCATGAATCCCTCTTTCTTTACTTCAGATGGTCCAGAAATCTGTGAAGCACATACTGTAAAAATGTTTCCTCCCCAAAGAATAATGTGAAAATTGAAACTGAATGAAAAACAAGGTAAATCATACTCATGTGTGCTAGCATATTGTAAAATCCAAAAGATTTTACAGGAAAACATCTAAGAGATAACGTGAAAACAATGGAAATGTCTTGAATGTCAAACTTTCTGCATATATATGAAGATTTTTCTTGGTTCATAGATGAATATTTTATCGATTTGCAAAATACTGTAAGTACCTTAAGATGCTAAAGACGAAGCATAATGCCTTAGATCTGTGATTCTCTGTCTGGTGTATTACATGTCACATACTGCTGAGCGAGTGTTTTACCACTTTGTATACTGTTGGGGTAATAATTAGACGACCAAGTTTTTAAAATCTTTCCCCCAAGATGTGACACAGAACAAGCTGTTTTAACCTGCATAACTCAAGGAAATGACAATAATAATGTCTTGGCGGAAAGATTGAAAATGATTTCGTTTGTAGTTAAACTGTATTGTTGCATCTTGTAAGTACACAATGCATCAACACAGTGTTTTTAATGGGGTGTCAAGTCATCTTTGACCTTTGCTGATCTCTGTTGGTGACTGCAGCAACATCGGTGTCTTTTTTTATGGCTTTGGTCACAGAAATGCAAGTAATAATCCAACTCCAATGCAGGACCACACTACTAATACAATTAAGAAACATTGTCCAAAAAACACAAAATCTGTTAGCCACTTAAGGCTGGTTCCAAAAACCAGTCAACCCCCATCAACCTCAATGTTTAAATGCCCAACATTTCACCAGAAACAAACAAATTATGGTTTTGGTCTTGATAATGTAATGTTCATGAAAGCTGTACAGGATTTTTATAAAACTCCCCCATTAAAGTTATATTAAGGCTTAAAGATATCCATCATTAAGGACATGGCTGCTTTGTCTCAGGTCACTAGCTGCTAGCTATCTCCTCTGCTGCGTCACTGGGTCGCCTCAGCGCCGATGAACGGTTAAACTCAGGCTGTGTCGTCACTGCTAAGATGGCGACGGCCGGAGCCGCCTCAGCACCTACGGGTGACGGCACACAGACTGTCCACGTTCTGTACAGTCTACGGTCTTAAACTGATTGTACCTATAAAATAAATTTAAATAATATACTAAGGAATGTAAAACCTATGGAGACATAGAGGATTATTTTTGTCCATAGCCTGCTGTTCACATTTTACTTTTATTTTTCTGTCATTTAGATTCCCCCCCACATTTAAACCACCAATGTGTCAAATTGTTTATTTTGTGATAATTATATCTCTAAATTATTCTCATGACAAACGTTTTTTCATCAGGTGTATTTTGTGATTCTACCACCAGATGGCGCCAAAGTCTAAATGTTCTAATCTACACATAGGGGCTTTAAAGGAGCGATACCCGACATTCAGAGCATTAATATTGCAGCAAACAGCTATTGGCTTTGTAAAGATGTAGCGGAGTAATGTCTCCCTCTGTGTGTGTTGTTAGGCAACCAAAATGCTCCCAAGCTCGAGTCTGGCACCTTAAACATCACGCTACCGGTACTGCTCTGCAACAACACAAGCAAAAAATAGGTTGACAGGGTGACGATATAGGTGGTTATTGAAATGTTTCATTATACACCAGTGTGGATTAATTGTTTTATAGATCTAATGGTTTAGATGTTAAATGACAGAAAGTGTTGAAATAATCATGAAGTAAACTACTGGGCAACGGAAACATATATTCATTTTCATTGTCCTCTGATTCAGTAGAAAACATAATTATTGCCCCTTTTGTTTGCTCCTGTATTTCTTTGGGATCGGCTGCAAGTTGACATCTTGAAACTGAACGTGTTTCACCGTACAATGGGATGTCACAGAGGGGGTTCAAAGATCACCGTTTGCAGTTCAAGAGGTTTATCCTTTCTCTGCCCTGATGTTCATATTAAATATCTCAGCGGTGACACAATCCAGTACGTACAGATCTTTCAGAGTGTGAGTGTTTTATTATGCAAAAGTCCGGACGTTCACACCACTTTATGCAAGCTGTTGACTCTCATGTTGCTTTTGCCAATGCTGCTCGTTAATTTATGATTCATGCCACTGTAAATAAATTATTTTTATTGAGTGGGACTGCCTCCGTCTTTTTAATTCCATCCACTGGGAAGCAGATGTCCTCTGACTCTGGTGTGCTGCATTACACTTGTTCTTCTATACTTACATGAGCTATAATGGACTGCAGACCTGACACTGACTGCCAATCAAATGAAGTATACTTCATTGGCTGAAATCAAATGGCTGAAAAAACTGAAACATTGAATGTAATTAAATGCATTGTGTTAACAGGTTCCATGTAATTTTATTATGTTAGTTAAAAGCAAAAATATACACATTATTTCTTAATTGAACTAACGAAAAAAAAATACTTCTGAACAACAAGCGTACCGAAATTAATTCAGTTATGTTATTTGGACTTAAAGAATATATTTACAGGGTACATGTACCTCAGAGTTTTGTTTGTTCATCACTGTTATCTGGTCAAATCCCTGTGCGTGCAATTGTCCCTTTACAGCAGCAGGGGGCGACCTTCTCAAGGAATTTGAGGTAAACATGGTCACACTAAAAAAAATAAAGATAAAACTATATTTAACCAACCCAAAGCATTTAGGAGCAGTGGGCTGCTGTGAAGCACCCTGGGAAATTTTTCAATGAATGTATTGGCTTAATTATTCCCTAGAGTTCCCATCACTTCCCTCCTGAATATTCCTCCTATTTTATAAATAGCATGCCAAATGTAGGGTTATTAAAAAATCTTGTCACTTGGGTTTATTCAAGTTAAGATGCATTAACCCATTTTACTATTATTACTCTATATGTGCAGACGTGTTTCAGTCATGTCCTCTGTGTTGTTCTCTCGTGATGACTTTGAGACGCAAAAACAACATAAAGCCATGCGTGTGTCGTATTACGATGTGATGACGTGTACAAGTGGCCAATCTGGCATCGCCCCCAGTGGCTTGTTTATTTATTTGTTTATTTCGGGCATGTCAATTAAATCGTCATCATCACACTTCATCTTTGTTAAAATGATACAATACACATGGCCGAAAGGGAAAGCGGGAGAAGCCAAAGCTTATTTAGTCCCGCCCCCATAAACTACTCAGGCTTGTTGGGCCTGAGTAGCTCTAGATGTGCTCTTTGTGACACACATCTGTTTTTTTTGGGGGGGGTTTTTTAACCAATTGAAAGCATTGAAAGCCAAATGGTCATTCATTGCGATGTTCAGGCAATACAGCCTCTGCCTATACACGTTTGATTCTCTAAAAACATGAAATCCTCCTGGGGTCTGTATAGTCTGGTCTATATTTATGGTAGTTATGTGTCTGTTTGAGGTCATGTTGTGTCTCTGTGATCATGTTGTGTCTCGTTGTGGTTGTATTGCCCCCTTTTAAGTCTTCTTGTTTCTTTGTGGTCACATTGAGTCTCTTCCTGGTTGGTTCGTGTCTCTTTCAGTTACATGTTTTAGGTGAAGGCCACGGGGGACTTCTGACACGTTCCTGCAACTTTCTAAACTTGGTGAACTTTGAGGGACAATCCACCAATTTAAGGCTGTTTATCAGGGTTATCTCTGTTAAAAGAAGGCCTGTGTTACAAATTGGGGATATGATGATTGAAAGATGTTCAAATGTACCAGGCAGGAAGGCTGTCATAATGATATGGCACTCAGTTGCATTCTGGGAAGTGTAGTGGTTTCAGTCCTTTATTGAAGCTTATACTAATCACATTAATATTCACAGCTATGATAGTTGTATTAACGAGGTAAAAATACTTTTTTTTTCATTATTCTATGCATATTCCCCTGCATTTATCTTCACATATTGAAAGGAATCTTGAATGTTAAAAAGAAACATTATTTGACTCTGCTTAATGACACACTCACATACATGTGGCCCTCAAGAAGTTGCTTATTTTGAATGCTTAGCTCACTTTAGGAGACCTTATGGATGACCTACCATATAGAATAGAAGGGCACATTTGAGCTTCACTAATAAGAAGGCAGGCATACACAATGAACTTGACATTGGTCCGGTACCTGGTGTCCTCTGCATGGCCCCTTCAAATCTAATCACACAGCAGCTCCACTGTCTGCCAGGGGAGATATGGAACATGTTCCAACTCACTCTCAAATAAAGCTTTTTGTCGTGAATATGTTATTATGAAATATAACAAACTGTTGGCTGGCGCCACGCCTGAGATGCCATATTGCACTCGGAAAGATACCATCATTGAGATTGAGCTGGCAGCATGGAAACGATTGCTCAAGGTCATAAACTTCATAAAAGGTAAACGTGATGATTGGCTTCATACAGATTTCATAACTTTAGAATGTACATAAAGAAATACTGAGGGCCATGAAAATATTTCAGGAGTATCTGAGATTTCTGTATCTGTATTCATTCTTTGTTACCGCCATTACATAATGCATCTCGTTATCAATGTTCTTTGTGTGTCATTATGTCAAGTTACAACACTCCCTTTTCGTGTTTGTATTACAGAGAAAGTTATGAATTGTTAATGGAAGTGTAGTATTGTGTAGTATGAACGACCACAGTCTGGGTGGCAATGGGTTGGAATGTATTCAGTACGTGTTGTGGACGCCTATTGGATGCTTCACCTGTCAGTCACGACAACACCTGCCATTGGCTCTCCTGTTCTGGCTCAGCAGGCCTGCTCTGAGAGCCAAAGGAAGAAAGAAATAGTGAGGACCTCTCACTCCCGTTTGATTTCCAGACCGCAAACTGTGAGCTGGATACAAATGAGAAAACATGGCCTGGATACCTCTACTTTCTCAATACATTATGAGCTACTAATGGAATTTAAGTGAATAAAAAGTATATCAACTGGTTAAAGCCAGAATAAAAAATCAATTTCTTTGCTTTTACAAAAATACTTACATTTTCTGAAAGCCTATACGCTACTATTATTATACTACTAAAACTTGTAAGAATTTGCTCCGTCGCTTTGTCAAAAATATAATTACATGATTCATGCACTTGTTGTAAGTTACATCCAGGCAGCAACCTGTGGTTCTTAAATTAAGCCAAGGCATCCACTTGCATTCTCTCTGTTGGCCATCAGGGGGCGACTCCTCTGGTTGCAGAAAGACGGCAGATTGCATGAAAGTATATGATAAAATCACTCTACTTCTCACTTGATGTACTATCTCAGTAAACATTGTAAATATGAGTTTGAGCAAAGACGTCAATAGATGCAATTTGCACCGGATCATAATTATTTAGTGAAGGAATCATTTTCTGATAACACAGCCTTTCAATTTATAAACTGTATAAAACTTTGAGGTAAATCTGTTTGTTTTTTCAGAATCAATGTGCCGTTATTCTGTAATTGCATCTTGTCGTGATTATGCAAGCTAACAGAGAGTGAGTGGAATAGAACCACAAGCTAAAAACAACCACAACAAAAATCTCCTCTGATGACTTTAAAGCTTCCTTTTGTTTAATTTGGAGACAAAAGTATTTAAAATGTTAATTGGTGACATTGCTAAGCCACAATAGCCTACCTAGCTAAAGTTTGCTAATATTAGTCGGCATAAGTAGAACCGATGTGTGTTGAATAGGACTCAAATCGTATTGATTATTAATTCAACTTTTAGGCTTGATACGGTAACTTTATTATCATTATTATTACATTATAGAAGTTACATACCGGTAGTCTGAAAAAACAACTGTATTCTGTAAGCGTGTGGCAAAAACGTAATTACCCATCTGTTTGGGCATCCACATTTGTAATTTCAAAGAAGTGAGCTAAGTATGCTCTAGATAACTGACGGCTCACAATTATATAAATACATATTTTGTTGGTAATTTCTGTATATTTTGGACCCTTTACGCATGCTCGTGATTGTCGTAGAGCATGGAGTGACTCCTCTTGCTCGTTGTGCGATCTCTGGTCAGAGGGGCGTGCACGTGAAGCTAGGGGCGTGCACGTGAAGCAGGAGGGCGGTAACCACTGCGGTCCTACTACAGTATCTCCCCGTCTCGGAGGCTGAGGACAGCGTTACTTTCCGCCGCAGTACGTGTCGTCGAATAGTACATTTCTGTTTTGGGCTGACAGGGACCGGGAAGGCAGGCATGGCGGTGGCACCGAAGCGACAGGACACCCGGAAATTCTTCGAGAACCTGACCGGCGCTGGTAAATCCATCGCAGTGCTGACCAGCGGAGGAGATGCCCAAGGTAATGTCGCGGAGCTTGAGTTCCGTTATCGGACACGTTGCTGGCTTCTGCCGACTCCAACCCCATTAATGACTGACACCGCAAAGTGCTGACATTGAGCAAATAACTCGTTTTTTTTAGTAATTGTGCTCGTTTTCTTCACGCGTTAACGTTGGCAAGATACGTATAGTATTTCCGTCTGTCACGTTGTTTCGGTGGAGGGTTGCAATAAAAGTCGTCTGTGTTCAATTGAAGAAACGACAGGAACGCGAAAGCCCTGTCCGATAATGGACGCGTAGCCGCGCGCAGACTTGTCCGATCAAGGAACCGGTACGTTACATTCTCCTCCGTGAAGGTGCGGTTTAAAAAGGCTCCCGTGCATCAAAGAGGGAACGATGTTTTAATCAATATGTAAAGGTATTTATAATCGTGCTTCCCTCGGGGTTTCTATAGGATGCGCGGTTATGCAACAGCTGACGCTCCCGTATAAGACATTTCTGCATGGATGCTATAATGTTACAATTCACCATATTAGAGCAGATTAATAATCCAGGTCTGCTGAAATCTAACCCGGGTTTCGAAGAGGTGCTGTCGGATCATTTAGAAAGCAGCACTGATATCAACAAGTGAAGAGAAACATCTGCCTGTGTTTCTCTCCGTATCACCATTAACCGCTGAGCCCCCCTCACGGCCCCAGTGCACCAGGACCTATCATTACTATTAAATAATCTTGATATTTCTGCACGGTTATCATCGTGAGGCCCCGGGTCCACATAAAAGGATTGTATATTTACTGCACGTCTTACTGACCGAAGACTGCCTGCAGTGTTTAGGTTTCCTGTTGTATTAAGAATCCTTTGTTTGGAAAGTTGACACATCATAAGAGACTAAACCAACTCTTAAACAGGAATAAACAACCCTCGTACATCACAGTAGATGTGTGGAAACACGTGTCTTCTTGCATCCCGGAGTCGTGAGAGGACCATTGTGAAGCTACACAGACTCAGCACAACCACTTCCGAGCGAACCTTTCACAGTAAATGTCGCGTGCTCCAGTTTGCGCTGCGGCGCTTTTATTCTGAAGGCAGAATGTATCGACTTCCTGTTAACGTGCTCGTAACTTCACCCACCCTGTCGCGGTGGGGGTTTGCCGCCTACGTGAGGAGCAGCGAGTAGGCTATGCAGTGACGTGAGAATAAGAAGGGGAATTAAATGAATGCAAAGTAATTAACATTAACAACATGAATCAATTAGCTTTCGGTGACGTCATTGTTGATATCGTTAATTAATAATCATGGGAGGGATATCTCCACTGGGATGTGTTGAGTAGCTTTCGAGCTTCAATGCTGATCTCATAACACATTTTTGTGTATTTGTGTCACTCATGCGAATTTGTTTTGTTATTTTAATGTTCCTGAAACGTCATCAGAACATGTAATCTTACTCTTAATAAACTCTCCTACGGTTCATCTATATGGTGCTCTGTCATCTTTAGCATCCACACAGTGCTGCTGCAGGCTAACCACAGCTAATGTTAGCAGTTACATAACACTGTGAGGCTAAAGGCTGCAGCACATCAGCTCCCATACACCCAACCTTTGTAGTGCTAACATGAAACGGCACGTTCCTCCTGGCAGCGTGGGTTACCGGTGTCCCAGGAGCACCTATCTCAACATCAAGATGAAAAGTGATTACCAGGGCACATTTTTTACACATACAGGCACACACACACACACACACACACACACACACACACACACACACAACTAGAGATTTTTAGTCAGGCCGGAGGGAATAGTCAGTAATTCTGAGAGCTCAGCTGGAAAATGACACACACACACACACACACACACACACACACACACACACACACACACACACACACAGAGACACAGTATGTTAACTCGACCCATTCCACACAACGTGATGAGTTGATGGCTGTATTCATGTTGCGAAAGCACAGAAAAATGAACCTCATTCCATCCAAAAATGTAATTCATATATATATATATATAATCGCAAGAAAAAAGCCCCCATCACGTGACGGCTTTAACCTTTTTTAACTGTTGACAAGCACAGTTGGTGGCAGTTTCAGGTTTAAAATAAAAACTGCCAACTAATCCGGAGTTACAGCTTCACACGTGTGAGGATTTGCTGCATGCGTTGAAAATAAATTGCAGGTTTATTGGTTTTGGAAATATGTGTACGTTGCAGCCCTAGTTCAGTGCAGCCACACACATCAGCTGTGTCTGTTGCACTAACACTAACAAGTGTCTGAACAGAGGCTAAACCATGACATTGTCATCCAACAAGTAGTCACGTCCCATGTGCACATTCTGCAGACAAGGGCCGGTGAATGGGAGGGTTGTTTAAAGCATGTGTTGTAGGAGGACATTTGGCAGAGATAGGCCCGTTGGTTGTGGGGCAGCTTGTGCCTGCTGTGCTCTGTACTTGGCTTCACCCATTCTGGGCCTCCTGCCTCGATAAGAGGCATCATTTCTTATCTGTTGTGTCGTATAAGGGAAGTCTTGGGTAATATGCAGGATGAGAGGTTTCCGTGGACGGTTTTGATAAAACCAGCGATATGCTTCACTAGATCACCTACAACGTTGGGTAGTAATTCAAATCTCCTGTTCATTTCAAAAGAAAACCACCATCATAAACATTTGAATTATCATTGATAAAAAGTAAATTTCTGACAGAGCTTCTGCAGACAACACCGTTGATTAAGGCTTAATATTCTCTAGGTTTGGGATGATGAATAACATAATAATATAATATATAAAAAATAACATAGGTCTAGTTGGAAAAAGGACATTATACCTTTAACAATGAATCAGTTATTAGAAAAGAAAACATGACAGATTATGAAAAGAATCATGAGTTGCAGCTGTAATCGTCATGTGTTGTCTGTTTTCCTTCCCTGTGACCTTTTGTTGTTGCCGATCATTTCCTATTCCTCCATCAGGATCATTAAGTTAAGTTTAATCACAGCTGACTGACTGCATGCATTGCTAGAAGATACAACCTCTCAGCCAGTTGTACATCAAATACTTTAATTTAATTAATGGATACCTTCAGTGTACAATCAGTGTGTTGATATCAGACTCAGTGTGAGATTTACTGTCTGTCCTGCTTCTAATTCGGCTAAGTGTTTTTTTTTAAGTGTCACCCCTCTAGCTCTCTCTCACTCTCTCTCTCTCTCTCTGTCTCTCTCTCTCTGTCTCTCTCTGTCTCTCTCTTTTTTGACCTCTTTACTTCTCCTCTTGTCGGCTGGTCTGTCTGGCTCCTGCTACCTCTTGTTAATTCTATTTTTCTCTCTGTGTCAGTTTTGACCTCATAAATAGCGATGTCTCCAAACTTGAGTGGAAAAGGGAAGCTTTTCCTTTTCAAAGATACATTCAAGTACATTAGGGATTGAAATGATTTGATTCTGAAATATATTTATCTATTTAAAAAAAAATGTCCAGTCTATATCAAATATTCCCAAACATTTTGAAATTCACAGGCATGAATGCGGCGGTCCGGGCCGTCGTCCGGATGGGCATCTACGTGGGAGCGAAGGTCTACTTCATCCACGAGGTGAGGCAGGACTCGTACGTCAGGCTCCAGACGTCTGGCAGTCTGTAGACTCTGCCACTGTTGAGTGAGCTTAATTATAACAACGATCAATCACTGTCTTTAATATCTAAAGAGTGGTTGCATATCGACCGTCTGAGAATATATGTGCAGTATTGTGCTGCCACCGATGGCTGATAGAGATGATCTGGTCTCAGTGTGGATGTAATTGAATGACCGGAGGCAGACTTCATCCTTCACTGGTTGCACTGTCATCACCATCAGCCTCCAGGAACCACCGGGCTTTAGTAACGACAGCTGAGTGCCCATTGTGACTAAAAAAAACAGCGGGACCGAAAAAGCACTAGGTTTTGTCTGAATTATGATTTTGTGGGATTTCTTTTACTACTTGTGTAATTTATATATCTAATAATTCATTACATAATTAAAAGAAAGGATAGATTAATTGAAAATGAAAATAGCATTTAAAAAAAGCCCCAAATAAAGTGGCCCATGATCACAATTACTGTTTATTTACTGTTTATTTACTTATTTATTACTGTTTTGTGGTCTCAGGGGTACCAGGGGATGGTGGACGGAGGAGACAACATTAAAGAGGCATCATGGGAAAGCGTCTCCAGCATGTTGCAAGTGGTGAGTCGAGCTTTTCTGCTGCTGATCAGGTCAAACGCATGAGGCTGTCATCAAAGACTTCATCCTGTGATAATGTCATCATCATCGCTGTGTGTTTGAGCACAGCGATGATGACAGAGGGGCAGCAGTGTGTGCACACGGAGGAATATCTGCTGTGTTGGAGGACTTCTGTGATGATCATTGGAAGTGACTCAGCAACAAGTATTTTAGCTTTGAGCCAAATGAGGCTGTGATTGAATTAGACCTCTTCACTGTTTGCTGGAGTCAGACAGTCATTGTTTAAAGTGGATTATATCCAGCGCATTAATGAAAAACGATGAGTCTTGTAACTCAGCATAAACAAGCTAGACAGATAGATAAGGAGCCACACTCAATGTCATGATATAAGAGACTCGTGTGATTTCAGATTGTAATTCATGTTTCCCTCAGGGTGGCACGGTCATCGGCAGCGCCCGCTGCAAGGAGTTTCGTACCCACGAGGGCCGCTTGAAAGCCGCACACAACCTCGTGCTGCGCAGCATCACCAACCTGTGTGTGATCGGTGGAGACGGCAGCCTGACCGGAGCCAACCTGTTCAGGGAGGAGTGGAGCGGTCTGCTGGAGGAGCTGGTCCAACAAGGTGACTGCTCAGTGGCCTCTACATACACATTGTTGCTCCGGCCTGTTGTTGTCTGCGATTTCACAGCGGTGTAAAGATCTGGGAAGATTAGGCTCATTAGTCAGCTGATGTATGGAAAGCAACATGAGAGGGGGTGAGGGCTGCGGGTGGTAAACACATTCTGCAGCCTGCAGGTCAGAGTGCATGAAAAAAATCGTAGGTTTTGTCACTGCAACAACTTGCAGACCAACCAGCAACAGCCATCCCTTGCAAACACCAAACAGGAAGCTACTGTACTTTACTGTACTACCCCCGACCAGCGTCTTCTGGGGGTTAAAATGTCTCTAGAACTATATGTAGACCCTGGTCTGGCCTCACAGTGAGTTCCTCAGAAGGTTCCTGGTCCCCGTGGAAAGTTCCTTCCGTTGAAAAGGGTCTGACTCGTGTCTTCCAGGTCTGATCGATAAAGAGGCAGCCCACAGTAACTCGGTGCTCCACATCGTCGGCATGGTCGGCTCCATCGACAACGATTTCTGCGGCACCGACATGACCATCGGCACCGACTCGGCACTGCACAGGATCATCGAGGTGGTGGACGCCATCATGACCACCGCTCAGAGGTGAACAGATCCTGAGACGAGTAGAGATGTGACGAGACATAAGCATGACCACGATAAATAAATATAAACAAAATACCTGTTTGAGCAGATCAGCCCGCTGGGTTTTACTGATATGAGCTTTTGCTTGTTTCTTACATCCGTCTTGTTTTTCCCTGTTTTTCCAGCCACCAGAGGACATTTGTTCTGGAAGTCATGGGCAGGCACTGCGGGTAGGCTCTTCACCTCGTATTCACAGGGAGATAAAAACACCATAGACAACATGTGTACAAACAAATGTGTGCTATAGTGTCTATAAGTTAAGTGTGCTACTGCACACACCAAGTCTCATTTACTAAACAGTCATGGCTCAGTAAGAACACTTGCTGCATGTGTGTTTTAGGCAATATTCTGTTGAGGCTGTGTAGATGAATTCTTTAACAACAGCTGTCTGTAACGGGGAAGTAAAGATTCAAAACATTTATTAAAACGTGTGTGCAGATACCTGGCCATGGTCAGTGCCCTGGCCTGCGGAGCCGACTGGGTTTTTATCCCAGAAATGCCTCCTGAGGACGGCTGGGAGGACAGCATGTGTCAGAAACTGTCTGAGGTAACAAGCACACACACACACACACACACACACACACACACACACACACACACACACACGCCCTCATAAAAATGATTATATATAACGTTATTTTTCCAAGTAGGGATTTGAAGTGCAGACCAGACACTATAAAACTTGTTGATGCAGCAGATTCACATGTAAACCAACAATTCTGGTGGGACTTGAACCCACAACTTCAAGTGATTGACTGGAAGTTCAACACTATCCACTGTGTTATAGTAAGCTGCTACCTTACCTTTCTGAAAAAGGTTACCACATCAGATGTTTGTTTAACTGAATTTTCTCATTTCCACTTTAAACACACAGCCCAGTGGGAGTTAACTTTTTATGTCCATGTTTTTAACATTCCAAAAGTCCGACTCTGGTGGGACTCGAACCCACAACCTTTGAATTGCCTCTCCAAAGCATACTAGAAGTCCAACGCGCTATCCATTGCGCCACAGAGCCATTTATAACCCAGAGCTCAACAGTGGGTTTTATGACTTGACCTCTCTCATTTACACTGTAAACACAACCCCCACTAGACGGCAGCTCAAACAAATCCCAAGTAGGAACTTTAAATGGGAATAGAAAATTAAGTTTTGTCTACAGGAGGATCAGGATGATTCACACAAACTTGTGTCTTTAACTCATCTCAACTTTGATTGTAAATACTTACTGATAGGTAGCATTAATAACATTTCCACAAAGAAATTAGAGAACAGGCCAGCAGCTTGGTCATGTTTTAACAAAAAATAATGAAATTAATTAAATGAGATGCTATACAAAATGTAAAATATGTAAATATTTATATATATAATATATATTATATATATATATATATATATAATAAAAATAATAAATACATGTTGAATTAAATTAATGCATGATTGAATACAAGAATAAAGGGATGTTTAAATAAATATGGGAATAAATAGATACATTCAAAAATAACATGTTTAAAGCCGAATTGGTCTTTAAGGGAAGTCAGACCAAAGCAAACAAGTTGTTGTGAATTCCCATCAATCAAGCAGCCCGTTTGTCAGAAGCCTGGAGGTCAGTTGCTATCCTTTGCCCAGTCTGTTGTGTGTTTTAAAGATATCAGCAGGACCTTGCCACCGTAGGTCAAATGTCAAGTAGGAACTTGCAATGCACAGTTTGTGTCTTTAACTCATCTCAACTAAACCCTTTGTTGTAAATACTTAACCCTTTATCTAAAAAGCATTCCTATGTAATGAAGGCTCAATCAAATTTGAATTCTCTGGTGGGACTCAAACCCACAACCTTTGAATTGCATCTCTAATGTCTGGCTAGAAGTCAGATGTGCTATCCATCCACTTCAGCATAGAGGTGGTAAAGTCAGGGTGCAGACTCACTTATCTCTGAGTTCTCAAACTGATCCGGTCGGTATCACCCAGAGCATAGAAATCCTATCCATAAACCGCGAGCCCACCGTCTCCAACTACAAATATGTACATTTAAACTTAGGCTAATAGTTTAATTTGAATTGAATTGAATTAAATTGTATTTATTCTCACATCCATACAAACATCCATACAAACAGCGGAGTGATCCACAGTAACAAAACCTCCACTGAGCTACGGCCGTAGTTACAGTGATTAACTCTCTAGTCCATGTTAACTTATCTTGTTACTTCGAGCAGCCACTTACTAGGGTAAACTGATGGACGATGTAATGTTAAAATGTGATTTTACAGGTTTTAAAGAGAGTAGCGAGTCACACAGTCAATCGTTTGAATGAGTATATTTTAGCATTAGCGGCAAGTGACCCAGGTGAATGGAGACAGCAGACTCGACTCACCCGGATCAGTTAAAGGATCCGGGTGAGTCGAGTGGGTGAGTGAATCTTCTCCCATCTCTACTTCAGCAGCTAAAGGAGCTTGTTTTTGTCTTTTTGAGTCAGTAGCTGTAGGAATCTGTAATCTAGAAGATTACTGGACAGGGATATAGAGATTTGACTCCCTCTTTATAAAAAGCAGCAACTATGGTGGGAGGAGAACCCACAACCTTTGAATTGCAACTCAGGTGTGTGATTAAAAGTCCCACAGTTTCCAGTCGATTGAAGTGGTGAGTGTGTTTGTTAACATCCAGAGTCGATCTCGAGGTTCCAGGTTGAACATTATCATAGTCGCTGAAGGAGCCATTGACAGAGAAGGACGACCCATCACCTCTGAGTTTGTGAAGGATGTGAGTAGTGCTCAGTTTCAGACTGAAGCAGAGGGGAACCCAGAAGCTGGACCAACTGGTGGATAGCAGAATGTCTGAGAGGTCACAGTGTTCGGTTGTTTTCTTTGTTCAGACGCTTGCCACAATCAGAGAGAAGGTTTCTATTCTGTATGATTGTTCTGTCAACAATCATACTGGACGATATCTGTAAGACCATGTGTCAAGACACAGCTGATTGGTGATATTTTCAAGCCATTCATTTCGAATTATGTTGACATGTTGCTGCCAAAATTAAAATTGGGGTGATGTGATTCTCAGTTTCATGCAGTTCCAAAGTCTGACAGTCGTTGGCAGTAATGAGTGTCTCAGTCATCTGTAACTTTGCTATGAAAAGGCAAAGAAGAAGATTGCTAGATTGCTTGAAAGCATAACGTCACATCGTCGGGGTACAACATGAATCCGGTTTGCACAAGGCTCACTAGCTGGTGCAGAACACGAGGAGGATTTGTTTCACCGAGGCGTCGACAGTGATGGTGTCATAGTGGCCTACTTTATGGGTGGAAATTACAATCCTGCAATTATTGAAAAGGAAACCCTCCATATAAACTCAACTGTTTGGTCAAAAGAAAACCCCACATGGAAACTTTAAGCTAACCCGTCTGATAATAATTATCGGTCACATTTTAGGTAAATTCTTCTCAGTTTCACTGCATTGCTAGCATTCTTGACTTGAATTGACAAATTGACCAAGTTAGCTGTATAAACTTTTTCCCACAATGTGGCAAGTGTCTGCTGGAGAAACCAGCCAACTCAATGTCAAACATGTCCCTGTTGTTTAAAGACATGAAGGCTTATCAGTCACTGATCTGAGATGATCCTCCACTGCCGGATCCAGCTTTTGGCAATGCAAAACCGTTTCTGTCATGTTTTCAAATGCTTTTGCTTCTTTTATATCCCTCTAGAACCGCGCTGATAAGAAAAGGCTGAACATTATTATTGTAGCTGAGGGTGCCATAGATTGCCACAACAAGGCAATAACTCCTGATAATATCAAGGATGTAAGTACAGTTGGGAAGCCTGGTGGAGTCACGGACCCACAAACTCCCTCAGAAGCATGGCTTTCTCTTCTTCTTCTTTGGTGTTTTCTGTTGGTTTCAGTCAAAGCGCTAACGCTACATGAAGTTCAATGCCCTGTTTGTCATTGTTGGTTTGACTTTTCAAATGTTTTCCTTGTTTCAAGCTTGTTTTTATATAAATCCCCACTTCCGTTCTAGTTCTTCACTCCATAAATCCTTCATGCATTTAGAATCCCATCCATTGTCCCTTTGCAACCATTCTACACGTTACTTGTGCATGCATAGTATTTGGCACTTTTAAGCATGACAGTATGCGTTTTGCATGATTTCTCCTTCTGTTTTTTTGCTTGAAACTTGAATGGTTCCTTTTTTGTTTGTGAATCTTACAAATAATGAATGTTTTATCAGGTAACTGAACTGTGTCCGTCTGTATGTGTTTAGTAAACCCTGTTAAATTCATGTTACAGCTCTTTTGTTCTGAATTAATATAAGATATTTCTTGAATAGTAGATTAGAGAGGACATATTATATATTATATTGAGTTTCTGTACTGAGTGCTTTATCCTCACTATATGTTATCGTCTCACTTCACTCTCCCTCTATATCCAGCTGGTAGTGCGCTGCCTGGGTTTTGACACCAGGGTCACCATCTTGGGCCACGTGCAGAGAGGTGGGACCCCCTCTGCCTTTGACAGGATCCTGGTAAGTCACATGACCATTAATAGTCTTTCAATGGAAAACATTTCATCTGTAATTCTCTCCAGTTGTGCGACAATAAATTGAGGCAAGTAAAAATGCCTTGAAACCCCCTTAATGTGATGATTTACTAACATGGCAACCTCCTGCTGCTCAGTATTAACCTTTACTTGACCTTCGACCCTTGCAGGCCAGTCGTATGGGCGTGGAGGCAGTGCTGGCGTTACTGGAAGCTTCTGCCACCACCCCGGCCTGTGTTGTGTCTCTGGTTGGCAACCAGGCTGTTCGACTTCCACTTATGGAGTGTGTGCAGATGGTAAGACTGAGAGTGTGTGTTGGAGAGGCAGAGGTCACGCTGAGACCAAGTGTCTCCATTACATGGAGAATTTATTTTTTTAACATGACATTTAAACTTTCATTCAAAGTAATATCTGTGGGAAAGGGAAAGGTGCACTCAGTCGAGTGCAGATCTCCACTAGGTGTCTACGACAACCACTGCTGTGGGATTGAATGAATACGACCCACAGTTGGCACAAATGCATCAGAAAACAAAAAGCATCAGAAAACACAAACAAGTGTTGATGTATGCAGGAAATCGGCTCAAAGACACATCATACAATCTTGCCAAAAACAAAATCTAGCTCATCATGCTGTGTGTACTGGTAGTTCTGTTAGCAAACAATAAAGTGAATGCACCAAGACTTGCTCCGACTTCATTCACACGTAGGCTTTGATAAAATCATGTGATCAAGGCGCTCTGCAATTGCTCTCCACCGACTGCAGAACCCAGGGCATGATGGGAAACTCCTGGCTGTCGCCAGATCAACAAGCTTACTTTTGACAACAATCACTACATTTAGTGGCAAACACAATTATTTTTGGTTATTCTAATATTTAACACTAGACTGTGGGCTATTAGTCTCACGTTTTGCAAGTATGTTTAATTAGTCATTTTTACAACGAGCACTTACAAGGTGCTTTATGAGGCAGACAAAGGATAGAATACTGTTACATCCCCTTAAAGAAAAAATAAGTAAGCGAAAGGAAACCATTTTATTTTAAAAACTGGTCAAAGTACACAAAAACGTGCTCAAATGTGGTAGAGGCGTGGCAAGTGGTTGTGCCAAACAAAAGAACAAAATAGAACAAACTAGGCCTGAGCTAACTTCTCTCTCTAAAACTAAAATGCAAACAGAATGTTATCTAAAAAAGAGCTTCAAAACAACACAGTGGCATCAACCTGCTAACTGTGTGAGGTAAAATGTAAAGGGCATCCCAAACTCACCTGTTGCCCAACTCCCACCACATACTGTACCTCACATGACTCAAAACAAACAGCTGAACAACAACAACTGAAGCCAGGTGCCACCAGAGCTGGAAGCTGATTGGCCAGCTCCAAAATGAGAGGCCCATTGAGCAGCCTGACCCAGATCAGTCAGTCACCGGGGCTACTTACTCACTCACTTACTCAGCCACAGAGCCAGTTATTGGCTCTACGGTCCAGACAATACATTGGCATGTGGTTGACAAACTACAGATCGTACCTAAACCTGGAATTATTTCTGTAAATGATGTAAAAGGCTGCTGGAAGTTGTCTGACTGGACCACAGCGTTTTGTCACGGCTTCCTTCTGCCACTGCTTGCTCTTGTCTACTTTCCAGGCGAGCCATGTCTTGTGCTGTGTGCAGCACAGCCACTCAAGAGATACTCAGTGGCTGCAGTCGAATAGTCTTTTTTGCTTAGGAAGGTTCCTAACTGAAGACGTGACCCAGAAGTAAACAAGTGGCCGCCATGATAAGAGCCGTTTAAATTCTCTAAATGCATAGGAAAGGAGCTCCAATGCTTCCTTTCAGAGCTCCTTTAGCATAGGATGCAACGGACCTTCCTATGCCATAGGAAAGGAGATTACGCCGACCCACAATTCTTTGCGAGAGCAACATTTAAAGTGCTGCACACCTCGGCCGTTAATGAAAACAAATGATATGTGCATTTGCATATTTAACAATTCCTTTCATGCAGACATATAGTAATTGGAATAGTGATAATAAATGTGTGTGGACAGTGATAATAATTTAATGATATTTTTATTTATTTCAATCATGTTACAAATGTTTGACAAAAACGAAACTAAAACCACAAATTAAATGTAAAAACAGCAAACGGTCAAACAGAAAGGAGGAGCTGCTGGACCTGAAGCCGGTCAGTGAACCAGCTGTTTATAAAACCAACATGTGGAGAAGTGGACGACGTGCTTTTTGTAGTCCATTATTGTAGTTTCTCCAGCGCAGACGCACGTCAATCGCCGGTGCCGATCACTAGCTGTCAATCATCAGCGGCCGCGTTATAATGACGTAGCTTAGTGAAAGTCCGGTCGGATTCTCTGAGCACCGCGGTCGACTTTTCCTAAAAAATTTCCTAAAGAGTTCTCCTATCACCTTTCCTTAACCCTGTGACGTTTTCCCAGAGGTCAAGGAATAGGAGTTAACTTGGGACTGATTTTTTTTGACTATTCGACTGCAACCAAAGTCTTGTCGTCTGCATGTGGTTTAAGAGGAACGAGGTGGAGTAGTGATCAGGATCATGGTCCAGGTGCTCCCAGTTCGGCAAAACCCTGCCCACCATTTAGCTGCGAGACAGTTAGGATAACAGCACACAAACTCAAACAGACCCAGAAGCCTGTCTCGGTAAAAAAAAGAGAATAAAAAAAGCCTTTTTCATGTGTTATGATATAATGTTTTCTCATCAGACCCAAGAGGTACAGAAGGCCATGGATGAGAAGAAATTTGAAGAGGCAGTGAGACTGCGTGGCAGGTATTTCTTTACTTCAACTACTTCCGATATGATCAAATATTGGATGACTTAGCCTCCAATCACCTGTTCCATCAGAGGTCCTGCATACAAGATGTATTTTATTGATAGTACAGGTTCTCCTGTCTGTTCAGAAGTATGTTTGCTGGTTTAACTGTGTTTGCATTGACTTTCATTTAACTCTCAAGACTTCTCTATAGCGGCAACAGAGCTGAACATCCATCGTGTATTTTCTACGTTGGCTAACTCTGTTTCCATGTATGTGATCTACAGTAGCTTTGAAAACAATCTGACCACCTACAGACTCCTCTCCTACCGGAAAGCAGATTCTGAGCTTCCCAATGTAAGTATCCTTACAACCAAATAAAAATAATAATAAATGATTAAATCACTCACAATGTGATCACAATTTTAATTGTTTTAATGTATCTTTCCACCAGCGGCTCTGAGATATGTACGGTAGCATAAGGTACTTCCTGGCCAGGTGCCTCGTGGGCGCTGCAGTCTTTTTGTGACACTAACAGAGTCTGTTTTTCTGTGGCTGTCTGAGGGAGAGGAGGAAGCAGGGGATGAAGAGCAGCCTGATGTATGTGATGAGTAATGAGGCTGAGCGGGCTCTAGGTCACCTTCAGCAGACGTAGTCCACAGAGCAGACCAGCTTTTTAGCAACTAGACCTTTTTGCTGATCCCCCTTATTCACTTTGGCTTCTAATTCCTCTGTGCTGACAAAATATAATGAACAAACATGATTTTACTAGGAATAAACTTCTAGAGAATGACTTACATTTGGTGACACGGTGCCACAAAATGACTGTGCTCATATCTGTCGCTCTTCAGTCATTGCTTATTCCTTCATGGCTCTGCTTGGAGGATGAAGTGTAGACATCAGTGCTTCAGTGAAGTCGTCCCACCGACCTCCCTGTTAAGGACCATCACAGCGTGGGCTGTGATCTGCTTCAAGTGAACCTGAAGTAGCCCTCCTTACTGTTTGATGTCACGTCTGTGGAGACGGTGGCCAAACGGTTTGCTTATTCAGAACTCAAACTGGACAGGCATGAGCTCTCCGTGTTCAATCATGGTCACGGTGGCTGTGGTCATGAAAGCTCGGCTTTCAGGAGCGTCAAATATCATGTGAGAGTCTCTAGTTTAGGGAATCAAACCGCCGATTCACCTGATGTCGTCATATGACACCAGGTTTAGTGAAGTGAAGGTGCAGCAGACAATAATGATCGTGTGGAAAAACTACACACCGATGATGATGTTTAACACTAGTTTAAGAAGTAGATGATTTCCATCACATTTGATGTTGTTAACTCTGCAAAGATGTTAAATATTGTTTGTCATGCTGACAGTATTTTCATGACTCCATGTCTGAAGAAGACATGCTAGATCTCTCAGTACATTGGTGTTAAGGAGAAGAAGGAGGCAATATTTGATCAAATAAATGGTATACAAGACCGAACTTTCAATACACAACTGTTGTATAAATATTGACAAATGATGTAAAAGACTCGGTCGCCTGTCCACTTTGAGCTTCTCCACATCGTCTTCTTGTCCTTAATTATCTGGAGGGAAACTTCCAAGGTCGAATCTAAATGTAGTCCCAGAACACTAAATACCAACGAGGCCTTCGTGGCTGAGTTTATGAGGCTTGGGTCATGGACACACAGCTTCATGGGCTTCACCTGAAAGGTTGCACTCACATATTTTGGTGCTGAAAGCTACTGTGCAGCGATGCTAAGTGCTAAAACATTGTATAGGAGGCAACTAGTGGTCCCAGCTCTCTGGATGACGTGAGTTTGGAAAGTCAATGAACG
Source organism: Eutrigla gurnardus (assembly GCF_963514095.1). Classification (NCBI taxonomy): domain Eukaryota; kingdom Metazoa; phylum Chordata; class Actinopteri; order Perciformes; family Triglidae; genus Eutrigla; species Eutrigla gurnardus. The sequence goes on from NC_139918.1 coordinate 12,863,952, forward strand.
CTGGCATTTTTGAAAGAGAGCAGCTGCTGCTTCGCTGCGTCTTTTAGCAGCATGTGGCTTCTTGCATGCGAGGTAATCTTTGCCTGCTGCTGTTCTGCTCCGAGTGTTCCCTCAGCAGTTAATGAGACATGGATGGTGATTATCAGGCAGTGGAGACGGACAGCCGTCCTATCAGGCATGGGGAACAATTCCTCTTCATTTGCTAAAGTTGTCCTGTGGTGATAATCGTCACCTGCAGTGAGTTTTGTTTAATTTGCTTACTCCATGTCTGCTACAGAAACTACTGCTTGTCTTCATTGCCTCTAACAGTTACTGATATACCATCTTCTTCAACCCGAGCATCATACATGAGATGATGATGTTTTAGAATGAGACAAAGCTTGGGGGCGTTATAACATACGGCCATACTGTCTACAAGTCCCTATATGCTTTGTGTCTTTCTGAGTGCACTATGTGTGTGTGACTGCTTCTCTCTCCTCATCCACAGAGCTCCTTTAACGTTGCCGTGCTGAACGTCGGCGCCCCGGCGGCAGGTATGAACGCCGCCGTGCGTTCCGCCGTCAGAGTTGGAATCACCGAAGGCCACAAAATGTTCGCGGTCAGCGACGGCTTCGAGGGATTCTACAAGGGGCAGGTAAGAGCCCAACTATACATAGACATACAGTTATTACAATGTCTGAGGCTGCATCAGGTAATACATTTATTCAATTCATTCATTAGTGTCAGTAGTATCCCGATCCAGCTCACTATTTAAAATCGTACCTCTGTTGTATAAATATCTGCATCACATGCCCTAAGAGCTAAAAATAGATGTTGGTGGTGCATGTGCTGATTACATTCTTGATGCCCGTGACCTTTGCCCTGCAGCATTCATCCATTCATCAGAACAATAGTGCAAGAAATGCTATTGTCAGCATTTCTTCAGCTAACTTTTAAAAATCTTAAACTTGCAACATAATACAATACTGAAATATGTAAGTTGCTCAATGATGATGTCAGTATTGTTGAAACTCAAGTGCAAGAGAAGTTTATTCAACCTAAATACATATTGCAGCCTCGCTGTGTACACTGTAGCTCTGGGTTGCAGAGACGTATTCACCTGAACTCGACCCTGCTGACATGTGGCTCATTTCCTCACTTAAGATATTCTCACACACATGGTTTTCATTTCATCTGATATCTGGATCCTGAGACCTCGGCCCCTACATTGTGATCCAGGAGCAAGTTCTGCCATCAGCCTGTGAATGCAACTGTAAACTGACTTAAAACTACTAGCACTCATTATTAAACAATAGGGTTAAGCTGACCAATCGAAGGCAGCAGTAAAGTGGAGGTGCAGTCGCTTCCTGCTGCACGGCTCCAGTAAGAAGACTAAATGTGTCCAGATAAACAGCGCTATTTAGTGTAAGCCAATTACTCTGAGCTGCAATAGAGCTGCAATAGAGTACAATAGCATAGAATGAATCCCAATCACAGAAAGAGGATGGGAAACTCACGTCTGCGACTCCCCTGGTGAAGTTGCTTTAAAGCATCACAGTGGAAGTTTCCCATGTTTTACTGCTAAAAGTCATACATTTATGGAGAAAATGTCTATTCTCTAAGATGACTTAACAATGGCCCTAATAGACCAAAGCATATCAGCCATGCAGATAGTTTGGGATTTCTGACTCCACCCGAATTCAATGTATTTGAATAATGTTTTTTATAAGTGGTCCTCAAGGCAGTGGACAATTACATTAAAAGAATGTACTTTTAGCCACTGGAATCAGTTTCCCTGTTAGTCTGGATAATCCACAGAACACACTGTCAACAGACTGTCTCCTGTAGGAAGTAGCTCTACTAAAATCTGCTTACAATGAAGTCTGTAGATCTGTGACTCATCTCCCGAACATCATCCAACTCTTTAGTACACGCAAAGTGAAGTAGTTTCATCTAAAAGTAATGACTGTCAATGATAATGACATCTTCTTGTTTTCTAAAATCAGATCAAGGAGATCAAATGGGGCGATGTCGGTGGTTGGACCGGCCAAGGAGGCTCCCTGCTCGGGACCAAACGGTGAGTTGGAGTGAAAACTAATTTAAGGTATGATATTAGTAATGATATAGCTGGGATCGGCTCCAGCCCCCCCGTGACCCTAAATACAGGATAAGCGGTAGAAAATGGATGGATGGATGGATATTAGTAATGATGATTGTACTAGTGCAGATATGGTTAGTGACTTAAAATCTGTATATTTATATGTTTTTCTTCACATTGCACATAATGTATACCATTCTCCCATTTTCTTGCCCACTTTTCTCCAATCATCCCTTGATTTGGCTTCAATTTCAATACATGGCTCTGTCAACAGCTCCACGACGCGATCCAATTCTGTTGTTTCTTTATGCTAGAACTCTTCCAGGAAAACATCTGGAGAAGATCGCTGAGCAGATTAAGATCCATAACATCAATGCCCTGCTGGTCATTGGAGGATTTGAGGTCTGTAGCTTTTCCTGATTATTAAGCACAATGGCAGTGTTTTATTATATTTTCACAATATTTATATCTATAATATCTATTTGTTTTACCACTTAGAAAGAAAGGAAAAAAAATGTACTCAATCTCCTTTTGTATATTAGTTAAATGTTTAATTATGGATTGTATGTATCTGAATAATTCAGAAAAGTTACTGATAATTGTATATTCTTGAGTACTTTATTGTACCTGCCATACAGCATTATCTCTCTGTTCACTATCTCTTTCCAGTATTTTAAGTGCATTATGTATTGTATTGTTTAACAGCTGATTTCACTGATTTGCCTTATAGGACATTTTAACTTGCAAAACACGTCTCGACTTCTGTGTTACCATGACAATTCAGAAAACAATGAAGACACATTTAATGTTATAGGCTCTCTCCTTGTGTGTCCATACGTTCATTCATTCATGGCCAAGCTGCAGAGCCAATGACCTTAACCGAAAGAAAGTTTGTATCGATGTTAAAGGGAATGAAAGAACAGTGTCACATCGTTATTTTAACTTTCTACTGTTTTCCGTACGGTGGGCTCCTACGAATGCGTCGCATCAGATTCAGCAAACACTCCTCACTTCAGATAAATGTGTATATGACCAGCGTAAACATGGTGAAAGCCAACTGTGTGTAAATGGGCATGCATTCATTAGAATTGTATATTAACATAATTAACATCCCAATAATACTATATAAGGCTAAACTTCCTGTCTCATATCTGTCCTATATTCACGTCCTGCTTGCAGAGATCCATAAAGGGAAGTCTATAACAGCAACTTCAGCAGCAGAATGAAAAAAACAAACATTTTGTGGAACATCCCAGATTTTAACATTTTTGGCCCAAAAGAAGGAACTAATTGAAACACATTTTTAAATACATTTTAAAAAGTACACCACCGTGCAGCCCCAAAAAGTCAATTAAATTATGAAGATAAATTAAGAATAAAACTACATTTTGCGTTGTTTGACTTGTGCAGCTTGGCCAGAAAATGAACACCGTCTCCCTACCTCCTCTGTGTGACTCCCTCATACGCCTGGCTCTCTCCCCTTGGCTCCTCCCACTGACACAATCCTCCCAGGATCTCTTTGCCTGTCCCACCCGCCATTGCTGTCTCTCATCTTCCTACTGCATCACCAGCAGGCCCAACCTCCCTCTTCTCTCCCAGCCCCATCCGCCACCAGTCTATGTCTTGCCTACATGTCCCTCAACATCTAGTGTGTCCTTACTGGAAAAGATCAACGTGATTCTCAAAGATGTCAGAATGCAAAGTTAGCTTAACTTCAACCACCTGGACTCTGTTAAAACTCCTCCTATGTCCTCTTGTCCAGTGTAGTGGTGGAGACGTCGGCATTAGGCCTCTTCCTTCTCCCACACCTCATCCCCTTTGTCACTAAGTCACTGGCTCTCACCGCTGCAGGCCTACGTGGGATTACTGGAACTTTCTGCTGCACGGGACCAATATAACGAGTTCTGTGTGCCCATGGTTATGGTCCCCGCCACAGTCTCCAACAATATACCTGGGTCAGACCTCAGCATTGGCTCAGACACCGCTCTGAATGCCATTACTGATGTAAGTGTGGCTGGATTTGATCGTACACGTGTGTTTGGTATTTTAACACACACCATCCAGCCGGTCAGCGTTTGGGGCTTCGCTGATCGACGGCTCGCATCCTCGCACTAACAATCAGAGGGTGGATTTATTTAAGTTAAGACCGTTCATCAAAGGGCCACATGAGATTGACAAAAGAAAATCTTTTGTCAATCTCACTGCTGTGAAGTGTCAGTGAGCTGCAATGTTTTGTGTGTAAACACGGGCAGCCTGAGTTTTCTTCCACCTAAACGGAACGTACACACTCGACCCTCTGCTTTCACATAAACAAAACCACATGATAATGGTAGAGGACGAGGCACATTAGAAGTACAGACAAAAACACAATTCAGACTGGCGACACATCCTCAGAACTAAATGCTACAGGAAATGAATGGCTAATGGCAAGGCATTAAAATAAATACATCCTTGGTTTAAAGCCTGATTTAGTTAGCAAGTTTAAGGGAGTCTCTGCAGACACACACACTGATGACGATACCGACACCTGGGCTTTGGGTATCGGCCGATTACTGAGTACCGATCCGATATCAGTGATTCATTAATAAGCTGAATGCTTCACTGTGTGAAAGTGACTTTCCTGTGTAAGGCAACATCTGGCTGGACTTCAATACTGCAAAACAAATTATAAGCAATCAGATCGGCTTTCCAAATATTGCAAGAAGCCACATAATTATATATTAAAATCCCTCCAAACAGCTGACGTGTTTGCTTTTGGCTCCTTCAGCGAAGGTGTGCCAGACGTAAACACAGACTTTAATTAAATAGATCGGACCCATCGTCACCGATACCCAATCCAGCTGTCAGCATCAGCCTGATATCAGGACGGGTACATCCCTACACCAGTAGACACAATCACCACAGAAACAGGACCCAGGCACACTGCATGGGGACACATACAGCAGGAAAGCCCTGGTTGTTGTGGATGCGAGCTGGTCAGCGGAGGTCCCAGGTAAGTGCGTGGGCATGCAGTGACGTGTTGTGGCATGTTTTTGGTGCATGGCCCTGGCGTGTTGGTGTGGCCCGCTCTGTTTGTTTGGGAAACAGCAGATGAATGGATGGCGCTTCGGTTCAACGCCTCTGCTTGCATCCGGATGGGACAGAGTTAGTCCGCTTGCTGTGTAGACCTGTACGAGTCCAGCATCCAGCTGAATGCACTCTGGACTTAAGTCCTGTTCCTGTTTTGAACCAGGGCCAGGCCCTCTTTACATTCATGCTCTTAAAAGGGAACAGCCTCTGGAGACCCACCCCAATATTTATCTTGTCGCGTCAACACCGCTATGTGTCAGCCAGGGTGACCTCCCCGCAACTACCCCACCCCACCTCCTCTCAGCCAATGGGAAGCCAGAGCCCCGGTTCACCTGGAGAGAGCCAGCACACCACACACACACACACACACACACACACACACACACACACACACACAGATCTGCTTCTTTATGGTCTCAGTTCAATCCTAAGCACTCCCTTTGCTTGTGTCCTTCAACTTCAGTCATTAGGACTAGAGGTGTCCAGTTCATGCAAACAAATCTTTGAGACAGAATTCTGACAATATCTTACAAAAATGCTCCTATATTGGCAATATCAACATTTAACCCTTTTTGAACTTAGATATTTAATCCACCATCAGTTGTGTCCAAACATAAATGGTTCACCCTGAGATAATCTTTCAAATCTTTAAGCTCCAGAAATACCCCTGAAACAAATGATTATTTCTTGCTTTGCACCTGCAAAAATAGCATATGATAATAATGACATACTGTAAATAATTATATATACATGTACATATATTTACGGTTGAATGGGACGGAGCTTCAGTTACAAGCCAATGAAGGATACAAGCCAAGGGAGCCGCTGTGCACCATGAAGCAGTACAAATACTGTAGTCTCCTACACAAGGGCACACTGACAGGGTCTCATAGTGTGCCCCCTGCTGGTCTAACCCTGTATTGCGGCCACCACCATCAGGCCTTTGAGTCCCTGCTGGAGCTGTACGAGGCCCGGGCCGACTACGAGGCGTTTTGCATCCCGATGTGCATGCTGCCTGCTACCATTAGTAACAATGTGTGCGGCACTGACCTCAGTATCGGCGCTGACACGTCCCTCAACACCATCGTGGAGGTAAGGACGATGAAAACATCAGGAACATCACAGCTAGACTCCATAACAGAAACAGTCCTAGAGGTTAAATTATTATCTCAGTTCATCTCAGAAATGTTTATAGAAAAGCTGTGAGAACAGAAGTACAACTGCAATCTGTGAGTACACATTTCCCTGCTGTAAAATACAGAATCCTGATGCCCATAATGCATTGCATGTTGGCTGCTGTTATGTTGTATTGCTGATGGTTATTTTGGAAGCAGTTATGTGGTAAAGCCTGCTAGTAAAGTCTGTGGTGTGTTCGAGGAGTGCATCACTCTGATATGTTTCCCACTTTTGTTTTAACTTCTGCTGTACTGTTGATGAGTGAAGTCCACCATGAGAACAATAGTATGGTCAAAATATTACACAAAAGGAGTCGGGTTACGACCCCGATATCTGTGATCCAGATGGTGGACTCCACTCATCTGATTAGAATCGAGGCTCAGGATGCACAGGTCGACTCATGGAGTCACTAACCATCCCAACTCAGGGATTCTTCTCAATATGGGAATCTTAACCTCGCTGTGTCTCCAGAAACCAACTGTTGTATACGACGGTGAGCAACTAGATCCAACTAGCTCAAAGTACAGAAATAAGATGCTTTATGAAAAATCTTACCGTGAATCTTAAGAATTCCTGCTTACTTTGCAAAGGAAATATTAAGTTAATACCTTAATAATGACAAATATCAGTATGTTTAACCTTTTATTGTCTCATAGAAGTTTATAAAGTGTGTCCAAAGCAAGTCAAAGAATCTTTTCAAATGACATTATTATTCAAATGTTATTTAATGTTCCAGTAAATGAGCAGTAGTGAAGGTAAATAGGGTCGTTTCTTACATTTTAAGTTATACTAAGAACCCATAAAGGTATATAAAGCATAGATTGGGCTAAACTTAGATTGTAGATCAATAAGGAGTAAACCTGTGCATCACGGAGACTTGGAGATGTTTTTTTCTGGGCTGTAAAAGATTAATGCATGTATAAAAACTCTGTTTTATCCACTCAAGTAGAGCTGCAGCTGATCATTCTCATCGGTTAAGTTCCTGATAAGTGTTTTGATGAGTTGTGTACTCTCTAGAGACTGAGACAGGCCACAAACCAAAAAGCCTGAAGTATTTATTGGAATTAAAAATTGATAACAACAGCAAATCCCCACATTTGAGAATCTGTTACAGCAAATGTTCAGTATTTTCACTTAGTGAATCCATCATATAAATAATTCGGGATCTGGTTTCTTGTGATTGAATAATGGATGATCATTCCGGCTCTACTTTGGTGAACAAATCAAACATTCCTGCTTGTCTTTAACGGTTTCCTCCGTGCGTGGCATTTAGACGTGTGATCGCATCAAGCAGTCGGCCAGCGGCACCAAGCGGCGGGTCTTCATCATCGAGACCATGGGGGGCTACTGCGGCTACCTGGCCACCGTGGGCGGTCTGGCCGCGGGCGCTGACACCGTCTACATCTACGAGGAGCCGTTTAACATCCGGGACGTGCAGGTCAGAGATACTGTCTTATTGAAGTGTATAGAAAAGCTGTTTAAAAGGGCGACTTCATCAACGGGAATGTCTTTGTAATTCATTGCCTTCATTTAGCCTCCTTAGTGCACATTCATGTCTTTTTAAAGTTCCATCAGCCCATCACTGCCTCTGCCTGGGGGTTTCAGGAGGGTGCAGGTGACCCAGATTATAGCAGTGCATACTTATTAATAACCTCTGAACTGCATCACTCATTCCATGTCAGTCAGATCTCATCGACACAGAGCAGGTCACAGTAAGTAGAGGTGTCGCTGCTGTCACTGTGTTTATGGTGCTGCTGTCACACTTACACTATGCCACAGTGCTAATGAAAAAAGTTCAAATGTATATTAACATTTCAAGTTAATGTTAACATTCCTAAAGGTTGTTTGTAATCTTCTTTTATTTGACTTTAAATCTAGTAAAGTTGTATGTCTTTTTATTGCGTGAGACACTTTGTATTCTACAAATTAATAAACAAATAAACCATTAAGTCGCCACAGAAGATATACATATTGTTTTAATTTGTTTTTTAGTAAAATGATGATTCATTTGATATTAATAATTTACATTATTAATAGTTCCAAATTCAAAAAACACTAACCAAGATATAAAAAAACCTTACTGCGAGTAAATTAATGGCAGAAAACATTTTTAACTACTCTATACAGTTGTCACACTTCTGAAAATCTGAAATCTGAAAATAAATGCGGAATGAAAAACAAAAAGTGAATACTAAAGGTGAAAGGGGCCCCATAACACTCAAACAAACCTTTCATTTTGAATTAAAACCTCACTTGGCTTCATCAGAAGGGTAGAAACAGCAGATATAGCTCCCCCTGTTGGTGTCAATGCCGACCTGCAGCCTCTCCATTCTGTGGAGTGTGATGAGAGGGTTGGATCGGCTGCTCGTAGCAGGTCGCTCCTGTTTAACTGGAGGCTTCGCTCTTTGTTTTCAGGCCAACGTGGAGCATCTGACGCAGAAGATGAAGACGAGCATCCAGAGAGGCTTAGTGCTCAGGTGAGCCTCGGTACCCGTTACTGCCAACTCCTTCCTTTTCTAAATGTACATTTACGCTGCTGTTTTCTTGGTATTACCTTGTGTGTGTGTGTGTGTGTGTGTGTGTGTGTGTGTGTGTATTGTCTTATTTAAAATAAGGATTTGTTCTTAAATGATTTTTGACAGCTAATCGGTCTCACACATTTTACTTCATGTTATCTTTTGTGGCTATTTTAAGTCGACCGCACCATCACGCTGTATGAATGGCTCCCAGCAGGATGGAGGTCTGTGCAAATAGGACATGTCATATTTTGGAGCGTGTGTGGGTGACATTGTGTGTCTGTGCTGAGGTTTACACCTGCATCATTCCATTATGACGAGAAGCACTCAAGCTTGGTGCATCACGAGGTGGCGGACGTCAGACTGATGCCCTGGCTCAAGGGCACCTGAGCACTGCGGATACAGAGAACCAACAGCTTGAGGCTGCTCGTTAGTTAGTCAGCTTAAAGGGCTAGTTCACCCAAATTACAAACACGGACAGCACCGTGTAACTTCAGACTGTGTGTGTGTGTCCTGTTACAGCAGACAACCAACAGAAAGTCGAGTAGACAGTCGTTTTGAAAGTGTTTTTGTTGTGACGGGGAACCGATCCCTCAAACTAACCTGTTGCCTAATTGTGTGTGTCTGTCTGCTTTTAGGAATGAGAACTCCAATGAGAACTTCACCACCGACTTCATCTACCAGCTGTACACGGAGGAGGGACGAGGAGTGTTTGACTGTCGGAAGAACATCCTCGGGCACATGCAGCAGGTCGGACACACACACACACACACTCACAAACACACACAAATACACGCTTTATTTAACATGCATCATTTTCACCAGTTGAAGTGACACAGAGAGTCATGTTATCCTGAAATTGAGAGAGTCCATAAAATATCCATCTAGAGAGCTGCAGCCTTTCCCAGCATGCACTGGGAGAAAGATGGGGTGCATCAAGTCTATTGGTCTATTACCTACTATAAAGTGGGGCTGGGTGATAAATGAATAATACTGTTTTCATGAAAAGTTACTGAATTATTGTTTGACAGAATTGTTGTCCAAACGAATGATTTTCATCCAATTGTAATCAATAACTGAGAATTAGAGTTGTGTGTATTATATGATGCATCACAATGCACATTTTGTTGCATTAATCATCATTGTGATCATGTTACATTTATGATACAAGTATCCTTTTTAAAATATTGTGATATTATATGTCCCGGTTTCTCTCCTTCACAGGGAGGAGCTCCGTCACCATTTGATCGGAACTTTGGCACCAAAATTGCAGCCAAAGCCATACAGTGGATCACCCAGACGCTCAATGATTCTTACAAAGGAGGTAAAACAGAACTCATTAGCTATTCATCCAGTTTGTGTCCGTATCAGTGTATGTGTTCGCTTATAACGGCTGCTGCTTGTCTTCAATGCAGGCCGAGTGTTTGCGAACTCTGAGGACACCGCCTGCCTGCTAGGGATGCGTCGCAGAGCTCTGGTGTTTCAGCCTGTGTCAAAGCTCCGCGATGAGACTGACTTTGTGTAAGATCAGTTATCAGTTTTCCTCTGTAGCAAGACAGCTCCTTGAATCACAAAAATGAAAACATCATAGTTTCTGAAAATGCAGCCCAGGGACCATTGGAGGCCCTCAGATACATTTTGTTTGGTCCCTGAATGTGACATGAGCTTTAATCTTATAAACTTTTATCTTATTGCATCTTAAAAGAAAGAGTCATTAAAAATAAACTCAAAACAAGTCATTAAAAACATCCATATTACAGTGTGTCATAAAACATCATAGTAAGACAGACTATGACTTATTTTTGTTACTTTTGTACGTCATTTAAAACACATTAAAATGACAACCTGGGGTTACAATGGATTTTATTTCATTGATCTATGAAATGAAATGAAATTATTTTATGAATCAATAATGTAATTAATTGAAGAAAAAAAAATTCTGTAAAGACCTAAAAATGTCACAGAAATTCATAGTAGTAATGGACCTGCATGTATATAGTAGTGACAGTTATATGACATTTTAAGACGCACTATGACTTTAACATACTACATAGTATGACTTTTAATGGCATACTAAACTCACAATGTCATAAAAAGGTCAGCATGGTGTGTCATTAACAAAGTCACTATGTCATAAAAAGTATGTAAAAAGTAGTTAAAAAGTATCATGGTAAAGTAAAGGGTTATAAAAACAATATAAAATGTCAGTTCATTATGAATGATATATTGTAGGTTAACCTGCAGCAGGTTGTTAGCTTAGCATAAAGAGTTGAAATGAGGAAACTGTTGCCTGGTGCCACCTACCAACCAAACTGTGTATAAAAACAACAGTCAACATCGCCATTAAAAAGTAATAGTAAAGTATGTCATCGAAAGTAATAAAAAGTTAATAGTAGTATAGGAAGCTATACAAACATTTCATAAAGAAACATTTTTTAGTATAGTTTGTCATTAAAATATCCTAAAAATCATAGTATAATGTCATAAAAAATACATAGTATGTCAGAAAATATATAATATATATAAGTATATGTACTAAAATGTCATAAAGTAATAGTGTGGTATTTCAGAAAGGATGAATGCAGTTTAATAAAAACATCTCATCCTCGTGTTTGTCTGCAGTCACAGGATTCCTAAGGAGCAGTGGTGGCTGAAGCTCCGTCCTCTGATGAAGATCCTGGCCAAGTACAAGACCAGCTACGACGTGTCCGACTCCGGCCAGCTGGAACACGTGACCCGCATCAGACCCAAAGAGACCAACACCTCGGCGGCCATCTGAACCGTCCCACTGCTGCCAGAGGAGAGCGTCGGTCTAACAAGACCGCTTCACAGAACAGTGACTGCCACTCACACAATGACTGAACCACCGCTGGTTGACTGCAAATAAATTCTAGTAGATATTCAAAGATAGTTGGTCATTTTAAAAAGTTATATTGTATGGTAAAGTCATGGCACTTTGCAGAAGGAATCTTCTATTTTTTAAATACTGACCTCAGTAAATTTAGATAAAATAATAACTAATGGTTACATTTGAGGGTAAGTGGCTTGGCCCGTCACATAGTTTCCAAAGGCTAGCATCTGACTGACATCGTGTTTTCATGATCCCCAATTCTAGACATCAATGTATCTGTAAGCACTCCTTATTATGTACTGTATAAGTATTCACGTTTTAGTCCTGAAATTGTAGCAAACACCCATGTTGCGTAAAGCAGCGTGACTGAGGTGGGTGATTTTGTCATTTTTATTTTCTACAGCACTTTGAGCCCCATAATTAATGTAATCCCATGAAGCTGCTTTTAAAGAGATAATATATACCAGGAGTGATGATAAAATGGAAATGTGACCTACAGGAGGTTTAGTGAGCCGAGCTGGCTGTGTGTGTCCTATCACCTGCTAAATGTGTACGAGTGTGTGTGTTGTGGTGTTGTCTTATCCGTCCGTATCCACCCTGGGCTTTGTAAGGGACATCTTTAAAGTGGTATTGTAAGTACGGTCCTGCTGTTGCTGTAGTTTGGCAGTGAAATGGAGAATGTCTCAAACTTGTACGCAACATGAATTAATGTGCTGGCAGTATGAAGTATGTGTCCTGTCACAGAGTAATAAAGCATTTATTGTGTGGAAAGTGGAAAAAGATTTGATCACTAACTTCTTTTCATTAAGAAAGAGGACTGAGGTCACCTCATCTACACTTTGAAAGTACTACATTTCCTTTCCTTGAGTGGCATGTTTTTTTTGTGATGCTCATGTCATTGAAAAATAGGGAACAAATTGATTTCTTTTCAAGATTAATACCATTCTGTATGGAAAACCTGCAGTAGGTTGATAGCTTGGCATTATGATTTAAATAGGGGGAAAACCCCTATAAACAAGCCTGGATTTGAACCACCAATCTTCTGATTGGAGAGCGACTTGCTTTACCTCTTTCCATAGCCACAGCCACCCGAGTATAGGATATAAAAAGAAAATGTCAAGCATGTCGAAAAAAGTGAAAAATAGTCATAGTGTAGCATGTTGAAAAAAAATCATAGTATAGCATGTTGAAAAAAATCATAGTATAGGATGTTTAAAAAATCATAGTATAGCTTGTAGAAAAAATCATAGTATAGCTTGTTGAAAAAATCATAGTATAGCATGTTGAAAAAAGTTTAAAATAGTCATAGTGTAGCATGTTGAAAAAAATCATAGTATAGCATGTTGAAAAAAATCAGTATAGGATGTTTAAAAAAATCATAGTATAGCTTGTAGAAAAAATCATAGTCTAGCTTGTTTAAAAAATCATAGTATAGCATGTTGAAAAAAGTTAAAAATAGTCATAGTGTAGCATGTTGAAAAAAAATCATAGTATAGCATGTTGAAAAAATCATAGTATAGCATGTTGAAAAAAGTTAAAAATAGTCATAGTGTAGCATGTTGAAAAAAAATCATAGTATAGCTTGTAGAAAAAATCATAGTATAGCTTGTTGAAAAAATCATAGTATAGCTTGTAGAAAAAATCATAGTATAGCTTGTTGAAAAAAGTCATAGTATAGCATGTTGAAAAATAGTATAGCATGTTGAAAAAAAATCATCGTATAGCTTGTTGAAAAAATCATAGTATAGCATGTTGAAAAAAGTTAAAAAAGTGATTAAAAACTCATAAAAATCCCTTGTATTGTATCTCAAGCAAAGTCTGTGTATAGTGAGTCCAAAACAGTCATAAAAAGCCTTAGTTACATTTAAAAAAAAGTCATACTTAGTAGACAAAAATGATATATATATCTATAAAAAAAGTAACAGTATAGTATTTAGAGATAAGTAGGGCCGGTTCCCATTTTGGAACCGGAACCGAAAACCGAAGATTCGAGAATCGTTTAAAAATGCGCATTTCGATTCTTTATTTCGATTCCTGGTAGTTCTCCCAGCGCTCTGAGTGAGCATCTGCTAGGACCTTTTTTATGATCTGCAAGGACCTGTGTGGATGACGCGCGTACTACGTCACATCCGCGGCTGCGCGGTGTACTGTTACCCCTTTTCCACCGAGGCATTTTGAGGGCCGGTTCGGAGCCGGTGCCCAATCGCGAACCAGTTCTTCCTGTTTCCACAGACAAAGAGCCGGCTCTCGGCCTGGAAAACTAGCTCCCGAGCGGCCCCAACTCCTTGCTGGGCTGGAACTGGGCCCGGCTTACGTTAGGGGCTGGGGGCGGGGTTGACGCTCGAGGCAACGGGGGAAAATACGCCACTGCGGAGTTTTACTAACGTTACTGTTCCCGGTAAGTTTCACTTTTAAAATGTTTCACCTCGTTGCAAACTAACGACAGATTTCTGTTTAGTTTACCAAGCTAGTGATTACGTTCGTAACAGCAGCAACTAGTGGCTTTGCTTCCTCGGGTAATGTAAGTTGACCGGCTAGCTAGCCAGCTAGCGTGATATTGCTAACAACAACGTTAGCATGCCACTTTCTGACTGCCGTTGGCTCACTAAACGTTACCAACTACCAACGTAACATAACATCTGTGTTCGCAGCGTCGTGGACACGTTTGTGATTAAACCGCTGTTCTCTGGTTTGTGTTTGTAAACTCTGTCCTTCCTCACCTCCAACATAAAAGGGTTTTCTACTGGTGCTCAGGTTTCGCCCACAATATAGATATATTATGTATATATATAAAAAAACACTCTCCACCATCTACCTCACCTCCATCTCCCTCCACTCTGTCCTTCCTCACCTCCAACGTAAAAGGGTTTTCTACTGGTGCTCAGGTTTCGCCCACAATATATAAATATATATTATGTATATATAAAAAAAACACCCTTCATCCATCGACCTCACCTCCATCTCCCTCCACTCTGTCCTTCCTCACCTCCAACGTAAAAGGGTTTTCTACTGGTGCTCAGGTTTCGCCCACAATATATAAATATATATTATGTATATATATAAAAAAACACCCTACATCCATCTACCTCACCACTGCTTCCTTCTCCTGGTGAGTACACCCCTCACATATTTGAAAATATATTAGGGTCAATCCATGCCAACTCAGCCACCCATGTACATGACACCTCTCAGATTTTGCTGAAAAGCGGTGAAAATATGCCTTATGTTACTTACGTTTCCGGTCAATATCTCAAACGGTTTGCCCGCGGCGTCCATTTGAATTTCAAGTGCCACACCCCTTTTTGACACATTGGAATTTCGCATTTCATTTGTTGGCATTTTTGGAGGCCCATAACTTTAGGTTATTTGCATAACCCCGGTTCTCTAAGTAGCATGAGTGAGTGTCTCACTATGGGTAACGCCCCCTGCGTGCCCTCAACAGAAGCTCTTTATTACATTACGCCAGCCCACGTCACGTCATCAACGTGACGTCGTAGGGCGCCCCGCCCTTCCCTATTTAATGGGCCGACGTGCCGTCATTCGTCATTCAAAATATTGAGCCCACCTCTTCCTCGCTTCACACCAGCAAGGAGGGTGGTCTGGTGAGACACTCACTCATGCTACTTAGAGAACCGGGGTTATGCAAATAACCTAAAGTTCTCTTTCATAGCATTCGTTTCGTGTCTCACTATGGGATATACTGACTCCCGGATTGCTCGAGAATCCATGACCACAACCCGCACTAATAGTGGATTTATTCCTGTGAATAACCACCATCAGCCGACACCCCTACGCTCAGCACTGCGTGAGCTAAGGAAGGTGCCGTAACGTCCAGGCTGTAGAAACGAGCAAAAGTCAGAGATGAGGACCAGCTGGCGGCAGCACAAATATCCTGAATTGAGACTCCTCTGAAAAGGGCCAAGGATGATGCCAATCCCCTAGTAGAGTGTGCACGCAGACCTGCTGGAGGCTGCGAGCCACCACTAGTGTAAGCCAGTGCGATGGCCCCCACTATCCACTGGGACAGCCTCTGTTTTGAGACTGGTTTCCCTTTATGCGGTTTAGCCCAGGACACAAACATCTTATCCGATCTTCTAAAGTTTGCTGTCCTGTCCACATATACCCGCAGAGCCCGGACCGGACACAAGGCGTGTAGCCATTCATGCTCTGCAGAAGTAAAAGGTGGAGGGTTGAAAGCTTTCAGCTCTATAGGCGTGCAGGGACCCATCACTTTAGGAATGAAAGCTGGGTTAGGACGGAGTTGCACACCTAAACCATCGGGTGCAATTTTCATGCAGGCATCATTCACTGACAAAGCGTGCATTTCCCCCACCCTCTTAGCAGAGGTCAGGGCCATCAGTAATGCAGTCTTTAAGGACACCATTTTCATGTCCACCTGTCCCAGGGGTTCAAAGGGTGCCTTTGAGATAGCCTCTAGGACTGTTGGCAGATCCCATGATGGTGTCATAGACCTCAATGAGGGTAATTTTCTCCGTGCCCCCTTCATAAAGCGACACACCAGTGGGTGTTGTCCCACTGTGTGACCGTCAAAACCCACATGGCAAGCGGTAATAGCTGCCAAGTACACCTTTATGGTGGAAAACGCTCTACCCCTTTCTAGCAGACTCTGCAAAAACGACAAGATCGTCGATACAGAGCACTGAAAAGGAATGACATTCTCAAGCCTGCACCAATCCTCAAACACCCGCCACTTGCAGTCATAGAGAGACCTAGTGGACGGGGCCCTTGCACTCTGGATTGTGTCAATTAAATTCTGAGGAAGCCCTACTGCTGTCAGATTGGACCTCTCAGGGGCCAAACCCAAAGAGCCAGTCTCTCTGGGTAAGGGTGGAACACTTCTCCACGCACCTGTGTCAACAGATCTCTGCGGAGTGGTAGAGGAGTCGGCTGGCCGTCCAGGAGCTGTATTATGTCCGCCAGCCAGTGCTTCCCTGTCCACCACGGGGCTATCAGGAGAAGTGATAGGCCCTCCTCTCGGACTCTCGCCAGAGTCGGAACTATCAATGCAATTGGGGGAAATGCATATAGTAGAACCCGTGGCCACTTGTGTGCCAATGCGTCCACTCCTAGAGGAGCTGTCTGATCGTGGAGAGAGAAAAACCTGGAGCACTGAGTGTTCTCCAGAGACGCAAAGAGGTCTATCTCCGCCTGACCGTAACTCTCCCAGATTAGTTTTATCACCTCTGGGTGCAACTTCCACTCTGCATAAAGTGGGTCGCCCCTTGAGAGCAAATCCGCCCCGTGGTTTGACACCCCTGGCACGTGAGTCGCTCTTAGAGACTGAAAATGGGCATAGCTCCATATTAGGGCTGAACGATTTATCGTTTTCTGACCGAAATTGCAATTTCAGACAACGCGATCATGTGATCGCCAAAGCTGCGGTTTTTGCAGCGCTCCTGACTCACCCAGGATCTGTTGTCAACTATTTTACACATACATGCCGTCCTCCGACCATCCTGCCAAGCTCACCAATCAGACTACTCGTTAACAGGTCACGCTAACCAATCAGTATTAACCTGCTCCGTATTTGTAATTAGTCAGAAATTACTTCAACTGGACCAGAAGCGGAGTTAGGGGATTTAATCGCCAAGAAAAACAGCACGTCCGTCATTTGGGAGTATTTCGGGTTTGAGGCTGCAGACGTGCACATGAAACAGGTACTGTGCAAAACCTGTCGCGCTAAAGTTGCAACATCCAGCGGAAACACAACCAATATATACCGGTGATATAATCTCCCGCGAGAGGGTGCATTTCACGGCAGGGGCGCTGATTACGGCACAACACCGGCACTTGAAAAATCACCACAGACATTTGCATGACGCGTGCATGACGAAAAAGTCCGGTAAAAAGTCCGGTGAAAAGTCCGGTGACAATGATGATCAGGCCCACTGTAGCAAACAGACTACAATTACAGCATCTTTTGCCGGTGTAACTCCGTACGATAAGAGCAGAGGAAGACACCGGAAAGACGGATTTAAAACCTCCTCCGCACGCTGGACAGATATACGATTCCCTCCTGCACCGACTTCTAACGCGTATCCCACAGCTATACGCGGAGTGTAAAGAAAAAGTGGCAACCAATAAATGAATGACCCACCTATTTTAATGTCTGACATATTTTTTAGAATGGTCATTTTATTTCAATAACAGTTTTTGTATTTGATTTACAAATAAATTATTACAGTTAAGGATTTTTGCACATTCAAGTTAAGACAGTCAAAGATGGCTCTTTTAGTTCATTTGTAATTGGTCAAGGACTTTAAAGAATGAACATACATGTTTCTTGTTAATAAATTCATTTGGAAGCAATTTTTAACTTTAGTCCTTGCATTAGAGTAATAGCATTCAATGTTTTAATGTTACTGTACATTGTGAATATTGCACTGAAGCTTGATTTGAAGGAAATCGTGAATCAAATCGAAATCGCAATATCTGTCAGAAAAATCGCAATTAGATATTTTCCTAAAATCGTTCAGCCCTGCTCCATATAATCAGTCTGTGTGCCAGTGTGTTTAGTTTGGTGGACCTGAGGCCCCCCTGTTTGTTGATGTATGCCACCACCGTAGTGTTGTCTGACCGGACTAAAACATGGTGGCCCTTCAGACATGGAAGAAAATGTCGGAGGACCAGATCTACAGCCATTAGTTCCAGGAAGTTTATGTGAATCGAATGTGGTGGGATGTTCCACCTGCCATTCACTGACCTGCCCTCGTAGGTCCCCCCCCAGCCTGTCAGGGATGCGTCTGTTGAGACCACTCTCCTGGCTGGTATTACTCCCATTGGCGCTCCCCGAGTCAGAAAACCCGGGCTCTTCCAATGACGTAATGCTGCAGCGCACGCCACAGACACTCTGAGTCTGCGGTGCCCGTGACGCCGCGGATCCATCCCATGTGAGGCCACCCAACGTTGGATTCCCCTCATATATAGACGGCCAAGTGGGACGACCGCTAGCGCCGACGCCATCAGCCCCAGCAGCCTCTGACACAGTTTTAGTGAGACGGACTCCCCTCTGCGAAAATGGCTCAGACACGCTGTGAGTGACGTCACTCTCTCCAGCGTGAGCGTCGCTCTCGCCCGGCTTGAGTCTAGGTGTAATCCTATGAACGTGATCCTGCGCGTTGGGGACAGTACACTCTTTTCCACATTTATTCTGAAACCCAGTTTCGCAACGTGGTCTGCAAGTATTCGAGTGTGAGCCGCTGTCTCCTGCCGTGAGGACGCTGCTATTAGCCAGTCGTCTATGTACGTCGCCACGCGTATGCCCCTCTCTCTCACGGTGCATAACGCGGCCTCTGTGCATTTTACAAATACACGCGGCAGGTAGACGCCGACTCACTGTCCGTGTGTCGGCGTCTACCTGCGGCGTTGCCCGCTGCGCCGTCACACTTTCGCCTCCGACCCGGGGAGCAAGCGCTCTCCCCACCGGGTTTATGTGGGAGGCAGTGACCGTCGGTAATTTTCTTTTTGTTTTTGTTTTTAACCTTAACTGCGCCCTCGGCATTATGCCTGGTTGCGACAGTCGGGAACACTTTATTGTAGTGTGACCACTGAGTGTGCTTGTGAGACATATGTGTGGAAACACGAACATAACTCCGTCCCATTTTCTCACTGGGGACTCTGTCTCGGTCGGATCTGGTCCCTGCTGTGAACGCAGCTGCAAACTGGTCCCACCGAACGCCGCCTCGAACTGAAACGGAGGGGGGATTTGAACAGTTGGGGCAAGAAGAGCGGTGCCTGCCTGCTCCTCTTTTTCCAACGGTGCGTCAGGTTGGTCTCTTCCTCCTCCGCACACCCTGAGCGGGTGGAGGGGGTCGCTGGCCATCCTGGGCGACTTCCTGGTTTGCTGGCCTCCTCACCCACGGGGTCTTCACCTGTGGAGCTCTGGGGCGGTCTGCAGTGCAGGCTGCGCTCTGGCGAGCTTTGGGATCCTGAAGCCGGGCGTGGGGCGCGTAGCCGCCTGCGCATATGTCTGGCGGGGGGATGCGGCGGTGCTCGGCTGAGCTTTCCTGGGCAGACAGAGCTTTAGGGCTTCATTCTCCCTTTTCTTGTCCTCGCATCTCTTCTGCATCGAGGCTACGGCTGAGCCAAAGAGACCCTGCGGGACAACCGGTGTGTCAAGGAGGTCCTCCTTATCTCTCGTGGCGAGATTGGTGAGGTTTAACCACCTGGCTCTCTCTTGTAAGACCATCAAGCCCATTGCTCTGCCCGTGGCCTGGACCGCAACTTTATGGAGGTGAAGGCAGTGGTCGGTGACTACGCAGATCTCCTCCCACAGCTTCGCATCCGGCTTTGCCGTCATTTCTTCCTCCAGCTCTGCCTGATAGGCCATAAGGAGCGACGATGCGTTCATGGCTCGGACAGTGAGGGCCGCCGCCTTGTAACTCTTGTCCGTCAGACCGGACTGAAAGCGGTCGGCTTTTGAGGGCAGGGAGGCCCCTGATGCCGACACCGAGGCGGTGGGGTGAAGATGAGACGCCACCACCTGCTCCACCTGCGGTATCTGACGCAGCCCGTGTGCATCCATCCCTTCGCAGTCCAGAAGAGAGCCTCCCGGGATAGGATGCTTGTCTCTGTATGGCTTGGCTCTCCATGTAGCGGCCAGCTCATCCAGGAGTTCTGGGAAGACAGGAAGCAGCTGTTTTCCCATTTTCTTCATCTTGGGCAGTCTTTTTCCGTCATAGCGAGACTTGGTCGCCTCCGCTTGCACTGCTGGCCATGGGATGTTCAGCTTTGCAGCCGCGCGTTTACACACCTCCTGCATGTCCAAGTCCAGTGAAGTTGGCGGCGGAACTGTCCCCTCTACAGCCGTGGGCTTTGCAGCCCGGCACGATGGCGCTAACAAGGAGTCGTCCTCCTCGTCGTCATCGGAGATTAACAGCTCCGAGTCGCCCTCGGATCCGCTGTCCAAAACATTCAGAAGCAGCTCCGGCACGTACACCGGCTCGGGCGGCTCCTCCGTATATCGTCTGCCGTGAGGCTGGCGTCCATCGGTTCTTCAGGCAGAGGGCGAAGCTTATCAAGCATGTCCCCCCAGCTTGTTCCCGCTTCTGCGGCTGGCCTTGGTCGCTCTTGTGGCGTTTCCGCCGTTCCCAAGAGAGGGTCTTCCCCCGAAAGGTTAACCTGACGCGCTAGCCGTCGCCGTAGCAGCTTGAGGGAAAAACGCACACAGTGGATGCACTCGCCCGGTGAGGCTAGAGCTGCTTGAGCGTGTTGCACACCCAGGCAGGTTGCACACATCGGATGAGTGTCCCACTGTGAAATGTTATTACCGCACGGACAGACTCGCGTCTGCCGCGTACTGCCCTCCGTAGCGGGAGCCGACGGCATTTCTTCCGAAGCCATAGTTAGCTACCTGCCGGTGCGCTAGCTAGTAGCTTCGTTCGCCGAGTCGCGTAAACAGCTGCGGGCGGCTGTGTCCATCAGCTTTATACTTGTACCTTAGCTGTGAAGCAGGGGTGTGGTATAAAGTGCAGTATTGCTACTGTTAGACTGGCGAATGTGTGAAAAATATTTCTATTTTCCTCTTTATTACGGGGAAACAGTGATGTTGCTCCGTGTGGTTTGTGTAAACGTTAGCCTTGGGGAGTATCGCTACTCCGTGGGCTAATGCTTAAAAGACTTGGGTATCGCTACCTAGCCTATCGGGAGTATTGCTACTCTCCGTAGCTCTTTTGCTAGCGCCGAGTATTTCTACTCAACAGCTAGCTCGGGGCAGTTAACTAGAATTGCTTCTAGATGGCTGCCCTGTATGAGCTGCCCTACAGACAGAACAGCGACCAAGAGCCGAGCGTTCGGCGACCGAGTTGGTTGCTCGCGTCTATGAACAGTTAAGCTAGACTCCGATGAAGCTGCTCCGTTGTGGGCTTTGGCTTCTGTGAAGCGAGAAGAGGTTTTTGAATGACGAATGACGGCACGTCGGCCCATTAAATAGGGAAGGGCGGGGCGCCCTACGACGTCACGTCATCAGGGCCAGCCTATGGGCTGGCGTAATGTAATAAAGAGCTTCTGTTGAGGGGACGCAGGGGGCGTTACCCATAGTGAGACACGAAACGAATGCTATGAAAGAGAACCTCTGTTCTAATAGTGATAGGAGGCTGAAAATTGGTCTGTTAGTTCAATTTATACCATGGTCTGGGTGAATGTCGATTCTGATTGGCTGGAGGGTGTAGGTTAAAAAGTGTTAATGTACACCTAGGAAAGACGTTCCGTCAAATTGCCTGATAAGAGTTCTAAATTATTGTGCTGGCTCACATCATAAAAACGATTTAGGAAACTATCTGTGAACTTCGATTCTTTGAACCAAAATTTCGCATCATCCTCTGGACACACACAAGCGGTAAGTAGTGCACTGGCCTTCTGAAATGATACTTTGTATCACGTAACGTAAGGATAAGCCATCATCTCACTTCCCATTACTGATCAACTGCTGCCACTGCGGTCGGGTCCCTATAGCCACGTTGCTTGGCAACGCCTGCATACTCTTTGCTCTTGCCAAAATGAATTTGAAGGGTATGGTACCACTGGTGGGGGTTTCATGGGGGTCCAAAAACCCTCCCGGGCAGAGGTGACTCTTTTGGAACCTCATATTTGGACCCCCAAATGACCACATGGACACGTGATGATCCTAATGGGATTCATACCAGATAAAGATACGTATTTGTTCTTTCTTCTAATGTAA
Organism: Eutrigla gurnardus; assembly: GCF_963514095.1. NCBI lineage: Eukaryota > Metazoa > Chordata > Actinopteri > Perciformes > Triglidae > Eutrigla > Eutrigla gurnardus. The sequence continues at coordinate 12,886,340 of NC_139918.1, forward strand.
TAAAACCTTTGACTATGAAGCTCCATATGACTTTTATTCGTCAAAATGCACCATTTCGGACATTTTTTCCAGAAGTCTGGAATGTAGATCAGTGAGAATTTAGTGATGATAAAGCATGAAAATAGTGAAAAAAACTTAGTATTATGGTCAGTGATGGCAAACAATGAAATATTAAGACTGCTGGCCAGTCATTTCCTGAAAATCACAAATTAACCCCTTATCCCCAATGAAAGAGACACACCTGCGACAAGCGACTTGCAGCACAAGCAAGTCTGCAGGCCACTGATGCAAACCATATTCTGACACCAATGGAGATGTTTCAATGGGCAAAAGAAAACATTAAGAACATTACATTCTTCTTTGTTAGTGCAGAAGATATTAAAAAACAGGAGGAAACGTACAAATTGTAGAGACGTTACGCCTCGGCCAAAACGATCAGTGGAACACGATCGCATCATTGCTTTATACCAATTTCCAAAAATAAGATACGGATGAAAAGAATATCACAGGATACAATATTCACAGATGTCGATGCAGGACAACAATCGGATTCAGAACACTTGGATACAGAACCCGGAGGGAGAACACTCGCAGTCAGATCAGCCACAAAACTACATTTTCCAGCCAGGAAAATACATTGCCTGTATCTATGATGATGACTGGTTCATTGGAAACATTGTTGAACGTCCAGATGAACATGGTGATGTTTTTGTGATATTCATGAAGCGCGTCAACAACATCCTCACATGGCCATCGGACCAAAGACAGATCCCCTGTTGGGTACCATTCCAACATATAATTTCTTGTGTCAGTGTGCCAGAAATCTATGGACGCAGTGCTCGCCGGGGTCAAGTCATATTTGCACCTGACTATTTGCTGGATCCAACATTTGAAAAGGTTTGCTCATTTCCTACAAATGAAGTATTTTTTTTTTAAATAATCTGATAAGCCAATGTGTCTTGTTGTGAAGTGTTATAATGTGTGCACATGTAGGCATGAAGCAGTTCTATATATAGAGAGAGAGAGATAACAGTCAAATAACACTTAAAGATGGTGATGGTGAAGAAATCTACTTACAGAGATGAGTTTCCTGCTCAGTTCATGGTTGTCTAGGGGATCTAGTGGCCTCTAATAAAGGAATAAAAAAAATGAAGAAAGCAAAAATATTGTTTTTTCATTTGATCAACAACTCAAAATGAGAAATTGTTCTGACTGGTTTATTTGGTCCAGTTTGCCTGTTGATTTCTTACCTCAATAATATTATTCCTGACAGGTTTGAGTGACTTTCTGTTATCAGCGACTCCCTTCATAAAACTCTCCAACTGTGCTGCTGTGTCAGACATTTTCTGTGGAGTTGCGTTGATTGCACACCTATAAAAAGGAACAGGCTATTTCATTTGAGGTGAGAGAAGTATGCCAAGTAGATGATATACAGTAACATACTGTAAAATAATTTTGCTATTTCAACAGCGTAAATCTAGAGGCTTCAAAACAGAATATAATGCTCCTAAAACTGGACACAAAAACTGAAATCAGCAGGTGTCCCGTGATACCAACCCACCTCATGTTGGGTTGAGAAGGTGCTTTTTGATCCTGGGTAGTGTTCGGATGACTTGGCTGAGGTCTGACATCTCAGCTATCCTCTTCATAAACTTCACCTGAGGTCCAAACAACCAAAACACAAACCAGCTGTTTCACAAACTGTTGACACTGAGAAACGGCAGGTAAAACAGAAAATGGAAAAACTAAAACCTCTCTTGCACATAAAGAACATCTCATATCTAGAGCTGGACCATATGTTTTTTTTTTTTTTTAACCTTTATTTTACCAGGAAAGTCCCATTGAGATTAAAAACCTCTTTTTCAAGGGAGTCCTGGCCAAGAGGCAGCAAAAGTTACAAAGTTACAATATACAGACAACAAATAAAATTATAAAAAACAGTTACAAGTAAAGGAGGTCGTCTCGAGTGCGCTCAGCCTGGATTTAAAAGCATTCAAAGATATCAATTCAGTTAATTTCCAATCTTTTTGCAGCATGTTCCAGGTAGGAGCAGAATAGACAAAAGCCTTTTTTCCCCAGTTCTGTGCGGGTAAATGGAACAGACAACAACAACTGATCGTTTAAACGCAAACCATAAGAATCAACATCACAATGAGACACATTTCCCAATAATATAAATGTGTGTGAAATCACAGAAAATAATCAAATTCATGTTCAAATGATTTAACAAACACTTGAAAGTCTTCATATGTATCAAACAGCACCTTTAACAACTAACTTTGTTGTAAATGTGATTTAAAATGTATTCACTCTGAAATCATGAGTATATTCTAGACCTGCTTAATGTGTTAAGTGTCCTGAGAGGACTTCTGTTGTGATATGACAAGATATAAAATGGATTAAGCAGCAGATGGCAACATGCTCCAACTTCTGATACTCAATACTACATTTCCTGAACAGTACCTGTTCCATTCCACCAAACGTCTCATGGAGGTCTCCCGCAGGAGTCAGGTGTCGGCCTGCACGGGTCATCGCATACACGTGACCAGAGTAGGAGATCCCATTGGCCAACTCCTGTGCCGACATCATCACCAGCACTCTCAGACGCTCCTCATCATCAAAGTGGGGGCTAGATGAACATTTACCAGCCAGTTTACTTTTCAGACAAAACAACATCAGCTGCTGTTTCTTTATGTTTGTATAGCTTGAACATGTGTAGGAATCGTCTCTAGCTGCTGGTGATATGAAGCGTTGGAGGACATACCTGTTGAATATGTCGCTCCAGAGCTGAAACAGGTGAGGAAGGTTCCTCTCCAGGCAGGAGGAGGACAGGAGGATGCCCTGAAACAGAGAGCACAGGGCCAGTGAGAGACCCTCCTCATAGTGAACTAATCCTTGGTCATCAAGGCATCACTGATTGAAGTAATCAGCGCACCAAGCACTAGTAGGGATGGAAGTCAAACCAACCTGAAAATGTAGAGTTACACTGACCTGCTCGTACATGTCCAGCCGGGTGGAGTCAGGGGTGACATGTGTGGAGACAGACATGCCTCCTGTCCTCAGCTCCATCTGCTGGGCCTGCTGCCTGTAGTCCAGAGCTCCACAGCCCATCCTAATCACACAGACAAACAGGTGAACTCTTGCTCGTCTTGCATATTGACACTTCACTCTTCAACCGCAAGCAAAGTTGCTGTGCATCAAATACATGTCGATGATACAACGGCGGCCTCATGCGAGCAACTACCGGCTTTTTATCTTCTCCGGATCGACGTTCTTAGCTCGATAAATGTGGTGGTGCGTCTAAGTGAACAAACAAGGTACTGCTTTCCCCCTCCCACTTCTACTGAAATGTGAGCTCTGTCATGCTGGCGGGGCGGCCACACTTTGCACACCGACCACCTCAGACACTCACGGCAGCTCCGTTAGTCCGTTTATAAATAAACACAATATTATGTTAATCACTCATCCTTATTGCTGCTAATTACCAATGCAAAACAAGCTGGATTTACCAACGTGATGCTGTCTGCACAGGTTGCTGATGTTTTTAATGTTCCAGAACGTGTCATAAGAACAAATGCCGTTATCCTATAGATTGACCAGTTAACTCACTTGGTGATAACACTGCAGAAGAGAGGGATGTAGAGCCTGAGGTCCTCTGGCAGGGTGTTTCTGGAAATTCATAGGCAAAAGTGCTGTTGTTTGGTCTTGGACTAAGTCTCTGTGAACTGACCTTGCAAACCAAAAGAAAGAGTCAACCACATTCACTGAGCAGTGAAACTATTGTTACCGTTCTCATAGATGTCTTTCCTGTCACTGTCAGACCTGGATCTTCTTCTGGAGCTTCTCCTCCTCAGCCTTGGCCTGCTTCTCCAGGTAGGCCTCATCGGGGCTCATGGACAGAGTCAGTCTGTGTGTGTTCTCCTGCAGGGCTGGTGGACAGGACGTGGTGTTATGTTAGAAACTATTTGGTCAAAGTACATCATTTCAGTATGTATGTTTTCCTGCTTTCTCTGAATTATGAAATCCCACCCTCCTCCCAAATTCCAACCACTGGGAGTCAGTTGTGCATCTAGGATATAATCCTTCACCAGTTAAACAAATGTAACCCCTTTTTCCTTAGTGTTTAAAATCTACACTGAGGTCACACCCAATAAGAATAAAACAGGTCCGGTTCTCAGCTAAAGATGGTGAATTTGCTGTGGTTCTTCTCTACCAAATTAAACAAGGGACTTTATCACTTGAGTGAGAAACAAAAGAAGGTGTCATGTAACTAGCGCGGTGCCTCCACTGAAAACTCACTATGCTATGCCGTAGCATAAAATTATGTAAGCCCTCAGAAATCAAGTAAATCCAGTTTACTCTGAGAGAATGTTAACGAACAATATGTAAAGGTAAGACACAAACATTTATTTGCTGTAAACCTTTTTAAACCTTTGGAATGATACCTGGAGAATGCTTCAGACATGGATAAATATGTAGAAACCAACAAACAACAACATTTCCTGTACCAGAGTTAGAGCATGACATTTTTCGGGAATTCCCAGTCAAAGTTTTATTAATCCCGTGATTGGGACGGGATGGGAATAAAAATCAACGGGAGCGGGCAGGAGCGGGAACGCCATTAATAGATGATGATTTTCAGCCGTGTTAAACAACCAAAAGGACAGACACGTCCATTTTTGTAGTCATCTTTCAGTGAGCTAAAACTATTTTGACTTGCGTTAACAGTGCTTTGACTTCCGGCCGGGCCGGCCACTACCGGAAGTTAATTGCGCGGGACTCGGGGGCGGGAGACACACAACAACAACAATGGAGGGAGGTAGAGGCGATGAAGCTGGGAAGCGAGAGCTGCAGACTAAAGTCCGACAAAACGACCCGTCGGTGAGATTAAGTGAACTTATCGGGAAGTCGCAAATGTTGCATAGATTTATGCGAGTCGAATGTGATGGTGCCAACACCGTCTATGCTGCTTGTAAATCCTGCGCAGTACTGGTGAAATACTCATGTGACTCGGGGACGAGTGGTCTCAAGAGACACGCATGTCAAGCAAAGCCCACTGAGAACCAGGCAAAAATGACTTCATTTGTTAAACGTAAATTGCCTGTCGGGTGTCAAGACCCTTATCACAAACAAAATTGCGCGGATGTGCAGTCAAGACTTGAGACCTTTTGCGATAGTAGAGGGACGAGGATTTATGACTGTTGCTCAGGAGCTGCTGGATATTGGATCCAAATATGGAGGCACGATTCTGGCAGAGGACTTACTACCGTCCGCTCGCACCGTCTCTCGGCACGTGGAAGAGGAGTACGAGAAATTAAAGGCACTCGTTGTGGAAGAGCTCAAACAGGTACGTTACGTTGCACAATTTTGTAATATAATATGCACGTTGCTCTCATACAGTATGAATAAAAATATAGTTGATCTTTAATCTATATTCTATAGGCCTACTATATATTACTAACACCATCTTATTTATTTTAAATTGCTTTATCTGAACTTGGTCATCTGTTTTTAAATGAAGTATTTTGGGGGTCTCATCATTAATGTAGCCTACTTAATTAATTTAGTGCAGAGACCATGCCATAACCACCGACCTGTGGACAGAGGAGAAGACCAACACACACTACATCACCATTACAGTCCATTACATACACAATTGGGAGATTGTAAACAGGATCCTGGCCACAAGGGAGATGGTGGGGGTAAAATCTGGGGACCACATCAGGACAACTGTGGAAGAAATCCTTCAGGTATCTCTCTTATCTTGGTATTATCCCGTGTTTATGTATGTATTAAGCAAAGCATACTGTATGTGTAACACTGTATTTATTGTCCTAATTGCTATTTATTTTTTATTAAGTGCTCTGATTAAGTGAAATTAGTGCTCTGACTTAAAGTGAGATTAAATTATTGTTAATCATTATGATGTTTTAATATTATCTTTATGTCTGGGCTACTATTTGCTAAGCCTTTGTGTTTGTCTGCCCCCCACCCCCCCTCCCCTACCTCTTTTCTTTGACCTAACATAGGAATTTGGTATTCAGAGCATGAACAATGTATTTGTCACGGACAATGGCTCAAATGTAGTGGCAGCATTCAAAGATTACGTCCGACTGTCCTGTGCCGGCCATAACTTAAACTTGGTCCTCAAATATGTATTTGACCACTTGGAAGAGGACAAACCAATGCACAGCGGAGTCATCAAGCTGTTAAAGGACTGCAAGACCCTTGTGTCACACTTTAAAAAAGCAGGGTAAGATAAGATGACACAACATCCTGTCATGTTTGGCCTGCTTCTTTGGCTGTTTAAAATAAATTTAAAGTATAAGTGAAATCAGCAATAAAAAATTAGCTGCTGCAATTTACAGCTTAATTTCAGCAATTCTATATTCCTTTTTACTGAATTATTATTTCAAAAAGTGGTATTTGTAATCACTGTAGCCTTATGTTTCTATGTCTCTTATGTCTCTTTTTAATGTATTTCAGATTACAAAAGGAGCTGGACCACACACTGAAGCAAGCAGTAGAGACAATGTGGAATTCCAGACTTCTAATGCTTCAATCTATAAACAATGCTCTGAAGTCTGGTAAGCTACACAAGATCCTTCTTCACCGAAGAGAGCTCCGCTTCCTCAACAACATAGATTCTGAACTTCTGGAGGACCTCATCCAACTCCTGAATCCTTTTGATGAGGCTACCAGGCACCTCTCCACTGACAAGACACCTACCCTTCACCTCGTCCTCCCGTCCAAGCAGTGTTGCCAGGTGAGAAATGTAGGATTATCGTACCAGAGACATAAAATTATCGTATTTTGAAGGAAATGATTGTACACCCGTTATAACCAAAATAACAAGTCTATTGATGCGCTATAGTCACTCTAGTGTTGAATAGCGTCTAACATGTTCACTCATTTTCAGTGCTTCTTCTTCCAGACTGGCTCTGCTTCTTCTTAATTTCTTTTCCTCACTCATGGGGCGGGCGCAGCGGACTATTCAGCCAATCATGGCCGTTGATCTGAGGCAAACGCATACACGTCACTCGTAGCTCACATTTAGAAAAGCAAACAGTGAAACAGATGCCTTCAGATTCACAAAAAAACTCCGACAGACAGTTGCGACAGGCTGGTTACAACCAATTACAACCACACATTCACGGAATGGTGAAATTATCGTATTTCTGGTCTTTTTTGGGATTATTGATCGTACATCGTACAGAGGGCAAAATTGTCGTACAAATACGATAATTATCGTACACCTGGCAACACTGCGTCCAAGGCAACCCTCCTGAGGGGGCTGTTGATCCAGGATGAGGACAGTACGATTGTAAAAGAGGTAATATATAAATTTGTGCGGTGCTGATTTTTACTGTAGTTGGAGGTCATTCAAGTAGCAGGTATTAACAGGAGCTTGGTCCCATCCAATAACAGGGCTTAACCCATTATAACCAGGAAAGCATCTTAAAAATCATAATAAACCACACGATACCGGTCTTCTAGGGGTGTAATGGTACATGTATTGAACCGTTTCGGTACAGGGTGCTCGGTTCGGAACGGAGGCGTACCGAACGAGTTTCCATACGGACATATTAAGTAGAGGACTGCATGTGTGGAGCATGCTGCAGCCGCACATGCGCAGTTGCGCACACCGCGACACAATAAACAGCAGTAGTAGCGGACGTCATGGCTAATGCCGCTAGCGTTGGCAACACGCCAGAGTTGGAGGACCCTCCCGCACATTAAGGTCTCCCGTTTGGGAACACTTCGGAAAAGCGGTTTGCCGACATTGTTCATGTGAGGTCGGGTATGTTTCTGGCAACACGTCAAACCTGTTGACGCATTTGAAACGGCACCACCCCCACGTGAACATTGCTACAACGAGGAGAAAGACGAGCGTAACGTTAGTGCAAACACAGCTCCCCACCGCATTTAAACAGCCTCTCCCTGCCCTGTTCAATTTTGCACATCAGATGGAGAAAAGATTTGTTTTTAAAAAAATAGTCTGAGCCTTATTCATGTTATTTAATCTGAGCAACAACTTGAAACTGTTTAGTGTTGCAACTGTTCAATTTTGCACATCAGATGGAGAAAATATTTTTTTTAAAGAAACAGTCTGTTATTTTTATTTATTTTTATTTTTTAAATAAATATTTTAAATACTTGTATTTATATTTTTGAGCAGCATTCTAGCTCCAGTGCATGTTCCTACTGTTAAAAGTACAAAAGTAATAAACAACTAGCACATTTATATTTTGCATTTTGTTTTCTTACTGTACCGAAAATGAACCGAACCGTGACCTCAAAACCGAGGTACGTACCGAACCGAGATTTTTGTGTACCGTTACACCCCTACTGTCTTCCTGAGAATGTCTATGCCCTGCAATAATGATATTGCATATATCATTATGACACCATTGCATTTATCATTATGTGATTTCACTCCCCCCCCAGCTGAAAGTAAAGTTAGCCCAGGCAGTGGAGCTGAAATTCAAAATCCACCTGTATCATAAGGTAGCCACAGCTCTCTCTCCTTGCCTGAGGAGTTTTCTGAGGAAAACTCTCAACACTCAGGAGTATGAGGAGGTAATCAACACCCTGGCAGCACTCATGACAACAGGGCCAGAAGAGAGAGGCTGTGTTCGAAATGCCATACTAACGTCCTACTCGTACTCAATCGTGACGTAAATTTGAGTACGTAGTGCGTTCAGATACAATAGTATGTGGATTTGTGTACGCGAGAAATTCCCGGATGTATACTGCATTGGCAAGAATTTCTGAGTATACAGCGGACCTTGCTAAATCTACTCAACTTCCCCAAAATGCATTGCGGCTCGTCTGACTTCTGAAAAGTTTTGGATAATGGCGGACGACAGCGGTGATTCTGGCGACAGCCCGACACAAACCGCGTACACATGTAAGTATACTGTAACACAATTTTTATGTTTCCAGCTGACTTTTAAATCGTATTGATAATGAACGTTACTTTATTGTTGTTGGCATTGTACGTTAACGTTACGAATCGAAGGTCCTGCTAGCCGGCTAGCCTACTGACGCTAATTTACCATAGAGGTTAGCGAGCGTAAGCGAAGCAGCAAATGTGCCGTTTTTACCGACGTTATCTAAGAAGATGGTGCTTATGTGAAAACGTGATAATATATTTACTAACGGTGGTTAATAACGCGGTGCACCGTTGTCCGTTAAAGGGACGGATGAAAACACCGGGCGCCTCATTCAGTGGAGGGAACGATGAGGAGAAGTTCACCGGCAAGAGGGATGCTGCTCTGAGAGGCTTCACCTAAGAAAATGTGGTTTAAATGTTATAATTCTCATATGCAGGGCTTAACTACTACTGGTGCATATTTAGCTTCTCAATGATATAAGGTTGAACACCAGCGTATATAGACGGGAGATGTACTGCTCTCCTGAGATATCTACCTGAAACGTTCTGTTGAACAGCAAGAAATCATCAATGAACTGTAACACTTTTCTACGTGCTGTTCTTCATATAGGATGTTTATTGAAGAACATTAGATGGAGGGAAGGTGGAGCCGGATGAGCTAAGAAGAAGTGGGAGAACATGAAGCAGAAATACAAGGTGAGTTGGAAGCAGTTTAAAGTATTGAACTCTACATGCTTGATGTGAAGCATAAAATAAGCAAGATGATGTTGTCTTTCTTATTAATAACCAGGCAAAGTCAGTGCTGGATAATATCTACAATGTGTTAAAACATCAGAGTCCATTAAGTTTATCCCATGTGGAACAGTATTACAGTACATATTATAATATATGACTAGTGGTGAATAGTTGATCTAAACAATGATTATGAGAAGTGTTGTTTGTATGAACTGAAGATGTCAGCACTGAGGCAGGAGAGGTCACTGCTGCACACTGGAAGTGTTTGTTGTCATGGATGAGGTGATGGAGCAAAGACCTGCTATTACCCCACTACACCCCATCTCCTCAGCCATGATGCCAACCACTGCAGCAGGATCTCTCCTGCAGAGCAGGAGGTAAATAGACCTGCAGGCCTAAAACATGAGTCAACAATCATATATATATTCAGATATTTATTATTTAGATTTGTACACAACCCAATAATCGTAAAACATTTAACAGGAAACATTTGTCTGTAACAACTTCTACTATGTGGTATTACTTATAAACTGCACTACTGATAAACACAAATAAAACCTCAACAATAATCATGTTCCTGCAACACAGGGATCTGGACATTTGGAGCAGACACTGCAGCTACGAGCCTCTGAGGATGTCCCAGGACTGCTGGAGTGGCTCGTTGACTTCGTCGCTGTCACCCCCATCACCACCGTGGAACTATGGACATGGAACCCATCTGTTCTGTTAGTAAGCAGTGGACGAGGTTCTCCGTGGAACACCTTGAAAGACAGAAGTCCTTCCTTAAATCCCCTTCCCGAAGTAGAGTCCCAGCGGGGGAACATGAGGATTGACCTGCAGTACGGCCGTCTGGCACCAACCTGTAACAGAAAACATCAGATATTACATTTATTCAGAATGTTTTCCTATTAATTTGTTGATAAACTACTTATTCCTTCTTATCATACACGTATTGCAACCTGTATATATAACATGGATTATTTGTCTAATAAATTATTCACTAATATCCCACTTGTTTGTACTTGTTTATTTTTATCACACCAAACTCATGCATGATATTATTAAAACCACTTATATTAGCCTACATGTAGCCTACATTTTGCATATGCACATCTATTGATAATCAAATAATAAAGGAACGTATTTAAACCAGATAAGTCATATTACTTACTTCAGAGGGAAATCCCGTACATGTGAATAATGTAGCTCCTCCGACGGGCAGATTGCCTGCGTCGTCTCCGTGGTGAAGGTTGCTGGTGTTCCGTGGTCAGAGGTATAATACGATCTATGAACGGACGATTAATGATGGATAAAAGCTGCTTAATAGTCGCGATCGATGGCGAGTGAAGAAGCTACTCAGGTAAGAGGAAGAAAGAGGGAAAGCGTGAGAGCGCGCATATATAATAAACTGTAGAAAACATTTGACAGTTGTAATTTGACTTTAAAATATTTAGAAATATTAAATTAACTGTAATAATAATCATGCTTTATATTTTGATAAGTAATTAATATTAAACGGATGCTAGAACCGCTAACATAATCGATTCGGTTACGTGAGGGTAGATGAGGACGAGATGTCAATAAAGTTAAAAAAAAACAAAAAAATGTAGTATGAGATGTGTATACTTCGGTGTGAACAGTCTGAGGGTAACAGCATACTCAAACGTTCATTTAGTAGGCAGTATGCAGTACATACACGTTGAGTATGTAGTAGGCAGTACGTTAGTACGGCATTTCGAACACAGCCAGAGTCAGAGTCCGTGAGGAGGAGGAAGAGGGTGAATAGCGCTAGCACCAGCAAAGCAGCACTCACTGAACATTCTTAACATTATTACAAAATGTTTTTCTTTCACTCTCTCTCACACACACTCACACATGGCATTGTTCTATAACAATCTGTCTTTTTTTTTCCCTTCAGGTACACCACCAGAGGCAGGACCAACAGGGACCACAGAGGTTCACATTCACAACTTCTTTGCAAGTTGTGTTGAAGAGGAGAGGGAGGAGAGTGGTGGTGAAGAAGAGATGGCATCGGGCAGACAGTTGGTGCTACAGTACATGCTACAGAACAACCCTAAGATGACCCGCACTCAAGTCTCTACTCTGTGTCTGGCAGGAGATGTCAAGTGGGCTAGTGCCAGTTGCCAAGAAGCTGCTGGCAATCCCAGCAACTAGTACTCCCTCCGAACGTTCTTTCAGTGTTGCTGGGAGACTGATTGAAGAGAGGCGTACCTCCCTTGATCCAGACAATGGCCGTTTCTCAATATGCGTTCTTCTCTGTACTTCTGTTCTTGTGGACTTGAGAAACGTCATCAGCGTCGGACCGAGTACTGTTCCAATTCAAAGTTCGCATCTGGCCAAGTACGGTCAAATACCCCGGATGTGTTCTTGCCCCGCCCATTTCACCGAGGATGCATCGAAGGAGACTTGTGTGGACTTTGGGCAGTTGCGTATCCCAGAATGCATTTCAATAAAGCAATGGCGGAGGAGAAGACGCACAATTGTAAGTTAACGTTAGAAGTTTTGAAATTCTACTGTTTTGGGGTGAATAAATGTTTTTATGTATTTTTGCGGGAATGTCATTTTTACAACTTCAAATCGGTGCTGTGGGTGATTTATTACTGTAGCACGTAGTTTTTATTCCGACGTTTTCGCCGCTAACGGCTATCACGGCTAGCTACCTCGCTAGCCGCTAGCAAGTTGGCCCGGGCACTTAGCATTACTGCTACCCCGCTGATGACTGCCTTGTCCCGGCGTGACCCTCTGAAATCTGACGCTGGTCTTGTATGATTGTAGTGTGGTAAAGCAATGCTGTTTTCTGTGCGTCTAAAAGGCAGACTTTGGTCTCTGAACGAAACACTTTAGGCTGTGATATCGGACTAATCGGTCCGTTTTAAGGGAGGGTTTTTATATTTTTATACAACTATAACGTTATACTAAAGCGTTTTGTCGTGTTTACGTAATCCGCCCGTATTCCCGGTTGTTCCCGTATCAGTTATCAGTTACTTAAACCCACGTGTAGAAAATGAAGGTATTATGCATCACAGCTGACGAGCTATATTTTGTTCAAGGGACAGCTGAAGAGACCCGGGCCCTGATCCAGTGGAGGGGGGCGAATGAGGCCCTCTTCACCGGGCGGAGGAACTCCGCCAAGTCAGGATGGGAGTGAGTATATTAGTTTGTTTGTCATTGCCTGGATGTCTGGAGCAGGGTTACATTTTGCGGTTTTAATCCATGCTGGTTTAAGGTTGAACATGGAGATTGAGCAGAAAAAGACTACCTATTGATCAGAGATAGGAGAACAGAAAAATAATTCCAGCAGGAAGTTGCTTGGGACGCTGCTCTGATCAGAGTAGCACAGAGAAGAACTATGCAGGATATTTACCTTGTGTTTTATTTTTACCGTCATTAAACAGATTCAGATTAATTGTGATGGTAGATGAATGAGTTGTAACTAACTAAGCCTGCTGATTAGTGCATTGGTGTAACTGTAACTCTTTCACCTCAAATGTCCTTTGTCCTTGTTGCTTTGTACCGCCCACCCTCCTCCAACACTGGATTCTATGAACATCTGAAAATCTTGCTAAAAGAATGTGATTCAAGGAAAGAGCTCATACTGATGGGTGATTTCAATATCAACTGGGAAGATAAGAAAAATAGGAAGGCCCTCAAACAAACTACAGACCATTTTGATCTAACGCCATTGGTTAAAGGGCCTACCAGAATAACAACTTCTTCGAAAACCCAGATTGACCTTATCTTTTGTAACAGACCTGAAAGAGTAATTAAGTCATTTAACTTCATTACTGGACTCTCGGACCACAATCTTACCCTAATATCTAGAAAACTCACAAAGAAACGGTTCCAAAGTGGTGGTACACGATTTGAGCAATTCAGGATCCCTAAAAATGAGCTAGATAATTTTAAAAGTGCTGTACATCAAACTAATTGGACTAACTTAATGCCAGGGCTAAATGTGGAAGAAGATTGTAGTATATTCACAAATGAAATTGAGAGCATAGTACATCATTTCACAAAAAAAGTCAAAGGCAAAAAAAATCAAAAGAGGTTGCTACCATGTTTGAATTCTGAAGTACTGAAATTAATGAAGGATAGGGATCTTGCGCTCAAAAGGTCGTTAATGTCAAATCGGGTGAATGACAAACGCATATTTGTTACTTTACGGAATAAGTCCACTAAAGAGATGAGGAAAGCCAAAGCAAATTTCTTTATAAGTATCATTAATGAGGCGAAAGGCAATACAAAATTAATTTGGACCCAGATCCAGAAGCTCATGGGGTCGGATAATCGAAGGCGCAGCAGGCAATTAGAACTAAAAGACAATGGTAACCTGTTGCAAGATCCAGCAGATTTGGCTAAAGTATTCAATGAATACTTTATTGATTCTGTCGCTGAGATTACACAATGTTTCCCTCACACTTGTGTGAATCTCATACCAATTAATATTACTTTGCCCGTTTTTAACATCAATTGCATCACAGACAGTAAAGTTCAAATGCTCGTAAATTCCCTCAAACCCTCCACAACAAAAGATGTTTATGGTATGGACTCAGCCATGCTCAAACATCTTAAAGATGTATTGGCACCCCCCATTACACAGATCATCAATCTGTCAATCTCACAAGGGGTATTCCCAAAGGTTTGGAAGACAGCCGTTGTATCACCTATTTTTAAGTCAGGCGATTCTCAGGCTATTTGTAATTACAGGCCAATCAGCATCTTGCCCGTGGTGTCCAAGGTCGCAGAGAAGTGGGTAGCAGAACAACTCATTTCCCATTTAAACAACAGCCCCTTTTCACTGCATCCCATGCAATTTGGTTTTAGAGCCAATCATTCTACAGACACTGCCAACTGCCTCTTAATTGAAAAGGTTAAGTCTATGATGGACAAGGGAGGTACTGTTGGGGCTGTATTCTTAGACCTTAGAAAAGCTTTTGACACAGTAAATCACAACGTACTCATTTCCAAACTCTCCTCATTCAATTTCTCCAATAACGCCCTCAAGTGGTCAGAATCATATTTAATGAACAGAATCCAGTGTGTGAATGTCAGCAATCAAAAATCTTCTGCGCTGGATACACTAACTGGTGTCCCACAAGGGTCAATACTAGGTCCACTTCTGTTCAGTCTTTATATAAATGACTTGCCCTCTGTGTGCTCTGATGTAGAGATTCAGCTTTATGCTGATGACGCTGTGATTTTTACACATGGCAGCAATAAACTTCAGGCTGCAGCAACACTCACCAATGCATTGAACCGCATCTCAACTTGGCTAATTCAATCATGCCTTCAGCTAAATACATCAAAAACAGTCTGCATGTTTTTTTCCAAAAAGCAATGTAGCACTCCAGACCCAGCCATAATGCTGTCAGGAGTAAAATTACAAGTTGTCTCTGAGTTCAAGTACCTTGGCCTCCTAATCGACTCTCAACTGTCATTCAAATCTCATGTAAAAAAAGTTGGTCACAGGGTTAAGTTTAACTTATCGAATTTTCGCTTTATTAGAAATTCAATGACAACTGATGCAGCAAAGATTTATATGCATGCCATGATAATGTCACATTTCACATACTGTTTGACCAGCTTCGCACAAGCCAATAAGACAGCACTTAAACCACTTGAAACACGGTATAAACGAACCCTGAAAGTCCTGGACCGGAAGTCAAACACCTACCACCATTGTCTAATTTTAAGAAAGTATAAACTTCTGAGCTGGGAAAACCTAATAAAGTATGCAAATCTTTGCCTTATTTTTAAAATTTTGCACAACAAAGCCCCCCCACCACTTCAACAGTGTATCACTCAGAGGTCAAATACAAACCGGACAACCAGAGGCTCGTCCCGGGGAGACTGTGTAGTACCCTTAAGAAAAAGTGCCTTTAGCCACTCAGCGTTCTCAGTTACAGCGTCGCAGGAATGGAACTCACTACCATCTCATATTAGAGAAATTAGTTCTTACCGTCCCTTTTCAGGACAGCTGAAAATATGGCTTAATGGTCACCAATTATGTACACACTAGGACTGCAATTGCTTCTCCTGCCGACTTCTTGGTAAATGCTGTGTCCTGCTTGCTTGTCTCTTGTGTGCTCCTGCCCTGTGCAGGTCATGTTCTAAGTTAATTGTGCTGCATGTTTGTGTTTTTTATGCTGCTGTATATGTTTGTGCTGCATGTTTATGCTTTAGGCTGATGTATGTCTGTGCTGCATGTTTGTGCTTTATGCTGCTATATATGTTTGTTCTGCATGTTTGTGTTCTATGCTGCTGAATGTGTTTTTATTGTAGGTGCATTTGTCCTGCTCTAATCTACTGTTTTGTGCACTTTCGTATAATGTTTAATGTACACTGTGTTTTATTGTCTGCTTATTTTATTGTTGGTTTGCCATTGTCTGTCAATTCATTCTTACTACTATGTTGTTTTTTAATCTTTGTTTATATGCATTTTATTTCTGTAATTTTAGGTTGCCTTTTGAATATCTGGCAGGGGACAACAGACGAAAACTAGCCTCTCAGGCTAACTCTGGCTCACTTACATTTTGAATGTTGATTAGTGTGCAATGTCCCTGAACTAAACCAATAAAATAAAAAAATAAATAAGATCAGAGCCTCTGACCCGGGCGGTGTCACAGACCCCTCTAAACGCACTGTGGACGTATTATTTTTTTGAAAAAATCTAGCTTTACATACATATTATCCATATTCAACCTTTAATATATTTTGGAAGGATTAGGCTATGTCCTCAAATGTATTTGTGTATTATTGTCCAGGGACTTTGTTTCAACTTCTGGCCTGCCTATAACGGCTCCAGGATGGCCACACAAATGTTGTGGAGGATGCAGCAGGCACCCACCACCTTTGGGGCAAACACCGGCCGGATCTCCAGGGCCCTCAGAAAAATTGAGCACCACCTGGTTTTGAGGACCCCAAAGGTGCGCTCCACCACGTTCCTTGCCCTTGCGTGGTGCCTGTTGTAGCGGGCTTCAACTTGGGCTATTCAAGGTTAGAAAGAAATATTTAAATGTAAAATGTGAAAATGTATAGTGTATTTCAAACTCACCAAATTATCTGTGTGTGTTTTCTTAATCGCTACAGGCTGGCGATATGGGGTCATGATGGCCACGGGGCGCTGCAGGCATGGATACCCTCCATCCCCCAGCAGAAAGTACCCAGCTGGTGGATAGAGGGCCTGGTGGTACATGGGCGACCTCCTGAGGACCAGTGCATCGTGCACTGACCCTGGCTGACCTACATAAATGTCCAGGAAAGAGCCTTTTGCATCGCACATTCCCTGGAGGATAATGGAGGGGAAGAGCTTTCTATTAATATAGCTCCTTTTTTGTGGCTCTGCAGGAGGAACAATCCTCACATGGCACCCGTCGATGGCACCAGCAGCAGCCCGAAAAGCCTCATGCCCGGCAAGCAGCGCGAAGCCAGCTCCCACCTCAGCCATCTGCTCAGCCCTGGGGAAGTGGATGACTCTGGGCAGGATGGTCATCATGTCATCCACAACCCTGTGCACAATCCTGCACACAGTGGCCAGAGGTACAGAGAAGACGTCGGAGGTGACCCGGTACGACGCTCCACAGGCGAGCCAGTAGAGCGTCACCAGCACCTCCAGCTCATGGCTCCATCCATGGCTCTTCTCCCGGGGCAACATCTGGAGCAGCATGGTGATGCTGTCCCTGGAGAGCCTGAATGCCGGCTTCACCTCAGCCCCGGAGAAGAAGGTGGCCAGGATAGGCACCTGGTCATTCACCTGTGCATACATACGAACAGGGCCTTGCGGGTCCTGAGGAGGAAATATTCGATTTATTAGTTATTTATTATGATATTGTATGTATTGTATGTAATCATCTATTTATTATTATGAAGTCTGTTTTTAATCATGCATTTATTATAATGAATTCCCTTTTTTAATCATCTATTTATTATGAATTCTGTATTTAATCTATTTGTTATTATGGTTTTGTATTTAATATTTATTGAATATGTATTTATTAAATTGTATTGAATGCCAAATGTCAATCATTTATAGACACTTACATGAAGTTTGCTTAACTCCATATTCAGTTGCTTTATTTCCCGTTTGAAAACCATTACAAAAAGCTGTACAAGATCTTTCAGACTGAATATCAACATCTTCATGTTTGAGTGCTAAGACAGAGGACAGGTAAGTGTGTAGGGCCTAGGCTGAGGGTTATTAAGTAGTAAAAGTAGTTGAGTTAATTTGACAGGGACCACATACAATAAACTGTTGGACTAGAAATTGTATGCATTATATAGTTAAGTGAATAAACCTATAGCCTAGGTGTTGTAGTTAAACATGACAGCAATTTAAAAAGGTCATGTCATTTTTTTAAATTAGGACTAAATAAAATATGATTACACAAACTAACCAATCCAGAGAGACATGCCAGGATGGCACGCCTCCTCTCCGTCCGTCGCCGAATGGCGGCTCTCCTCCGGCGGATGCTCCTCCTCAAACGCTCCGCTTCCTCTTCCGCGTCGACGTACATCGCCCCGGCGATAAAAGTAGCGGCCAACTGCGCCATATGTCGTCAATTTGACAACAACTGACACCTGACAACAACAATAACAATATAAATAGATAATTAGCTAAATTTCCGCTGCGTAACTGCTCTGTCCACTACAACAATAAAACCCACAACATTTTCCCGCCACTCGCCCTTTATATAGGCAATTTTCTGAAAATGTATATTCATATTTGTATAAAAAGAAAACATCATATTATATCCTCATATAATATATAATAAAATATACAAATGAAACGGAGTTGTTTTTTTATAGTGTTTATTTTATTTTAACCAGTGAAAATAACCGGAAGTTGAACGCCGTCAACCGGCAAAAACGATGACGTCATCAAGTACGTTCCTGTTCCAAATGCAGAAAAAACACCGTTCTCCCGTCCTCCCGTACCCCGGGAGTTCGTTCTTCCAACTGAACTCCGCAAGTCTAGACTCCCGGAGTTCACGAGTTCGAACTTGGCGTACTGGGTATTGAGAAATGGCCAATGTGAATGCACTTTTGTTCCTACATAGCAACATGTAATAAGTTTATGCCTCCTTTGAGGAGTTATCCCAGTTAGGCCTAAGTTTCATTGTTTTCTTGCAAATGGGCAAATATTCACACATGCTGAAGAGGGTTGTGTTTTTGTTTATTTGCATAATCTTAAATAGGTTGAAAATCTGCCAGTTCTGCTGTTGTCATCCTATATTCCCTCAACAAGAAAGGTTACTTTAAACCTATATGCACTTTTTATTTGTTTACACCAAATTGTAAGGTATTGTGAGTGTGTGTGAAATTTGAATTTAAAGGTAATGCTTTTTTATATGCACTAAGCCTAAGTTTCTGGAGAGACTGATGTGTCAGTATTTTTTTTATTCATTATTTGTATAATCTTAAGAACTTTGAGATATGTACATTTTTGAAGACATGCCTTTTACATATGTTGCCTTTTTTATATGCAAGTTGATTGAGAACCTTGACTTGCATAGTGCAGTCAGGGTAAACTAGAGTCCTTAAGAGAGAGAGTGGCGCCACCTACGTTTACTGCAATGGTTAATTTTTTTCACAGCAATGGCGGAGCATGGAGACCCTCAAAAGTTTAACTTCCGCCCAACGTAATTCTTATGGAGCACACGGTCGGAGCAACACTTGATCAAGGTAAAATGTTTAAAGAATGACATTTTCACATCAGTAGTTCATTGGAATTAAATTGACATGAGTAATAAGCTATATTAAATATGTTGGCGGATTGTCCCCGTCTAGATTAGAAGATTAGAGAATATTAACGGATAAAAGTTTAAGCTAGCACGCTGGATAACGATAGCAACACATGCAACAGGCGGACGCATGTAAATTCTGTTCACTAAATATAACTTAATCGAACACTGTCAATTTATACCAATAGCCAGCTTAATGTGCAGGGAGTGTGATTGTAGATAAACATCAATTTAATATAATTGAGGCTATATATATATATATAGGTTTGAGTGCGGGGTGAAAAAGTTCACATTTGAATATTAAATTCAAACTGAGCTGCATCCGCCGATCCTGATGGTGGTAAACTTTCTTGCAAATAATAATAATATAAAAAAAACCGGGGTGATTCTGGTTGTGTTAATATAATTACCGTGTGTGTATTGGGCAACTTGATTTTTTTTTTTTTTTCAAAAAGCTGATAGGAGTATAGTGTATATTATAAAGCTGGTGTGTCTACTGTTGTGATTTTGGACGGTCAGAACACAAACTGGGTTTATACCGGCATGGTTATATTTTTCATGCATATGTATCATGTTACTAATTCTCCTTGTGAATATTGTGGAGACTGTATTATGTTGACTCCTGACGTGATCATTCATTGTGCACGCAGCTTTCCTCTCCACTCAATCCTTCGCCACGATTAGCTGCAGCTGTCCCTAATTGATTAATTAGTTCAGAGCAGTCGAGCAGAGGAAAAGGCAAAGGGAAAAGCGAGGAGAAATTAAGCGTTTGGAGTTAAGGTAAGAATAAACTACAAGTAGCCACTGTTTACCAGTTTATTTAGTTAGGTTCCAGTTGATTTTGACCTGTGTGTACACATTTTGGAAAAGTAACCCCCACTATTTATTTGCCAGGGGTGTGGGGGGGGCCTGCATGCACAGCGAATGATCACCATAGCAGTCTCTTCATACATGTATGTGTATGTCGATATATCTACTATATCAGTGTATATCAGTTACCTGCACTTGGTGCTGTGTGGTCAAGAAGCAGTGATGCCTCTTCATAACTTAATTTTGCATGCTGCAGGCCAGGAGTGCTGAGCAGACAGTGGTGAGACTGAAAAGACATAATGCGATGTTTTTCAAGCAGTCATACTAAACAAATGTCCCTAACAGGTGATATCATCTTGCGTATATTTGGGAACCTACAGTAGGAGCACTTTGTAGTGGAGCGTCAGTGATGCTGCAGGCCAGGAGTACTGAGTGGACCACAGTGAGACTGAAAACACAATAGTCAGGCATTATAAATTATACTAGATGGGTATTGCCTTGCAATATTACTATTACATGTTAGTAATATTACTATTACTATTACTATTACTATTACATGCAATTATAATATTACATATCTCTTGTTAATGATTTGTACTTGGTGGAACAGTGATGTTTACCAGATACAGGGAGGTGGAGAATTTGTGATGTTGGCTGGGGAGGAGCAGTGATATAGCAGGGGCTGGTAGTTGGTAGAGCAGTGGTGTTTACTGGATACAGGGAGGTGGAGGATTCGTGATGTTGGCTGGGGAGGAGCAGTGATAAAGCAGGGGCTGGTAGTTGGTAGAGCAGTGGTGTTTGCTGGATACAGGGAGGTGGAGGATTCGTGATGTTGGCTGGGGAGGAGCAGTGATATAGCAGGGGCTAGTAGTTGGTGGAGGGGCAGTTATATTTTCTGGGTACAGGTAGGTGGAGGATTTGTAAGCCTAGGTGGATGCAGTCAAATGGAGTGTTAATTATCTTGGCTTTGTTCTGGTGGGTGGAGGAGCAGTGATTGTTGGGTGCTTGTAGGTGGAGCATTACTGGTGCTGTCTGGGTTCTGGATAGTAAGGGAGGAGTGATGTGGATTGGGTGCTGGTAGGAAGAGGATTAGTGTTGTTGGTTGGGTGAAGTTAGGTGGGGGATTACTGAGGGTGGCTGGGGTTATGTTGGTGGAGGGGCAGTGATGCTGGCTTTGTCCCGAAACACTGTCAGCTTTTCCGGGGTTGGCTGATGTTGAACCTAGGCCACTGTTCTTTTTCACTTTCTTGGTTTGGCTCTTGCTTCCAAGATGGCCATCTTTTAAGTGTTGTTTTTTCCTGTCATTTTGTATTTTTTTTGCTTCAATCCGCAACCTCAACCTAATAAATCGCCGGATTATCTTTTCTTTTATTTCACAGCATGATGGAAGCCTGCTGGAGAATGCCAGAGCTTCCTTCTCCAACACACCCACTGCGTTTGGAAGCTCCATGAGGGAGGAACCAGTCTTCGTCCTGAACAGTTCCTCGATGTGGTGAATGACATCATAGGCTTCTTGGGAAGGGTGGCAGAGGGCACCTGACTTGAACTCTTTAAAGTTCAACAACATGCTGTTTTCTCCCACAGGATTGTCATCACTGTGCTGTGTTGCAGTTTTCACAGATGCTGGCAAACTTGATGATCTTTCGGACAATGTAGCCTGTAAGATGGAAGAGTATACTTTTTTCACTCTTTGTAAGGTCAGGTGCTGCTCTGTCCACCACTGTCAGTTGTTCCACTCTAACTGACGGAGTGACCTTTTGCTCCACTTGGTCCAGGAAGTCTGCCAAGAAGCTACTGTCATCCTCCTGGTAGCTGCCTGACTTGATGGTTGTGAGGAACTGCCCCACGGATATGAGCCTGAGGGCATGGTGGAATTCCACCGGAGTTGGTACAGGATTCTTTGATCTAACACAGCTAAATGTATTTTCAAGGCAGTCTTGAGTGAACCTTGACGTTAACACAAACCTGTGTCCTCTTGCTAGCATCTCCTCCTGTATGGCCAGAATTGATGTGGTTGCCATGATAACCCCTGACTGAACAGGCTTCCACCATCCCTTTGGCCCAATCTTCATGCCCCGGAACAAATGGACAGTGTCCTGGAGGAAGGTAATGGCCCTGTCATATTCATCAATCTTGAGCTTGCTCAAGGCTGTAATTGGATGCCTAGATGACATTAGAGCAAACCACTTGTCAATTTGTTCCAGGAACCATGCTGTGGTCATGTAGGATACAGGGCGGTTTTCTTGCTGCACCATGTATTTCAGCCCAGCACTTGTTGCCCTACTGAAAACACGCAGAGCTGGCCCAACCTTCATTTTGTCAAAATGACTTGGTCCAATGGCTGCAACTGTCAGCTGAGGAGCGAGTTTCAATGCCATTCCTTCCTGAAATTGAATCAAGTCCTTAATTGGGAGCACAGAAACCTCGTTAGAGGAAGGGAAAACACCTGTCCACGGATAAGGGCACTTTTAAGATTTTTCACCAGATGTGGGACATCAGGCATGAAGAAGAGCTGCCTGTCTGGTGTTGCTGGATGTGTCACAGATGTTTTATTGTGGTCGACCCCAAAGGCTTTCCACATGGCCTGGTTAGGGCTACCCATGTCAGTGGTGACATTCATGACATGTAGCCCAATGGATGCTGCCCTCTGAATTATTTCAGTAATGATTGGCCTGTATACTGCTCCCTTGGTAGAATTGCCACTGAAATGGTATGCAACAACTTGCTTCCAGCGTGTTGTGTTTCCAGCCAACATGAACACACACGCATGTGTTGCTACCCCTGTGTGACCCGGCAAGGTCACATCCCCATACAGCTTTCCTGACAGCATGTGTAACTCCACACTTGGTGTTATCGCCATTTCATCCAGGGTCAACACACACTCCCTCTCCAGGTCTGTAAAGCCATCTGCCTTCAGTTTGAGGAAGTCAAACACCTCTGTCAAAATACCAGGCTCAAACCTAACTGACTGCATCCTTCTCTGCAGGGTCCTAATTCCTGGCAGGGGAATCTGCAAGTCCTGCAAGGCCTTGTAGCCAGAGGAACCAGCAGCAAACCTAAGTTTTAACGCCTTCTTGACGGTATCGTTGCTCCATTTCATCCCTCTTGTGGTTGGCCTGCTTAATGCTCCAATTTGATCTTTTGTTAAAATGTTCTTGATGTTTTTGTCCCTAATTTTCATTGTCCTCTTCAGAACTGCATTTTCCTTCTTTAATTTTCTCAGTGCTGCGCTGGTTTTTTTAATTAGATTTTCTTGTCGTTTCAATTGTTTTAGGAGCTGTGATTCTGTCAGCGGTGGCGTCCTGCTCTGCATGGCTGATGTGTGCTCTCCCTGTCTCTCCTCATCTGCCATGTCCTCTCTTTCCTCCATCTCACTTTCCCTTCTCTCACTCTGCTCATCCTTTCTTTCCTCAGTCTTGGAATCTGGTGTAAGTAGAAGCCATTTAACTGTTTATTTTCAAATATTGAATTGTGAATGTATAATTTGAGTCAAACCTTCGTGCAAAAGCATAATTACGGCGAAAGTGTTGCGTGTTTTTTAAAAATAGCGATTTGATGCTAGTGTGAAAGTGTCTGTAGCACTCCCATTGAAAATGAGTTTGAACCAAAAACGAAAATACGGTAAATCTTAAAAGGGCCTCTTTCATCGTAATTATGCTTTTACACAAAGGTTTGACTCGTATACATTCACAAAAAAGCCTAGGTTGCATTTAGCGAGAGTTTCACTTTAAATAAGAAATATTGGTATATTTATCAAGATTTGATATACATTTTACCTGTGTCACTTAAAATACAGTAGCTGTGATCTGCAGCTAAGAACCCTGTCTTTGCAGGTGAAGGGGGGCATCGTGGAGTAGGGGCCCTCCTCTTTCTGACTACTGGCCGATGCACAAAGATGGTGGGTATCGCATCTTCTCTCAGCCTAGTCTTGCCCTTGCTGGTCTTCAAAAACTGGTCAGCCTCAAAATGTGCCTGCAGAGTGACTTTACCTTAGTTCTCACACTCAACAACTCACTTGTATCCGGCACTATGAACATGTCTAGCATATATCCCATAGTGGTTGAATACACACTATCAGATGGCACATTACACTTAGTAGATATGTTTCAAATCTTTGCACACATAAAACACATCCAGTTCCTGAGGCAACTTGACAAAATGTGTAACACATCAGTGGCTGATTATACTTAATTAACCATGAGCAGGAAAAGCTGTTGATGATTAGAAAATGTGAATCTCTATAACTGAAAGTGATTGGGTTGTTGTATGAGGTCCCTCTGCCTTGCATTTCCTGCACTAGACTGCACCCTCCCAGGTTGCAGGAGGAAGGCAGAGTGCAGACACAGAAAAAGAGAGAATTTGAAGTGGGACTTCTTTTAGGAGCTAAAATATTTTTTGTTGTCTCTGTGCTCAGCTCTACCCTTGTCAAGCACTGTCCTGAAGCACCTTCAGCTGTTCTTGGGTTGCCCGATGTTCACCTTCTTGGTTTGGGTCTTGTTTCCAAGATGGCCTTCAAGTGTTTTTTCCTGTCATTTTCTTTTTCTTCCCCGTTATATTTACAACGTAACTTCCCTTGGTTTTTGCATTGTTTTTCCTGTTCTCTGTTCTGTTTTTAATTAAAAACATCTTAAACTTCCCAGTGGTGTGGTATTTGAAAGTGTGCGAAAGTGCAAATGCATTGTTTGAATATGATTACCTCGCATATTTTTTTGTTAGTAGTGTCTTTGTAGGTGGTTAAATGGCTCCTTCCAACTTTAACCACCCATGCTTTTCGCCTGTCCCTGTCTTTGGGGAAGCCATACATGCGGACACCCCTCTCAGAGCGATTGGAGCATCCCCACGCAGCACAGCACACCATCGTGAAGACTGTCAAGGACTACATAGTGAAAAGGACACAAACAGCTTAACATGCTGATCTGTTTCACTTCTTTACATACTGTTTTAAGGAATTTATTGTGGTATTAAGTGCTTTTGGGAAAAACAAGACTGTGATTTATTGTGCTACTGATTTATTGTGCATCACTGAGTAGAGTAAGTTTGAGATGAGGAAGAATAGTTAACACATAGTGATAGAAATAGTGATTTATAGTGAATTCAAATCAAAGTGTAATTTATTTGCCATGGATTTCATATTAGAATACAGTTATCATAATGTTGTTACGAGTCCAGACCTAATGTGCAGTCAATGGGCAAATCTTTGTTAGTCACCTTTCTCCTCACTCAAATCTGAAAGTTAAGAAAAAGAGAAAATATTACGACTTTTCAACGACTGTACAGTAAAGTTAAAGGGACTTAGGGCAGGATTTGTGAAAAAATAAACATTCACTTTAAGTCTTTTAATGCTAATGGGTGATGAAGCGTTCAAAACCAAAAAGAATGAGACCACACACATATCTCCCCATTGCCTTGAACAGGCTGTGTGCTGCATGATGTACTGCAATTCGTGGTCCGAATTTCCCGAGCAGTCCGGCGGACGTGACGTCAAATGACGGTGAATGCGCGTACTCGACGGCTTGGAGACCGGAAGAAGACAAGCGCGGTGGATTCAAGTACTGTATGTGTAGTAATGGACTCTGCTTCGGCCGGAAAATGACCCACCACCACACAAAGTCCACTAAAAAGTAATACCAAGAAGAAAACGAAGGTTTTATCAGCGGCAAGTCGGGAGTCCAAACGAAGTTATGACCAAAGCCGGGCTGGCACCCGGATAAACATTGGATATGCGTTCGACTCATGGAGGCTGCTTCAATTTGAACTCGGACTGAAAACAGATGCTGACATGGCTAGTAACCAGGTAAGAATACATTACAGGTCATGTTTACGGCTTGATTTGAAAATCTTATGAGATCACCGAGGACTCGGAATGAGCTAAAGTGCAAAGTAGCGTTAGCTGCTAACATGTAACTTAGTCCAACGCTGTGTAACACTGAATAATTACAGACTGCGCATTGTCCACGGTCCTTTAGTCTGAAACCGAATAGTTATAAATATGTCCCTTTATATATGGGACCGAAAGCCCAACTGTTATCCTGGAGGTGACGTTAGCAGCTGGCTGTAGCAACAGGCTAACGATTTGTTCGTGTCTGTGTAGTCATATTAGCCGCTAGCTACACACAGCGAGCCGGCTCCCCGGCTGCTTCGTGAGTGTAGGGGATAAAGCTATATCATACACACAGCACCGGCTCCCGTCTCGTTCCCGTCCCCGGGAAATACAGTATTTAGGGGGTACATTTATTTTTTTTGACTTGTGTTGTACCTTCCACACAAGATTGCTCCAGACATTATACATTGCGTTGTATGTAAAGCAGAAGAAATTGTTTGTAAAAGTGAAGCGCACAATATTACCGAACGACTGAGACGCGTATTTTCATATTATTATTGTTGCAGGCAAACATTGTATGGCCATAGTTGTTCTGGCCAAAGAGAAAAGACACCAAGGTAGCAAAGTCACAGCCAGCTTGCTGACTCAGACTGTAACTTTTTAAAATATTGCTGTTTTCCAGCTACCAGAAGAAGCAAACTCCTGAAGCAGCTACTCAGGGAAGTAAGGAGATGAGAACATCAACACCCAGCAAGCGGACAGCTGCTAAAATCTCTCATCGATTATCACCAATCGAACCAGTGTCTGAGGGGTTAGTATGTTTTCAGGAATTTCAATCTTTTCAGAATATAGACAAAACATTGAAAAATATTATAATATAAAATAACATGAAGTGCTGACATGTATTTAGCCACACTTCCCAACTACACACACACCACTGATTACACTGGTGACATTATCTTGACAGGGAAGATATTCTAATGGCTGGAGTTGGAGCATTGGTATGTGTTCTAACGCTACTGTTCTCTTCTCTCCATAAAGGCCTCAGCTACATGATCCAGAGATGTGAGCAAGAGAAGAGAGAAGACAAGACCGTCTTGTTTACCAGACATTTATTTTATTATAAACATATAAAAAATAAATACAAAATAAAACTATGTACATACTGCAAATTTGAAAAATACTTTGTTTTTCTGTAAACTTTGAAAATAAATATAAAAATATAGACTGTACATAAATGGTTTTTATTTTTGGATGAAATCTTTGGCCGAAAAATGTTATTTGTTGAGGTATTGTAGAAATTGTCAGTCCGGCACCCTAAATGGAGCTTCCTTGTAACCTGTGTAATTCGCAAAAGGGTCAGGGAATTTGGCCCGGATGCGAATAACATAGCAGCTCGGTATCGGCCTCCGGTTCCCTCTTCCCAGACGCCCATTCTGCCATATCGTAAATTGCCGGTAGGCAGCAAACCGAAACTCTCTGTTATCGCTGCCCACATCTTGGCTGTCCTCCAGAGCGAAGATGTCGTTCCACGTCATCCTGACCAGACGCAGTGTACCCTCATCCAGGAAGTACATCTCCAGATGGGCACTCCTGCTCAGACACTGGTCCGGAGCCTGCCGACAGCACAAGTTCTCCATTTGGGTTGGCATGCGTCGGCAGTTCAGGCAGGTGCACCAAGCAGGCTGCCCTCTATCTGGAACATGTGTGCCACTCCTTCCAGAGTCAATTCCAAATCCTGAAACAAAAACATTGAGAACAATAATAATAATAACTTTAGTAATCCTCAAAGGGATGTTATGATTTTATTTGATGTTATTTTTATTCTGATTCAACTTAGTATAATACCAGTTATGACATATTGGCATTTCTGTTTTTCTTGTATTTACTTTGTTTTCATCAGTGCTATTCATACCATTTATATTGTCTTATAATGGAAATGGTTTCACAAATTATCTCAGTGACACTGGCACATAACACTTGGCTTGAGACATTGAATCATACTACTGCTGTTACATGATAATGACTGTACACTTATGTCAGCTTGCTAGCAAGCTTTATCCAATGTTATAAATATTAGCTATGTTGGTAATTACCACAGTCAGAAATTAGCTGCAGCCACAAAGCCAAATGCTCTTCAAATACCATAACGTTGGTGGCAGGCACATTAGCTTCACTCACCAGTCACAAAACAATGGTTATCGCTAGCTCGTTATTCACCGTGGCTGGTGAAGTTTGAACTTTAGTAACCATTTGGCCAGTGTAAGGTAAACGTACTTTACATTACAACTGTCATTTTGCTGAATGAATGCGCTAATGTTGTCAAAGAAACATCCTAAAGTTACACTAAAATAAACACTTGTTTACTTACTTCGTCGCTTGACATGATGCTGTTCGCAGATGTATGCTACCAACGTAGTTCCGCGGAGGCATGTGCGGAGGTCTTGTAGTAAACAGTCACGTGAACAGCGAGTAAATAAATAACCGTGTCACAGCATCAGCTGCACTGAAGAGTTCATGCGCGCTCCCACGCCGGCTTGGCAGATGGCTGCAGTTACCCTAACGGCCGTCGTGTCACTGTTGAGTCTTATTTCTTGATCCTGCCCTAAGTCCCTTTAAGTTGATAAACTTAACGGAGTTCAAATCAATTAACACAAGAATATACATGTTGCAACGCAAAGCATTTATTGACCATTATTTACCGATCGTCGTGGTTTTCCTAGTGTTTTTCAATTGCCCGCCAAGCACTTCCGGGAACTTTTGGAGGCTACATGGACCACGTGATCGGCCGGCGTTTTGAACTTCCGTTGTCGCCACTCTCTCTCTTAAGGACTCTAGGGTAAACATACTGTACTTGTTGCTTTAAAGAAAACCAAATAAAAATGCAACATTTTTGCAACATGTTTGGGTTCATCATTCAACTAAGATGGACATAAATGGACAAAAACAAAAACATTACTCTAACAAAAACACAAAATCCATCGACTTTCCTAATGACTAACTTATTAATTATAAAAAATAAAATAAAATAAAAACGGCGTGGGATGGGAGTGGGAGTAATTTTGAGTGGGAGCGGGATGGGAGCGGGAGTCATTCTACAGGAGTAGGACGGGATGGGATTTTTTTTTTTTACTCTGGCCCGGGATTGGGATGGGATGGGATTTTTTCTCTGGGAGTGGGATGGGACGTGTCATGCTCTGACCAGAGTATGTTCACACAGAAATAGAAAAGAAATGATAATGCTACCACCCACAAAACTAACCCAAGCGCTTGGATAATTTTTCCTAACCATTGGGGCCCATTCGTAGCGTTGGTGCACATGAAGTTTTATCCGGTCACAAGACATTAAACTTGGAAACCAGGACAGTTCACACAGTCTGCTTTAAAACAGTCCCGTCCCTCGGTTCCGTTCCAATGTCAAGTACTCACGCAGCCTCCCGTCGCAGATGCAATATGGCGTTAGCCAGCCAGGCCGTAGAGCGATGTCCAGACAGCTCCGCGACGACTCCCGTAGCCCGGGCTACCAGCAACACATCCTCGTTCTCTGCTGTACCTCGTCCGCCGTCCGCTCCGTCCTCACGACCCGCACGAATGTCGTTCCTCGCGTCCGTTTTGTGAAGCAGGCTAGCTCTCTGCCACCGAGCTAACTCACCACAGCGCTAATGTCGGAGCTAGTGACGGAGACCACGCTATCGGGCTCGAGAAAAGAAAAACGCGTCACCGTCGTAAACTAAAACACAATCGATGGAGATGTGTGAAAGGAGTCCTCTGACCGATTAAGTCTCTCCAGGCAGTGCAATATCTGGGCCAACATTAAGTTCGAGTCTCCACACATTGACTTCTTTCTCTGCCGAGGAAAAAACACAGCCGCTCGGCTCTGTCCCGGAGAACTTCTAGAGACTTCCTCCCGCGGAAATAAACAATAGTTTTTCCTAAAACAGGAAAACTAAACCTTAATCAATTTTAAAGGCCATAGAATATTTTTAAACAATATAATACATGAATTACAGAGTTAATACATGAACAGTATTAATTTAAACAAAAGTATTGCAAAACGGGAAACAGGGGATTCTGGGAAATGAAGTCCTACTCCATTCCGTGTTCGAAAAACATTATAAAGGGATAGGCTGCATATTTTTACCATCACTTATATTATAAAACAGTAAAATAAAAATGAATGTTTTTACACATTTTTAGAAAACCCTATTTTTAGAAAACCCTACACAAATAAACAATTTGAACCCAGACTTCTACATGTTACCCCTTTTCCCTCTGCAATCAACTTGCAAACTAACTGGAAAGAGCCTGTTTCATTCACCTTAAAGTAGCTCTTGACTTTGTCCTGCAGAAAGCGAGGGTTTTCCTTCAGGGCTTGTCTGAACTTGGAGGAAACCGTATGTGTTCGCTTATAACGGCTGCTGCTTGTCTTCAATGCAGGCCGAGTGTTTGCGAACTCTGAGGACACCGCCTGCCTGCTGGGGATGCGTCGCAGAGCTCTGGTGTTTCAGCCTGTGTCAAACCTCCGCGATGAGACTGACTTTGTGTAAGATCAGTTATCAGTTTTCCTCTGTAGCAATACAGCTCCTTGATTCACAAAACAAAAATGAAAACATCATAGTTTCTGAAAATGCAGCCCAGGGACCATTGGAGTCCCTCAGATACATTTTGTTTGGTCCCTGAATGTGACATGAGCTTTTATCTTATAAACTTTTATCTTATTGTATCTTAAAAGAAAGAATCATTAAAAATGAACTCAAAACAAGTCATTAAAAACATCCATATTACAGTGTGTCATAAAACGTCATATAGACAGACTATGACTTATTTTTGTTACTTTTGTACGTCATTTAAAACACATTAAAATGACAACCTGGGGTTACAATGGATTTTTATGTCATTGATCTATTAAATAAAACGAAATAAATTTATGAATTAATAATGTAATTAATTGAAGAAAAAAACATTCTTAAAAGACCTAAAAATGTCACAGAAATTCATAGTAGTAATGGACCTGCATGTATATAGTAGTGACAGTTATATGATATTTTAAGACGCACTATGACTTTAACATACAGTATGACTTTTAATGGCATACTAAACTCACAATGTCATAAAAAGGTCAGCATGGTGTGTCATTAACAAAGTCAATATGTCATAAAAAGTATGTAAAAAGTAGTTAAAAAGTAAATTTGGTAAAGTAAAGGGTTATAAAAACAATATAAAATGTCAGTTCATTATGAATGATATATTGTAGGTTAACCTGCAGCAGGTTGTTAGCTTAGCATAAAGAGTTGAAATGAGGAAACTGTTGCCTGGTGCCACCTACCAACCAAACTGTGTATAAAAACAACAGTCAACATCGCCATTAAAAAGTAATAGTAAAGTATGTCATCGAAAGCAGGAAGCTATACAAACATTTCATAAAGAAACATTTTTTTGTATAGTTTGTCATTAAAATATCATAAAAATCATAGTGTAATGTCATAAAAAATACATAGTATGTCAGAAAATATATAATATATATAAGTATATGTACTAAAATGTCATAAAGTAATAGTGTGGTATTTCAGAAAGGATGAATGCAGTTTAATAAAAACATCTCATCCTCGTGTTTGTCTGCAGTCACAGGATTCCTAAGGAGCAGTGGTGGCTGAAGCTTCGTCCTCTGATGAAGATCCTTGCCAAGTACAAGACCAGCTACGACGTGTCCGACTCCGGCCAGCTGGAACACGTGACCCGCATCAGACCCAAAGAGACCAACACCTCGGCGGCCATCTGAACCGTCCCACTGATGCCAGAGAGCGTCGGTCTAACAAGAAGACCGCTTTACAGAACAGTGACTGCCACTCACACAATGACTGAACCACCGCCGGTTGACTGCAAATAAATTCTAGTAGATATTCAAAGATAGTTGGTCATTTTAAAAAGTTATATTGTATGGTAATGTCATGGCACTTTGCAGAAGGAATCTTCTATTTTTTAAATACTGACCTCAGTAAATTTAGATAAAATAATAACTAATGGTTAAATTTGAGGGTAAGTGGCTTGGCTCGTCACAGTTTCCAAAGGCTAGCATCTGACTGACATCGTGTTTTCATGATCCCCAATTCTAGACATCAATGTATCTGTAAGCACTCCTTATTATGTACTGTATAAGTATTCACGTTTTAGTCCTGAAATTGTAGCAAACACCCATGTTGCGTAAAGCAGCGTGACTGAGGTGGGTAATTTTGTCATTTTTATTTTCTACAGCACTTTGAGCCCCATAATTAATGTAATCCCATGAAGCTGCTTTTAAAGAGATAATATATACCAGGAGTGATGATAAAATGGAAATGTGACCTACAGGAGGTTTAGTGAGCCGAGCTGGCTGTGTGTGTCCCATCACCTGCTAAATGTGTACGAGTGTGTGTGTTGTGGTGTTGTCTTATTCGTTCGTATCCACCCTGGGCTTTGTAAGGGACATCTTTAAAGTGGTATTGTAAGTACGGTTCTGCTGTTGCTGTAGTTTGGCAGTGAAATGGAGAATGTCTCAAACTTGTACGCAACATGAATTTATGTGCTGGCAGTGTGAAGTATGTGTCCTGTCACAGAGTAATAAAGCATTTATTGTGTGGAAAGTGGAAAGAGATTTGATCACTAACTTCTTTTCATTAAGAAAGGGGACTGAGGTCACCTCATCTACACTTTGAAAGTACTACATTTCCTTTCCTTGCGTGGCATGTTTATTTTTGTGATGCTCATGTCATTGAAAAATAGGGAACAAATTGATTTCTTTTCAAGATTAATACCATTCTGTATGGTAAACCTGCAGTAGGTTGATAGCTTGGCATTATGATTTAAATAGTGGGAAAACCCCTATAAACAAGCCTGGATTCGAACCTCTGATCTTCCGATTGGAGAGCGACTTGCTTTACCTCTTTCCCTAACCACAGCCACCCGAGTATAGGATGTAAAAAGAAAATGTCAAGCATGTCGAAAAAAGGGAAAAATCGTCATACTATAGTATGTCGAAAAAAAGTCATAGTATATAGCATGTTGAAAAAAAGTCATAGTATAGCATATTGAAAAATAGTATAGCATGTTGAAAAAAGTGGAAAAAAGTCATAGTATTGCATGTAAAACAAGTCATAGTATTGCATGTCCAAAAAAAGTCAAAAAGTGATTAAAACTCATAAAAATCCCTTGTATTGTATGTCAAGCCAAGTCTGTGTGTAGTGAGTCCAAAACAGTCAGAAAAAGCCTTAATTACTTTTTTTTTTAAAGTCATAGTAAGTACACAAAAATTATATATAAAAAAAGTAACAGTATAGTATTTGGAGATAGGTCACAGTACATTAGTAGTAGTAGTGGTATAGTATCTGGAAAAAAGTAAGTCATTATATAGTATGTTGAAAAAAATTCATAGTATAGTATGTTGAAAAAAGTCATGTAGTATGTCAACAGTCAATAAAAAGTCAGTAATTATATAAAAAAGTCACAGCATAGTATGTAAAAACAAGTCATATTACAGTATCTCAAAGACAGTCATTAAAATAGAAGAACATTTCAGGGAAAAGCAATGGATCGTCATAATATAATATGTTACAAAAATGTGTAATAAAGTCATAAAAAGTGAGACACAAGATATTCCTTTATAAGTTCCACAGCAGGGGATTTGAAAATGTTGGTAGACAGTGGTACACATTAATATTGTTATTTGAAGGAGTGGCCTTCTTAGTCCATTAAGTGTCTTCCTGACAGTAGTTGAGATGCTGCTGCCTTAAAAGACGACTCCGAAGAAGATGGCCGACGCCAGAACAGAGTCAAAGAAGGTCCTCAGGAGTGTTCCATGTACTCCAAAGACCCGAGTCCCCTCAACAGATGTTAAAAGTCATAATAAGGTTATTAAAAAGGCTTTATATACACTTTGTCAGAAAAGTGTCATTAAAAATCATGGTATATTATGTCATAAAAATACCATAGTATAGTCTGTCATAAAAGTAATTTAAAAAAGTCTTAATATAGTACGTGTTATGAAAATGTTATAATATGGTATGTCATAAAAAGTAATCGTATAGTATCTCAGAAAAAAGCTATTCTAAATTATGTCAATAGAATCTCATGAAAAGTAATGGTATCGACAGTCACAAACACGTTATAATATAGCATGTAATAATTAAATCATAGTATAGTATGTCATAGATTGCTTAATTGAAAAGGTTTATTGCATGGTAAAGCCATGGCACTTTAAGAAGGGATCTTTTGGGGGGTTTTTAGATGAGGATGGGTAATTAAAAAAAAGAGCTCTTAAAGTTTCAACAAGCTAGACGAGCTGACATTGTATTTTCAATATTGAATTCTATGAAATTAAGGAATAAGGAGTAACGGCTGTTGCAGATTATGAGATATCATATTTACCATGTAGACCAGGGGTGGAACGGATCACAAAACATGCAGTTTGGATGATATCAGGGTTTGAATAATGAATCATATCATCAAATAATGTATTGTTTAGCTTCTGTTCGGAGTTGTGCAAAAGTTGAAAGAATTTCCTGAAGCACTGAGGCACCACATCATCTGTTCTATACTATAACATAATCACAAAATAATACAAGATAAAGAGCCGACTCAAGTTGTGTTTTTCCAGTATTATACTGTAATGTAATAATCATACTTCATAAATATGTACATAACATAATATATAAAAAGATCAGGAATAATCAGATTATGACTACACCATTACTCAGGTTCTCCGACTACAGTCATTGTGACATGGGAAGTACAGTTGATCTCTTATGAGATTATTTTACAATCCATGAGGGATCTTTTTTAACCGTCTCGTTCTCTGGGCCCAGGATAGCAACGCCACACGTCCTCTGACCAACACCGAGGTATCTGCAGAAAAACCAGAGACACTTCTTTTATACTTTATTTCAACTCTACTACATGCAGACTTGTTACTTATTTAGTTTCTCTCCATTTGTGTTTCTTGACTATTCTAAAAATGTACCTTTCCGCCACGTCCACCAGGCTTTTGTGAGTGACAGCGAAGAGTCGCTCTCTGTGATTCTGCATCATCTCGTCTGTGACTCCACTGAGGAAGCGACCCATTCCTGAACACAAAGACATCAAGAATGTCAGGCGTAGTACCAGAACTTAAGAGGCAAAGCATCCAATTGACAGATGCAACTAACTATTATGTTCCTTGTCAAAAAAGCTTTGTATTATTTTCTTGATCAAACAACAGCGGTGGGCATTTTTTAAACCAAACAAAGTGACATCTTTAGAGTCAAAAACCAAAGGATATTTCATTTGCCGATTTCAAACAGACAACAGTCTAACAGGAGTTTGACACCAGATTTTAAAAGGTAACTGCAGCATCACTCGGTTGATTCAACACAGTGGAGGTCTCACCTTTGCTCGAGGGCGCCACAGGTGAGTCTACAGCTGAGAACACTGACAGTTTGGCTTCATCGATGTCCTGCTGGGTAAACTGTCCCGACTTTGCCCAGTCCACTCCTTTACGGAACGCAGACAAGGTCTGCATGGAGTTTGGGTCCCTGAGAGACAGATGAGACATAAACGTCAACATACTGTGAAAGTCTAATGTTTACCATTGATTATTTTCTCAATTAATTGTTTGGAAAAACAAAAATCCCAAAGAACAATTTAATGTCATGTAAATATGAAAAGTGTGTTGAACTGCTTCTAACCTGTATGAGTAAAATGAGAAAAGACCTCCTCCCATCCTCGCCCCGCCTCCGTAGGCTCTTCCCTTCTCCCGGATCTCTCCGTGAAGAAATTTCGCCGTCATCATCCTCGCCAAGATGCACAAACTGACAAAGAGAGAAAATACAGACACGAGAGTAAGAATGTGGACGAAGTAAGCACAACTAGAAATAAAGATTCAGTGCCACGTCAAGCTGGAGCTTTCGTCGTGGATCTTTGCCGTGCGCTGATGTAGTTACCTGGCGTTGTCCTCGTGGGAGAACGGTACTGTACGAATACTCTCACTGACGAAGTGGACAGGGAAGGGCATCTGGAAGAAAGTTTTCATCTGACACGGCTGGAAATTCAGCTCCTGAAACGTGAAGTGGGAATAAAAAGACACACTGCTTAATTCTGATAAGAGTTGGGTTATTCCTCTTTCATCAAACAAGACTCGCCCATACGTGCACAGGACAGCTGCTCACATAAAGTGGGGTCTAGCATTTATATACAATATGTAATAGACAATTATGGCATATTCCCTCATAACCAGGGTTGGGAGGGTTACTTTAAAATGTATTCCAATACAATTAGTAATTATCTATCAAAACATATAGTCAGTAATTTAATCCAAGTGTCACAATATTCAAGTAATGTCACTTGATTGCTTATTGTTACTGTTGGATTATCGCATGCCAGCTATGCAAATAAAGACAAGAGAAAAAGAAAAATGCTGAAATGTCAGCATTATTTTGTACATAAAGCAGCATAGAATAGCTGCCTTCCAGCTGTGAACATGCTGCTGTCATCCAAGGATCTGAATCATGTGGCACATTAACTGGATTTTAAGTTGGAGCAGCAGCAGTACCCACATACATACAGTCTATTACATTCAATCAACCTACATGCAAGTTTCCTAGTTTGTCCTTAATCATGTTTTAGGCGGGTGCATATATGAAAAAAAAAAACCACACCTAACCCTCAAATAATTCTAACAAAATGTTTTCAAATGTTTTTTTGTAGTATTAGGTGTCCTTAATAACATACTAAAAGTTTACCAAATTCTGACCACTATAAAGGCGTCATTTTCAAGATAGTTCCAAGATGTGTAGGAAACCCTTAAAATAGCCTAGCTCCTTCAATATTTGACCTTGTCAAGTAATCTAGGTATCTAACCCCATGTTTTCTGTGTCTAAGAATCCATTGGTCTCGTCTAAATTGCACTGACATGATCACATACTTATGATTTTGTGAAATGACTGTACTTTCTTCCGAGTCACGCAGCAAAGCTTAATTCTGATTGGCTGGTTAGGTCTATCATCTGGCTATCATGCGCATGTCACATGAACAAAAGGGCTATTTCACTCAAATGTCACCTGGAAGTCTGCAAAATGGAAACAACAACACTTGCATCATTAGATTTGAGATAATGAACAATATGAACACAAAAATGTTGCCTCTTCTGTCTTATTTATCGAACCACAGTGACCTATTTTGTTTAATGGCTCCTATTTAAAAAACTACAGTTAACCCTTAGTTGTTTTTTTATTTTCTTTTTGTTCTCATGGTAGTAACCTGGGTTACACCTGGCTCCAAAGCCATTGGCTCTTAGTTTTGACAACAAACAGCACGTTTAGTAGAAAGTGCACATTTCCTATGTGAGTTAATATTTAACGCTATGTTGTGGAATGTTAGGCTCATGTTGTGCAATAAAAGTTCAGTCTGTTACATATCTCATGTAGTTGATGATATTAATAATAATCATAACAAAGACAATATTTATATAGTCCTCATCAAAACAAGCAACGGTGTGCTTTCAGAGGCAGACATAAAAAACCCAGATACACATTTAATACAGCATAACTGTCAAACATTACTAATGTGCAATAGATTATATGATACTTCCTCAACAGCAGATACTTGGTTATATAAGCAGCTTCCAGGTGTGAATATTGCAGTCTCATCAAATATGTGTGTATGATCGACCACTTTACAACATGAACCCATATTGCTTTCTCATGATACAGTCAGATAAAAGTATCAAACTATGTTAAAATGTACCAGAATACAGGAAATGCCATTGACTATAAAGATGTGTTTTCAGGCCCTTTTTAAAAGAATACACAGTGGTGGCTTTGATGTTTAGGGAGAGCATTCCATTTCATTGATTCCATTTCATTCTCATGACTGATCACTGTTTTTTTTTCTTTTCCTTCTGTGATTCCATTCCATTCTGATGACATCACAGTAACATCAAAGCAGTGGCTTTGATCAAAGCACCGTGGAGTCTATAAATATAGTGCAGGTACTGGTCAAACACAACCTTTATTCAAGGTGTTGCAGGAAAGTCCAATCTAGAGATAGGATCTAATACAGAAACAATCAACTACACAACCATACAGAAAGAGGACTCCAAGGTCAACCAGGTGAGGAAACATTTTCAGACCCAGGAGGAGAGCGCCCAAACCATGCAGAAGCAGGAGTCGAAGCTTGGCCAGCCAGAGAAACATCTTCAAACCCAGGAGGAGAAGACAGAGAGCAGCTATGAAACCATGCAGAAGCAGGAGTCCAAGGTGGACTGCCTGAAGAAAGATTTGCTGATGCAGGAGGCGCAGATCCACCAGAGGGACAAAGAAATCCTACAACTCAGGAAAGACAAGGAGGATCTCTCTCAGCAGCTCACAGACCAGAGGAGGGAACTGGAAGACAAGTTCCAAAAGAGCACGGAGACAAGCATCCGCCTGCTGGAGACAAAAGTCCAACAGATGGAGGACGAGAAAAGGGAACTGGAGGACAAGTTCCAAAAGGACCTGGCTGTTTCCCAGCAGAGCTCGGAGACAAGCATCCACCTGCTGGAGACAAAAGTCCAGCAGATGGAGGACGAGAAAAGGGAACTGGAGGACAAGTTCCAAAAGGACCTGGCTGTGTCCCAGCAGAGCTCGGAGACAAGCATCCACCTGCTGGAGACAAAAGTCCAGCAGATGGAGGACGAGAAAAGGCAACTGGAGGACAAGTTCCAAAAGGACCTGGCCGTGTCCCAGCAGAGCTCGGAGACAAGCATCCACCTGCTGGAGACAAAAGTCCAGCAGATGGAGGACGAGAAAAGGGAACTGGAGGACAAGGTCCAAAAGGACCTGGCTGTGTCCCAGCAGAGCTCGGAGACAAGCATCCACCTGCTGGAGACAAAAGTCCAGCAGATGGAGGACGAGAAAAGGGAACTGGAGGACAAGTTCCAAAAGGACCTGGCCGTGTCCCAGCAGAGCTCGGAGACAAGCATCCACCTGCTGGAGACAAAAGTCCAGCAGATGGAGGACGAGAAAAGGCAACTGAAGAACAAGTTCCAAAAGGCCCTGGCCAACGAAGCACAGAGCTGTGAGACAAGAGTCCGAGGGGTCTATGAGGACAACAGGGTCCTGGAGAAGGTCTGTCTGTACATGAAGAAGAAGAGAGGAAAATTCTTCTTCAGGACAGAGATCCAGGATGAGCAGGCAGAGCTGCAGAAGATGAAGGACAAGATGCATGAGAAGGAGAAGAAGGAGGAAGCCAAGCGGGAGAAGGAGGAGAAAGAACGTGAGGAGAAGCCAAAGAAAAAGGGTTTCTTTAGCTTCATGCACCGAACAAACAAGCATCTGACTTCTGCCTGCCTTGAAAAGTTGGAGGCTTCTGATTGTTCAACTTTCTCCAGTATATCCTTGTGAAATCTATATACCAGAATACTAAAACACCCTTCATCCATCTACTTCACCTCTGTCCTTCCTCACCTCCAACCTGGTGCTCAGGTTTCGCCCACAATATATACATTTATTATATATAAAAAAACACCCTTCATCCATCTACCTCACCTCCCTCCACTCTGTCCTTCCTCACCTCCAACATAAAAGGGTTTTCTACTGGTGCTCAGGTTTCGCCCACAATATATACAGATATATTATGTATATATATAAAAAAACACCCTCCACCATCTACCTCACCTCCATCTCCCTCCACTCTGTCCTTCCTCACCTCCAACATAAAAGGGTTTTCTACTGGTGCTCAGGTTTCGCCCACAATATATACATATATATTATGTATATATATATATATAAAAAAAACACCCTTCATCCATCAACCTCACCTCCATCTCCCTCCACTCTGTCCTTCCTCACCTCCAACGTAAAAGGGTTTTCGCCTGGTGCTCAGGTTTCGCCCACAATATATAAATATATATTATGTATATATAAAAAAAACACCCTTCATCCATCTACCTCACCACTGCTTCCTTCTCCTGGTGAGTACACCCCTCACATATTTGAAAATATATTAGGGTCAATCCATGCCAACTCAGCCACCCATGTACATGACACCTCTCAGATTTTGCTGAAAAGCGGTGAAAATATGCCTTATGTTACTTAAGTTTCCGGTCAATATCTCAAACGGTTTGCCCGCGGTGTCCATTTGAATTTCAAGTGCCACACCCCTTTTTGACACATTGGAATTTCGCATTTCATTTGTTGGCATTTTTGGAGGCCCATAACTTCTGTTCTAATAGTGATAGGAGGCTGAAAATTGGTCTGTTAGTTCAATTTATACCATGGTCTGGGTGAATGTCAATTCTGATTGGCTGGAGGGTGTAGGTTAAAAAGTGTTAATGTACACCTAGGAAAGACGTTCCGTCAAATTGCCTGATGACAGTTCTAAATTATTGTGCTGGCTCACATCATAAAAACGATTTAGGAAACTATCTGTGAACTTCGATTCTTTGAACCAAAATTTCGCATCATCCTCTGGACACACAAGCGGTAAGTAGTGCACTGGCCTTCTGAAATGATACTTTGTATCACGTAACGTAAGGATAAGCCATCATCTCACTTCCCATTACTGATCAACTGCTGCCACTGCGGTCGGGTCGTTGCTTGGCAACGCCTGCATACTCTTTGCTCTTGCCAAAATGAATTTGAAGGGTATGGTACCACTGGTGGGGGTTTCATGGGGGTCCAAAAACCCTCCCGGGCAAAGGTGACTCTTTTGGAACCTCATATTTGGACCCCCAAATGACCACGTGGACACGTGATGATCCTAATGGGATTCATACCAGATAAAGATACGTATTTGTTCTTTCTTCTAATGTAATAAAACCTTTGACTATGAAACTCCATATGAATTTTATTCGTCAAAATGCACCATTTTGGACATTTTTTCCAGAAGTCTGGAATGTAGATCAGTGAGAATTTAGTGATGATAAAGCATGAAAATAGTGGAAATAACTTAGTATTATGCTCAGTGATGGCAAACAATGAAATATTAAGACTTATGGCCAGTCATTTCCTGAAAATCACAAATTAACCCCTTATCCCCAATGAAAGAGACACACCTGCGACAAGCGACTTGCAGCACAAGCAAGTCTGCAGGCCACTGATGCAAACGATATTCTGACACCAATGGAGATGTTTCAATGGGCAAAAGAAAACATTAAGAACATTACATTCTTCTTTGTTAGTGCAGAAGATATTAAAAAACACGAGGAAACGTACAAATTGGAGAGACGTTACACCTCAGCCAAAACGATCAGTGGAACACGATCGCATCATTGCTTTATACCAATTTCCAAAGATAAGATACGGATGAAAAGAATATCACAGGATACAATATTCACAGATGTCGATGCAGGACAGCAATCAGATTCAGAACACTTGGATATAGAACCCGGAGGGAGAACACTCGCAGTCAGATCAGCCACAAAACTACATTTTCCAGCCAGGAAAATACATTACCTGCATCTATGATGATGACTGGTTCATTGGAAACATTGTTGAACGTCCAGATGAACATGGTGATGTTTTTGTGATATTCATGAAGCGCGTCAACAACATCCTCACATGGCCATCGGACCAAAGACAGATCCCCTGTTGGGTACCATTCCAACATATCATTTCTTGTGTCAGTGTGCCATCTATGGACGCAGTGCTCGCCGGGGTCAAGTCATATTTGCACCTGACTATTTGCTGGATCCAACATTTGAAAAGGTTTGCTCATTTCCTACAAATTAAGTTTTTTTTTTTTAAATAATCTGATAAGCCAATGTGTCTTGTTGTGAAGTGTTATAATGTGTGCACATGTAGGCATGAAGCAGTTCTATATATAGAGAGAGAGATAACAGTCAAATAACACTTAAAGATGGTGATGGTGAAGAAATCTACTTACAGAGATGAGTTTCCTGCTCAGTTCATGGTTGTCTAGGGGATCTAGTGGCCTCTAATAAAGGAATAAAAAAATGAAGAAAGCAAAAATATTGGTTTTTCATTTGATCAACAACTCAAAATGAGAAATTGTTCTGATTGGTTTATTTGGTCCATTTTCCCTGTTGATTTCTTACCTCAATAATATTATTCCTGACAGATTTGAGTGACTTTCTGTTATCAGCGACTCCCTTCATAAAACTCTCCAACTGTGCTGCTGTGTCAGACATTTTCTGTGGAGTTGCGTTGATTGCACACCTGTAAAAAGGAACAGACTATTTCATTTGAGGTGAGAGAAGTATGCCAAGTAGATGATATACAGTA
Organism: Eutrigla gurnardus; assembly: GCF_963514095.1. Lineage (NCBI taxonomy): Eukaryota > Metazoa > Chordata > Actinopteri > Perciformes > Triglidae > Eutrigla > Eutrigla gurnardus. The sequence continues at coordinate 12,928,592 of NC_139918.1, forward strand.
ACATACTGTAAAATTATTTTGCTATTTCAACAGCGTAAATCTAGAGGCTTCAAAACAGAATATAATGCTCCTAAAACTGGACACAAAAACTGAAATCAGCAGGTGTCCCGTGATACCAACCCACCTCATGTTGTCAGGGTTGAGAAGGTGCTTTTTGATCCTGGGTAGTGTTCGGATGACTTGGCTGAGGTCTGACATCTCAGCTATCCTCTTCATAAACTTCACCTGAGGTCCAAACAACCAAAACACAAACCAGCTGTTTCACAAACTGTTGGCACTGAGAAACGGCAGGTAAAACAGAAAATGGAAAAACTAAAACCTCTCTTGCACATAAAGAACATCTCATATCTAGAGCTGGACCATATGGTTTAAATCAACATCACAATGAGACACATTTCCCAATAATAGAAATGTATGTGAAATCACAGAAAATAATCAAATTCATGTTCAAATGATTTAACAAACACTTGAAAGTCTTCATATGTATCAAACAGCACCTTTAACAACTAACTTTGTCACTTATTAAGTACAATTTTCTTAAATGATTAATAATTTGAATTAGCAGACTATTCTAAATGGCAACATTATGCTCATATCATCATCACAATTTGATTAAATGTGATAAACAACGTATTAACTCTGAAAATCATGAGTATATTCTAGACCTGCTTAATGTGTCCTGAGAGGACTTCTGTTGTGATTTGACACTAGATATAAAATGGAATGGAATTAAACTGAACAGGTTACAAGGTGATTACAAGCAGCAGATGGCAACATGCTCCAACTTCTGATACTCAATACTACATTTCCTGAACAGTACCTGTTCCATTCCACCAAACGTCTCATGGAGGTCTCCCGCAGGAGTCAGGTGTCGGCCTGCACGGGTCATCGCATACACGTGACCAGAGTAGGAGATCCCATTGGCCGACATCATCACCAGCACTCTCAGACGCTCCTCATCATCAAAGTGGGGGCTAGATGAACATTTACCAGCCAGTTTACTTTTCAGACAAAACAACATCAGCTGCTGTTTGTTTATGTTTGTATAGCTTGAACATGTGTAGGAATCGTCTCTAGCTGCTGGTGATATGAAGCGTTGGAGGACATACCCGTTGAATATGTCGCTCCAGAGCTGAAAGAGGTGAGGAAGGTTCCTCTCCAGGCAGGAGGAGGACAGGAGGATGCCCTGAAACAGAGAGCACAGAACCAATGAGAGACCCTCCTCATAGTGAACTAATCCTTGGTCATCAAGGCATCACTGACTGAATGTAATCAGCGCACAGAGCACTAGTAGGGATGGAAGTCAAACCAACCTGAAAATGTAAAGTTACACTGACCTGCTCGTACATGTCCAGCCGGGTGGAGTCAGGGGTGACATGTGTGGATTTTAATTGCATGATACCTATGCTGTGTGTTTCAGTTTAAGGAAAGTGATTTTCTGACTTAACAATATTATTTCTAACCAAACATTATGCGTGATTTCTTCAGGGGCAGACAGTGATAGGGAGAGAGAAAACAGCAGGATGAAAAGGACTCAAAATATTGAGACCTTTTTCATAATAAAGAAAAAAAAGGCTGCAGATAACGGTGATCAAGGTATCAGTCACTGCATCCTGAATCAGTCACACTCAGACTCACATACCACCTCTGCCACAATTGGGCTGGACTGTGGAATGGGCAATTTTAATTTAATCAGAATTATTATTTTAATTCTGTTTTATTACTTTACGTCTTTTAATACTCTTTATTGTTGATGAGAGGAAGTATGGTTGTTGTTTTTATGAGCTAAGTTGAATCTATCTATCTGTCTATCAATCAAATAGGAAGGAATAGACTAGTAGCCTATAGCATAAGAAGTTTAAATGAACTGAACAGGATATGTCCACAATGTCAAGAAAGGCAGCAGGATGTCTTTAAAATTGATCACATTTGAATAAGTATTAAAAGTTCAGTTGATGTTATACTTGTATTGACATTTTGAGTAACTGATACAACATTTCCCAGGAACTTTGCATAATGATGAGGTTGAGGGCCCATCATCTGCAATTGAGCATTCTGCAGGTAGGCTAAATATTGAAGTCATAATGGATAACCCTAAGCAATTCAATAAAAAAGTGTGTTTAAATAACTTCTTGATGCAATAATTGAATATTTCTTTGTGTGATCAGACACCTCCCCTAGTGATCAGTTGGATCACGAAGATGCGAGCCAACAGGAGTCTCATAGTCAAAGCTGCAGTGACACTGAAGAGGCCCCCCATGCTTCATGCCCCACACCATCCCACCAACAGGGTATTTGATCTCTTTTGCTTTAAGATTTCAGAAAACTTATACAAATAATTTATCAATGATGATCAAGTCTAGTGCATTACTCCAACAGGAGACCCAGCTTTTGTTCACAAGATTGTTATTGAATTCAGTATCACTGAATTCTACATTGTGTATTATAAATGAAAAGTCATGTATTATGCATAGTCTAAAAATGTATTTCTTGTTCCCCTTCTTTCCAAGACATATCCCGGTGTCCAGCAGAAGGTCCAACACAGCCTTTCCTGAGGGTGTATCCACGGACTGTGCAGGGGGATAGAAAGAGAGCCTTCAACAATTCATGGTTTACGCACTTCACATGGTTGGAGTACTCACAAAATCATGACTCTGCCTATTGCTTTGCATGTAGACACTTTAGCTTGCCCAACACCCCTGAAACACCCTTTACAGCACAGGGAGGTTACTCCAATTGGAAAAAGGCCATGTACAAAGATGGGGGTTTAAATGGCATGAGAAATCAGAAGGGCATGTAAATGCAATGTTTGCTTGGAGTGAATTCAAAAAAAATATTCTCACAGATTCTTCTATACGAGACGCTTTGGACCAAGCCTACAAAAAAAAAGTTGAGGAAAACCGGACGTACATAAAAACAATTGTTGAAGTGCTTCGTCTTACAGCCATGCAGAACATTGCTCAAAGGGGACACATTGAAACTGAAGGCTCACAAAACAAAGGAAATTTCCTTGAACTGATTGAGTTGATTGCAAGACACAATCCACTGATTGCAAAAAAAATGAATGCATCAGGCAATGCCAAGTATCTCAGTAACACAATCCAGAATGAAATTTTGGAATGCCTGTCAGATATGGTCCGGGAATCCATAATACAGGAAGTGAAGGAGAGTGAGTTTTTTTCTGTTATTGCAGATGAAACAAAAGATCTTAAGAAAAGTGAACAACTGTCGTTAGTACTGAGGTACTATTATAATGGTGCAGTTCACGAGAGCTTCATAGATTTCCAGAGAGCCAGTGAATTAGATGCAGCAGGACTCAGTAAGAAAATAATAGTGTCTGGAAAGATATGGCCTTGATTACAAGTCTAATCTTGTAGGTCAAGGTTATGATGGGGCAGCAGTGATGTCAGGGAGATGCAATGGGGTTGCAGCAAGGATCAAAGCAGAGGCTAAACATGCCTTTTACGTTCACTGCAACGCACATTGCCTCAACCTCGTTATTGTTGATTCAGTGAAAGCAGTGCCTGAAGTTGATTGTTTTTTTGCATTGCTGCAAAAATTGTATGTGTATATGTCCGGATCTTATGTTCATGAAAAGTGGTTCTCAGTTCAGAGGGACATGTATAAAGATGCACCAAGAGAGCTACAGAGACTGAGTGACACGAGGTGGGCATGTCGGTACAATGCCTGCAAAAATCTCATGGACAGACTGCCAGCTGTCTTGCGTGTTCTGCATGAGATAGACGTAGAGAACAGTGGTGAGAGATCTGTGGAAGCACGGGGTCTCCTCATCCAGATAGACTTGACGTTCATTGCAACACTGGCAGTATTCAGAAAGATTCTCGGTGATGCTAAGTGTGCCTCTGACATGCTTCAAGCACCATCGCTTGACCTTGCAAGGGCTGTGGACTTAATCCATGCCCTGCAGGAGACTTTAGAGGACTGTAGAGCTGGATCTTGTTTTGATGATCTTTGGCAGCAAGGTGTGGAGACTGCAAATAAATGTAATGTTGCAGTTGAGGCTGTTGAGAAAAGGACACAAAGAGGGAACTCCAGACTTACTGAGTATCTTGTAGAATCCACTGTTGGTCAACGTAGATCCAAGGAAGGGGACAAAGATAAATTCAGGACTGGTGTATTTTACCCCATCCTGGATTGTTTGAATGCAGAACTTCAGAGACGATTCAGCAAAAACAACTGTGACATAATGAGGGGCATACAGGCACTTAAGCCCAAGGGTGAAAGCTTTTTAGAAGAGAAAACAGTTTTACGTCTTGGCTGTCTTTTTGACTGTGATGTTGAGGACCTAAAACATGAGCTGTATCAGGCAAAGAAGGTCATTCAGAGAAAGGCACAGTGTGGGACTGAACTATCCAGTATCCTGGATTTCACATCTTTCCTTGAACCATACAAAGAGGTTTTTCATCAGCTTTTTCACTTGTGTCGGATAGCTTTAGCTTTGCCTGTTAGCAGTGCCAGTTGCGAGCGCAGCTTCTCAGCGCTTAAGCTGATAAAAAATCATTTGAGAACAACAATGAATGATGACAGGCTTAGCAATATTGGACTGCTTAGTATTGAGAGGAGGAGGGCAAGGTCGTTGAACTTGGATGCTTTTGTTGAACGCTTCGCCCATCAACACCAAAACAGGCGTATTCAGCTGTCATAATACTGTAAATAATATAACTTTGATTTAATTCTCACATTAATGGCACATGTACAGGCAGACTAGTGCTTTGGTGTTTAGTGAGACTGGTTTGTTTAAGTGTATTTGTATTATTTGTGTTTGTGTCTAAGATCAAGACCAAAGGCTCAGATAATCTATAGTTTTCTAACATGTTGTTAGAGTTGCAATAAAGTCATTCATAACTACACACAACTGGTGGTTTCTGTCTCTGTAAGTTAACAAAGAGGTAGGCTTAGATACCAGTGAAACACATACCTCAGCCTACTGTTTATTATGTTGTAAGACTTTGGGCATTTAAAAAAAATGTAATTTCAGTGTGCCACCCTTCCACAGTCTGTGCCCCTAGCTTGCCCCCCCAAGAAAAAAATTCTAGACACGCCCCTGCTACCACCCACAAAACTAACCCAAGCGCTTGGATAATTTTTCCTAACCGTTGGGGCCCATTCGTGGCGTTGGTGCACATGAAGTTTTGTCCGGTCACAAGACATTACACTTGGAAACCAGGACAGTTCACAGTCTGCTTTAAAACAGTCCCGTCCCTCGGTTCCGTTCCAATGTCAAGTAGGGTAGAGTGAGTACGGTTGAGACATGAGTACAGTTGAGACACCCTACATAACTTGCGTGCGCAATGATCCTGAGCCGTGATTTTTAGTTTGCACATGCGTACTAACATCCTCTTCTACCCCGGGAAATTTGAGCAACATACTCAGCTCCGCTACGAAGATATCGGCGAAAGTTTTTTTTAGCAAGGTAAGATCTTGATTTTACATGTCCCTTCTACAATGAATATGTTATTAACCATAGGTGATCAACAAACGCAATTTACATCATTACAAACGTTATTCTGTGCACTATAAATATACATAATTCATGCTATCATGTCAATCAAGGTCACTGCATAATCTAGCGAAAAGCGTGAGGTGGTCGGACGGGTACAGTTGAGACACAATGTCTCAACTGTACCCGCGATCGCATACCATTACATAACATGGAGTTACGTTGTGCAGTTTAACGACAGCAGGTTAGAAGTCAAAGTTGGACAACAAAACAAACAAATTAAAATAAAATTTGATATTTTGGATATTCGAACTGTTCTTTATTAATGGATGTCCTTTCAAACATGAAAATAGTAAGAATTATTTATCTTGGGGTCTAAATAAGCAAGGTGGGAGATCGGGTACAGTTGAGACAGCTTGATTGTGATAGAGCCTATGCTACCTCATAGTAGAAATGAAAAAGACATGCAGTGTGTGTATATGTATAGGTGTATGTGTATATGTGTGAGTGTTTGCTGGCAATGTTTTGTAGCCTATAGATTTATGTTTCTTCTATGCCTGTTGCAGGATGCCTCGTAACAGAGTAAGAACCACAGATAGGGGTGTATCAGCGCAGGAGTTAGAGAGAGCATCCAATGCAGTGCTGCAAGGGAGGTCCATTAGGAGTGTGGCAGAGGAATTTAGGGTTCCTGTAGCTTCACTTGGCCGCTACGCGAAAAGGAAGCGTGAGTTGGAGGAGAATGGCTCAAACCTTTTGCCCTCAGTAGGATACAAAAGCTGCAATACAGTTTTTAATGATGATCAGGAAGGCAGGTTGGAGCTGTATGTGAGGAAAGCAGCAGCCTTGTATTATGGGCTGCCCCCAAAAGAGGTAGGAATGCACCAAAAACACCTATAGGGAGAGACCAGGATATACAGTAGGCCTATATTAGGGCTGCACAATTAATCGAATTTTAATCACGATCACGATTTTGGCTGCCACGATTAAATTAAGATGATCGTCGGCGATTTTCTCAACCCAATAGTCAGCCGACCACCAGGGGGCGACCGAAAGGTTAGGGCTTGATTAAGCTGCCTAAACTGCAAGCGAGCGAACCCTGCAGCAGCCAGGGATGCAAACAGGTGAAGGGTCAAAAAAGTGAGTACATACCGGCGACTTGTTGGGTGCGTGCGCCGATCCCACGTGAGACCATGGAAGGGGCGCAATGATGAAAAGTGCCAAAGATTTCTATTCCATTCTTTATTGAATTGTAAACATATTAGCAATAGCTAGAGTAACGGATTAATACAACAAACAAAAGAACATTTTCATTGTCATTTTGACAGAATTACTTCTTTTTTTTTGCCACCAGGATCTCGAGTGCCCGACGCCTTTGTTTGGCCGCATGCTTCATTCTTGCCCTCTTTTCGGCTTCAAGTGCAGCCCTTTTACTGTCCTCAGCAGTTTGTGCTTTCTCGTACCCATATTCTTTAGCCCTCTCCATTGCTGAAATCCGGTTCTTTTGGCGTCTAGCCGCATCCCTTGCCCCAGCAGACTTGATGTTTTGACACAGCCTTTGATCCAATTTCCCATATTTGGGATCGTCCCTCTTAAAAATTTGAGTGGCGGACATGTTGCCTGATTTTAGTGTGTATTTAACAGTTTCGAATGCATTAAATGTAGGGATAGCCATGTTGCTGCTCTTTGGGTCAATAATGTCCCCCATAAGGTTGAAGGAGGCCTCCACCAATGGGCCATGAAAGATGGAGAGGGCGGCTTTCACGACTTTGCTCAATGCAGGGAACTTTTGAGAATTGAAGACCTTGGCCCACCAAGTGACCATGTCCTCTCCCTCACTGAATGAGGCCAAATCTGGAGACACACTTAACCCCATTATTTCTAGGTGGACATCACTTTCAGGGTCTGTGAAGTGTTGAAGGTTGGTGGCCAGCTTCTTCAAATGGATCACAGCTTGCGAGTGACCTCTGAGGATGGGGTCTACAGCAGAGAGGGATTGTAGGATGGGGTTCTCCAAAGGTAGTTTCTTTTGTAGATATAGGCCAGTTGTGATGTAGGCCTGCGAGACCGACTCCAGGAATGTCTTGAGGAGCTAAAGTGAACAAAACCAATGCATTAACATTGACCATATATTGAAAGAATAGGCCAATATCATGTCCGAACTGTTGTTAATGCAATGTAAGAGGTCATTTTGAGAGTATACTAACAGGATGTCGAGGACTCTTGGTTCTGAATGAATCCGCCTCTCTTCCAACATAAAGCTGGGCGAAAGGGAGCATCTTTCCCTCAATCACGAGGTTTGCCATCTCTTTAGGAGTTGCATCCTTTAGGTGCTCAGCTCTGATAAAACAACTCATGAAGAGTTTGAACAACTCTAGCTGCCTATCGTGAAGCTTGTGCACCAAGGTTTGGCTCCCCTGGAAAATATTTCAACAAATATCATGTTAGGTTATGCGCCAACATTTTGCTCCCCTGATATTTCAAAAAGCTAAATGTGGCTTTCAGTCATGCTGTCCTGTTCCAAAGCAAGTGAACCCCAGACAAGAATAACCACTTTTTGAAACAGTGTTAATATTGTCTTTTGCCAGTATGTTATGCAGATATCCCAAGTAGGCCTAAAATACACTGACATGTGGACATGTAGAGACACACAAATTCTGGGCTTCTTAAATCTATGAATTTATTCTAAACATATTTCAGTGTTGGTCACCATTACTTGGCACGCCTACATAACACACTGTATGTGCTTACAACATGTAGACTGGAAAGGATTACTTTAATTTCTCTGACTTTAGAGCAGCTATTTATATTAGTTTGACCAAATGCTACCAATACCAACCTGGAAAACCATGACATACTCCTTCAGGATGGCGAGCACACCCTGATACACACTCAGCTGTAGCTCAGTTTTTGTGTCCTCAAACCAAATCTTAGAGTTCACCCTTGTCTTTCTGTCTTTCCCTAATTGTGTCATAGCTAAAAGAGAATAGAATAGGTAAAATGGTAAAGTAAAATTAGCTTTTGGCACAAATCCAATTAAAAATGTCAAGATGTGTCAGCAATACTGTACAGGAGGACTGTTTTATGACATGTTAACATACTTGATACTTATAGATTGATTGATTACACATAGGGCCCTATTTTAACGGTCTGAAACGGAAGTGGGAAAGCGCATTGCGCAAGTAGCTTTGTGGGCGGTTCTACGGCGCTATCGCTATTTTACAGGCGGATAAATGACACTTCCGCCGCGGCGCAAGTGTCAAAAGGGTTGGTCTGAAGCAGCCTAATTACCCGTAGGTGTGGTTTGGGCGTAACGTGCAATGAACCAATCAGAGCGTTTTCTCGCATCCCCTTTAAGAACGATCGGCGCATGTTCCATGGCGGATTGCTATTATGATGGCGGGTTTGCCAGGCGCACGCAATGATAGGTTCACCAAAGAAGATACGGATGTGCTTGTCAGAGCAGTCAAAGAACGTGAGTTGGTTTTATATGGGGATGGGAGAAACCCACCCAAAATTGCTTCAGTGAAAGCGGCTTGGGAGGAAATCGCCGTAATTGTCTCAGCAGCTGGACAAAATAGGACATCTCTCCATTGCCGTAAGCGATACAACGACGTCAGGAGAAGAGGAAAGGCCAAGCTTGCGGCCAACTTGAAAGCGCGTCAAAAGACTGGAGGAGGATCTGGCAGTTACCAGGACCTCACGCCAGCAGAGGATATCGCTGCGTCAACACTGACCGCTGAAAGTGTTGAGGGTTTTGGGGGCTTAGAGGTCGGCACCCAACCCGATGCACCAGCTGTCCAACCCCAAGGTACATAAATAAAGTTCACATAAATAGAGATGTCGTGAAAATCTTTTTAATCATTTTTGATGACATTTATTAAATGTAACACAGCCATAAAATAAATCAAAACAATGTCACGTAGCTTCTCAGGAAGAAGACCCTGGCCTCGGGACCAGCGCGCACGGGGCAGCTGAGGGAGCCGCGCGGCGCCCTCAAGCACGACGCCGTGGCAGCAGCAGCAGCATGAGGCCGCAGGACCACCCGTTCCAGCAAACCGGGTTCGACATGCTGGAGCGGGAGCTGGCCGGGATGCGGCGAAGCACCAACACCCGTCTGGACCGGGTGGCGATGTTGCTGCGGCCTCTCGGGCGCATCGCCTCAAGTTTGGACCGGATTGCGACAGCAATGGAACGTGCATGGCCCCCAAACGACCCACCTCCTCCCCCTGTTGTGCCCCTTCCTCCCCCTGTTGTGCCCCTTCCTCCCCCCATTCCATCTCGGTCCACCCGCTCCTGCAGGAGCACATCCAGCGTCGCCACTCCCGGACCCTCATTGGTTGGATCCCGCCGAGGCAGGCCGCGTAAAAGGCCTTACAGAGGGAGAAAATAATTTTTTTTCCCTTCAAATCTTTGCAACTTTTCATTTTTCGTTTTGTATTATTTTTTTTCATTTACGCCTAATATTTGGACAAGCCGAATAAAAAATGTCTCAAGGACATACTATACTTTCCGATGTTTTGGGCTCACTTTCTCTGACTCACAAGGTTATGAATGCATGGTAATATTTGTACAATGCTAAACAATAGAGCGGAGATGTCATTAGTTTGCTTACCTCACTATATACGATGCAGCTCCTCTGACAGATGAGCTCTCCTCTCCCGTGCTGCTGCAGGGGCATTTGGACGTAATGGCATCGGCACATGCAGTTCAGCATCACGTCTCATTAAGTCCTCTAATCTATCCTCATTAATGTCAATAATTATGCCTATTTATTTTATCTTTATGGACACCACAATGATTTTCCTTGTGTGGTAATATTTTATTGTCCTTGTAATTATGTATGGTTTGCAAAAATGGGAACTGCTGTCCGTGTAGATGAGAGAAGCAAAGTGTATGCGCGAGGTGCACAAGCAATCCGTATGCATCGCATGCGCATGTATGCATGCGCCCTTAAAATAGCATCTGAACAACGCGCCACTGACTTTAAACCAGGTATTTCCTGGCCAGTAGCGCAATGGTTTTTAGAAACGTCAAAATACCGTTTGCGCCAGAACACGCCTCCTCCTTCCGCCGAACCGCCCCTTGGGGCGCAAGATCATTCCCTAATTTAGCGGCGAGTGGCGCTGGTGGCAAAAGAACGCTCTGCGCCAGTTGTAAACTAGCAACGACACATGCGCCAGTGACTAAGTCACTTGCGCCGGATGCAAGATAGGGCCCATAGTGTTTCTACCTAATATTGTATCTTTCACATTCAACAGTTTATACCTTCATTTTCCTTCCAAGACCATGGAGAAACTATAGTTTCACAATTCAGATAAATTGAATTAAAAGTACTTTTCCAATGTGTTCAAACTAATGCATGCTCAGGAGAACCCTACCTTTCTTGTTAAGGTCCCCATGCAGAGAAAAGATCCGCTGTTGTGCCTTCTCGCTTGCGTTGTGTTGTCTGAAGAGCGCCTCCAGAGGGTCCCTGTAAAGCGCCTTGTCCTCTGCACTCAGGAAGCCATAATATAGCACCTTATATGCAGGCAGCATTCTCTTTGTGGCGATGCTCACATTATATGCAGAGAGCCAGCGATGCTGCACAAACCTCTGAGGATTGGTGGCAGGGATATGCATGAACTGACACACTTCCTTGAGGTACATCACCTACGAAAGTTAAAAATAAAAAATGACTCGCCTGTACAACTACAATGTGTACATCGCCTGTACAACTACAAAATGCATACCTGGGCCCTCATTTATAAAACTGTGCGTAGGATCCTTACTAAAAGTGTACGTACGGCAAAAAGCCAAAGTTTGCGTGCGCCAATGCTGTACGCAATGTTTCCTTTATAAATCACAGGATCACCTACAAGTGTGCGTACCTGAGTCCCGCCCTGTACACGCCCACATTTTACTATGTTAATGAGCCGGCATGCAATCGTTTCCGTGTGGTGAATCACGGCGACAGGTCAGGAAAAAGCGAAGAAACGTAACTTTTCAGAAACGGAGAAAGAGACACTTGTTGGGGAGGTGGAGGCCCGGACAATAATTTAATTTAGTGGCCACAGCAGCGGGATCACGAAGAAAAAGACGCAGTGCGAGTGACAACACATTGCTGCTGCAGTCAACGGCGTCAGCTGGACGGAGCGGACGGTGATCTGAAGGTAAATTACATCTTTCTGCTCCTAACATGGATTTAATGTATTGCTAGAGTATTTGAGGAAGTTTGATTTTGATGTGACTTTGACGGGGATTGTGTCTGAAAAGGAGGGAGAAACAGACGCGACTGAGACCAGAGGTATAAGGGTGAATAGATTTTAAACTTTTATTGTATATAAAACAAAACGTTAAATCGTTTCTGTCCTTCCAGAGTCTGCAGCGTTGGGCTCAGAGGAGGGTGACGGTGAGGAGGGTGAAGGTGACGGGCCCTCGGCACAGCGTCCGGGTCCGGCGCAAAGCAGCAGCGCACCCGGGCGCATGGCACATCAAGCGGTCGGGTGCTCACTGATGCCGTCCTGCAACTTCAGCGAGACACAATCACCGCCATCAACAACGTTGCAGATGAGCTACGGCAAACGCGCACTGTGATTAATAAAATAATACGTTTACAATGAACATTGATTGTTGTCTTCCTTATCTTACAAACGCAGCATGACATCCTCACGGATTCTTGCGCCCTGTTGATACCCCTCCAGTCGGGCAGGGGGCCGTGGCTCGGGCTCATCATGCTGGGGTCTCTACCACCTTTGCCGGGTGGTAGATTCTGCCTCCTGAAGTTCGGTAAAGTTGCGCTCTCCACGCTCCACGACTGAGCGCGCACGAGCGTGCCACTCATTATAGCGCATTTCCTCTGCGCTCTGGTGGTTTAAAAACGAGGATAAAGTGTAACAATTATACGATGGCTTAATGGCTGTATGTATGTGTGTTGATGATATATGCACATAAATAAGGAGAATATTTAGTTATTCCCGCTGTGTTCTACAGTGATCTAATGGAAGGTATTACATGCAATTGGGCCGTCTCCTCCTCCTGCGGTGACAGCGCTGATTCAATATTTCAAAATTATTTTGATTTAAGATACAAGTCAGATTTTAAAAGAAGGTGTTAACATGAAAAAAAACTATCACTCATTAAAAGCGTCAAAAACATTGCTGGAGTTCATCATGATAACGCAGATCTAACGTATGATATGGAGTGTAATTAAATGTGTGCGAGTCATCAAAAATATATAGTTCTTCTCACGTTTACTGCTGATTCCCTTCCAGTCTCCAGAATGTGCGTACCAGTACGCATGCCTCAGAGTTTGCTTACGGGTACGCACACTTTCCCGTCAAGTTTGGTTTTTATAGATCACAACATTTGCGTGGAAAGTGGCGTACGCACGTTTCCAGCCCCGTTTTGTGCGTACGCAAGCTTTATAAATGAGGGCCCTGATCTGGAGACCACTGATGATCTGTGTGCAGATCTGAAAATAGCTTCTCAAGGAAGAGGTTAAAAGGCTCCGCAAATTTTTTGGCTGCATTGTGGATGTGATGGCAACTGTCCCCATCTATGTCCAGCAAAGTTGGGCAGAGTGAATGGCGGATCCTGGTCTCCAGACCTGACTTGCTCCCTCGCATGACACTGCACGAATCCATCATGATGCTCACCACATTTTGCCATGGAATGCCAATTTCAATGAAGAAGTCAGTGAGAGACTTTTCCAAGCTGGCAGCAGTCACTTTCTGGACTTCAAGAGAGCCAAGACGCTCTACGACCACCTTCTCCTTATCCTCATGGTAGTAGCTAACCAACATTGCAAGTACTTTCTTGTTGCTGTTACAGGTGCTTTCATCTATGTTAAGAGAAAAGGGACATCTATTTAGCTGATAAACTGTCCTTTCAGAGAAAGTACGTGCAAGGCCATTAACCATTTTGTATGTGGCTGCTGTGCGTGACAGTTTTAACTGTGCCAAAGCCATCTTGTCAAGTGCAAGAGTCTGGGCCAAATTAACAAGGACGGGAGCAATTGATAATGGAAGGGACTGCTCTGCAATGACTCCCAGAACCATAGCCTAAAAAGGGAAACAATGGAGTAAATTACACTAAACACATTCTCAGAGACCAATACGCTTTTGCTTCAAGAAAATAATATACTTAAAAGTTGTCTTCTACACTTTTGCATAGGCCTACAACACTTTCCCTTTATGCTTCCTTAACAACCTTGCCTACCTCTGCGTTAGCTATGCGATCAGATGTGGGCACAGGGGTCAGAATCTGCTCCCTTATCCTTTCAGGTCCTTGTGCTGGTGCTGGCCTTTCTTCTGTAAGGACCGGTGCCACACTACGTGTTGTGATAATGTCACGTAATTTTCGAACATGGCATTCAGTCTTGCAGTGTGCCACTAGTGCTTGGGACCCTCTGTTCGAATAATTGATCTCCCTCATGCATAGTGTACACCTGCCATGGCCTTTCTTGTCAATTTTTTTGATACAATGAGACAATGGGAAAATGTGTGTCTTTGTTTCAATAGTGGTTGAGATTTCCAACTTCAGCCAGTTCCAGTTCCAGCTGCACTTGCACCCTAAATCCACCTGCTTCACAGACAAAGCCTCATCCTCATTTAATTCCCTCATTCTGAAAATAACAGAAGAGGAAACAAAAAAACATCATACCATTTGAATTGTAACATTACTTTTACTTATATATAATTATAAATTATTGATAAGGTCTGAAACATGTGGGCCTAGTCCATGGTGAACCAAATTGCAAATTTTAAGTCCTAGTTAATTTCATTCAACATTTACTACCTGAATGGTTTTTACTTTACCTACATTAGATGGAATCTGACCCAAAGAGTCACTAAACAATAAAGCTTAATGCACAACAGTTTCGACCGCCTGTTTCATTCATCATTGACCTTGGGTGTCTTGAAAGGCGCAAGACCGGAAACCATAGCAACGCCGGTAAACAAACCCCAATCCCTGTGAGCTCCCCGCGCTATGGCCATCCGGAGGTGCACAGAGCTTTTGGCCGTGATATTATAAATACAATTATATTATATTATATACTATTATATGTAGTATATAATATACTATATATAAGCTTAGAGCTTAGGGTAAATATAAAGATCTGACGAGAAATTGACGTTGCTGCGCTGTCCTGCTCCTTCTTAATTGAAGGAGCAGGCAGAGAAAAGCTCTCTCCTGCTTGGCTTTCATTAAAATCAAATTTAAAATCCCCGATAGTGACAAGACCATCCATCCATTATGTCGCCGCCGGTCCAGAGATGTGTCAGGTGTGCGCGAGAGACATTACGGACACTTTTGTTACTGCCATGTATACAGTACATTCGGAACAGATCTATGCCGCATAGAAATCTATGCGGATCAGATGTGCCATGTAAACGCGGCTAGTGTTATCTCTAACTATGCAGGTCTATGCCCTAGCTAACATCAGCTCAAGTTAACTGATAATATCAGTTAACATCTTAGCACGTTAACACGTTAGCTAAGCATCTTAGCATCTTAACACGTTAGCATGGATGAAAATGACCAGTTGTCCGATGTTCAATACCAGGACATAAATCCCGAAAAGGCGGAGAGAAACGGGGAGATTTCCTGTGTGGCCATCAGTTTGATTGATATCGGCCTTCCTTAATTTTTTATCTTTATTTATGTATTTATTTAAAAAACGGGGACAGAGTTTTCATTTTATTTTCCCGGGGACAGGCAACCAAAAGCTGCGACTGTCCCCTGAAACCGGGGACGTCTGGTCACTCCATCATGGATACTTCCAAGACAATTAATATTCATGTTAAACTTTCAGCAAAAGACTGCAACCTTACCTTAAGCTCTCATTGTTTACTTTCAGAAACCGGTCGAAAATGTTGAAATTCCCGAGCCATTCAGGGGTAACGGTACATAGAAGCTCACGTTACAAATACTTCAGGTGCTGGTGAATCTTTCTTGTCTCTGTGATTGGACGGTAGTTCTGCAGAAGTGGTGTGGGCTACCGTAATGATTAATATACGGGCGCAAGCTCTATTTCTCCGCTTGATAGTTTTTGAATGATCTAGATAGCAGAAACGGTTAGTTACGGGAATGAGGAGTTCCGGCGCAAATTAGACCCCCCCCCCCCCCCCCCTCCTCGGATCTGCATGAACCACACAAGTGACCCATTTGGCCGTCAAAAAAGTGAGTCTCACTTAAAAAGTGAGCTGTTTGCATCCCTTGCAGCGGCAGCCTCAAATGATATAACAGTGTGAGAGCGGGTGTGAGACGCATGAGAGTGTGAGACGCGATGTCGGGAGCAGCATCTGGAGGTGAGGAGCAGCTTGTGCCTCGTAAGGGCTCCACTTCCATTGTGTGGAGGTTTTTTGGTTTCGCGGAAAGTGATGCTGACCAGAAGGCGGTACTGTGCAAAGAGTGCCGCAGAGTTGTGTCTGCGCCACAGGGCAATACAACAAACTTGTTCAATCACCTGAAAAAACACCACAAACCCAAATATGATGAATGCATGAAGGCCAAAGCTAACGCTGGCCCACAAAATCCCCGTCAGTGTTCAACGCCAGCCCAGGCAACAATAACGGCAACAATAACGGCAACCCTGACGTCACCGGCGTCGCCTCCACCTCTCAAAGACATGCAGAAATAACGGATGCCATAACGTTTTATTTGGCCAAAGTCATGTGTCCAATAAACACAGTGAACAACGAAGGCTTCAAAAGCATGGTCAAAACACTGGACAAGAAGTATGCGATCCCCTCGCGCAATTATTTTTCCAAAGTGGCATTACCTGCACTGTATGAAAAACGTTGGGGGGAAATAGAGAGGGAAATAACAGCCGTCGAGTATTTTGCAACTACGACTGACCTATGGTCCAGCAGAACAATGGAGCCGTACCTGTCCCTGACAATTCACTATATTGACGATGATTTTACAATGAAGAGTCGGTGCTTGCAGACGTCATTTTTCCCACAAGATCATACAGGAGAAGCTATAGCCGAGGGACTGCGGGAAGCACTGGCCTCATGGAGCCTGCAAGAGGAGAGACAAGTCTGCATCACCACAGATAATGGATCTATCGTCGTCAAGGCAGATTCTCTAAATAAATGGATGAGGCTTCAGTGCTTTGGCCATAGGCTCCATTTAGCAATTGGTGAGTAGGAATAAAAACGACAATTTAAAAAAAGTACACATACCGTAGATGACCAAATAATCGCCCGCGTGCAAATACGCGCCTGTGCTCTAATAGCCGCCGGGGGTCCGACCTCATTTTGCATAATAAACGCCGGTTCAATTAAACGCCCGGGCGACTACCGGTAATAACACTGTATTTGCATTGTATTGTGTACAGTATCGTTCATACTGCTCTGATCAGCTCCGTGTGTCGCCGTTACACAGACAAACTGTCTTTGTATACGGTATATTGTCAATAAAGATGTGGTGGGGAAGTAGACGCGGGAATAAAGTACCGGTACGTAAACAAAGAAGAAGAGAGAGGCTGCGGAAAACATACGAAAGGAGGGAAAGTGCACGCGAGCCAAAGATCAACACAAGAACATGGAGCAAAACGAGCAGGAGTTAGAGGAGAGACAAGAGGAGAGGGGGGGAAATGTTAGAAAGAAGAAAAAGAGACAATTTGACATGAAATTCAAGTTAGCAGTTGTGAAATATGCAGAGCAGAATTCTGGAGAGGCGGCGGCCAGAAAATTTGATGTGGATCCAAAACGTGCCTGTGAATGGAGACAAAAAAAAAGTGAGCTGGCTGCGCAAGCGGTGGTTGATGGCAAGCGGGCTCGCTTGTCAGGTGGAGGGAGGAAGAAAATTAGTGAGGAACTTGAGGCTAACCTGTGTCGGTGGATACACCACACTCGTGGACGAGACCTGCGAGTCTCCCGCAAGATGATCCGTGTCAAAGCCAAGGAGTTGTATGCGTCCGCGACTGATAGGACAGATGGGGATGTGTTCAAAGCAACGACCGGATGGCTTCGTCGGTTCCTCAAACGTAATAATTTTACTCTCAGGAGGAGAACAACTGTCGCTCAGAAGGACGCTCCCGTCCAAAAGCTGGTCAACTTTATTGTTTTCACCACTCGCCAGACACAGAGCAAGAAGATACAAACTAAGAATATCATCGCCATGGACGAGACAGCTGTGTGGTTTGACATGGTGGGCAGCAGTACAATAAATGAGAGAGGGGCTCGCACTGTCACGCTGAAGACCACCGGACACGAAAAGGCGCGCGTCACGGTGGCCCTGGCAGCCAAAGCAGATGGGACAAAGCTTAAGCCTTTCATCGTGTTCAAAGGAGCCATCCGCGATGTAAAGGCCATGCAAAATATCCCCGGAGCCGTCATAACTTCCTCCAAGAATGGGTGGTTCAATGACGACCTGACAGCTGAATGGCTCCAGAAGGTGGTGGGTAAATTCAGCTTCGGACCAAGGCTGCTGGCATGGGATTCATACCGCTGCCATATCAGCGTGGCCACGAAGACAGCGCTGAGAGGGTACAATCTTACCATGGCAGTAATACCAGGAGGTTGCACTAAGTACATTCAGGCCCCTGACGTGGTATGGAACGCCCCCTTCAAAGCGCACCTCCGCGACTTCTATGACAGCTGGATGGCAGGTGATAGCGACAAGACCTACACCAAGTCAGGGAACCTCAGAGCCCCCTCTCGCCGCCTTCTGGTTGACTGGGTCCTGAGAGCCTGGGACGCTCTGGATAAGGACACTTTGATCAACTCATTCAAGGTAATGCGCGTGTGTGTGTGTCTCGGTGCGTCCAGGTGTGTGTGTGTTGATTGTGTGCTGATTGCTGTTTATTGGTATCCCAGGTGTGTGGGCTGACGGTGGCGGCTGATGGAAGTGAAGATGATGCGATTCATTGCTTGAGGGAGGGACAGCCATGCCAGCCAGGGAGAGAGCTACTAGTGAGGGCCAGAGAGCAGGCTGCTGTGGCAGCTGAGGAAGAGGAGGAGAGCGATGAGGATCAGCAGTTCCTCAATGAGCTTGTGAGTGAGGACGATGATTATGAGGGGGATGAAGAGGAGGGGTTGGAGCAGGAGGAGGAAGGGGGGGAAGAGGAGGTGGTGGAGGATGAGGATGATGATGAGTGGAGTTACCGGTAGGCCTATTGCTGTGCTGTTTTGATGGTGATGAGGTTGTTTTTTACTGGTACCATAATTAATTGTATTTGCACTGTTTTATTTACCAAAAGCATTAACTTTGTTTTATTTCAAAGGTAGAGTGCCTGATTTATTTTTATTACCAGTGTATTGTGTTTTATTTCAATTGTTGCTGGTGCACTTTTGACCTACAGTACTTGTATTTTACAATTTGTTGTTTGGATGGTGGTGGTGGAGTTGCTCATGCTTACCTGGTAGTTAAGTTGTGTTACAATTTGTATGGTAACTAGGGATGTAACGATGCATCGTGACACGATCAAAAATCGGTACAAATGCGTAACGATGCGCACCGGTTGACAGAAAAAAATGAATCGCGAATGCTATTTTTAGAAATAGGTTACGTTATCTTAAAAAAAAAGTCACTGGTTGGTGATTTATTTGTTCGACGTCAAGTCACCTAACTTACGTCACTACGTAGGTACGGGGCACAGAACGAGGGAAGACATGGCGACGGTAGGCAACAACTTTGAAAAATAGTGGATGCACCAAGTGGCTTCAGACGCGACCTCTTTTGGAGTCACATACTGGGGCTAACATAGCTGACGTGCTAAAGCAGGCGGTGGCAGAATGGCAGCTGGGAAGGCAACAACAAGGTATCGCTGTAGTCACCGACAATGCAAGAAACATGGATGTGGCAGTGAGGGAAACCGGGCTGGCACCGCACATCAAGTGTTTCGCCCACACTTTAAATTTAGCCACTCAGGCTAGTTTGAGTGTGCCGCGCGTCGCGCGCTTGCTGGGTCGGATCCGACGGATTGTGAACTTTTTCCACAGGAGCCCGACAGCCACAGCTGTGTTGGCTGCGAAGCAAAAACTACTGCTCGGCCCGGCGGACAAGCACAAGCTAATTGTGGACGTTACCACACGCTGGAATAGCAGCCTGGACATGTTGGAACGATATCTCGACCTGCAACCGGCTGTGGCTGCTGCTCTGCTTAGCCCAGAAGTGCGTCGTAACGCTCGTGAAATCGACACACTGGACAACTAGGACATCTGTGATGCCGAGGTCTCCACCGTGCTAAGTGATGAACACAAGCTAGTCTTAGTTTATTTGAAGAGATTTTATGTTTTGATATTATTATTTTGATGTGGGATTTGTTTTTAAAAATCCAGTTATTCTTTGTTATTTAAGTGAATAACTACTTCAGTTGCACTTTTTTTTATAAGACACAAAAACAGTGTTTAACAGTGTTTCTGTAAAGAAAGGACCTCTTTTCTTGGTCAAGATTGTATATTCTTTTCTTATTTAAGATATTGAATTACACCAGTTACACCATGACCATTTAAGTTGCACTTTTTATAACATGACAAAAACTGTGTTACAGTTTCTGTACATTTCTGTAAAAAAAGCACCTCTAAGATTGTTTTCCGAGAAATAAAAGATCATTTTATGTGGTCATAATTTGTCAGTAGCTCATTTTGATTAAAAAAGAAAATCGTGGGAAAATCGTATCGTGAACAAAAAATCGTGAACCATATCGAATCGTGAGTTGAGTGTATCGTTACATCCCTAATGGTAACACAGTTGTGTTGTGTACAGTGTGTACAATTTTAGTTCCAGTGGTACTACGGTGATCTCATATGTTCTTTGTAAGTAATGGTCTGGTGCTGCTCATTGCAAAAATAAATTGTAGCCTGGTGCAAATACCCGCCTGGTTCTTATAAACGCCTGGGGTCCAAGTCGATTTAGCGTATTAAACACCCGGGCTACTAAATGGTCATCTACGGTAATTGAATGGTACTGTGCTAATATGATGGAGTTTGGTCATCAAATGTGTAGGCATTTTATATTGCTTTACCAGATAAAATAACAGACACATATATAAATAAATAAATAAATAAACAAGTGATTGAAATAAAACATCTGTATCTTAACTGACCAAAATTTTATTGTGTGTGTGTTAAGGTGATTTGTATCTATTTATGTACAGTTTTTAGCCTTTTATTTCATGTGATGTTGGGACAAACTAATTTCCCTCCTCTGGGATCAATAAAGTTCAATTCAATTCAATCCAATCTTAAAACAACACATGAAAATAAAAGATTTAAAAGGAAAATGTATGCAAGGTTTTGTTTTGTTTTAATTATGAATCTCATTTTCTTTTACAGAGAATGCAATGAAAGATCCTCGGATTGACCGTGCAGTAGGGATCTGCAAAAAACTTGTGAGCAGTTTCTCCTACAGCTGGAGGCGTAAAAAGGAGCTAGCACGGGCTCAAAAGGAGCTGAAGCTTCCAGAACATGGGCTGAAGACAGAATGCCCCACAAGGTGGGGGTCAAGACAGGGAATGATAGAAAGAGTCCTGGAGCAGCAGAGGGCCATCTCTCAAGTCTTGTCTTCTGACAGAAAGTCCAGACATCTCATCCCATCATGGCAGGACACTGAGATCCTCGAAGCCATCCACAAATCCCTCCACCCTTTGACTGAGTTTACAGATGCACTGTCCAGTGAGAAGTATGTCAGTGTTTCCTTTGTGAAGCCAGTCCTCCATCTCTTCAGTTCCTCCATCCTCAAAGTGAACGATGATGATTCAGAGCTCACAAACACCATCAGGAAAAAAATCCTAACTTACCTGGAGGAAAAATACAAGGATCTCGAGACACAAAAGCTGCTCGACATGGCTTCTGCTCTGGATCCCCGTTTCAAGCTGCGATACGCAAGTGAGGACAGGGTAGAACCAATCCAAGCCAGACTTGTGTCTGAGATGGCTGCATCTGTGAGCATGGTAAGTAATAATTGTAGATACTAGTCATAAATACACTATTTATTATAAATTCAAGAAACTAAGTGGATTGAAATGTGCTAAAAAGTAATTAATGTGTTGTAATCTACATTCTGAATGTGGATGTCAATTTCATTTGAATTTGTTATTCATATTTTATTTACCATGCACTTTTCAAGGAGCAGGGCCCAAGTGATGGTGGGACTGCAGACAGGGCAGAGGATACACCCAGCACATCCAAGAAAAAGAAGACCTTGGGGAGCTTCTTCAAGGTCACTGAGAGAGCCAGCCCAGCTCATCCTCCTCACCAAGCTGTAGCCTCTGAGCTTCAGTCCTACCTGCAGTTTGCTGACCTTGATAGTGAGGAGAACCCACTGGACTGGTGGAGGGAACATCAGCGAGTCTACCCCCGACTGTCAAAGCTGGCCAAAAAATATTTGAGCATACCTGCAACAAGTGCCCCTTCCGAGAAGGTCTTCAGCACTGGGGGAAACATAGTGACCTGCCTTCGGTCGTCTCTGAAACCAGAAAGTGTTGACAGGCTGGTGTTTCTGGCCAAAAATCTGTAGGCCTGTACTACAGTAGTATGTTCCTGTTCCTTGTAGTATGTGCCTTTTCTGCATAGGCTTAATTTTTTCCATTTGTTTGCACTTTATGATTGCACTTTGCAATGGCGTATTTAATTTTTGCCCTTTATCTTGGGTAAATTTTATTTTATTATTTATGATTATTTTAAGTTTCAATTGTGAAGATTTGTCCACATAATGTTTCTTAAAAAAAGTGCAATAAAAAGACATGTTTTACCGAACATAATGAATAATCGTGATTAATAATCGTGATTACAATATTGATCAAAATAATCGTGATTATCATTTTGGCCATAATCGTGCAGCCCTAGCCTATATAGTGAGAAATAAACTAGTTTTGTTGTACATCAGTTTTCTGTAAATGTATGTATTTTGAGCTTAAAGGGGAAATCCAGTGTAGATTGATAGCCTTATTGTTGGAGGTCACTGTGTGCTGTCCATGAGAAAAAGAACAACACAATTTGGCATAGTTAAAGTATATATATATATATATATTACATTTTTTGATTATTGTTTCAGATTCGCAAATTGGCCTTTGAAGTCGCTTGCTTTTATGGCCTGGCTTTTCCAAAGAAGTGGGGGGACAGTCGCATGGCCGGAAAGAGTTGGTTCACTAACTTCATGCGAAGGCATCAAAGCCTTTCAATCCGGAAGCCTCAGGCCACGAGTTTGCATCGGAATTCGAATTTCAACAGAATCAATGTGGACTAATTTTTCAAGAAGCTGGCCAGTGTGTACACCAGGCACTTCCTACAGGCTAAGGATGTGTGGAACATGGATGAGACCGGGCTGGTCACAGTCCAAAAGCCGGGCTTCATGGTGGCCTCCAAGGGAGTGAGAAGAGTGGGGGCAGTCACCTCTGGGGAGAGAGGAACCCTGGTCACCATGGCACTGGCAGGTAATGCCCTGGGGAACATCATCCCCCCCCATTTCGTCTTTCCCCGCAAGAGGTTCCTGCCACACTTCATCGCTGGCGGTCCAGAGGGGTCAATAGGAACAGCAAATGGCAGTGGTTGGATGCAGGAGGATGATTTCCTGGAGTTCCTAAAGCACTTCATCAACCACACCAGGCCCACTGAGGAAAAGAAGGTCCTTTTACTTCTCGATAATCACTCCTCCCATATCTCAATGAAAGCCATTGACCTTTGCCGTGCAAGTGGTGTGGTCATGCTATCCTTCCCACCACATTGTACGCACCACCTTCAACCCCTGGACAAGGCTGTGTATGGGCCTCTGAAGAGGTATCTTAATGGGGAGATGGACAGGTGGCACCGTCAGAACCCAGGCAAGTCAATCACCATCTATGACCTTCCAAGTCTCCTGAATAATATCTTGCTGCGTGGAGCATCGCCACAGAATGTTCAGGCTGGCTTCTCTTCCACTGGCATCTGGCCATACAATCCAGATGTCTTTAAGGAAGCTGACTTTGCCCCTGCTTTAGTAACTGACAGGCCGAACCCAGAAAGCCAGGCTGCCCTCACTACAGCCGGGCCATCCACGCTGGCCACCCTTCCACCTGGGTTGTCCCCTCCTGCCCTCACTACAGCCGGGCCATCCACGCTGGCCACCCCTTCCACCTGGGTTGTCCCCTCCTGCCCTCACTACAGCCGGGCCATCCACGCTGGCCACCCTTCCACCTGGGTTGTCCCCTCCTGCCCTCACTACAGCCGGGCCATCCACGCTGGCCACCCTTCCACCTGGGTTGTCCCCTACTGCCCTCACTACAGCCGGGCCATCCATGCTTGCCACTAGTGCATCTCAGTGGTCCCTCACAGAGGGTGACCTTTCACCTCTTTTCCCTATCCCTACTGAGCTTCCCAAACATATTTTTTCTGTCAGCTCTGATGGTGTCCCAGAAGTCACTCTGACCCTGGTTCCTATATCTTTAGAAGAGGAAGTCGTTTCTACCCAAGTAAGAAAAAATATATTTACTATATATATATTTTTTTTTTGGTAATGTATTGACTGCCACATTCTGAAAGTAAAATATTCATGAGTGTGTGTGTGTTTGTTTTTCTATCCTGGTGGGGTCCATGACCTGACATATCACTCACGCCATGGGGACCAATTTTTCTCGTGGGGACCGAGCACTGGTCCCCACGGGCACGAGCATTGCAATCAATAGAAAACAGCCTGCTGATAAGCCTGGTGCAGTTTTCTTGAAAAAAAAAAAGGACCTCATGGGGTTGACTTTCACAACTTTGTGTGTGCCCCAGTGGTCATAGATGGTATTGCGGTGTGTGAGTTGCACCTGTGGGGTCATTTTCCTGACAAAGTGTGTTACTGTGTATATCATGTAAACTTCACATTTTATGAATATTATTACAGTCTGTGCATTTTAATGTGACCAGAATTTTATATTATCAAATTAAATTTCCTAAAATCAATGCGGGAACCCATTTAATCATTAAACTTCCTTTCAAAGTGGTTTTATTCTTTGGAAGAAACTGATGATGACATATTTGTTGGCCTGAAGTACACAAAAAATATAAATGAATAACTATAAATAATTGTTTGTAAGTAAGTAAAAGGTCTATTTATGTATTGGTAAAACTGGCCTAAAGTAATAATTAACAAGAGTCAAAATACTAAGGAGGAAAGAAGAAATGTGAGGAATGCATCAGTACTACAGAGATTTCAGCCACAACCACCATAAACTTGATTTTGGACTAGATTTGTTTTTAGTTCTTGATTTTATTTA
Source organism: Eutrigla gurnardus (assembly GCF_963514095.1). Taxonomy (NCBI): domain Eukaryota; kingdom Metazoa; phylum Chordata; class Actinopteri; order Perciformes; family Triglidae; genus Eutrigla; species Eutrigla gurnardus. The sequence goes on from NC_139918.1 coordinate 12,953,221, forward strand.
GTTAAGGTTTTTTCTGTTATAATTGATACTACTGGTGTCCAAGTAGAGGTAAGATCTTAAGCCCGAGCCCGAGCTCGAGCCCGACCCGACCCGAATTTCGGGTCGGGTCGGGTATAAAATGTCAATCATTACGTTCGGGTCGGGTCGGGCCGGGCTTCTCTCTCGCTGACTTTTTTTTTTAATTTTTTTAATTTTTTTTTATTTATTTATTTATTTATTTTTAATATATGTTTATAGAAATGTATAAACGATGTGTGGAGAATAAGATACTAAACTGAGGAATACTTGTTATAAAATAAATAATTAGGGAAAAAAAAACAGAGAGGGCGCTGTAATTGCTATTTAACTAAACGGGACAGGAGCCGCAGCACAGACAGAGCCACTGGTGCATGCTTTGCGCACGTGAACACGGCCCTCTCAATAATCTTTCCTGGCCTCCGCAAGACAAGTCCGCAATTGACCTGTCCTGGTGTAATGTATCACCAATATGGAGCAGCGCCAGAAAGAAGTCAAGGACAAACTACAGACAGGGGAACTCAAAAGGCAAACACGCACCGGTAAGAGTGACGTTTGGAAAAGCTTCAAATTGATTGTTGACAATGCTACAGATACTTGCGTTGGCTTCGCTGAATGTAGTCAATGTGGCGCTTTGCTTTCATACGAGAGCAAAAAGACTGGCACCTCGGCGCTGAGCAGGCATTTAAACAACTGTGCTGGTAAAGGTGTAAGTGATGATAGTCAAAAATCTATGTTATCATTTGTCCAAAAGACCGCCCCTCTACGCGCTAAGCAGGCCATCACGGACAAGTGCATGGATTTTTGTTGTCAGGACCTTAGACCATTTTCTGTAGTTAATGGTGAAGGTTTCAAAGGTCTGGCCCAAGAACTGATTAATGTTGGGTCAACTTTTGGCCGCGTACCTGTGGACTCAGTCCTGCCCCACTACACCACAATATCAAAGGCCTGCACCGAGAAGGCTGAGGAAAAAAGGAGCGTGTTCATTGAGCGGGTTAAGACAGCTCTAGCAAGTGGATGTGACGTCGCCATGAGCACTGATATGTGGACGGATGATTACAGGAAGATGAGTTATATTGCAATAACTTGTCACTTTACTGAAACGGACTTCAACTTGGTTGGAAAAACCCTCACCACTGCTGTATTTCCAGCAGAAGACGCCAAAACGGGGAAGAATATAAGAAGAGAACTGGTCCGGCTTCTGGTGAATAGATTTGGTTTGGAACCTTCATCTTTATCCAGAATAGTGTGGGTTACAGATCAGGGCAGTAACATTGTGAAAGCTTTGGAGCCTTACAAGCGCCTCTCCTGCCTTGACCATTTGATCAACACTGTACCATGGGCTGGACAAGAACGCACTGTCTGCAAACGCACCAGACATTGGAGAAACCATTAGTGCAGCCAAGAGTGTTGTCCGTTTCATCAAGCAATCTGGTTTGGCAGCACAACTATCAAAAACAGTGCTTCAGATGGGTGAAACCAGATTCAGCACCGTTTACTTGACGCTCAAGTCTGTGCACGAGATATATAACGAGTTGTGTGAAAAGCTGGAGTCACGCGGAGAGGAGGGGCGCATGGACAACATTGCGCCAGATCTGTTAGATTTTTTGATCTCCTTTCTAGAGCCTTTCTATGCAGCACAACGAGAACTGGAAGGAGACAAATATACCACACTGAATCTAGTTTGCCTCTGGAATGAGAAGCTAAAAAAGCACTGCCAACCCAGTTCTGCGGATAATCATCAGCAGGCGTTTGTGCGCCACAGGCATTCTGAGTTTTTGGATCAAAAGATCAAAATACAGATGTTGCACAAAGCTGCACTGTTCCTGTGGCCTATCTTCAACAAACTCAAAATGATGACACCAACAGAGGTTTCAGAGGTGCATGCACATGTCCGCACACTCCTGGAAGAAGAAGATAAAGGAGGAGAAGAAGCCACCACTTCAACTTTTGAAAACGAGGAGGAGGAGGAGGCGGAGGCGCACACCAGCACCCTTTCTCCACCTGCCACTGCAGCAAAACGAAAAAGGAGTTCTTTTTTCGCTGAGTGGGAAAACGCAGATGATGGCGATGATGTTCCTGTTCAAGACGAGGTTAACCTGTACATTAGTCAAAGACATGCCATGGCTGATGACCGAGATTTGCTTGGCTGGTGGAGAATAAACTCCAATATATACCCGAAGCTTGCCAAGTTGGCAAGATCCGTGTTGTGCATACCCGCAAGCAGCAGCAGCAGTGAGCGAGTTTTTAGCGCAGCTGGCCGCACAATAGATCAGCGGAGAACTTCACTGAAACCTGGCACAGTGGACGCGATCTTGTTCCTGCATGACGACCACAAAATATAAACAACGTAAGTAATATCCTACTGTTCAAATCGCCATTTTAATTATTGTCTGAGGCTTTAATTATTTCCCTTATTTCACAGGAATAAAGAGCAGGACGTCACACACGAGACCACAACAGCCTGCTTGGGCCAATGTGCATGGAGATCTTTAAAGGTTATGAGGGTTAAAGCAACAACTTTGCAATGGTCGATATTATTGTACAGATACGACGGATAAAAAAAGGACAGTAATTCAAAACACAAAAAGTGATTAATCGAGCCGTGATGAATGTTCCTACTCAGCACCATTTCCTCCTGGAAATCTATATTTGCAGTGAGAAGAACTAGGTCTTTAGGTGGAACAATGGCTCGTTGGCCACATGAGGCGAGTTGTCACCAGTTTGTCAACGTATGTAACGAATATTTGTTCATGTTTGACATTTATTGTATTATACATTCACTAAGCTTTTGCTTTTTATTTAAACATGATAGTGTTTTTCTTGTTTGAGTTATTTGTAATTATTTGTAGGCTTATCTTAAGCATGTGTAACTTTGTTTGGTTAAGTTAACATTATTTTTGTTCTTATTTATTTAAATTCGTAACGTTGTATTTTATCTAGCTTGCTTATTTATATATTATGTTAAATTACTCTTTACAGCAGGCCTGTTCTCACGTTAGTGTGATTTTTTTATTCAAAAAGCGTGTTCCTGAAAATGTTCCTATTTATTTTGTTTCAATGCTTCAAAGCAGGTTGTTTTTTGTGTGTTCTGATGCAAATCGTTAAAATAAAGAATGTTATTCTTCATTTATTATCTAGTTTATAGATTTATTGTATTTCTGTGTTCTTGCTTTCCGATCATTTCATTAGATTTTCCATTTTCAGACCAAATTAAAGATAAAGAAAATTAAAGCTTTTATTTTAAATTTCGTTTAAACAAAACTATAGAAATAACAATTTCATATATATATTCACATTTATTTGCATTATTCTATTTAAATGTCTATTATCCACCCCGTCATTGCTCTTCTTTGTCTCTCTGCGCGCTCTCTCTCTCTCCCTCTCCCCGTCTCGTCTCTCTCTCTGCGCTCTCTCTCTCTCCCTCTCCCCGTCTCTCTCTCTGCGCTCTCTCTCTCTCTCTCTCTCTCTCTCTCTCTCTCTCTCTTAAAGTGCCGCGCTAGATTCTTAAGGACGTACTCTGAGTCCTCACAAATAAAATAGGAAATTTCGGGTTTGGTTCGGGCTCGGGCCTGCAAATCAAGTTAATTGCTCGGGTTCGGGCCGGGTCGGGCTTTAATCCCGCGGGCCTGGGTCGGGTCGGGCTGGATTTTTTAGGCCCGATCTTACCTCTATGTCCAAGTATGTACTATGTGTAAATTTGTGTTTAATTTTTGCTCTCCTATTAATAATAATATTTGAAGTCTGTTATAACATGTGAGATATACACATGATATATCAATGATATATCAATGATATACCAATACTGACTGATATGAAAAAAAATATTGATAAAATTTGCTGCTATATCACCCAGCTCTAATACATAGTAAACTGTAAAACTGTAAACTGTAAGTCCAGTCCAAGTGTTTCAAGTTGAGACTTCTGAGGGAAGAGATAATGGCCAGATAGAGGCCAGCAATGGTACACTGAACCCCACAAGAGACACAAAAGATCCCCAGTACTTGGGATGACTATGTTTTAAAATGTTGAATGCAATGATCAGATACTAAGCCTAACAAACCTTTAAGGGAGGCACCTCAATCACAGATATGGGTTAATGCTATGAAAGAGGAAATGGGTCCACTCAGGGAGAATGTGTCATGGTCTGGGCTCAGTGTCCCTCGGCTGCCCTTCTCCATCAGTCCACCAGATATCCTCAGACGTTGTCCCTGTTTGTTTAGACTGGATTGAGTGGGATAAATTTTATTTTGAGTTGTATCTTTAGAAGTAGTAAATCTTTGTTTTCACTTCGGTCTAAGCTCACACAGCCTATACATTATACTTAGTCTCAGTGATGAGAATTGTGTTTTCTGTTTGTTTCTGTGTCCCTACTCTGTTTCCCTCCAGACCTGCCCTGCATCTGCTTTGTTAACCCATCCCTGTGTTTTCCCCAGCCAATCAGTTCCTGTTCTCCTGCTTCCTCACCACATTCCCCCCACCAGAGTTTCCCTGTCCATCTCTCCACCTGCACCTCATCTCCTTGTTAGTTCAGTTTGTACTTAAGTCCTGTTTTTGAGTTCAGTCCTGTTGGATCATCTGTTCTGCGCTACTCTGTTTGCCTGCACTCCTGAGTCCTGTTCCTGAGTTGAACAAATAAAGATTAATTGTTCAGTTCCTGTTGCCTGCAATCTCCTGCTTTAAGGTCCACCTGCTCAACTCCACCGTTATAGAATGACACATTCCCATTAAACCCAAGTTTAAGCTGAGGTTAAAAACTGACTGGAGGGTCAATTGGTCTACGCAATGAAAACAATTCACGTGGAACTGAAGGTTATAGCAAGTATATACAGTCATAAAAAACTATTATCCGCTTCTATGCACAATATATACTGTATTACCTCTCACTGCCTGTTGGCCTCTACATCCTATCAGACCTGAACGTACTTGCATTGTTCTCTCCTTACTAGATTATCAAAAGTAAACAGAAGAGGAGTTATACATAAAACCTAATACAAATCAACACAACCACCGCAATAGTACACCAAAATAGGAGAATTAAATGTGGACTCCAACGCCCGCACTGCAGTCGGACTGTTACTAAGTACCAGGGGTGGAAGAAGTATTCAGGTCCCATACTTAAGTAAGTGTACTAGCCTAATACCACACTGTGAAAATACTCCACTACAAATCTTGCATTCAAAACCTTACTTAAGTAAAAGTATGTATTATCAGCTAAATTTACTTAACGTTTCAAAAGTAAAAGTACACACTATGCAGAAAACCCTAACCCTAACCCTGTCAGTGTTTTACTATTACATATGATGTTTCTGGATTAATATTACTGCTGCATTAATGTGCATTTTACTGCTGTAGTTATTTAAGTTTGTGCTAATTTTAACTACTTTAATATACTGCTGGTTAGTTTAATCTACAGTAATGTATCATACTCTATAAGATCATCATATGTTTGTAGCGTTGCTGTCCTGAGGCAACAAGCTCAGAAAAAGGCCTGTTTTCAGCTTTGTGACAGTGCATCTTCCAGTTAATCCAAGTGTGTTTTTTAAATAGTTTATTTAGCTTAAGAAATAGGACAATTTTCTCAACCCATGGAGGAACATTTAATCCTTCAGTTTATCAGAAAAATTCAAATTCAAAATCGCCAAATTTGGAGATGCATGGATTTCACTGGACAGGAAGTGTATGAAAAATGTTAACATTAATTTGAGTGAGTAACTAGTAACTAAAGACAAATGTAGTGGAGTAAAAAGTACAACATTTGCCTATGAGATGTAGTGGAGTAGAAATAAGAAGTTGCATAAAATGGAAATACTCAAGTAAAGTGCAAGTACCTTAAATGTGTACTTAAGTACAGTACTTGAGTAAATATACTTAGTTACATTCCCCAACTATTAAGTGCAAAACATTTCAAAATACAATCACAACAGCAGGTACAGTCAACGCCTCTGTCAGACCACCAACAAACAAACAAACGGAAATTTGAAGCAACTCACCTATGAAGCCTTAAAGTAATCCACTAATCAAAAATATTCCAACAAAAAGGGTCTTGTTACATTGGCAAAGGTCCAGACAATCCAATCCAGTGAAATATTTAGTCCAAATACCCACAAACTCATTTTGCATCATTTGAAATTGGCCGGCAGATGCGCATAATCTATGTATTCTCCATCATATTCTCCATCAATTAGCATGTTAGCATTAGCGATAGCTTGGTATGAAAATGGTGACTGCATTCTGAGCTTTCGATTGACACCTCACTCGATCCAATAGGAGCTTCTATATCCTGTCCACAGCCTGAAAATGGCCAATGAGCATCTGCGTTGACAGAAAGTGCCTGCCCCACTGATGACTGCTGTTTGGTAAAGCCAGTGAAATTACGAAAATGACCATATGCAGTTTCAATGGGTTTTATAAAGCCACAACAAGGAAAATATGTAAATTGAAATAGTTTGCCGTGTGTTGCTTTTTATATAGACTACTTTTCCACCATATCACCTGTTTTGACTCTATATGCACAAAGTTAAGTTTCAAGAAGGGGAAAAGCATTATAAAGTATCTATGCTTCAGATACTCTGCAGCTGGGGTAATTTGAAGTCTCCAAATGGCCTTTTTTTTTTGGAAAATGCCTAAGCATAATCTTAGAAAGAAAAAGGTCTTCTATAGGCATCCGTTTGCAAAAAAATATTCAGCCTGAAATAAAAACCTTCTACTTCAGTGTGTTCAAACTTCTATTACTCAGTGCCTGAAGCACACGATTCTGACTGTTGAGGGAAAACCCTCAGTGTTACCTTTGAAAAGAGACCAAAACCATGCATGTACTCCAAATGGTTCAAGAACAGCTTTCAATTTACTTTGGGTATGCCTGGGATAGGTGTTCTGGCTAATTTTACAGGAATGTAAGAGGTTTACATTAGATCTTTGTCATCTAAAGCTGTATTAGTAAACAATCTAATATCAGACCATCATATTTTTTGTCTTAACATTTAATTGGCATTAAAGGAACTGCATTTAACTGGTTTAAATCCTATTTATCAGATCGATTTCAGTTTGCACATGTTAACAATGAATCCTCCATGTGTGCAAAAGTTAGACAAGGAGTTCCACAAGGTTCTGTGCTTGGACCAATACTATTCACCTTATATATGCTTCCTTTAGGAAATATTATTAGCAAAACACTCCATACATTTTTGTAACCTCGCTAACCAGACTATAAGGATTAAGGACCCAAGGTAACATCTGATCAGTTAGCTGGACTGTGGACCAGTGTCTAGGTTCGTGGAGGCAAATGCTGTGCTGTGCAATAGTCAGAAAGGAGTAACACAGACTAGTAGATGAGCTTAAGTTAAACACCTTGTATTAGAATAACTTTTAGAAAGAACATAGAAAAAAAATAAATGTTTACAACTTAGTGGCCGGCATATCTATCTGTCCACCTTATTCCTGGGGTCATTGCTGTAGAAACGATTATGGGTGCAACTTCCGGTTCTCACCAGAAGTAGCAGTGAGCCATTGTTTGCTAGCGGTTTTCGTTTCCCGTAGCGGTTTATTTGGAAGTTTACTGTTTTCTTTTCTAAACAATGATCAGCTCGGGTGGCGTTTAAAAATGTCCTTGCGCAGCTCGGGAACATGTTGCGCTGTTCGCAGTTGTACTAATAACCAGACGAAAAAACTTAAAAATGACGGCTGTAAAAATGTATCAGATAAATGTTTTTTTCAACTTTTTTTGCTCAGATCTTTCAATCAACTTTTGAAGTCCTTATCAAAACTACTAAATATTATATATATATATATATATATATATATATATATATATATATATTATTGCTGGGCAAGTTAACTCGTTATTATCGCGTTAAATCAATTAATTAACGCTGACAATTATTTTATCGTGCATTAGCGCAGGTTTCATTATTTCTTTTATTATTGTAAAAGTCTGTTGCTCATAGGCTTTTATTTTGGAAAAGTATGTTGCTGACTGCTGCGGAACCGGAAAAGAAAAGAACTGGCAGATAAACATACACACATGGAGAAGGGTACGGAACTTTTACATGGCCATTTTCATTTTAAAGTTCTTCCAGACAGCGGAGTCGACAGAACCAAAGTAATTTGTAGCCACTGCCAAGTTGAATTTTCGTATCACCGGAGTACTTCCAGTCCAAAATATCACCTAAATGCAAAACACACAGTTGATACCAGCAAATCATTCAACGAAACGGACAGTGGAGCGAGGCTTCGGCAGACCACGTTAGATGCAGCGTGTGGGAGAAGTATAGATAAACAAAGACTAGAGAAGCTAACAAATGCCATAGCGAAGTGGATAGCTACAGACTGCAGGCCGATTAGTGCTGTGGAAGACATCGGTCTGAGGAACATTCTGAGAATCGCAACTAATGACGGCAGGTATGAGATGCCCTCAAGGCGCACCATCACGCGAAGAATACACGAGTTGTATGAAAAGGAGAGGACTGCAAAAGCAACAACTTTACAACGTGCACCCGCTGTTGCACTCACTGGGGACTACTGGACATCACTCGATAACCATAATTACCTCGGAGTTACAGTGCATTATATTGATGAAAAGTGGACTCTGCATTCCCATTCTCTTACTGTGATGAAAACAGACGAGAGACATTATGCTGAAACGTGTGTGGGACACTTTACTGAAATTGCACAGCAGTGGAATGTGTCAAATAAAGTCACCACAGTTAGCACAGATATATGATCGCTGCTGCAAGACAACTGCCTTTTGATCACGTCCCGTTTCGCGCACAGTCTCCAGAGTTCTGTCACAGTATCTCTGCATAACAGTGCGTTTGACAATGTCCTGGCCAAGTGCAGAAAAGTCGTGGGGCACTTTAAACATAATCCAGCAAGTGCAGCAGAATTAGAGCAACAAGTTGAATAGGACAGAAGAAGGAGTCGCTTATGCAAGACGTTCCAACCAGATGGAATTCAACTCTGGACATGATAAAAAGCATCCGCAGAAACGAACAGCCCCTGAGGGACGTCTTCACCACAAACACCAAGATTGTCATGCCAACTACAGCTGAAATGGAGAAATTGCAGAGGTTGGAAATGCTACTGGAGCCTTGCAGGTATGTTTTACATCATATTTCTCACTATCCTGTATGAGTGCATGTAAGAGAGAAATAGTGTAAATGTGTACATGCAGCATGAATATGTAGAGGATATTTTTTGTGTATAAGTGAATACAGTTAAATTTATTTTTGACTAAAGTGGAGTTGATTTTCTGTTGCAGGTATTTCTCGTGCTCTGTGGCTCTGCCTGCTTTTTGCCATCTCTCCCGGGTGATGGAGAGCTCAGATGATGACCCTGCCTACGTGGCCAAGTTCAAGTCTACATTCAGAAAAGACCTGGAGACACGCAAGGGAAATGCCAACATTGCATATCTGAAGATTGCTACTGCATTGGATCCTAGATTCAAGGACCTCAAGTGTATACCGAGAGCTGAGAGGAGTGAGGTGTGGGCCTCAGTCACCAACTTAGTCAAGGAACAGAGGGTTATTGCAGAGAAACCTACAGAAGAAAAAACCTCAGAGCCACCAAAGAAAAGGTTAACCCTATTGGCTGCTTCATCTGAGTCTGATTCTGAACAGGAAGAAGACTCAATTGAGAACAGTGTACGTCGATACAGAGCAGAGCCCGCCATTAGTTCAGATTCCTGTCCATTAGAGTGGTGGTCCAAACATGCAGGCTCACACAACAGGCTGGCCCCCTATGCACAGAAGTACTTGGCCAAAGGTTGTTTTCTTTTGCTGGTCATATTGTCCAGAAGAAGAGAGCTTCTTTATCATCTGAAAATGTAAACAATCTTGTGTGCCTTAGCAACTGGCTAAGTGCAGAGGAGTAAAAAAAAAAAAACATCAAGTTTTAGGAATCTACAAACTGCACCGACAGTGTTTTCTGGTTCTTTTTTGACCAAAGGAAATTAAGTATAAACATGGACTTCATAGACTAGTCCCCTGCACAGTAAATCCCAGCTGTGAACTTCTTGTGCTTCACCTCACTCTTACATTAATGCCCTGGCAGTGGCAATAAGCTTTAGTTTTGTATTTGTTTTGATAACATTGTTTACGTTGAGACTTACACAAAATATTTATTTTATTTAACTGCTACTGTATAAAAATAGCTGATGTTAAGTGTTTGCACAACAAATGTTATGGCACTTTTGTTCATATGGCAGTACATTTAAAATAACAGTGCAATATTCACTACTTTTGAATTCATTATGTCAAGTTCTAGGAATTGACAAACTGCACTGAAAGTGTTTTCTGGTTCTTTTTGGAGTGAGATTCTCCAAAGTGGTACTGAACATAGACTGGTTATGATGACAGTAAAATGTTTCTGCTGTTACCTCAGAAATTGCCTGTTTTAATGTTATGATTGTGGCTCAGGATTTTGTGGGTAGTTTTTTTATTTTTCATAACGAACAGGATAACATTGATAGCAGTGGCAATACGCTTTAATTTTGTATTTGCTTTGATAACATTGTTTAAGTTGAGATTTACACTAAATGTTTTATTTAACTGCTAACGTATAAAAAATGCTGATGTTAAACGTGTGTTTGCACAACAAATGTTATGGCACTTTCATTCACATGGCAGTACATTTAAAATAAAAGTGAGATATACACTACTTTTGAATTCATTATTGGATTTTGCGTATACAAATGTGATTAATCAGGGAAATCATGTGATTAACTGCGATTAAAACTTTTAATTGTTGCCCAGCCCTAATAATATATAATTTCAATATTTTAAATGACAAGTTCATAAAGGGTGTAACTGATTTGACACAAAAATTGACGGATTTTCAATATAATAACTGAGACCGGAGATTTTTTACGTGTGATCTACTAAGATCCCAGATAAGGGGCGCTAAATTGCGTGCTCCTGGTAAAATTTTGCGTGTTTGGTTAGCGCACGAAAACAAGGTTATCTACTAAGAGTAACCCTCTAAATGACAGCACGCGCAAACCGCAGTATTTAAATGAGGGTTTTATGCGTGGTAATCATTTCCATCATGGAGAGTGTGGACAGAGAGCTGGATGGCCGCAAAGACAGAAGACGTCTCGAAGTGACGTCTCTAAGTCCCGGTCCCGGAGCTGAGCAGCCAGATACTCGAGAGGGAGGAGAGGAAAGGAGAGGACAGGAGCGCACTGGAGGAGAGACGTGCAGCGTGCGTAATGGAGCTTAAAGGACATTTAACACACCTGAAAAACTGTTACAGTTCGCTGGAATTACCCAGACACGAGGAAATGCAGAGAAAAAAAACAAAACAATATTTGGTAGTTTTGATAAGGACTGAGGTTGAAAAGATCTGAGCAGGAAAAGTTGAAAAAAGAAATATTTATCTGATACATTTTTACAGCCGTCGTTTCCCCCTGGACGTTGTCATCCCTAAGGATACAAGTGGGAGTTTTTGGGGTTTTTTTAAGGGTCCCAGAGGGTTGAAACTGCCAGACCAATCAACATTTACCTTCCAAAGGATGGCAGCAGCATGGCTGCAAGATCTGCCTTTACCTGCAATGCATGAACACCCTGCTGTTTGGATTTCACCTGATGCTGACACTAACACCCAGGCTCGGTGATGAGGGACTTTAAGGCTTTGGCTGGGCTCTACATCTGCCTTAAGGTAAATAAGATTGTGTCCCACAACATCTTTCAGCAAAACGGGACCAACCTTATTACTGTGCAGGTACTGATATGCCTCAGAGCTTTTCAGATTATTCATTGCCTCCCCGTCCGAAGCGACAGAGTTAAGAAAGTAGCTAAAAATGCAACTGTATGTTATCTTAGGCCACTTCTTCATGTCATGACAGCTGGTCCCACATATTTTATCTCTCTAACCCTCATAAAAACCGGATTAGCGTCTACCGTTACCATGTAAACAAATGCGACTTCCGGTTCTCACCGGAAGTCACACCCATAATTCACACAACGCATCATGGGGGCTAGGAATAAGGTGGATAAAAATTAATACATTCATCAGTTCTCTTTAACAGAAGTTCGATTTTCAACTCAGACAGTTTATAGTTCTGCGCAGTGTCTTTCAGTCAAGTCTTATAGTCATCCTGGTAAAAGAGTCAATTAAAGTTTCTGTAAGTGTCTTTTGTTCTTCTGGGTGCACCGTATTTGTAATAAGTCAGCATCAGTTTGAGTCTAGTAAATCCTACCACACCGGTGAACTTGTGCTTTGAAGCAGGAATGGATGGGTCCCCTCTCTGATGGATAAAGCAGTCAGATTTCCCAGTAACTCGCCATCTCCCTCGTCAGGGAGAAAATCCAAGGTAGTTTCCAGTGGTATCAAAAACCTAACCTGTATAACAATATAAAACTCTTATTGTATACAGTTATAAAATTATAATCACGTATGGCCATATCTCAGATTAAAAGAGCAACAAGCGGAAATGCATTATTTAAGACTGAAGGAATTAAAAAATCGCTACATGGAGAACGAGAGGTGTAATTTCATCTGGAGTATAGGATGACGTCACACACCCGCTCTCTGTGTTGATCTCCAGCCTCATGTTTACAAGCCGGTCCGGCCGCGCGTTCATGTGCGTTCATGTGAAACTCCGCTTCCTCCCTCCTCTCCCCCTCCCTCCCTATAAAACACGACAGCCAGTGAGTAGTGACAGCGGCAGCGGCAGCATTTTCGAACTGCAATGGCAGACAGCGGAACAAAACCTTCCAATGAAGACGAGCACGAGCAGACTAAAAAAAAAAAGGTAATTGGCAAAGAAATTGTCCGATAAAGAAAGGGATAAAACCAGAATTAACATTGGCCTGGCGTTTCCGAGGTGGAGGGAGCTACAAGAGCTAAAGGGGCTACAGTCGGACTCGGAGCTGGCTCTTCTTCTTCTTGACAGGCAAGTAACACCATAAAGTCAAATGTCTGTTTTATTGTCTGTGTTACAGTAACTTTACACACTTGCCGCTATATTGCATGAGTATGTAGCATGGGTTAATGTCCGGAGCTGGAGTTGTTACCAGCTCGGTCCTCAGCAATGGGTCAGGCGTTACGGTTGTGTTTGGTGAGTAGCCCGACAGGCAGCTAACATTTCAATTAGCATTGTAAAATTTAGCCTGGCGGACAACCTGGGGGGCTCACGGGCTGTCACACCAGGCTGAAACATCGGTCTCACTCACGGAGAAGAGTAGGAACGTTAGCATTAGCTCCCGGTGCTAGCACTAGCCAGGATCCGGCCATGGCTCTAGCCCAATCAGCCGATAGCAGTCAGCTGCGATCGGCAACTGGAGCAACTCACAGCTATGCAGTGCTTCTACCAGCTCTAACAACTTGATCACTGAACCTCCAATCCAGCTGGGGGTTTGCTAAGAAGGAAATATTGTCATTGCAATATTGATCAGTGTTGGCACACTTTGTTTTGGTCTACAGGCAGTGCTCAACAGCAAACCTAGCGGTGAAATGATTTCGCTTTTTGCTCCTTTAAATCTAAGAACACAAAAATGTCAGAAAACACAGTAGTAACTATCTTTATCATATAGTTCTGTGATAATAGTAGCTTCAACCCACATCATTTTATGGAATGTTTTTAATCCATATTATATGAATTATGAATTGTTTTTAGCTTTTGACCATGAAATTATTATTACTAATGTTAATCATGAATTTCTTTATGTGCTTGTTTTAACATCATGTACCGAAATATAATTCAATTGTAACATTTCTAAAACCTTTAAATCTTGCTTATGGTCATAGTTTTACCTTAAAGGAGCAAAAAGCGAAATCATTTCACCGCTAGGTTTGCTGTTGAGCACTGCCTGTAGACCAAAACAAAGTGTGCCCACACTGATCAATATTGCAATGACAATATTTCCTTCTTAGCAACGACTTTTTAGCAAACCCCCAGCTGGATTGGAGGTTCAGTGATGAAGTTGTTAGAGCTGGTAGAAGCACTGCATAGCTGTGAGTTGCTCCAGTTGCCGATCGCAGCTGACTGCTATCGGCTGATTGGGCTAGAGCCATGGCCGGATCCTGGCTAGTGCTAGCACCGGGAGCTAATGCTAACGTTCCTACTCTTCTCCGTGAGTGAGACCGATGTTTCAGCCTGGTGTGACAGCCCGTGAGCCCCCCAGGTTGTCCGCCAGGCTAAATTTTACAATGCTAATTGAAATGTTAGCTGCCTGTCGGGCTACTCACCAAACACAACCGTAACGCCTGACCCATTGCTGAGGACCAAGCTGGTAACAACTCCAGCTCCGGACATTAACCCATGCTACATACTCATGCAATATAGCGGCAAGTGTGTAAAGTTACTGTAACACAGACAATAAAACAGACATTTGACTTTATGGTGTTACTTGCCTGTCAAGAAGAAGAAGAGCCAGCTCCGAGTCCGACTGTAGCCCCTTTAGCTCTTGTAGCTCCCTCCACCTCGGAAACGCCAGGCCAATGTTAATTCTGGTTTTATCCCTTTCTTTATCGGACAATTTCTTTGCCAATGACCTTTTTTTTTTTAGTCTGCTCCTGCTCGTCTTCATTGGAAGGTTTTGTTCCGCTGTCTGCCATTGCAGTTCGAAAATGCTGCCGCTGCCGCTGTCACTACTCACTGGCTGTCGCGTTTTATAGGGAGGGAGGGGGAGAGGAGGGAGGAGGCGGAGTTTCACATGAACGCACATGAACGCGCGGCCGGACCGGCTTGTAAACATGAGGCTGGAGATCAACACAGAGAGCGGGTGTGTGACGTCATCCTATACTCCAGATGGAATTACACCTTTCGTTCTCCATGTAGCGATTTTTTAATTCCTTCAGTCTTAAATAATGCATTTCCGCTTATTGCTCCTTTAACACATTTTAACCTTTTCTCATACTGTTAACAAACTCTATTTCTAACCAACCTTGTTTTACAGGATATTAAAGATATTAAATGTACTCGAAAATACCAAATCATTTACAATTTAAACAGCTGCGGTTCACTTAATTTCCTTCATATTAACACTGAAATATGAGCCCTTTAATGAAAAGTAAAGCTTTTAACAAATCACGCAGTAACCATCACGTTTGACATGTAGCCCAGCCGACACACACACTATTACGCAGCATGACGGAGCGACACAGGTTAGCGTCATTAGCAACATTAGCTTCGCTAACACTGACTCACCAAGACGGTCTGCATACAGTAAAGCCCACATCCACAGGCTTCGGGTCGTCTCAGTCACCTCTGGTATCACTTTCAAACACACAAATGGTTACAACCAAATTGTGTGCATAAAAACCAACAGAGACTTATCTGTCCTTCCTCACTCGTTCGCATGTGCGTGTTTCTCTCACTGCTTCGGTGCGTCCGCGCGTACAACCGCACTTGCTACCTGACAGAGGGCGGGGCTTGCTTCCTCCCTCCTATAGCACTTAATTACTGCATGATTTGACCAATAACAATGAAATAAACTTGACAGGCACCTAAATCAACCAAATAACTTCAATTAAGCACAGTTTGGTGAACCGGAAAGTAGCAGGAAAATAAAATTATTACATTTTATATTATATTATTTATCTAAATAGAAAATAAGGAATATTTGATTCTACTGGGTTACATTTTCATTGTCAATTATATTTATCAATGAAGCCAGGTGAAACCATTCAGTTATCTAAACTTCAAGCATGTCTTAATTTTGCTACTAAACTGAGACAAAACTGAAGTCGTCTGAGTCTGAGTCTGATATTCATACAAACTGAGTCTACAGTTAGTGTAGACCAAAATGACTGAAGAAGCACATCTGGATTGTGTTTTGGTCTAACTAAGAACGATCCACTAATTTCCTCAAAGACACAGTACACAGTAGCATTGTATTTTGTGAAGTAGAATTGGCAGCAACCACACAGACTGTATGTAGTGCCAGCCTGTACAAATCTTTGAGGATAACCAGTGGAATCAGTGGGTGCATATAATAGAAATTTCATAGAAAATAGCTATTTCTAATGCTAATACCTGTACTAGAGTACTAGTACTACTAAGAATTATTTTTTTTAAAACATTTTTTGATCAAATTAATACACTCAACGACTGCATCATTGACTCGAAATGCTGGATGTCCCAGAATTTCCCACAGCTAAATATTGATAAGACTGAGGTACATCTGCGCTCTCTGTCTCAAATATAGCCCAAAACTGCAAAAATCTTGGTGTCACCTTTGATAACCACCTCAGCTTGAAAAAGCATGTTAGCACAGTTGTGTTGTTGTTCCAAGATCAGTTCAATTGTATCCAGTAGAAATCTAGAGACTGTCATACATGCTTTTATTTCCTCTTGTTTGGACTATTCTTACTCTCTCTACACATCTGAGCTGATAGAGTCTACATAAATTACAGCTTGTCCAAAATGCAGCAGTCAGACTCCTAACTGAAACCAAAAAAGAGAGCACATTACTCCATTATTTTAGCTAGAGGGCGGGAGCAAGATGGCGGCGCGCACAGACGCAGCGGTTCAGAGTTCTCTCTTTTGGTGCAAGTTTTTGATGTTTTTGCTTGTATGGTATGTGTGTTTGTTCACATTAAGCCGGGCGAATAACATCTACAGCCGACCCGAACTTCTAAAGTTGGGATTACGGAGTGAGCACGTTATAGCTGAGTTTCTTCGCTCACACGAGATACCAGCGGACATAGCCAGGACGCCAGGCTCGCGGTGGATTTCATTCCCCGGGGGAAGGAGGCGGAGGCGGCGCAGGGACAGGAAGCAGAAACAGGGCTGCAGAGCCAGCGTGCTAAGCTAGGCTCCGCAGGCTGCCATTCAAACCATCGCTTCCCAGCATTTTTCTATCAAATGCAAGATCCCTCGCCAACAAGCTGGACGAGTTGAAGCTGCAGATTGTGTCAAACAAGATCGTCGGGGACAGCTGCATTCTGCAAGACTGTTACCAGTCACTGCTCTTTAGACCTGGAGTTCGTTACTGTTAAATGCAGGCCCATCTACCTTCCACGGGAGTTTAATGTTGTCATGCTAACTGCTGTTTACATACCACCGGCGGCTAATGCTAGCTCGGCTCTCGGACTGTTACATGATTCCATTAGCAGTCAACAAAGCACGTATCCTGAGGCTGTGCACATCATTGCTGGGGACTTTAATCATGCAGATTTGAAAACTGTGCTCCCCAAATTCCACCAGCACATTAAGTGTGCAACTAGGGGAAAAAACACTCTGGACAAGGCTTACTCTAATATCAAGAGTAGCTACAGGGCCAAGCCACTACCACACCTGGGCCAGTCCGACCACCTGTCCCTGCTGTTAATCCCAGCATACACCCCCCTCAGGAAAAGTGCTCCCCCTACAACTAAGACTGTAAAAATCTGGCCTGAGGACACCTCTCATCAGCTCCAGGATTGCTTTGAGAGAACAAACTGGGCCATCTTTGAACAGCAGGACCTGGAGGACTACACTTCATCCGTTCTGAGCTATATCAAGTTCTGCACGGATACTGTTACCACAGAGAAGCGCATCCGGGTCTATCCAAATCAAAAGCCCTGGATGACTGGAGAGGTCAGGACCCTGCTGAAGGAGAGAAACAAGGCCTTCAGGTGTGGTGATGGGGCACAGTACAGTGCTGCCAGAGCCAGCCTGAGCCAAGACTGCATACCAGAGGAGGATAGAGGAACATCTCAGCAGCAACAACACAAGGCAGGTGTAGCAGGGGGTGCAGCATATCACCGGCTACAAATCCAACAACCTTGCAGTGGCTGACGGAGACGCTTCGAGGCGGAGCAACTGCATGCAGCCACATCACACCCCTCAACCCATGACAATATCCTCATGTTGGAGGAACATGAGGTGCGGCGCACACTAAAGCCAGGTTCAGACAGGACACCGAAGCGCTGCGAAGCGCCGCGCTCGGAAATTATCGAGCGAGCCACGGCCCTTCTGTTCACACTAGACACAAATTTCTCCCCACAGGGCTGTGTGCTGAGCCCCCTACTCTACACCCTCTACACTCATGACTACACCCCTGCCCACTCCAGCAACACCACTATTAAGTTTGCAGACGACACCACAGTAGTGGGACTCATTTCTGAGGGGGACGAGTCTGCCTACAGGACTGAGGTGGAGCAGCTGACTGGGTGGTGCAGGGAAAATAATTTGGTCCTTAACACCACCAAGACGAAGGAGCTGATTGTGGACTTCCGGAGTAAGAAAACGGAAAGTATCCAACCACTGTGCATCAGCCGAGACTATGTGGAGAGGGTCTCTGACTTCAGGTTCCTGGGCATCCAGATTGAGGAGGACCTGTCGTGGAGTGCGAACACCTCAGTGACCATCAAGAAGGCACAGCAGAGACTTTACTTTCTGAGACTCCTCAGAAAGAACCGCCTGTCACAAAAACTGCTTGTGTCTTTTTATCGCTGCTCAATAGAGTGTGTTGACATACTGCATGTGTGTGTGGTGTGTCAGCTGCACAGCAGCAGAGAGGAAAGCACTCCAGAGGGTCATCAACACTGCCAAAAAGATCACTGGCTGCTCTCTCCCCTCCCTAGATGAACTATACAGTGCAAGGTGCCTTAAAAAAGCTCAAAACATCATTAGGGACCCATCACACCCTGGACATAAACTCTTTGAACTGCTGCCCTCTGGCAGAAGATACAGGACAATAAAATGCCGGACAAACAGGTTCAAGAACAGTTTTTACCCGAGAGCAATAGTGTCGCTGAATGCAATCAAAACATAAAAAGAATGGGTGCTGTGCAATAATCTGACTGTGCAATAATGTGTATGACATGGTGTATGTGAGGTGTGTGCTTGGTATTTATGTTTTTTATTTATTTTTATCCTAGTTCAATGTTTTTGTGTTTTCTATTTATATTTTGCACTCATATGGAGTTGCATCTCAATTTCGTTGTACATTGTACAATGACAATAAAAATCTATCTATCTTCTCTTTGTCTTGTGAAGCACTTTGTAACTTTGTTTTGAAAGGTGCTTTATAAATAGTAAGTATATTATATTATTATTATTATTATTATTATTATTATTATTATTATTAATGCTTTTGAATTACTGGTTCAAGTATACATGTTCTATTCTCATGTACTAGTAATTTAATTTAATTTAATATATATCTATACAAAGTTTTAAAATATTTTTCTGTTGGATGCACTAATATTTTGGTGAAACTCAAGTTCGGCAATGCAATGATAAAATCTCTGCACTGAATCAAAGGTGAAGGAGGAAACACATTTCCTGACATTTGTGGACCCCACCATACCTATGTGAGAGAAGGTTTAGAAAGAATATCTTTGCCTGAGCCACCTGCCCATCCCCCACCTGTCCTGTCCTGCCGCCCCCCGACCATTGCGCAGTTTCAATTTCTGACCTTCAATTGAACCCAATTAAGAGTCGGCAGCACTTAAACACAGCAGAAGTAGCAGAAGACAGAAGGAGACAGAAGGAGACGACAGACAGAGACGATAGAGACGACGGATGGAAGAAGGAGAACAAATGAAAACTAAGTAAGTACATGAAACTGTTTTAGTAATTATTAATTAGACTAATCATTGTCGCTAACGTGTTTGCAGCCAGACGCTCACACGCAGCAATATTAAGATGGTTTGCTAATGCTAACATGACCTAGCTTTTAACAGTTATGGACTTGTCTTTTTGCCACTTAAGTTACTTTTAATTGGCTTACTTTATTAACGTTACTGTAATATTCAGGGTGTGGGAGGAAAGGGGAAAGTTTAACGAGCATTTAACCTGCTACAGCCGACAGTAGCTAGCGTTAGCGTTAGCTTCCAGTGTTGAATAACGTACTAGAATAATTACTTCATTTAACTACAGGCTTTAAAATCTTAACAAAGAAAATAATTAATTACTCTTCCTGTTCTTCTCAGTGCGTTTACACGCACCTTAGTAACCCGGTTACTGTAAACCCGTGTGTACATGCTGCAGATCACTAACAGGTTTCTCATTCGTTTTTATTATGATAATTATTATAAATGTTGATGATAAAAGACGCTGCTGCTTCCTAACTGGTTTGTATCTGGTGCCGGGTGTCGGAGCAGCAGCGCAGTGACACAGAAGCGGAGGAGATTTTCTTCTCAGCGCTGAAAGTGTCTGCATGCAACAAACAGTCAAATATTCAGCGGTGGAAACCGACTTATTCAGACTTCTACAGGCTGATTTGTGTTAGTTTCAGTCGGACTTTGGTTGCAGTTATTGTAAATCCTGGGACGATCTCTCTTTCATCCTGCCTCTACAGGCAGTGCCGTCTGTCTGTTGTCTGCACGTGCTCACATGTAAGACACAGGGTTACCTGTTCACATGTGAGCACATCAGAGTTCTGCAGGAGAAACCTGGCTGCTGCTGCAAAATAGCAGAAACACTGGCTGTTTTGTTGACTAACATATAACCAGGTTAACTGTAGAGCAGCTGGTCACCCCTCAAATCATAGGTATTTTTATTATACGGTTAAAAGTGATGCATTTCTAGGTATACAGATGGTACTTATAATAACTGTGTTGTGTTTAACCTCTTGTAGACGGTGTGCACGATCCACCAGGCTGAGGGCACGCTTACAGCGCCTGAGGGAGCATCACAATAAATGCTTATCCAGGCACATGGAGCAAGAAAAACAACAAACACAGGTAATGATGGTGGGGCTCTGATTTTCAAATGTGATTCAATATCCATACATTCAAAAATCTGATTTTATACAAAGACTCTGATCTGTCTTTTCAAATGGGCCTCTTACACATTATGTTTAAAAATAAAAAAAGTTTTAGTTTTAAATAAAGAAAAGATGCTAGTAGGAGTGTACTGCTGTGGCCCTTCAGCTCTTTGTGAACCTCATATTCTGGAGAAATGATAATGAATGTGTCTGTCTGTGGTGTTTAGCGCTCAGAAGGACCAAACCAAGAGGGGGAGATCTCATCGCTACCAGAACTTCCATCTGAGCTGTTGCCAGATTCCAAGAGTTTGGTAAGACAAGCACTTTTAGGTTGTTCCATATGAATATATGCCCCCTAATAGTTTACTTCACCGTTATTGTTACTAGCCAGTTATAATGCAAGTATTCTCCCAGGTAATTAGAAGTTACTGTAGTGAGTGAGATTGCACTATGTTTGAGATGTGGGTGTTTGAGACAAAATAATTCATTAGTTGTTGTGTGCAAGCTGCAGGCTGTCACCAAACCTAAAACTACATGTGGCAAACACTGTCTACCAGTGTGCAGTCCCTCACATTTTACTTTGCTATTGCTACCAATAGGAAAATCTACTGCAATTGGAACTATAAGCATGTACTCTATCTGTCCTTCATATCTTCTGGCCTGCAGCTCCTTAGCTTTTTCATAATGTGCAGGTTCGTGTCAGAGTGTGTTAAGCTGTCATTGTTCCAACACACACTTATGTATTACTAAGTGCAGCTGATCTGCGGCGTATACAGTGCGTGGCATAGGTGCGTGTAGTAATACGTAAAGTCAGCAGTTGAGAAATGTAGTGCCAAAGAAAAGGACTGTCTGACGGGAAAAGTAAAGCGGTGAAAATGTTCTTAATATAGCGTACACTTAAACTACAATATCATTTTTTAGGTGGGCCTTTATTTAGGTGGCTAAAATACGTTTTGCTGTAGGCCCTGTCCACAGCAGTACATCGCTCAGCGTCTGAGTCGGTACAACTGTCTGCTTCTTCATACTGGAGACGTGCGGACAGCCATCTACTGCAGTACCTCATACAACCCACTTCAAAAAACCCGAACTATCCCTTTAAAACATAAGCAAGTAGGGAATGATTTGGCATTGTAGGAAATAGGTCATCTTTCCACAAATGCTCTGGAAGTTATAAATCATGTTTCATATTATTTTTCAATATATTACAGTAACTACTTCTGCCAGTGCTTTATACTGTTTGTTTGTTTTCCCCATAGGAAATGAGCCAAGATTCTGAGAGCAACACAGAGATATGCACCCCTGAAAGTTCACACTCCAGTGTTGCTGAAGACCCAGATGTTCCACCCCTGAGAAGAACAGACAGCATATGGGTAAGTTTGCATGATGAAAACTAGTTTAACTTTTACAAGAGAAAATAAACATAAAAGATAATTCTGGTGATTTTCTATATTTTTCTTCTTCTCAACAAATCTTCATGTTTGGATCCAAACCAACAATGAACTGATCTACTAACAAGTATTGTGTGTGTGTGTATCCAAAGGTTGATATGTCTTATTCCTTTTATTGTGCCTTAGACCTGTGTTGGTGTCCAAAAACATATTGAGATTTGTTGACAAGAAAAAAAAAATAGAAAATTGCCGGCCAAATCCTTTAACATTCATTCCAAGTAATCCTTGGATAAATAAAATAGTCAGCAGGTAACGTACCCATGTAGGCGTGGTGCTGCGATTTAGTTGGGTTTGTCTGAACAGTGTTTCTCACAGGATTTTGTGAGACTGGGGGGGGGACCTCAGACCCTCTAGGGGCCTGCTCCAGAATAAAATGTTTCTATATTTTTAAAGGAATAGTTCACCCTAAAACGAAATTCAGTCATTATCGACTCACCCTCATGCTGATGAGAAGTCCGGTGTAGTTTTCTCTTCCTCAAAGTGGCGAACTTTGCGTGTGCTAAATTAATATATTTACATTTTCTCCACCCAGAACACGCACAATTGCGTGTAAACGCCCCATATTGCATATTCATTGCTGCAGACGTACTAACTGGATGCAGACGCGCTATTTTGCACCTTTGACAGACGCAACCCTTTTTGTGCACTGTTAGTAAATCAGTTTGTAAATTTTTTTGCGTGTGCAAGGAGTTTGCGCACGTTTTAATAATATTTTTTTAAGGAAAAATGCCAAAATGTTTTTGTTGCAGCTTCTCAAATATGATGATTTTAAGCTTTTTTTGTGTCATACATGATAGTAAACTGAATATATTTGGATTTTGGACTGTTTGGACAGACAAAATATGACATTTGAAGAAACACCATGTGCTTTTAGAAATTATAACCAACTACTATAACCATTTAATGACATTGTGTTGTGTTTATTACTTGTTTCTGCTTTTTTCACATCAGTTAATGCAGGTTTAATGTTTTGGGTAACTGTGCTCAGAGATATCAGCTGAGCTAAGTTTTAAAAAGACTGTTTCATTGCATTTACTGAACTTTCAGCACCGCAGTCTGGTTCAAAATGAGTCCAGCTGACTTCTCTGCTGTCAGCACCGGAGCATGGAAACAGAAATGAGTCGTTTGTTCCCAATACAGCTAGTTTTGCTCTCAGATAACAACAAATTCGAAATGACACGCAATTTATTCGAATGTATTCGAATAATCGAATAATTCTAATTGAATTCGAACAGGTCATTACATTCGAATACAAACTTTTCCCCCCACATTCGAACGAATATTCTAATTTCGAATAAAAAGTGACAGCCCTAATAGTTGTCATGCTGTTGTCCTGCGTTGCAAACCGACGCTTGAAAACAAACAATATTGAACTGTTTTGTAGATTTTTGACAGATTTAATTAAATACACTTGTAATGCCAGCACTCAGGAGTTGTTGCTCTGTCTTTCAGTAATTCAGAATCAGAATCAGAATTCCTTTATTGTCCCACAACGGGGAAATGTGTCTCCTTATCGGTGAAATATGACAAACTGAAGTCGCAGCTCCGGTTGACTTGGATGCCTATAGGTAGTAACGATAGCAGCTAGTAGCTAAAGCTAAGCAAACCGTATTTAACCTGCATGTAGCTGCAGCTGAGTGAAAACACACCTGAATCCTTTCACATGTTTTCAGGACAACAGCATAACCAACTATAAACGTTAAAGTCTTGTCTCTGAGAGCAAAATAAGCTGTATTGGAAACAAACAGCTTATTTCTGTTTCCATGCTTCAGCGCTGAGTGCAGAGAAGTCAGCTGGACTCATTTTGACTGACGGTACATGTCATGATGATGACTTGTGTGTTTTTTTCAAAGTGTTTCCCCGGTGTCCAGCTG
Organism: Eutrigla gurnardus; assembly: GCF_963514095.1. Taxonomy (NCBI): domain Eukaryota; kingdom Metazoa; phylum Chordata; class Actinopteri; order Perciformes; family Triglidae; genus Eutrigla; species Eutrigla gurnardus. The sequence continues at coordinate 12,977,197 of NC_139918.1, forward strand.
TTAATCTAAACATGTACCCTACCCGCTGACTGTTTATAATCATATGATGCTGTTATAATGTGTTGTGATTGAGATCCTGACCCACCAAACATCCTGAAAAGTGACAAAGTTACGTTTTTCGTTCTAAATTACATAATTACATAATCGCTATCAGTAAACTGGACGCTGTCTGACTCTGTCACTTGCGGGGAGGGAGGCTGTTTTCTGGGGGAAAGTTCACTGAAGTCTCGGTGGAGGGCTGACTGTCGTGGTGGGTTAAAGTTTTTTGCCGGGGACAGACGCTGTTTTTCGGACAGAAATGTGATGAAGAGTCGGTCGGACAGACAGGAGGACAGAGGCTTTTCCACGTCAGAAACAGGGCAGTGTGAATGGGGCTAATGATTGCAATCAAACAGCCCTTTTTTAATTTGAGCTCAACTGATATCTGAGCACAGTGACGCACAACATTAAACCTGCATTAACTGATGTTTTGTCCTCATGTGAAACAAGCAGAAACAAGTAATGAAAACAACACAATGTCAGAAAATGGCAGCTTGTTATTCCACACAATAACCCAGTTTCTGGTAGGTTCCAGTATGCCGTCTTCAAAATAAGAGTCTTCACTAAAAAAAATAATAATATTGAGGGTCACTCAAGAATATAGCCTTTTGAGAAATGTAAAATGTATAAACATGAAAACAATAAACTGTCAACGGTATTGGACTTATTAATGGTCATTTACATGTAATGTTATTACACTGTCAAGTGCTTAAATAACAGAATGGTGAGTTACATTAGAAACCTGGCAAGCAAGTAACAAGTCATTTTTTATTATGCCTGCTGTGTCATGCTTATGTCAGGTTATATTGCTTTGGCTAATCTAAACTTGTCATGACTTTGACATGCTAAACAACATCAACCTTTAATTGAAAGTGATATAAGGGACCATTTATGACGATAGCTAATGGTTAATGTCACGTTGTCATAACAAAGACATTCCAGGCAATGTCAACTTTGAAGGGAAAGTGACATAATTGACCGATTGACACTTAATAACAATCATTAATATTCATTAATGTTCATGACAGTTGTCATGTCATGTTAATGACAGTGTTATGTCAGTCTTATGAGCACCCCTTTAAATTAAGTGTTACCATTAATGTTTCTTGCAGATAATGTAGTTATAAGCGTCTTGTACATTTCATTTCCAGCTTACCAAAGAATACCTGGAATCGATCTCCAAGGTGTCTGATGGATCAGAATCCTCTATGAGCAGCATTGAAATCAGTGATGATGAATATACTCCGCCAAAAGACTCAACATGTGGAAGCAGTTCAGAGGGCTCTTATGATCTCACGGGCAATGTTCCATTGGTGAAACTGAAGAAACAGAAGACGTCGCAGAGGACTTCTCGAGGAAAGACATGGCCCGGTACTTCTTCAGGTAAAGACAAGAGGAGAGCAGAAAGTGAAAACACTGATAACACAAACATGGGACATGTGAAGAAACGGAAGACATCACAGAGGACTTCTAAAAGAAAGACATTGTCCAGTACTACTTCAGATGAAGACAAGGGAGCAGAAAGTGAAAACGCTGATGACACAAACCTGGGAAATGTGTCAGTAATGAAGCTGCAAAAAAAGAAAGATGGTGCCAGAGTTTACAGTAAAACGCATTATTGCCTGTACTGTCCCGTGCACTGCCATAAAATGGCGAGGCACTTAATACGCAAACACAGCAGTGAAACAGCTGTAGCACAAGCAGACTCTTTTCCTTTGAACTCAAAGGAAAGAAAATTACATTTTGACCTAATTAGAAACAAAGGAAACCGTGCTCATAATAATGAGGTCCTAAAGACTGGTAGCGGAACACTAATCCCAAGTCAGCTAGCTGGGAAACCAGTGAAAGCAAGTGACTACATGCATTGCATAAACTGTGAGGCTTTGCTAAAACGAAAATCATTATGGAGACACATGTCCAGGTGCAAGCTTTCAACAAAATGCAGCGCACCAAAACCAGGCAAAAGTCGGATCCAGTCACTCTGTGCCTATGCACAGCCCGTCCCAGATGGTGTTAGCAGAAAAGTTTGGGAGCTTGTAAATGCTATGCACCAAGATGAAGTCACAAACATCATCAGACAGGAGAGAAGCATCCTGAGACTTGGAGAACATTTGTATGCAAAGCATGGACATGACAAGACCAAACATGAGTACATTAGACAAAAAATGAGAGAAATAGGAAGACTAATTCGACAGGCACGGCAGACTGGCAGACTGAAACGAATTGAGGACTTCTATGTACCTTCCAACTTCAACTTTGTTGTTAAAGCAGTAAAGGACGTAGCTGGCTTTGATGAAGACAAAAACATCTACAAAACTCCATCCTTGGCTCTGAAACTCGGTCATAGTCTCAAGAAGATTGCAGATATTCTTCAGTGTGAAGCGCAGATGGCAGAGTCTGACAATGAGGAATTTCTTAAGAATCTGGAGAGGAGCCGGGGTCTTTATGAGAAAAAGTGGGATGTGTGTGTGTCATCACGTGCCTTACAAACTCTAAAAGAGGCGACATGGAACACTCCTCAGCTCCTTCCTTTCACTGAGGATGTAAAGAACATGCACATTTATCTTGATAAATGCAGAGGAGAATACCAAAGTGGACTTAAGAGTGATCCAAATAAGAAGAACTGGTCCAAGCTGGCCAATTTGAGACACTTCAGGAGTCCATTCAGATTTGGCACTAGGACTTTCTGAGATGGAGCAAAAGCTTTGCCAGCATTTTCAGCGCATTGAAATAAGAGGGAAAAGAAACAGGAAAGTTCCCATCCTTCTAACGCCAGACATGCTCTCCTCGATGGAAGCCTTGGTTGAACATCGGCGAGCCTGTGGTGTGCCTGATGAAAATCCCTACTTCTTCTCCAGACCTGAAGCAGAGACTCACTTAAGGGGATCGGATGCCATCAGACAGATTGCAAGGGAATGTGGGGCCAAGCATCCTGAAACTCTGTCCTCAACCAAATTGAGAAAACACGTGTCCACACTGTCCACAGTCCTAAATCTGAGAGACAATGAGATGGACATACTTGCAAATTTCCTTGGTCATGACATACGGGTGCATAGGCAGTACTATAGATTGCCTGAAGGAACGCTGCAGTTGGCTAAAGTTAGCAAAGTGCTGATTGCCCTAGAACAAGGTCGACTGTCAGACTTCAAGGGAATGAGCCTGGACCAAATCCAAATTGACCCCAATGGTAAAGGAAATACACATATACATATATATACATGTGTGTGTATATGTATATATGTATATATCCACATATATTTCAGAGTAAATGTCTTTCTTCATGTCATATTCATATTTGGATTTGTTATCCCTGCTTTTCAGAGGAAGTGCTGGAAGCTGTGGACAGTGACCTCTCACAGACAGAGGCAGAGTCATCGTTCTGCTCTTCGTCATCAGGTGGGTTACATGTTTAACTGTTTTAACTTCCAACACAATAGGCATTGCTTATCGTGGAGGCTGAGAGAGCATTGAGATCAACCATATGCCAATTTATTAACTTATTAATTGTCTTTTTTCTTGTCAAAGGATCCTCAAGATCTAAAAGAAGACAGTCAACCCCTGGTGATTCTGTTGATGACATTGCACCCATAGGTATCCCACAGACCCCACATGGCCCAGAAACAAGTAATTTTACACACTAAATGCACTCCTTGCTATTTGTTAAGTTACCTGTCTTAACTTCACCTTTTAGCAAACTTTAGAGAAGCTTCAATTTAAATATATTTACTGATTAATGCTGTCTTTCTTCATTATTTTACAGGATCCTCAACACCTAAGAGAAGAAAGTCTGACAGTGATGACCCTAAAACAGGTAATTCACACACTAAATGCACTCCTTGCTATTTGTTAAGTTACCTGTCTTAACTTCACCTTTTAGCAAACTTTAGAAAAGCTTCAATTTAAATATATTTACTGATTAATGCTGTCTTTCTTCATTATTTTACAGGATCCTCAACACCTAAGAGAAGAAAGTCTGACAGTGATGACCCTAAAACAGGTAATTCACACACTAAATGCACTCCTTGCTATTCGTTAGTTACCTGCTTGTACAAAAACGATGGGATTAAAAGAATAATGTGCTAGGTAGTTCTAATATTCTACCAAATGTACACCAACTGCTTTTGAATTGAATAAATACAATACTGTACTGAAATTCGGCCCTCAACCAGAAATCTGTGGGTGGAGCCAGTCACCTGGGCTCTACCTCAGCTGGCTGAATGAAACATCAATTGAGAAATCAGCTTTAGGCTAATCTAACGTTTCCCAGTATAAATTAATATATTACTGATTCTTACTTACTGGTTTGTGGTTCTTTGATCAGGTTTTAGTTACGTGTGGTCACCATTACACATGTCTGACTGTAGTGGACTGGACTCCATACTTAGCAACTACCAAATGTGTGGTGCAGCAGTTAAGTTCAGGTGTTGAGTGCTGAAATCTTGCTTTTTCAACACTAATTTAAAATTTTGTTTATTTTCTTAGTGTCTGAATAAATTAAGAGAGCAAAATTCAGCTCTAAATCTATTCCACTATCATTATCAGAAAAATATTAGTAACATATAATTGCATGAAGCTAATTTATAATGATAACTGAAATTCATGCAAACACCGAAAAATAAGATATATGAGACATATGAGATATATGAGATAAATGCTGTGGGAAGAGGTAATTGATCCCACAGCATTGTGCACTTGAGATCAAAACTGCGCCACACATTTGGTAGTTGGTAAGTATGGAGTCAAGTCTGCTACTTACACTTGTAACAGTGACCACACACTAGTGTTGCACGGTAAACGGATACTAGAAAGGTACCGCGGTACCCAGCTGTTAAAAACAATACTTTTTCACGTTTTATTAGTATCGGTACTTTATGAACTTTGTGTGACAGCGGGGCAGCGTGTCTGTGTGTGCAGCTTCTCTCTGCTTCCTCACTGCCTGCAGCCAGAGTGGGCGTGGTTTCACGGTGACAGACAGCCACAGAGCAGAGCGAGACAGACATGGCTGACAGTGGCATGAGTGCTCCTGCCGACCGTCCTAGGCTTGTTGACAAAGCAGATGCAGATAGAAGCGAACTATGGAAATATTTCACTTACGATGCCGACAGTAAGGGCAAGCCCACGGACACCACAAAGCCCGCCTGTAAACAATGCTTTAAATCCGGAATGACCATGGGAGCCAACACGTCCAACTTGGCGAAACATCTAGCTGACAGACATGCAGACTTGTTCAAAGAGCTGCAGGTTAGCGATAGATAACATAAATACCCCCCGGAGTCAAGCAAGTTTTTTTTTGTGACAAGCGAACATGTTTCACCATCAGAGTTGCACGAGGCAGTCAGGGGTGAAGCTAACTGTTTAACAGTCCGATGTGGATCCACACATCTCTGTATGCAAATGCAACGTTCATGCTGGTAACATGAACTTTACCATAACATGCGCTGGTGTTCACAAGTATGCTGATCAACAACACCACTTATAAATTATCTATTTTAAGTCAATCAGTACTAGTAATATAATCATAGCATCATATATGTTGTTATAACAGGTTAAGTAGCTATAAAGCTCAGCAGCTTTTACAAAAATATATATTTTTATTTTTATTTTTTACATGCTTGTTTTCCTGGCCAAGAACCTTAAATTGGCCAAAGAACTGTCCAGATAATAACGAACATGTTCTGATTTTCATGTCCTCGTTCTGTGACAAATCTTTTTATTTTTAACAGCTGCATAATCATTTCATTGTTGTTATAACAGGTTAAGTAGCTATAAAGCTCAGCAGCTTTTACAAAAATATATATTTTTATTTTGACTTTTTAAGTTTAAGTGTTTTAATTAATAAAAATAAATAAATCATTTTAAGTTCCACATTCTGTCATCTAATATTTTATTCCATTACTTTTGATGTTTTAGTTTTCCTCTGTGGTATTGTTTCAGTATCGGTATCGAGATATTTTAGGCAGTTACTGTATTGATATCACCATTTTTCACTTGTTTCCCATGTTGGCCTGCTTTGTGTTCTATAGTGACAACCTACGTCTTTTTCATTTTATTAACTATGTATTCTTCTGATAGGACCCCCAAGGTCCAAAAGAGGACAGCGGACCTCTGCTGAGCCTGGCAGTGTTAAGCCTGCTGCCACAGGTATCAGACTGAGGCCTTTGTCTATTACATGTTTCACACAGAACAGCTAAACAGGCACTATTAAAACAAGCTCTGATTGGCAGCTTTCTCACCTCATATGATGCTTTTATTTAAGTATCACTTTTATTATCTGAGAAAGACACTGTGTGTCTACATGGCCCAACAAGATAAAAAATGTACTGATTGTTTTTTAGTAATTTTAAGAAATGTAACGATTGATGATGATGTACAGCGCTTCCCTCCCAATTAAGTGATAGTGTAGTGATTAAGATTTCTGCTTTCCCCCTGAGAGACTGGGGTTTGATTCCTGGTCCAACCTCCTTCAGTAGCACTAGATGTGCCTATTGTACCTCCAGATGTGTTAGTCATTTTGGATAAAAGCAACTGCCAAATGTATGTAATTGTATAAAAAAATATGATACACTACTGTAAAATGATTAGATTTTGTTTTTAGGTCTTGCTATAGATGGCTTTCATTCAAACAGTGAAGGTGTGTTGCCAGTTAGCTCTCAATTTATTGTATTAATATACTTATCATTTGTTATTATAACAGGATCCTCAAGATCTAAGGACAGCGACCTGAGTCTGACAGTGGTGACCCTAAAACAGGTATTTCTAAATACAGTTGAATATGTACACATTAGTTTAACTTAATTTTTGTGAAAAATGTTTGCAGTACTTTAAAAATTGTTTGATTTAATTTTATAAATATGTAGTTAGTGTGATGATACACCACCAGTCTTCATACTGGCTCAAATAAATATACAAATAACTGTTACAAAGCAGCTAATATGTAAATTGTTGCCTGTTAGCTGTCAATTTATTTTATTGATATACTCATAATTCATTATTTTAACAGGACCCTCAACACCAAAGAGAAAACAGGAAACTGTTGAGTCTGACAGTGGAGACCTTAAAAACAGGTAATTCACACTAAATGCACTTCTTGCTATTGTTTAGTTGCCTGTTTTTTCAAAAAGGGTAGACTTAAATGAATAATGTGTTACTGTCAAACAAAGCAACAACAAGAAATCCTGTCGATTTTCAAAATAAAACGTTTCGATAATTAAACACCCCGATTTACAGAAAACTACTCATTACTATGAAGTGGACATACATTTACAGTTGGCAGGAAAACATGGCGTTGTGATTTTATGCAGTTAATTACTTTCCTATGGTGAAAAAACAGCTCCAAGTGTGACTACAGAACAGCTGACGAGCAGAGCAGTTTGCTGACTGAACCTGGCGTGACTGAGACTCTCTAAAACCTGACTAACTACAGGTAACATCAGGTTTTTAGAGTCTCAGTAAGAGATAACACCTCTGTACTCACAGCAGGAGATAACCTGGGCCCAGTATTTCAAAAGTGATCTGACAGGATTATCCTGGTCGGATTGGATTAAATCTAGATCTGATCTAAAAACTGGGTATTTCAACACAGATCCAGAGAATCCTGATCCTGAAGATCAGGATTCAGCTCTGGTAATCCAATCCTCCCTTGAATCCAGATAAAAGGCTGGATTTGGGTATTTCAAAACGCAAGGCAGATATCTGGATCAACTTGATACCAAAATTTCAGGATCATTTGAATCCCACCTCAGAGGTGGATTTGACTTGGATTGACAAAGTCTCAGCTCCACTTATCCTAGATATTGTTACTCAAGATGTTCATTACACTTAATCTAACGTGTTAGTGTTTTACTTTTAACAAATAATTAAAGTAATTGTAAGAAATTTAAAGCATCGTAAAATATTTTTGACCACACTGCTGTAAATAAAAGTAACAATTACAGACTTATTTCTCAATTTCTAGTTCACCAAACATTGTAACTTGCATGTACCAAAACATCAGAGAAAGACAACAGGAATGCAGACAAAGTTTAATTCAACAAAACAAAGACATTTCAAATAATGTAGCCACGAACTAAAACAGGACCTAACCCATCTCAAAGGTCAGTAGTGAGCTGTTTCTCCAATAGCTTTATTTTCAATTCCGTTTTTTCTTTGCTGAAGCAGCGTCAGCTTTATTTGTTCGTTTTGCCAGTTCAATTTGTTTGATCTGCAATTACAATTAAAGCATTTCCAAGGATTTCCAGCACTCGCCCCGTTGCAGCTGAGTGGTCCATGGCTGTGAGTGGACTCTGAAAGTAGAAGGTGTATTTATCTTAATCCACAATCCCAAATTGTGTTTATGTACACAAAAACATGATATCATCACCAGCATTACTGTAGCATTCTGACACTTCTGAACAAACCGTATAGTTAATACTCATACTGTGTAGCGTTATATTTTCTAAGTACTGCAGCAGGTCTGTACACATGTAGCCTATTTATAAGTCTGCTGACGCTAATGACGTCACGCTAATGATAGCCCGCTAGCTGCTTAACACACAAGTCAATGGAGCCGGGTTAGCTCCCGTTAGCACGGCCGCGGCTCAATTAGAGATCGCTACGGCCTGGTTTTAATAAGGTGACAATTCAAATAGTTGGCTTGCATGATATGTTGGTTGGCGTTCGTATGGTCTTAAAACCGCTACACACTAGACGACGGTAAACTTACACTTTTGACGTGAAAGTCGCTCTCTCAGCTACTCCTTTCGTGAAGTAGTCCGCCATGTTTCTGATCCCGGAGGCGGAGACTTGAGATTTGGAAATCCGTATCCGGCCAGGTCGGGATCACGGTGATCCACCCTGCCAGTGTTTTGAAATACTCAGATAAAGTCAGCAGGATCACCATGATCCATGACTGAGATGGTTGGTTTGTTTTAGTTATTGTTTTACTGTTTTTAATTTGTTTTAGAAACAGTAAAACAATTACTTTAGTGCTTATACCTGTTTTATTTAATTTTATTTTATCTATTGTTTTTAATTGTTTAATGTCTCTGTGTTGTTTTACCTGTTTATGTACAGCACTTTGTTTCGGCTGTGGTTGTTTTAAAGAAAAAGGAGGATTTCATTATCTGGATTACTCTGATCCAGATTACAAGTTTTGAAATACTGGGCCCTGGTTACTAAAGTGATGTCTGAATATAGTCAGTGCTTGTGCTTGTGCTATTTGTTTTCTGTTGCCAGCCACTAAGTGTAGACAGCTTGACACTAGCTTTTAATCCTTGAGATCTCCAGTTTATTCCTACAATGTGAAATATATATCAGGTCAGTCAATACAACTGATGCTGTAAAAAAATTAGGTTACCATACTGTTCTTAAAAAAAAAATGGTTTTGACTTTTGTCAGAATATCACCTTTCAGGACATTGCTTGATGAAATTACACATTTGATCAAATTAATTAGGCTGATTGGTCACCGAATAATCTTTTACATCGCTATACACCCCTGATTGTCTTTTTCTTTTTTCTGTCTGTCTTAGAAAACGCAAAGAGGAGGAGTTGGTCATTTGCGGAGGTACATGCTGTTGAGAAGACTCTAATGAACTTCATAAACTCTGGTAAAGTACCTGGCAAGTCGGAGTGTGTTGCCTGTATTAAGGCATCACCAGGAGCACTTAAACAAAGAAGCTGGACAGCGGTCAAGTTCTATGTTAAAAATCGCATCACTGCCATTCAGCGTGAAAGTGCAAGAAGAATTTACTGAATGTGTTGACACGTGATGCCCTTTGCACTTCTTACATGTTCTTAAAACGTTTTGATTACTCAATTTGTGTTGCTACATGTGATGCTCTTTGCACTTACCAGCACCATAGCCTTACACGTGACTGGGGACGATTATTTTCATTATCGATTAATCTGTTGATTATATTCTCGATTAATTGATTAGTTGTTTGGTCCAGAAAATGGTGAAAAATGTGGATCAGTGTTTCTCAAAGCACAACATGATGTCCTCAAATGTTTTGTTTTGTTCACAACCCAAAGATAGAGGACTAAAATCACTCTCACAACATCATGAGAGTTGCAGATTAATTTCATAGTTGACAACTATTTGATTAATCGTTGCAGCTATAAAAAAATGCAAAGGCTGTTCCAAATAAAAGTTTTGTAAAAATAAGAACCTTGTCTCTCCCTTTTGTACAGTAAGTCGAGGTTTTTTCCCACCAGATGCATTTTGGATGATGCATTTCAGATTCAGTAGAAAGTCATAATGTTTTGTCTCCTCTTTTGTAAGGCAGTCAAGTCAAGTCAATTTTATTTATATAGCGCCAAATCACAACAAAAGTCCTCTCATGACACTTTACAAATAGAGCAGGTAAAAGACCAAACTCTTCATAAAATTATTATTTACAGAGACCCCAACAAGTCCCACCATGAGCAAGCACATTTGCGACAGTGGCCAGGAAAAACTTCCTTTTAACAGGCAGAAACTTGGGGCAGACCCGGGCTCTAGGTGGGCGGCCGTCTGCTTTGACCGGTTGGGGGTGATAGAGAGAGAGAAAGAGACAGACAGACAAACAGACACAGCATGCATAACAGCAACAGTAATAACTATAAGTAATAACAATAATAAGGGTAATGATAATGATGGAAAATGAATAGTAGCAGCAATAATAAATGCAATGGTAATAAAAGTATGACTAGTATGAAAGTATGAAGGCAGGTCTGCTGTTTTTCATACCTGTTGGAGATCATTTGACAAACCAGTATTCAATTTTAAATTATTTAATTTTCAACATGTTCAATCATACTAAGGCAAAGAGCAACAAATATATATAAGTGAAATCATCTTGCTCAACTTTTGGCTATTGAAAGAATCTTAAATGTGGATGGTAGTGTGTTGTGTCAATGAATTGTAGTATGGTTTGTAGTATGTATTGGTGTTCAGGGTAACAGTGTGCTGGGGTGATAACATCTTTAATATTGAACCAATATGACCAGGTGGAGCAGCAAGCCTGATTTCTGAAAGAGGACAGGTAAATTATCCATCATGTTTATCAACTGTTTAATCATGTGTTTGCCCAACAATTATATTTTAGAATCAGAATCTGGTCTATATTTGAAGAAAAATCTGTCATCTGACAGTCTGGATCATTAAATCCAGTGTTTATTTAATCTAATATTAAGGTTTCAATCCAACATTAGTTATTTAAATGCTTGTCATGAATTGTGCCGTGCCTAACAGTGGAGATGATTGTTTGCCAATACACACAACATGACTGGTCCCCAGTGGGGGCAAAATTCAGGTTTAAAATTTTTGAGGGAGTTTTTGATGTTTCAAGTCATTTTCATGTTTACAAAAAATTATAATGATTTTAGCAGTTAAAATCATGTCTCTAGACCCTTCAGAAAGGGTGGATCCCACCTGGCTGCTCCCAGTCATTGGACCCCGTGGGGTAGTAAAAACGGGTATGTGTGTGTCTCTGTGTGTGTGTGTGTGTGGGTTGGGGGGGGGGGGTGTGTGTGTGTGGGTGTGTGCATGTGTGTGTATCTCTGTGTGTTTATCTTAACCAGGAGCCTGCAGTGTTTTCACCAGAGTCGGTCCGGCCGTACCCGAAAGCTTCCCCGAGAAAGGCCAATCGGCAGCAACGCAAGAAAAAGACTTCCACTATTTTAACCGACACCCCGGAAAAGCAGCCCCAGTAAGAGGAGAAGAAAGCCTCCTCTTTGAAAGTAAAACGGAAGATCATAGAAACGAAGGAGGGAGGAAAAAGGAGTAAGAAGACAAATTCAGATACTCAGTGTCTGGTGTGTGCTGAATGGTTTTCGGCCTCAAAGCCTGGTGAGAAGTGGGTGTCGTGCTGCGGGTGTGGGTTGTGGTCCCATTTTGAATGCACCACTGGTGACAAACAGTATGTTTGTCATCACTGTGAGGAGTGAGATAATAAAGTAAATAAATAAATGAATTAAATAAATGAATTTCTTGCTTAAATATTTTGTCCAGTTCTTTTATAATAAAGTTTTTTCAATGCTTGGTCAGTCACCATCAATGGGTTTAAATGGGTGTCTCAACTGTACCCGGGTACCGTCTCAACTGTACTCACCATGCACTGTAAAAACTCCTTCAGTGGTACTGTCCATATGACTTTACTTTTTAAAGTATTTTTATTGCGATAAATTAATTAATCTTCTTTTTTTGGTTTTCTAAGTTATGTGAAACTTAAAAGTGGGAATTTTTTTTTTCTAGCATAAAATTGATTTTACTGGACTACACTATAAATCGACTTTTACAAAACTCAATTTAACAGCTTCTATCAGAAGTAAAACTCAACAGAGCAAGATCCCGCCCATGCACTTGAAGCATGAGTCTGGGCCAGTCTGGGCATGTTACGGGCACGTTATCGGTTAACAGTTAACTTTTCACTCTGGACCACACCATCCACGGAGAGGACCAACGGACAACACACGGATTTTAGGAGTGACGGTACTTTTTACAACACATGTAAGTAACTACTTGTTTTGTTTAAGGTTAGATTTTAAGCGAAGATTGCATGCAAAAACACGTCTCTCTTTCCTCCATTTGCCAATTTAGCTGTTGCGTCACTAGGCCTTAACATACCGCCACAAACGCCTTACCAAATGTGCTCAAATCTCAAACCACTCGTCAACTTTAGCTAAATGGCCTACTGTTTATATTTTTAATGCTTTTTATAATAAACATAGACTATGTCACCCCTTTATCGTGTAGGAGTACGACATTTTTACTACATTTGCCGCTCTTTTCAATAACGTTACAGGCCTGACAAGCAGGCCAGACGAAAAAGTCCCGTTCCTGCAAGTAACCAAACATTTAAGATGGAGTTAAAATAATCATTAGCCTATATGTTATTAATGTAGTCTAATGTGTATGCAGGCATTTCATTTTTGTGTGAGAGTGTAAGTTACTGCGTTTTGCGGTCATGCCTGGTCAAGCGTTACACTGTTTGGAAGTCTACAACTGTATTCAGTCTGACCACAAGCAGTGATGAAACAATATTGTGATCTGGTTTTCTGTTATCCGGTAATTACGGGACTTTTACTGGTAAAATCTGCCGAAGTCCGGTATTTTTTAACTCCTCTGTCCGGGGAAAATATGTCAGGGCTTTCCACTAGCATCAGTGTTATGTCGAAGTCTGTTCCCTTGTCAAATGATGTTCCCCTCATGTTAGAATGGTGTTTTCCGAAGCACCACCTCTGCAGTTGGGGTTAGGATTCAAGTTTAAGGTAAAGCCTTACAGTGATAACTGTTTGTGGTTAAGATAAGCTTGGGGTCAAGTTAAGCAACTTAAAGGACGACTTGTTGGGGTTAAGGATAAGGTTGGGTGCAGATTAAAGTAAGTGAACACATATTGACGGGGTAACAGACTTTGACACCTGCTGCCAGTCATAGCCTAATTAAGTCCATTAATTTTCGATTATAACAAAATAAAATGTTTTTCTAACAGACTGACAATAATGTCAAACTGAACCGAACTTATTCAAGTCTTGATTCGCTCTGCTTGTACCGATAATAACCACAAATCATCGCCGACTTAATTGGATATACTTTATCCCCGGAGGGAAATTCAGTTGTCCAGCAGCTCACATTTAAAAAACATATATACATACCGAAGTGGAAAGAAATGCACCATTAAGTCTAATGTACAAGATGTCAAATTAGGATTGTTCTGGAATTTTCTGGTTTTCAAATAAGCTTTTCAGAGAAGCTGTCTATATGAATTTGATCACACATCTATTTAATGTATTTTTTTCTTACATCAACAAGTAGGGGTGTAACGGTACATGTATTTGTATTGAACCGTTTCGGTACGGGGTGCTCGGTTCGGAACGGAGGCGTACCGAACGAGTTTCCATACGGACATATTAAGTAGAGGACCGCATGTGTGGAGGATGCTGCAGCCGCACATGCAGCTACTTTATGCTAATCAGAGGCACCGGGCTCGACTCGCTGCCTCGGGAACGCTCGCGAACGCTCGCAAAAATCTGTTGTTTGAAGGAGAGCGCCTGTCAATCATCCTCTAGTGGCAGCCCGCCAAGCGTGCAATACTGGGAAGCGGCGCGTCCACTCGCGTTTAAAATCGCCCCTGTGGACACGTACCTTAATGCCGCTAGCGTTGGCAACAAGCCAGAGTTGGAGGACCCTCCCGCGACATTAAGGTCTCCCGTTTGGGAACACTTCGGCTTCCCGGTGAGATACAAACAGGGACAAAGAGAGGTTGATAAAACCAAAGCGGTTTGCCGACATTGTTCATGTGAGGTCGGGTATATTTCTGGCAACACGTCAAACCTGTTGACGCATTTGAAACGGCACCACCCCCACGTGAACATCGCTATAACGAGGAGAAAGACGAGCGTAACGTTAGTGCAAACATAGCTCCCCACGGCGTTTAAACAGCCTCTCCCTGCCCTGTTCAATTTTGCACCATCAGATGGAGAAAATATTTGTTTTTAAAGAAACAGTCTGTTATTTTTATTTATTTTTAGTCTGAGCCTTATACATGTTATTTAATCTGAGCAACAACTTGAAACTGTTTAGTGTTGCAACTGTTCAATTTTGCACATCAGATGGAGAAAATATATTTTTTAAAGAAACAGTCTGTTATTTTTATTTTTTAAATAAATATTTTAAATACTTGTATTCATATTTTTGAGCAGCATTCTAGCTCCAGTGCATGTTCCTACTGTTAAAAGCACAAAAGTAATAAACAACTAGCACATTTATATTTTGCATTTTGTTTTCTTACTGTACCGAAAATGAACCGAACCGTGACCTCAAAACCGAGGTACGTACCGAACCGAGATTTTTGTGTACCGTTACACCCCTATCAACAAGTGATATAGTTGGTTTTAGAGTAATTACTGTGTTTGTATGTTTTAAAGGGAACAGCTGAGACCACTGTGCATGAGGACCTGGAAACGGACACTATGAGGATCTATGTGTGCCGTGATCCAGATGGGGTGGGCATCATCCTTGAGGGAATACCAGTACTCACTGATCTTGGCAATCTGGACAGAGCATGCAGCCTACTCCTCGGGTTGACATACGCACTTAATCTCCAGTATCCTTCCAAACTTGTCAAAACTTTTGAGGTTTTTCAGAGACTTTTTCGTGGGACTCGACACACTGCGTCCAAAACCATCCTCCAGGTTCATGACTCTCAAAAACATGCTTCTTGCCTAGGCACTAAAAAATGTCTGTCATGCCTACACATATGAAGAGCTGTTGTGTGTTGTTGTGTTTGTTCATAAATTTTAGACATTTATCAGAGCCTGAGCACTCACATTTGTCATGATGTTTTACTTGTTTGTTCCATGAAAGTTTTATAGAATGCTGCAAGGCATAAATTCTGGTGTGTAAATTGTTTTCATGTTATTTACACACAAGTGTTCAAGTCATTGTGTAAAAAGACACTATTCTTAACGTGTTCTGCAAAGCTGCACTTTATGAGTGGTCAGATGTCACATGTAATGTTTTCATGTAGTGATTTAATAAATCTTGAAAATTGATATTGCTTCCCTATTTGTTAAATTTATGGTAATTGTAACTGATTATTTGAAGCAGTTAACAGTCAAAATTTGTATTTTTTCCTTTTAAATAATAATAATAAAACATTTTATTTATATAGCGCTTTTCACAGATGTTACCTATTTTAATTAAGTTTGATTTGTTTAACATGCTAACATTTTTGACATTCATTTTACTAATTTAAAGTGTAAGTTTGGCGGAAATTGAAAATAAAGCTATTTTCTGAATGAAAATACATCAACTAAGCCGTGGAGGAAGTAATTCTCGCTCATCACGCAGTTCAGAGCTAGCACGGGTGGGAGCTAGAGTCCAAAATCGCAAACAGTGGGTTAGCATGGGGCCAACAGCCACACGCTTTCAAAATCGCATTTTTAAACCACTAACATTGCTCAAAACAGCGCTAAACCTCGTCAGCAGCTTGCTCTGGGTGTCTACACATAAAACGAAGCACCAACAACTCAGTTCATGAACCCGAAGTTTATAACAGAAGACAGTTAAGAACACTCACCAATTCTACCCCTGCCAGCTCCTCGCGAAGGATAGTCCGTAAGTGTCGATTACCGAACGCAATGCAAAAGTGAAAGTGAAACTGAAGATTTCGCCCAGAATAAAATGAGTATACTTTTAAATTAGTGGCAGTTTGGCCAAATATAAGTTAATAACGGTGGGTAAAAACGTTGGGATAGTTTGTATACACTTCCAATCAGTTCAAGACAGCAGCCTTATCTGAAGCACATACATGTCACGCGAGATCTCACACGGGAACACGAGAGCTGCGTTCGGTAATCGACACTTACGGACTATCCTTCGCGAGGAGCTGGCAGGGGTAGAATTGGTGAGTGTTCTTAACTGTCTTCTGTTATAAACTTCGGGTTCATGAACTGAGTTGTTGGTAGGGCTGGGAATCGATCCGAATTTCCTGGATCGATCCGATTCCGATTCATAAGGTCACGATCCGATTCGATCCACGATTCGATCCGATTCGATATCGATCTATTTACAGACATAATGCAAATAAATACTGTCCCATAGACAAAACAGCTCCATGTGTTTGTGATTGTATCTGTGTACGTGTAAGAGGGACACAGAGAGAGAAGAGTCAAGAATCAAGTATTTATTTTAGACAAAAATGACCAAATAAAATATAAATAAATTAAAATTAAGTGGCCCTCTATATTAGAAAACTACAAGAACCCCTGTACCCAGTCTTTGACAACCAGAGACTTGTGAAATGCCATACAGGTTGAGAGAGAGAGAGAGAGAGAGAGAGAGAGAGAGAGAGAGAGAGAGAGAGGTACTTTCTCTTCGCTTGAACTCAAGTTTTGGTGGACGGTCCCTAGACCCGGACTGGCAGAGCGCAGCCGCTCAAGGTGCGTGTCCACAGGGGCGATTTTAAACGCGTGTGGACGCGCCGCTTCCCGGTATTGCACGCTTGGCAGGCTGCCACGAGAGGAAGATTGACAGGCGCTCTCCTTTAAACAACACTTTTTTGCGAGCGTTCGCGAGCGTTCCCGAGGCGGCGAGTCGAGCCCGGCGCCTCTGAATAGCATAAAGTAGATTCGACTTCAACTTTAGGCAAATGAGAAGCGGCCAACTCGCGCGCCGTCTCTCGACATTCGCCGCGACGCTACCAGAATGCATTGCACAGCTTTTCACATAGACAATGAATGGGACGCGGGGAAACACCGCTGCCTGTGGACACGCACCTTCAGTCCGGCTCCGCGCGTCAACACCGCCGCCGCATGAATGACGGCGCACTTGACCGACGCAGAGGAAACACTTCGCCGCTTCACGGGAGCGGAGTCAGCGGAGCCTTCATTCCAGAAGGTGATTTTAGTGGTGCCGCTTCAGCCATCTCGCTAGCTTCAGCCATCTCGCTAGCTTCAGCCATCTCGCTAGCTTAAGTTTCGGTTTCGTTTAGCCGGCACTCGCTTTTTATAGTGCGCCTTGCGCGTCAAAGAAAATAGTGCCTTTAGTCACCTGGAAAAGATCGATCCAGACATTTTTGGATCGATATCGTGCTTTTTGAGCGTGAATCGATATCGGATCGCGGATCGATTTTTTGAACAAAGCCCTAGTTGTTGGTGCTTCGTTTTATGTGTAGACACCCAGAGCAAGCTGCTGACGAGGTTTAGCGCTGTTTTGAGCAATGTTAGTGGTTTAAAAATGCGATTTTGAAAGCGTGTGGCTGTTGGCCCCATGCTAACCCACTGTTTGCGATTTTGGACTCTAGCTCCCACCCGTGCTAGCTCTGAACTGCGTGATGAGCGAAAATTACTTCCTCCACGGCTTAGTTGATGTATTTTCATTCAGAAAATAGCTTTATTTTCAATTTCCGCCAAACTTACACTTTAATGAATTTCTTGACTGTTTCTCATAGCCTCTATAATTATTTCACTGAACTTGCAAAAAGTGATTGGAAAATGTTACCTTATTTTTTTTAAGTTAGATCTATGCAAGAGTTTTTACAGTGTGGGTACGGTTGAGACAAAATCGCACCTCATGTATATGAGCAAATTATGAATAAATTAAATTGGTTAGGGGTATTATTGATTGATTCTATTTTAGTATACAATCAAAGGGAACAGCATATCAAATATCACTTATTTTCAGTGTCTAGTTTTTGTGCAGTAGTGTAAAAAGCCAAAAGTGTCTCAACCGTACTCGCTCTACCCTACTCACGCAGCCTCCCGTCGCAGATGCAATATGGCGTTAGCCAGCCAGGCCGTAGAGCGATGTCCAGACAGCTCCGCGACGACTCCCGTAGCCCGGGCTCCCAGCAACACATCCTCGTTCTCTGCTGTACCTCGTCCGCCGTCCACTCCGTCCTCACGACCCGCACGAATGTCGTTCCTCGCGTCCGTGTTGTGAAGCAGGCTAGCTCTCTGCCACCGAGCTAACTCAGCACAGCGCTAATGTCGGAGCTAGTGACGGAGACCACGCTATCGGGCTCGAGAAAAGAAAAACCCGTCACCGTCGTGTAAACTAAAACACAATCGATGGAGATATGTGAAAGGAGTCCTCTGACCGATTAAGTCTCTCCAGGCAGTGCAATATCTGGGCCAACATTAAGTTCGAGTCTCCACACATTGACTTCTTTCTCTGCCGAGGAAAAAACACAGCCGCTCGGCTCTGTCCCGGAGAACTTCTAGAGACTTCCTCCCGCGGAAATAAACAATAGTTTTTCCTAAAACAGGAAAACTAAACCTTAATCAATTTTAAAGGCCATATAATAATTTTAAACAATATAATACATGAATTACAGAGTTAATACATGAACAGTATTAATTTAAACAAAAGTATTGCAAAACGGGAAACAGGAGATTCTGGGAAATGAAGTCCTACTCCATTCCGCGTTCGAAAAATAGTATAAAGGGATAGGCTGCATATTTTTACCATCACTTATATTATAAAACAGTAAAATAAAAATGAATGTTTTTACACATTTTTAGAAAACCCTATTTTTAGAAAACCCCACACAAATAAACAACTTGAACCCAGACTTCTACATGTTACCCCTTTTTCCCTCCGCAATCAATTTGCAAACTAACTGGAAAGAGCCTGTTTCATTCACCTTAAAGTAGCTCTTGACTTTGTCCTGCAGGAAGCGAGGGTTTTCCTTCAGGGCTTGTCTGAACTTGGAGGAAACTGTATGTGTTCAGTTATAACGGCTGCTGCTTGTCTTCAATGCAGGCCGAGTGTTTGCGAACTCTGAGGACACCGCCTGCCTGCTAGGGATGCGTCGCAGAGCTCGATGAGACTGACTTTGTGTAAGACCAGTTATCAGTTTTCCTCTGTAGCAAGACAGCTCCTTGATTCACAAAACAAAAATGAAAACAACATAGTTTCTGAAAATGCAGCCCAGGGACCATTGGAGGCCCTCAGATACATTTTGTTTGGTCCCTGAATGTGACATGAGCTTTAATCTTATAAACTTTTATCTTATGTATCTTGAAAGAAAGAGTCATTAAAAATAAACTCAAAACAAGTCATTAAAAACATCCATATTACAGTGTGTCATAAAACGTCATAATAAGACAGACTATGACTTATTTTTGTTACTTTTGTACGTCATTTAAAACACATTAAAATGACAACCTGGGGTTACAATGGATTTTTATGTCATTGATCTATGAAATAAAATGAAATAAATTTATGAATTAATAATGTAATTAATTGAAGAAAAAAAACTAAAAATGTCACAGAAATTCATAGTAGTAATGGACCTGCATGTATATAGTAGTGACAGTTATATGACATTTTAAGACGCACTATGACTTTAACATACTACATAGTATGACTTTTAATGGCATACTAAACTCACAATGTCATAAAAAGGTCAGCATGGTGTGTCATTAACAAAGTCACTATGTCATAAAAAGTATGTAAAAAGTAGTTAAAAAGTATAATGATAAAGTAAAGGGTTATAAAAACAATATAAAATGTCAGTTCATTATGAATGATATATTGTAGGTTAACCTGCAGCAGGTTGTTAGCTTAGCATAAAGAGTTGAAATGAGGAAACTGTTGCCTGGTGCCACCTATCAACCCAACTGTGTATAAAAACAACAGTCAACATCGCCATTAAAAAGTAATAGTAAAGTATGTCATCGAAAGTAATAAAAAGTTAATAGTAGTATAGGAAGCTATACAAACATTTCATAAAGAAACATTTTTTAGTATAGTTTGTCATTAAAATATCATAAAAATCATAGTGTAATGTCATAAAAAATACATAGTATGTCAGAAAATATATAATATATATAAGTATATGTACTAAAATGTCATAAAGTAATAGTGTGGTATTTCAGAAAGGATGAATGCAGTTTAATAAAAACATCTCATCCTTGTGTTTGTCTGCAGTCACAGGATTCCTAAGGAGCAGTGGTGGCTGAAGCTCCGTCCTCTGATGAAGATCCTGGCCAAGTACAAGACCAGCTACGACGTGTCCGACTCCGGCCAGCTGGAACACGTGACCCGCATCAGACCCAAAGAGACCAACACCTCGGCGGCCATCTGAACCGTCCCACTGATGCCAGAGGAGAGCGTCGGTCTAACAAGAGGACCGCTTCACAGAACAGTGACTGCCACTCACACAATGACTGAACCACCGCTGGTTGACTGCAAATAAATTCTAGTAGATATTCAAAGATAGTTGGTCATTTTAAAAAGTTATATTGTATGGTAAAGTCAAGGAACTTTGCAGAAGGAATCTTCTATTTTTTAAATACTGACCTCAGTAAATTTAGATAAAATAATAACTAATGGTTAAATTTGAGGGTAAGTGGCTTGGCCCGTCACATAGTTTCCAAAGGCTAGCAGAAATGACATCGTGTTTTCATGATCCCCAATTCTAGACATCAATGTATCTGTAAGCACTCCTTATTATGTACTGTATAAGTATTCACGTTTTAGTCCTGAAATTGTAGCAAACACCCATGTTGCGTAAAGCAGCGTGACTGAGGTGGGTGATTTTGTCATTTTTATTTTCTACAGCACTTTGAGCCCCATAATTAATGTAATCCCATGAAGCTGCTTTTAAAGAGATAATATATACCAGGAGTGATGATACAATGGAAATGTGACCTACAGGAGGTTTAGTGAGCCGAGCTGGCTGTGTGTGTCCCATCACCTGCTAAATGTGCATGAGTGTGTGTGTGTTGTGGTGTCTTATTCGTTCGTATCCACCCTGGGCTTTGTAAGGGACATCTTTAAAGTGGTATTGTAAGTACGGTCCTGCTGTTGCTGTAGTTTGGCAGTGAAATGGAGAATGTCTCAAACTTGTACGCAACATGAATTAATGTGCTGGCAGTGTGAAGTATGTGTCCTGTCACAGAGTAATAAAGCATTTATTGTGTGGAAAGTGGAAAGAGATTTGATCACTAACTTCTTTTCATTAAGAAAGGGGACTGAGGTCACCTCATCTACACTTTGAAAGTACTACATTTCCTTTCCTTGAGTGGCATGTTTTTTTTGTGATGCTCATGTCATTGAAAAATAGGGAACAAATTGATTTCTTTTCAAGATTAATACCATTCTGTATGGTAAACCTGCAGTAGGTTGATAGCATGGCATAATGATTTAAATAGGGGGGAAACCCCTATCAACAAGCCTGGATCCGAACCACCAGGCTCTGTTGCACAGACATATATATATATATATATATATATATATATATATATAAAAAGTCACAGTATAGTATTTAGAGATAAGTCACAGTACATTAGTAGTAGTAGTGGTATAGTATCTGGTAAAAAAGTAAGTCATTATACAGTATGTTGAAAAAAAGTCATAGTATAGTATGTTGAAAAAAGTCATGTAGTATGTCAACAGTCAATAACAAGTCATAGTAGATTATATAAGTCACAGTATAGTATGTAAAAACAAGTCATATTACAGTATCTCAAAGAATAGAAGAAAATGTCAGGGAAAAGCAATAGATCGTCATAATATATGTTACAAAAATGTGTAATAAAGTCATAAAAAGTGAGACATAAGATATTCCTTTATAAGTCCCACAGCAGGAGATTTGAAAATGTTGGTAGACAGCGGTACACATTAATATTGTTATTTGAAGGAGTGGCCTTCTTAGTCCATTAAGTGTCTTCCTGACAGTAGTTGAGATGCTGCTGCCTCAAAAGACGACTCCGAAGAAGATGGCCGACGCCAGAACAGAGTCAAAGAAGGTCCTCAGGAGTGTTCCATGTACTCCAAAGACCCGAGTCCCCTCTAAGGAAAGTCTCCTCTGTCCCTTAATGCCAAGTATAATATCTCATAAAAATGTCATATTAAGGAAGTGGCATTAAAGTCATTCCATTATTCAGTAATGATATACATTTCATAAAATGTCATAGTAAAATGTCAGTCTAGTATGTTTAATGTCGTAATAAGGTTATTAAAAAGGCTTTATATACACTTTGTCAGAAAAGTGTAATTAAAAACTCATGGTATATTATGTCATAAAAATACCATAGTAGTCTGTCATTAAAGTAATTAAAAAAAGTCTTAATATAGTACGTGTTATGAAAATGTTATAATATGGTATGTCATAAAAAGTAATCGTATAGTATCTCAGAAAAAAGCAATTCTAAAGTATGTCAATAGAATCTCATGAAAAGTAATGGTATCGACAGTCATAAACACGTTATAATATAGCATGTAATAATTAAATCATAGTATAGTATGTCATAGATTGCTTAATTGAAAAGGTTAAGTGCATGGTAAAGCCATGGTACTTTAAGAAGGGATCTTTTGGGGGGGTTTTAGATGAGGATGGGTAATTTAAAAAAAGAGCTCTTAAAGTTTCAACAAGCTAGACGAGCTGACATTGTATTTTCAATATTGAATTCTATTAAATTAACGAACAAGGAGTAACGGCTGTTGCAGGTTATGAGATATCATATTTACCATGTAGACCAGGGGTGGATCGGATCACAAAACATGCAGTTTGGATGATATCAGGGTTTGAGTCATGAATCATATCATCAAATAATGTATTGTTTAGCTTCTGTTCAGAGTTGTGCAAAAGTTGAAAGAATTTCCTGAAGCACTGAGGCACCACATCATCTGTTTTATACTGCAGAAAAAACATAATCACAAAATAATACAAAATCAAGAGCCGACTCAAGTTGTGTTTTTCCAGTATTATACTGTAATGTAATAATCATACTTCATAAATATGTACATAACATAATATATAAAAAGATCAGGAATAATCAGATTATGACTACACCATTACTCAGGTTCTCCGACTACAGTCATTGTGACATGGGAAGTACAGTTGATCTCTTATGAGATTATTTTACAATCCATGAGGGATCTTTTTTAACCGTCTCGTTCTCTGGGCCCAGGATAGCAACGCCACACGTCCTCTGACCAACACCGAGGTATCTGCAGAAAAACCAGAGACACTTCTTTTATACTTTATTTCAACTCTACTACATGCAGACTTGTTACTGATTTAGTTTCTCTCCATTGTGTTTCTTGACTATTCTAAAAACGTACCTTTCCGCCACGTCCACCAGGCTTTTGTGAGTGACAGCGAAGAGTCGCTCTCTGTGATTCTGCATCATCTCGTCTGTGACTCCACTGAGGAAGCGACCCATTCCTGAACACAAAGACATCAAGAATATCAGGCGTAGTACCAGAACTTTAGAGGCAAAGCATCCAATTGACAGATGCAACTAACTATTATGTTCCTTGTCAAAAAAGCTTTGTATTATTTTCTTGATCAAACAACAGCGGTGGGCATTTTTTAAACCAAACAAAGTGACATCTTTAGAGTCAAAAACCAAAGGATATTTCATTTGCAGTGATTTCAAACAGACAACAGTCTAACAGGAGTTTGACACCAGATTTTAAAAGGTAACTGCAGCATCACTCTGTTGATTCAACACAGTGGAGGTCTCACCTTTGCTCGAGGGCGCCACAGGTGAGTCTACAGCTGAGAACACTGACAGTTTGGCTTCATCGATGTCCTGCTGGGTAAACTGTCCTGACTTTGCCCAGTCCACTCCTTTACGGAACGCAGACAAGGTCTGCATGGAGTTTGGGTCCCTGAGAGACAGATGAGACAAACGTCAACATACTGTGAAAGTCTAATGTTTTACCATTGATTATTTTCTCAATTAATTGTTTGGAAAAACAAAAAGTCCCAAAGAACAATTTAATGTCATGTAAATATGAAAAGTGTGTTGAACTGCTTCTAACCTGTATGAGTAAAATGAGAAAAGACCTCCTCCCATCCTGGCCCCGCCTCCGTAGGCTCCTCCCTTCTCCCGGATCTCTCCGTGAAGAAATTTCGCCGTCATCATCCTCGCCAAGATGCACAAACTGACAAAGAGAGAAAATACAGACATGAGAGTAAGAATGTGGACGAAGTAAGCACAACTAGAAATAATGATTCAGTGCCAGGTCAAGCTGGAGCTTTCGTCGTGGATCTTTGCCGTGCGCTGATGTAGTTACCTGGCGTTGTCCTCGTGGGAAAACGGTACGGTACGAATACTCTCACTGACAAAGTGGACAGGGAAGGGCATCTGGAAGAAAGTTTTCATCTGACACGGCTGGAAATTCAGCTCCTGAAACGTGAAGTGGGAATAAAAACACACACTGCTTAATTCTGATAAGAGTTGGGTTATTCCTCTTTCATCAAAGAAGACTCGCCCATACAGGCACAGGACAGCTGCTCACATAAAGTGGGGTCTAGCATTTATATACAATATGTAATAGACAATTATGGCATATTCCGTCATAACCAGGGTTGGGAGGGTTACTTTAAAATGTATTCCAATACAATTAGTAATTATCTATCAAAACATATAGTCAGTAATGTAATCCAAGTGTCACAATATTCAAGTAATGTCACTTGATTGCTTATTGTTACTGTTGGATTATCGCATGCCAACTATGCAAATAAAGACAAGAGAAAAAGAAAAATGCTGAAATGTCAGCATTATTTTGTACAGAAAGCAGCATAGAATAGCTGCCTTCCAGCTGTGAACATGCTGCTGTCATCCAAGGATCTGAATCATGTGGCACATTAACTGGATTTTAAGTTGGAGCAGCAGTACCCACATACATACAGTCTATTACATTCAATCAACCTACATGCAAGTTTCCTAGTTTGTCCTTAATCATGTTTTAGGCGGGTGCATATATGAAAAAAAAAACACACCTAACCCTCAAATAATTCTAACAAAATGTTTTCAAATGTTTTTTTGTAGTATTAGGTGTCCTTAATAACATACTAAAAGTTTACCAAATTCTGACCACTATAAAGGCGTCATTTTCAAGATAGTTCCAAGATGTGTAGGAAACCCTTAAAATAGCCTAGCTCCTTCAATATTTGACCTTGTCAAGTAATCTAGGTATCTAACCCCATGTTTTTTGTGTCTATGAATCCATTGCTCTTGTCTAAATTGCACTGACATGATCACATACTTATGATTTTGTGAAATGACTGTACTTTCTTCCGAGTCACGCTGCAAAGCTTAATTCTGATTGGCTGGTTAGGTCTATCATCTGGCTATCATGCGCATGTCACATGAACAAAAGGGCTATTTCACTCAAATGTCACCTGGAAGTCTGCAAAATGGAAACAACAACACTTGCATCATTAGATTTGAGATAATGAACAATATGAACACAAAAATGTTGCCTCTTCTGTCTAATTTATCGAACCACAGTGACCTATTTTGTTTAATGGCTCCTATTTAAAAAAACTACAGTTAACCCTTAGTTTTTGGTTGTTGTTTTTTTTCTTTTTGTTCTCATGGTAGTAACCTGGGTTACACCTGGCTCCAAAGCCATTGGCTCTTAGTTTTGACAACAAACAGCACGTTTATTAGAAAGTGCACATTTCCTATGTGAGTTAATATTTAACGCTATGTTGTGGAATGTTAGGCTCATGTTGTGCAATAAAAGTTCAGTCTGTTACATATCTCATGTAGTTGATGATATTAATAATAATCATAACAAAGACAATATTTATATAGTCCTCATCAAAACAAGCAACGGTGTGCTTTCAGAGGCAGACATAAAAAACCCAGATACACATTTAATACAGCATAACTGTCAAACATTACTGATGTGCAATAGATTATATGATACTTCCTCAACAGCAGATACTTGGTTATATAAGCAGCTTCCAGGTGTGAATATTGCAGTCTCATCAAATATGTGTGTATGATCGACCACTTTACAACATGAACCCATATTGCTTTCTCATGATACAGTCAGATAAAAGTATCAAACTATGTTAAAATGTACCAGAATACAGGAAATGCCATTGACTATAAAGATGTGTTTTCAGGCCCTTTTTAAAAGAATACACAGTGGTGGCTTTGATGTCTAGGGAGAGCATTCCATTTCATTGATTCCATTTCATTCTCATGACTGATCACTGTTTTTTTTTTTTTCCTTCTGTGATTCCATTCCATTCTGATGACATCACAGTAACATCAAAGCAGTGGCTTTGATCAAAGCACCGTGGAGTCTATAAATATAGTGCAGGTACTGGACAAACACAACCATTATTCAAGGTGTTGCAGGAAAGTCCAATCTAGAGATAGGATCTAATACAGAAACAATCAACTACAAAACCATACAGAAAGAGGACTCCAAGGTCAACCAGGTGAGGAAACATTTTCAGACCCAGGAGGAGAGCGCCCAAACCATGCAGAAGCAGGAGTCAAAGCTCGGCCAGCCAGATAAACATCTTCAAACCCAGGAGGAGAAGACAGAGAGCAGCTATGAAACCATGCAGAAGCAGGAGTCCAAGGTGGACTGCCTGAAGAAAGATTTGCTGATGCAGGAGGCGCAGATCCACCAGAGGGACAAAGAAATCCTACAACTCAGGAAAGACAAGGAGGATCTCTCTCAGCAGCTCACAGACCAGAGGAGGGAACTGGAGGACAAGTTCCAAAAGAGCACGGAGACAAGCATCCGCCTGCTGGAGACAAAAGTCCAACAGATGGAGGACGAGAAAAAGGAACTGAAGGACAAGTTCCAAAAGGACCTGGCTGTTTCCCAGCAGAGCTCGGAGACAAGCATCCACCTGCTGGAGACAAAAGTCCAGCAGATGGAGGACGAGAAAAGAGAACTGGAGGACAAGGTCCAAAAGGACCTGGCTGTGTCCCAGCAGAGCTCGGAGACAAGCATCCACCTGCTGGAGACAAAAGTCCAGCAGATGGAGGACGAGAAAAAGGAACTGAAGGACAAGTTCCAAAAGGACCTGGCTGTTTCCCAGCAGAGCTCGGAGACAAGCATCCACCTGCTGGAGACAAAAGTCCAGCAGATGGAGGACGAGAAAAGGGAACTGGAGGACAAGGTCCAAAAGGACCTGGCTGTGTCCCAGCAGAGCTCGGAGACAAGCATCCACCTGCTGGAGACAAAAGTCCAGCAGATGGAGGACGAGAAAAGGGAACTGAAGAACAAGTTCAAAAAGGCCCTGGCCAACGAAGCACAGAGCTGTGAGACAAGAGTCCGAGGGGTCTATGAGGACAACAGGGTCCTGGAGAAGGTCTGTCTGTACATGAAGAAGAAGAGAGGAAAATTCTTCTTCAGGACAGAGATCCAGGATGAGCAGGCAGAGTTGCAGAAGATGAAGGACAAGATGCATGAGAAGGAGAAGAAGGAGGAAGCCAAGCGGGAGAAGGAGGAGAAAGAACGTGAGGAGAAGCCAAAGAAAAAGGGTTTCTTTAGCTTCATGCACCGAACAAACAAGCATGAAAGCCTTGAAAAGTTGGAGGCTTCTCATTGTTCAACTTTCTCCAGTATATCCTTGTGAAATCTATATACCAGAATACTAAAACACCCTTCATCCATCTACTTCACCTCTGTCCTTCCTCACCTCCAACCTGGTGCTCAGGTTTCATCCACAATATATACATATATATTATGTATATATATAAAAAAAAAAAACACCCTTCATCCATCTACCTCATCTCCCTCCACTCTGTCCTTCCTCACCTCCAACATAAAAGGGTTTTCTACTGGTGCTCAGGTTTCGCCCACAATATATACAGATATATTATGTATATATATAAAAAAACACCCTCCACCTCACCTCCATCTCCCTCCACTCTGTCCTTCCTCACCTCCAACGTAAAAGGGTTTTCGCCTGGTGCTCAGGTTTCGCCCACAATATATAAATATATATTATGTATATATAAAAAAAACACCCTTCATCCATCTACCTCACCACTGCTTCCTTCTCCTGGTGAGTACACCCCTCACATATTTGAAAATATATTAGGGTCAATCCATGCCAACTCAGCCACCCATGTACATGACACCTCTCTGATTTTGCTGAAAAGCGGTGAAAATATGCCTTATGTTACTTAAGTTTCAGGTCAATATCTCAAACGGTTTGCCCACGGCGTCCATTTGAATTTCAAGTGCCACACCCCTTTTTGACACATTGGAATTTCGCATTTCATTTGTTGGCATTTTTGGAGGCCCATAACTTCTGCTCTAATAGTGATAGGAGGCTGAAAATTGGTCTGTTAGTTCAATTTATACCATGGTCTGGGTGAATACTCGATTCTGATTGGCTGGAGGGTGTAGGTTAAAAAGTGTTAATGTACACCTAGGAAAGACGTTCCGTCAAATTGCCTGATGACAGTCCTAAATTATTGTGCTGGCTCACATCATAAAAACGATTTAGGAAACTATCTGTGAACTTCGATTCTTTGAACCAAAATTTCGCATCATCCTCTGGACACACACAAGCGGTAAGTAGTGCACTGGCCTTCTGAAATGATACTTTGTATCACGTAACGTAAGGATAAGCCATCATCTCACTTCCCATTACTGATCAACTGCTGCCACTGCGGTCGGGTCGCTATAGCCACGTTGCTTGGCAACGCCTGCATACTCTTTGCTCTTGCCAAAATGAATTTGAAGGGTATGGTACCACTGGTGGGGGTTTCATGGGGGTCCAAAAACCCTCCCGGGCAGAGGTGACTCTTTTGGAACCTCATATTTGGACCCCCAAATGACCACGTGGACACGTGATGATCCTAATGGGATTCATACCAGATAAAGATACGTATTTGTTCTTTCTTCTAATGTAATAAAACCTTTGACTATGAAGCTCCATATGAATTTTATTCGTCAAAATGCACCATTTTGGACATTTTTTCCAGAAGTCTGGAATGTAGATCAGTGAGAATTTAGTGATGATAAAGCATGAAAATTGTGGAAATAACTTAGTATTATGCTCAGTGATTGCAAACAATGAAATATTAAGACTTATGGCCAGTCATTTCCTGAAAATCACAAATTAACCCCTTATCCCCAATGAAAGAGACACACCTGTGACAAGCGACTTGCAGCACGAGCAAGTCTGCAGGCCACTGATGCAAACGATATTCTGACACCAATGGAGATGTTTCAATGGGCAAAAGAAAACATTAAGAACATTACATTCTTCTTTGTTAGTGCAGAAGATATTAAAAAACACGAGGAAACGTACAAATTGGAGAGACGTTACACCTCAGCCAAAACGATCAGTGGAACACGATCGCATCATTGCTTTATACCAATTTCCAAAAATAAGATACGGATGAAAAGAATATCACAGGATACGATATTCACAGATGTCGATGCAGGACACCAATCAGATTCAGAACACTTGGATACAGAACCCGGAGGGAGAACACTCGCAGTCAGATCAGCCACAAAACTACATTTTCCAGCCAGGAAAATACATTGCCTGTATCGATGATGATGACTGGTTCATTGGAAACATTGTTGAACGTCCAGATGAACATGGTGATGTTTTTGGTCCATCGGACCAAAGACAGATCCCCTGTTGGGTACCATTCCAACATATCATTTCTTGTGTCAGTGTGCCAGAAATCAATGGACGCAGTGCTCGCCGGGGTCAAGTCATATTTGCACCCGACTATTTGCTGGATCCAACATTTGAAAAGGTTTGCTCATTTCCTACAAATTAAGTATTTTTTTTTTAAATAATCTGATAAGCCAATGTGTCTTGTTGTGAAGTGTTATAATGTGTGCACATGTAGGCATGAAGCAGTTCTATATATATAGAGAGAGATAAAAGTCAAATAACACTTAAAGATGGTGATGGTGAAGAAATCTACTTACAGAGATGAGTTTCCTGCTCAGTTCATGGTTGTCTAGGGGATCTAGTGGCCTCTAATAAAGGAATAAAAAAAATGAAGAAAGCAAAAATATTGTTTTTTCATTTGATCAACAACTCAAAATGAGAAATTGTTCTGACTGGTTTATTTGGTCCATTTTCCCTGTTGATTTCTTACCTCAATAATATTATTCCTGACAGGTTTGAGTGACTTTCTGTTATCAGCGACTCCCTTCATAAAACTCTCCAACTGTGCTGCTGTGTCAGACATTTTCTGTGGAGTTGCGTTGATTGCACACCTGTAAAAAGGAACAGACTATTTCATTTGAGGTGAGAGAAGTATGCCAAGTAGATGATATACAGTAACATACTGTAAAATAATTTTGCTATTTCAACAGCGTAAATCTAGAGGCTTCAAAACAGAATATAATGCTCCTAAAACTGGACACAAAAACTGAAATCAGCAGGTGTCCCATGATACCAACCCACCTCATGTTGTCAGGGTTGAGAAGGTGCTTTTTGATCCTGGGTAGTGTTCGGATGACTTGGCTGAGGTCTGACATCTCAGCTATCCTCTTCATAAACTTCACCTGAGGTCCAAACAACCGAAACACAAACCAGCTGTTTCACAAACTGTTGGCACTGAGAAACGGCAGGTAAAACAGAAAATGGAAAAACTAAAACCTCTCTTGCACATAAAGAACATCTCAAATCTATTTTTTAAATTTAAAAAAAAATACTTTTTTATTTTACCAGGAAAGTCCCATTGAGATTAAAAACCTCTTTTTCAAGGGAGTCCTGGCCAAGAGGCAGCAAAAGTTACAAAGTTACAATATACAGACAACAAATAAAATTATAAAAAACAGTTACAAGTAAAGGAGGTCATCTCGAGTGCTCTCAGCCTAGATTTAAAAGCATTCAAAGATATCAATTCAGTTAATTTCCAATCTTTTTGCAGCATGTTCCAGGTAGGAGCAGAATAGACAAAAGCCTTTTTTCCCAGTTCTGTGCGGGTAAATGGAACAGACAACAACAACTGATCGTTTAAACGCAAACCATAAGAATCAACATCACAATGAGACACATTTCCCAATAATATAAATGTGTGTGAAATCACAGAAAATAATCAAATTCATGTTCAAATGATTTAACAAACACTTGAACGTCTTCATATGTATCAAACAGCACCTTTAACAACTAACTTTGTTGTAAATGTGATTTAAAATGTATTAACTCTGAAAATCATGAGTATATTCTAGACCTGCTTAATGTGTTAAGTGTCCTGAGAGGACTTCTGTTGTGATATGACAAGATATAAAATGGAATGGAATGGAATTAAGCAATTACAAGCTTAATTACATTAAGCAGCAGATGGCAACATGCTCCAACTTCTGATACTCAATACTACATTTCCTGAACAGTACCTGTTCCATTCCACCAAACGTCTCATGGAGGTCTCCCGCAGGAGTCAGGTGTCGGCCTGCACGGGTCATCGCATACACGTGACCAGAGTAGGAGATCCCATTGGCCAACTCCTGTGCCGACATCATCACCAGCACTCTCAGACGCTCCTCATCATCAAAGTGGGGGCTAGATGAACATTTACCAGCCAGTTTACTTTTCAGACAAAACAACATCAGCTGCTGTTTGTTTATGCTTGTATGGCTTGAACATGTGTAGGAATCGTCTCTAGCTGCTGGTGATATGAAGTGTTGGAGGACATACCTGTTGAATATGTCGCTCCAGAGCTGAAACAGGTGAGGAAGGTTCCTCTCCAGGCAGGAGGAGGACAGGAGGATGCCCTGAAACAGAGAGCACAGGGCCAGTGAGAGACCCTCCTCATAGTGAACTAATCCTTGGTCATCAAGGCATCACTGACTGAATTTTAATCAACCACATATTCCTTTTCTGAGGGCTGGAGCTAATCCCAGCATGCACTAGGCTGTGAGTCAAACGGGACTGATGGCAAGATTTGCAGATTTCTAATTTTCTGATTTGCAGCAATACATGTAATCAGCGCACAGAGCACTAGTAGGGATGGAAGTCAAACCAACCTGAAAATGTAAAGTTACACTGACCTGCTCGTACATGTCCAGCTGGGTGGAGTCAGGGGTGACATGTGTGGAGACAGACATGCCTCCTGTCCTCAGCTCCATCTGCTGGGCCTGCTGCCTGTAGTCCAGAGCTCCACAGCCCATCCTAATCACACAGACAAACAGGTGAACTCTTGCTCGTCTTGCATATTGACACTTCACTCTTCAACCGCTAGCAAAGTTGCTGTGCATCAGATACATGTCGATGATACAACGGCGGCCTCATGCGACCGACCGACCACCGACCACCTCAGACACTCATGGCGACTCCGTTAATAAATAAACACAATATTATGTCAATCACTCATCATTATTGCTGCTAATTACCAATGCAAAACAAGCTGGATTTAGTGCCGTGATGCTGTCTGCACAGGTTGCTGATGTTTTTAATGTTCCAGAACGTGTCATAAGAACAAATGCCGTTATCCTATAGATTGACCAGTTAACTCACTTGGTGATAACACTGCAGAAGAGAGGGACGTAGAGCCTGAGGTCCTCTGGCAGGGTGTTGAGACTGCACACGGCTCTGAGGTAAACCAAGCCATTGGTGGGCTGCTCACAGTACTGAACTGGTACACCTCCTGTGGAGATCAGAGAGGAAAGCCCCTTACAGTGACATTCAATAGACTCTTGACTTGGGTGATGATGACAAACATAGCGTGCTGCAATCACTGTGCAATCACTGTGATGTCGTGGACACGTTGCTGTACCTGCAGTGCTGATCTGAACAGGAGTGATGGGTATCCTGGGCTCAATGTCAGACACTTTGAGTGCAGGCAGACAGGAGGCATCCTGGGTTTTACTCTGAACCGCCAGCAGCTCCAGACCTTTCCAAGAAGAAAAACACCAGTGATATCAAAACGCAAGATCAAGACAGTTTGATCAGATTCTGTTTAATGGAACAGAAATCCTACTCATACTGAGGGAAAAACTGAGCAACATCTCCCTGAAGAAACATCTTAAACAGGATTCTGAGTATATTCACATGGCATCACTGTCTCATTTTTCATCCAAGCAACATCCAGTAACTTGTTTAAAAAAAAAAAAAAAAGCATTGTAAAACATTTTTTAATTAATTTAATGAATTAACTTGTCTGTGAACTGACCTTGCAAACAAAAAGAAAGAGTCAACCACATTCACTGAGCAGTGAAACTATTGTTACCGTTCTCATAGATGTCTTTCCTGTCACTGTCAGACAGAGCCTGGATCTTCTTCTGGAGCTTCTCCTCCTCAGCCTTGGCCTGCTTCTCCAGGTAGGCCTCATCGGGGCTCATGGACAGAGTCAGTCTGTGTGTGTTCTCCTGCAGGGCCGGTGGACAGGACGTGGTGTTATGTTAGAAACTATTTGGTCAAAGTACATCATTTCAATATGTATGTTTTCCTGCTTTCTCTGAATTATGAAATCCCACCCTCCTCCCAAATTCCAACCACTGGGAGTCAGTCCAGCATCTAGGACACAATCCTTCACCAGTTAAACAAATAAATGATATGAACCCAGACTTCTACATGTTGCCCCCTTTTCCCTCTGCAAACAACTGGCAAACTAACTGGAAAGAGCCCGTTTCATTCACCTTAAAGTAGCTCTTGACTTTGTCCTGCAGGAAGCGAGGGTTTTCCTTCAGGGCTTGTCTGAACTTGGCAACGCTGTCGCTGATCTGCAGCAATTCCACCGGGTTGCCGTCATGGTTCCACGATGATGCTACATACTAACAAACAATATGTTGAGACAAAGGAAATCAACACATAAAAACAACAGCTCAAAACATTTAAGTACGAATGATAAATAGTTTAATATGTACAGGTCTTACTGTTAACGTTGTACTTTTTGGGTGATTACACATTTTGGACAAAAAGGAAGGTTTCTAGAATTAGAGTTACACGTCCTAAACTACTCTGGTCATCACAGGATAATAACTTTGGACAATCTTGATTTGTATAGAAATGTTAATGGTAACAAAGGGGAAACAAATAGAAACACACGATTTCATGCCAAAAACTAGCATCCTTGGTAACTAACATACGTCCCTCATTGGGGTTTATAAAAACATGTTGTGTCCTTATGAATGTGGAAACAAAATTAAGGTTACAGACACACAGCGGTGAACTCACCGAGGCCAGAGACAAGCCAAAGTTTGTGGACTGGTGTTTCATCTGGATCTCGATCTTATGGAGGAGAGCCTCGATTCTTTCCTCTTCGAAGCCTTCCCTGTGAACGATGAAGGAATGAAGTTGATCTTACGCACGTTCTACCTACTGGCTCATTTACCAACTAATTAATTCTTCCTTCCCATCAAGCATTTCCTACCTTCCATTTGAAAATCATGTGAAAAGTCCACTTCATTAAACCAAAAAAATAAAACCAAGCACAAACTTGAATGATAAGACAGTTTCATCAAATATTTTATGGCTTTATTAAAACATGTTTGACCTGTCAAATTATACTGTCTCCAAATTTTGAGTTGTACTCCTCATATAAAGAAGTGCACATTTAAAATGAAGTCGTGAAATAAAAACCACAGGACCCATTATGACAGTGGTACTTACTCTATAATGTCGTCGATGGTTTGGCTGATGATTTGTTTCACCCTCTCCGTGTCCTCCTCAGCCATTCCCTGCAGTCCGATGCTGAACGACGCCTCTTTGGTGCTGCCATCGTATCTGCAGGACATTTCAGCACACTCTTAACAAACCCAGGATGCTTAATAGCACTGCATTAAAGGCAAGTGGTCAAATACTGAAAGGGTAAATTCACCACACAGTTTACATGATAGATGTGTCGATTAAAGCACTAACTTCCTCTGTGCATGTTATAAAGACAGAGAAAACTGAGTTTGCAGCCACAAAATATCATTCTTCCTGCATCCAGTGCCATCAATTGATGTGACGGTGTCGTGGTTGATCACAAGGAAGAACTGCAGGCAATTACAGCTTGGAGGTGCTCAATGTATCTCAATTAGGGGTGTAACGATTCATCTACTATATCGATGTATAGATTTTTATTTCTCCGATCCAACTACATCGACAGGTGCTTGGCAAGTTGTCCTTAACTGGGGACAAATATCAATATAAAATGGATTTACAACATAATAATTGATTGTATCGATATTAAACAGGGCTCCAGAGTGTGACTATTTTGGGCGCACATGTGACCAAAAATCAGTGAAGTGTGACTAAATATGTTCCTTGGTTGCACCGGTGCTCCAAACATTCAGCGGGTCTGTTTATGTGTGTAGCGTAATGTTTTTTCCCCACAGCATACAGAGATTAATCACCACGGTCTGAGCCAATCAGAGGCCGAGTAGGGGCGGGCCTTTGTCTCTGATTGGCTCTGACCCCAGTCTCTTCTTCGCTGGATGTTTGTGAGGAAAAGTAATCAGGCGGAGTGACGTGAGCGTCAGAAATGAAGACAACTGTCTATCGTTTATTTTTCGTACAGAAAGTTGCTGTGCCCTAAACACCTGTCTCCCCTCACACCGTAAGATTCAGGTCCTGTCTCACGTGTCACCTTCCGAGCCGGTGTCACGAACCGGGCGGTCCAGTCGGGCGTAGTTTTAAAAACCGGTCATCTGATTCGGATTTGGTCTCCGGTTCACCGCGGGCTTCAAAAAGCACCAGAAACACAACAGGTACCGGGACAGGTATGTGGTGTTCTGTTCTCCTTTTTCATTATAAAAAAGAGCATATTATTTTAAAATAAAAAGGTGAATTTATTTGCTATTAATCACTTTTTACTTGTTTTATATCCATAATTATTTCACCCCTGCTGATTCCCTGACAAGAAATACTTCTAGGAATCTTCACCTGCACTGTCCAGTATCCATTCAGGTATTTCAAACGGTAACAGTAACATTGGTTGAATTTTTGTAAAAAAAAAAGAAGAAAAAAAAAGTTCCTGTATCGATTTCAATTCATTGAACCACATCATATCGTTCTAGAAAGCCAAATATCGTCCTTGAATCATATCGGAACCATAGAAAATGATACATATTGTATCATTTGAAAAATGTATCGTTACACCCCTTATCTCAATATATTAGTCACTGAGGAATTTAACCATCAACACTGATTAAATATCTACATAAAAGATGATCCGTTTTATCCCACAGATGGGCTGGATATGTAGGTAGACCAGTAAAACCATACTGAGCCCACATTAGTACATTACAGGTTTGCTGCT
Source organism: Eutrigla gurnardus (assembly GCF_963514095.1). NCBI lineage: Eukaryota > Metazoa > Chordata > Actinopteri > Perciformes > Triglidae > Eutrigla > Eutrigla gurnardus. Next base: position 13,013,646 of record NC_139918.1, read on the forward strand.
GTGATCCTAAAGTCCATGTACACACCCCACGACAGAAGAGAAGTCCGTTCCTATCTTGGGTTCAATGAGAGCCTTGTAGAAGGGAGCGTTTGGTCCAGAGATCATTAGAGACGACAGCAGGCTGAGAGTGAATCCTTCAAACGTATTAGTGATGCTGCACAGAGAAACAAGCACAAGAGGTCAGAGGTTACTGAATAACATAAATGCCATCCTACTAACATGCGTTAAAGCACAAATGTCTCTGTGAAACACAGCAGGCTGTAGAAAGAGACGTCTTACTCTCCCAGCAGGTAGCTCACACACAGCGTGTCCTGTCTGGCTGGATCTGGAGCCATGGCATCAGGGCTGCACGTCACATGGTCTTCTCTCTGGGAAACCGATGACTCACAGTGAGATCACACTTGACTACTACTAATGCATTTCTGTTTCTAAAAATAAAACAACAGAACCATAAAGTGATAATTAAATACATGATGAGTGATGATTACGTTTTTGTTTTCTCAAACCTTCCCCCTTCGAGGTGACTGTAATGTGTGTTATGAACTTACAGGGCTGCTCCAGTGTGGCTGGGATGGGACCTCCGTGTTGGGGTTAATGGGTTCAAACATGGACAGAGCTTCCTCCTCAATCTGTTTCAGGTGCTGCTCCAATGGCAGATCTCCATAGGTGAAGAACCTGAAGAACATACACAAGACACTCTGAGAGGGAACGTGTTATACATATTTGTACACTTACAAAGCTGCATGATTTCTCTCCCATCACAGCAACACATGCAAGTTTGTTTTTAAGAACGACCAAACAAGACTGACAGTTTGTTTGAAATGTTTGAAGTTTACAGCATAAACACTTGTCCTGCCAATGCAAATTTCTACTAGCCTGCACCAGGAACTTAATATAAACTACTATCAAATTCCAAAATTAGTAAATTGTGGGATTAAAGCAAGCACTGGGCTGTGTAAATGCATCCCTACCTGGCGTTGCTGGGGTGGTAATGCGTGGCGTGGAACTGTTTGAGTTGCTCCCAGGTGAGGTCGGGGATGGCTAGAGGCTCCCCTCCTGACACCACAGAGTAGGTGTGGTCTGGATACAGCTTGTTCTGGAGGTGCTGGGCATAGACGCGCTCGTTCTCTGACTGTAAGAATACACAAACATACAAACACACTCGTAGATTATTATTTCAGATTCTGCCACTACTGCTATGGTAAAAGCATTATTTATTTGTCTTCAACCCTTTCACAAGCATCGTTTATCAACGTTTCAGGACCATGGACAGCACTGTTTGTTGTGTGCAGGTGCGGCCTTGTCTGTAGTACTAAAACGGAGTGGAGGTGAACAATCGAAGGCAATCAGTTTCTTAGTTTGGTGACTTGCTTTTCATGGTTGCAGAGAGACAGACGGTGAGAGAGAAACACACAAATAGCTGTTTCTACTGCTGATTTGACAGAGAATCATTCATGAATTAAAAATGTCTTTATTGCTCCGATTAATACTAGGATTTAAATGGCTTAGCACGTGTTATTTGGCCTTTCTGAAGCTATTGCATGGTTAAATCAATGGGTGTCATGTTTTTTCTGCTGTGTAGCCTCACTTCAAGAAACGCACAACTGCACTGAGCTAAATGTTTGCTCACTATTTGTATGTTATATCCCTACAGTATACATCAGTGTATTAGTATAATAAGCAGGAAAATACATTTGTGCGTTAAATATTTAAACTATTGGGGAGTTTATAACATGAAAGGACATAAATGGCCTGTTTGTTAAATAAAAAGCATGTATACAACAGGTAAGTGCTATGCATATACAATGTTGATGATAGTTGATGTTCCAATGTTGTTTCCTGTGTGTTGAACACTAACCTGCCGATGGGACTAGAGATGGAAATTAGCCACCTGGGTATGATCTAATGTATTTACATGAAAATGTACATACTATGTATTGTCCCATTTAAAAAATAAATCTACAAATCTAGTGAGTGGGAAAGTGTTTACTTACAAAAGCTCCCTTCATTTCATTGAACACCACTCCTTTAAACACCAGAGGGGAGTTGAGATCTGTGGGGTTTTCATTCTCCAGCCTCCAGCCCTCCTGCCTGGAATATCAAGACACACCGAATCACACTCGACTGTTATAGACTATCAACACACAGAATCACATAACATTTGGCTACTTAGTTTACAAAATAAAACTGAGCAGCTAGAGCAGTCTAATATGAAGAATTGTGCAGCATTAGTCCAAACTCACCAGAAATCCTGCTCTCGTAGACACGGAAAGAACACAGCATCCAGATAGACAGAGAGAAGGTTCTGGAAGTCCTTCCCATTTTGGGTTGAAAATGGATACATGGTGTAGTCACTGGCTGTTCACGAGGAAGCGAGGAGAATTAGTACTGAACTGGTGCATGTAAACCCGCACTTCCAACACTTTCAACATCACTTTAACATGAAGTCCAAACATATTAATTCTGTTTTTTTTAAATCTATTGTCTGTTTGATTCCATTTTAACTGTAAAGCGAATTTGAGTACCTATAAATAAAATGTATTCATTATTATTATTAAAACAGAATATATCGCAATTATTTGGGGTTAATGAAACGCTGTCGTACATAAGAACACTTTTCACAACAACCTTTCTCACACGCTAAGAGGTCACTCATTTATGTCCAAATGGCCTTTTCTGTACCTGTGAAAGCATTCATGAAGGTGGACAGGGACCTGTTGAGCATCTTGAAGAAAGGGTCTCTGCAGGGATACTTCTTAGATCCACAAAGCACCGTGTGCTCCAGGATGTGTGGGACCCCTGTGCTGTCCATGGGGGTCGTTCTGAACTGGACACTGAAAAACACAAACAAGAGGCATCTGATTCATTGCTTCTTTTTTTTGTAGCTGGAGCATCTGCAACGCCCCCACCTGGTCACATTCAAAACAGCACACAGTTTCTCTTCACCAAGGCCTTTGGCCCCTAGACTGTTTTGTGTTCTCTGTGTGTATGACTGTCTAGTTGTTTGTCCCTCCTTCCATAATGCCATAATGTAAAGCATCCTTGGGTTCCTTGAAAGGCACTATATAACTTTTATTTATTTATTATTATTATTATTATTATTATTATTATTATTATTATTATTATTATTATGTGATGTTGTCAAACAGGAATATAAATAGACAGTACTGCTGAAACAGATTTCATCCTACCTGAAGAGGTTATTGGAGTCATCTCTGGCTGCGTGGAGGTACTGAGCTCCAGTTTTATCATGGGTCAACTTCACTGCTGTGAGAAACAAGTCAGGAACCACAACAACCTGGGAAAAACAGAGTTGGAAACTGAAATTACAATTGATTTAATAGCAGTAGACAATTTCAATAAGGGTAATGGTCTCGTGGTCTCAGCCACTAAATCAAACACTGTAACAAGGTCAAAAAAAGGAGGAAAATCATAAATCAGACTACAGTTCATCCTTTTAAATTCAACCACATTTACATGTACAGCTCAACTGTTCATATAACATTATTTAACAAGCCCTATGCTGTGCTACTTTCAGTCAAGTTAAATGTACCTCTCTGACTGTGAAGCCATGGATTCTCTCTCCTGGTTGGTACTGACAGGCCCTCTCTTTAGCTGAAGTGCTCTTCTGCTTCCATGTATGCTGCGGTCCACTGAAACTGGGAGAAGAAAACAGTAGTCAGTAGTGCCAAGAATAATCCGCCAATTTTTGCACAAACAATATTTTTACAGTGTTGAATATCTTGTGTAACGGCTCACACATCCCCACATCAGGTACCGCTGACAAAGACAATGTGGACCTTGGGTTTAAAGATGCTACGTTTCTCCTCCCACAACCACAGTAGCAGTAGAAAAGAAGAATTGTGTGTATTTTATCATCTTTCATTAAACATAATGACTTTCCAGAGTGTGCATGCATTATAAACCATATGCAAATACTATTTCATAAAATACTAAGACACTTTAACATGTCTACAGGCCATAGATTCATAGTTCACATAGGGTTACATAGGTTACATGTGGTGCAACACTAATGTAGGCTCGTGTGGAAACAGCTAACAAACTTCAGTAGTTCTCTCTTCCTTTATCTTCTCCGCTACCTCAAACAATACTGACCACAGGCCACACGTGGCTGAACCTACTACTCTTTTAAAGGACTAGTTAATACAACAATATAAACAGTAACGTTAGTTAGATACGTCCAAAGGGATGCGCGTGCTCATGTTTGGTTGCATCAGCTGTCATCAGTTAGGACAAAGTCAAAGCACCCTTTCTTCTACCATATCACCGTATCTGGTCACATACGGTTGGTGAAGGTTGTCGTGACACTACGAAGTCATCAGCACACAAAAGTTGCATTTCCTTTACGAGCAAAACGCCAGGTGTGTTCACGCTCATTTGCTCCAACATCACCGTTAGCTAACTTACCGGAGACATCGAAGTTTCTGGAGCACCGCCTTCGTTTGTCGAAACATGGCTTTGTCGCCTGCTGAATGATTCAAGTACGAATGAGTCCACTGTGTTCGGCTGTAAAAATACAGTATTTCAATTTAATGTGGTCAATAATTGCACATTATTTCGGTTGGGGATCCCGTGTCGGTGTCCTCTCATGCCGTGTGTTGGACAGTTGACACATTGGTTCCGTTGCGCACATTAAAAATAGCCGCTACACCTGCGCAGATCGCAGATCTCGCAGCCATTTTCAGCTCATTTGTACCTATCCAACCGCAATGAAACTCTAAAGACTCAATGAGCAAGTTTCGACACCCTCCAACTGAACCTCCACCTACAAACATGCTTGTGTTCGGTTGGTGGAGCTGGAATGAAGAGTCGATATGATTGGCTACATGTTACACCACCAGTATTATCAAACCATGACTGGGATGAGGCATTTTTAAAGGCCAGCAATATTGCAACAGATATTCAACACGACTTACATTACACTTTATTTTGATAGTTCATCTGTAATGATGAATTTATTTAAAACAGTTTCAGGAATTTCTTCTTCTATTAGTTTCATTGTGTTGTACTTCAGTATCTCCTCCAGCAGAGGGCGATGTAAGATCAAGTTTAGCCCAGTTAGTCACAGATTACTTTGGTGAGTAACTTTTTTCCAGTGTGGCGTCCGAAAGTACGAACAAAGTGGGCAAACTTAGTACAAAAAAACCTACAACTGAACCAATTTTATTGCTAGGAAAAAAGGTGCATAGTCCCCCACATTTATTTAAAACTTATTTGTCATTTACATTTCTTAATGCAGCCTACTTATGTGTTGCTAAGCAACTTTAATTATGCCATGCCATCGCTAATTGCATTTACTGTAGTTTGAAACTTTGAATAACATTTCGTTTACTTCTACAGTTTGTATTAGTTTGATCATTATTATTGGTAGTTTTTCATTTTATTGTTACCACTTCCAGACTTATTTATAGCAACATAACAACCTTTTGGGTTGTCTAAATACCTTTCTATTATTGACATGCTAAGAGTTTTTGCTCTTTAATCCAAGTATGTGTTGTCTTTAAGCTGAAGAAATAAGAAGAAAAGAGAATTCATGTGTACCACAATTTCACCAAAGTACATAAGATGCATACAACCTGTATGTGTGCTTAATTTATTACACTGCTATTAAATCAAATGGAACAATTTACATGTCTTTTGCATCATTGTGTTGCCTCACATTTAAATGTAGACAATGTGTTGCGGTTGGAAACTTTAGAGTAACAACAAGGATTTTAAATAACTTTAAAAGACTTTGACCAAAGCTCAGCTGCATAAGTCGTGTTTGTAAGGAACTGCACACTGTCTTGGTCCTCATTATGGACTCCCCAGCATCGTGTGAAACTTCCTTCTCCCTGCAAATATCACTCGGTCTGTATTGACAGTAACAACAGACTGCTTTTCTGTTTCTTTTTTATATATTCCTTTGAGGCACCCACGGTCATCCCTTGAGTTTCCACTGACAGTATGTGGGAGATTTTCTAGCAGCATGAATAGTCGGCCTTGGTGAGGAGGCTTGAGGGTTTTTGACAGAGCAGGATCGTCCTCCAACATGGTAGCTGGCTCCAGTCTGCCACTGCATGTTTGTTATCAGGGAAGACCTTGATCACACAAAGCGGGAAACAGACACTGCAAATATATTTATATATATATATATATATATATATATATATATATATATATATATAACCTGTGACATAATTGCAGTGGAATTTAACTTTTTATCTGGCTTCACATAATGCTTTTTCATGTGCAAACCACATACCTTCGTTCTACAACGGGTGAAAAAGCATCTTGGCATTGTGCCTCGTTAATTTGATGCGCTCCTGTTGGATCATGGTGGCGCATCATGCACGGCTGATCAATCAAAAGTTTTCCATTTGTGATTTGAAAGAAATAAAAGAGAGATTTATTTGCTGCATGTTTTATTTCCATACCTTCCACCTGCTGTTTTTACAGGAAGGAGAGGACCGAGAACTCTTTTTTTGTTTGTTTTTTGAAAAACGTATACATATTTTGACACTTATTTTTATATAAGAGTATACGGTGGTTTGGAAAAATTTGTAAACAACTTTGAAAAAGTCATTTTTCCATTTCATGGTGACTTTAAGGTCAACTGAAGGATTACATACACCACTTTAAGGTTGAACAAACCGTACACCCCTCGGCTCTTAAATCCCTTATTTGAATAAAGTAATAAATACATGGTGGTTAAGCTATAAACAAGGCTGTGTCATACAAACAAGGAATCTGAAAGCCTGTAGAAAGTTGATGTGAACACTGGAAGATTCTTAAATATTGCAAAGTGAATCACACAGTATTGGTTCCTTTATGGTGTTGTCAGGGATGTGACGGACTGGTGGGTGTCAGTGTTGAGGTGCTCTTTCCTCCAGGTAAATCCACAGGATTTCATAAAGGTCTGGACTGTCCAGACTCTGGTTCATCCAGGATTAAGTTATCAATCAGTGTCAGATGGAAAGCAAAAGCCTGGCTTCTCAAGCTCTTCCTCACTTCTCTTGTACAGCTCTGCTATCCAGCGACAGCAGTGTGTGGATGTTTCTTCCCCCAGCAACCACTCACTGTTATATACACCAAATGGTACAAACACTGTCCACTGTCCCTGCTTTTCAAGTTAAGCTTGGCTTCTTTGTTAAGAACATTTTTGCATTTGTCCCTTTCTTGTTGAAAGTGGCTCTGGTGTCCCCGTCAAATCCAGGTCCATAGGTCCAAGAGATGGTTTTCCCAGTCCGATGTCCCAGAGCCATGACCCCAGCATTTCTGAGGTTGAATTGGACGATGAGCCACGACTCAGCGTTGAACCTCACTCATGCTCTTGTGTCTGAATGGGAGCATATCCCTGCAGCCAGGCACCTCAATGTGGTGGGAAGCCTGAAACCAGAAGTGTGTTGGCTATGGCAGCAGCAGATGAATGAAAGATGGTCAACGTTCACATGTCTGGGTTTTGTCCATATGGTTGACATACTCACCTGCGGCTGGAGAACTAACACTATTCCGTTGAGGATCTTCAATTGTCAAAATGTGTATGTTTTTTTAAACAATAATAATCATTGCATCTTGAAGCTGACATCAACATTCATTTATTTGGCAGACACATCTGAACAAAGCTACATACAAACAAGTACATAAAGGATCTAAAATGAGTGCCTGTAGAGTCTAATCTTAGCCCTTAATTCATTTCCTGAGCCGGTCCATAGGGACTTGGCTTGGAAACCGGGGGATGGCTGGTTCAAGTCCAGCATGTTCCAGTCAGTCAGTATGGATTGTGGGCTGGTAGCTGAAGTACCTTTCACCTGAGCAAGGCCCCTAACTGCTGGGGGAGCCCGAACACAGGCAGCCTAATCACTCTCTCCACAACAGCGGTATGTCTATAAATCCCCTGTGTGTGTGTGTGTGTATGTGTGTGTGCGTGTGTGTGTATGTGTGTGTGTATATGTGTGTGTATGTGTGTGTGCGTGTGTGTGTGTGTGTGTAAAATAATAATGCAGTAATTCGTTTTCATTAATTAAATTTAAATTAATAAAGCAATTATTCTTTCAATTAGTCTTCCTCTAACTCCTTATCAAATCTTATTCTTTCCATGTATTGACCACCAAATTTCATATATTTCAATTATCGGATCATATTTCTTGGTGTGAATGCTGACCCAACCGATGAGGATGTGATACCCAGAAATGACTAGAGGCCTTTACACAAAGTTGGTGTGACGAATAAACAACATTAATATGCAAAACACTTGCTTGCAAATATTTCGCATCAAAACTATTCATACCGACAGCGATGCAAATTTGCAACAGTTGCAACACTTTTTCATTCAAAGGTTTAAATAGATTCATGCAGGCAGACGGCCGACGAGGCTCCTATTGACCCAGAGCAGCGTCAGCTGCTTGCTGATATGAATCTCAATGCTTTATTATTGAAATATTTCATTCAGTCATGTCTTTGTTTGACATCATGAGTCGTGCAGTAAACACGTTCGATGCACACAATGCAACCACAATCGTACGTGGTGGCATTTTGGCTGGCGCAGGTCAGCCACCTGCCGTATCAGTGCTAAGGTTTATCACATACAACGCCCTCGCCGGGCCTTTATCACTCCCCTCACAAAGGGCAAATAAAGGTTGGGTATTTGATAAAATATATTATCATGGGCTGTTTACCCGGTCCATCTTGGAGAGCTATGCATTCTCCCTGAATAAGGATTTGGTGTTATATAGCTGCACACTGGGCAATAGAAGTGAGCGGGGTGGGGATGTTTGTATTCAAAATCTTGTATTAAAATGGAATGAGCTGCAATTTTGAGGAACAGTATTTATAGCAACAGTTTAGTCTCGCTGAAATTGGATTTGATTTGTGAAATGTGTTTTGGAACAAAGCCGTTTCAGGCGACATGAATTAAAGTATGAATCCATTTGATGTCAGATATGAGTGTGTCGCTTTTGTAAAGAAAAAGAACAAAGAAAACGGCAATGAGGAATTTAAATGTCCAACCTGTCTCCGGTTATCAGGATGTGTCCTAATCACGGTTGCTTATGTCGGTGCTTAGGCTGGATGAGGTCAAATTCTGTGTCTGGACATATTTTGTGATAAAAAGTATAAAGATCTGTTATGCAGAGTCTAATTAATACCTGTGTGATATGAAATATTGACTTGCTCTCCGAGTGCATGTCCCACAGGGCTCTTTGCTTGGCCACTAGCAGGTCTGACACGTCTTTGCTCTTTTTGCACAGAAATGTCAATTTCTCCCCAGACCGTTTCATTAGCGCACATTTTAGATGGATAGTTGGCCGTGGGTCTGCGCCCCCATCCCATCCACTTTCCTCCTCACCTCTGGGGCCAATTAGCACTGGAGCTGAAAATAAATGAAACGCAGTGGCAAAACAGCGTTTACTTCAAAACCCTCGCACTTAATTTGAAGATCTCTCTCTGATCTGAAGTTGAATTAGCGGGGTGATATTCTCTTTGATCGCGCAGGTTCTGCATTTGTTGCCAACTTATTGAGTGGAGACTCCAGAGGACTAGTCAGTGCTGAATGTGTTGATTCATGGGGTGTACACATGCACATGCAAATAAAGTGCATGCACAGTGCAGACAGTCTAACAGCGAAACACAAATCTGCTATCTGTCCACTCCCTTTACTTCAAACAACAGTAGTGCCCTAAAAGACAAGGCACCTTGTAGTCAACTACACAAAGGGTGAATTCAAAGAGACACGTATAGCAAAATGGGTGCAAAACCATAATAATCCTAATAATCCTCAATCAAAAATCTCCTTCAAAGAGCATTTATTGACACTCCTAAAGGCTTTAAATACTAGGAAAAGTTTGTATTTTAGCTGCTGGAATACAGCAGCGACATTCAACTTACATTCACAAAAGTTACAATGGATTCCCCTGACCATGAGTCATGAACAAAACATGAAACATCCTGCAGCAGAATCCAGTTCTATTTGTATCAAAATTCAGTAATCTTTTCTTTATGAAAACTAAAATATGAGGTGTGATTACGTAAGCTAGTAAGAAGCAATTTCAACCAATAATATCTCAACATCCATCAATCAACCTTCAACTTTTAGCGATGTACGAGGTGTGTGTGGAACCATAGTCTTCTGTGAATTCGATTCATGTTACATTTTTTTTAGCGGTCCAATCAGAGTCTCTAAAGGCGCTCTAACTTCTGTTTAAATGGGACTTGAATGTTCATTCATGACCACGGAAACAGCTAAAAATAAATAAATCTCAAGGTCCACTTCCCAGCTTATTCTGAGCTTTCAAAAGCACCTCACTCAGTCGATGATGTTTGCTCCGCTGACACTGTCGTACCTCAGGAAAGACAAAATGTCCTCACTCTCAAGGTCTACAACTTAAACATGTCCATGCTAAGACAGAAGTAAAAAAAAGTAGAGACATACACACAGCAATAGCAGCTTATGAGTTCACTAGACGTACACGTTCCCTCGATACACCCACACCGCAGACAGACAGTCACCTGTCTGCCTGGTTCCTTCCGGAGCGTCCATCCAGTGTTTGACACTGATCTGGACGGATCGCCCGGATGGACGGTCGCCCTCGTCCCTCAGACCCAGATGGCTCTCCTGACACACAGCCTCGGGCTCCACCCTTTTTTGTTTTGGACTGTGGCCACATTTTTAAAAAGTCTCACACACACACTGTTGCCATCTGAGCACCGATGAACCACGCATTGTTACTACATGGAAGGGGGACTCGATGAGACGTGAGGCCACCGGCTTCCAAACATTATTGGCTGTGGATTCTCTTGTCCGGGTGTTGTGGGTTCAGTATTGAGCTGCTTTCTGGCTACTAATAGCCCCTCGGTGGGTGGGAGTCCACCGTGCTAATTTGGAATGGGATTGATTCCCATTCTGATGCCAGATTATCTACAAAAGAAACTTGGGGAGTTGTTGAAAAAGTCTGATTTATTTTTTACTCCCAAAAGAAATGAATAATTCAATATAACAGCACAACATTTTGCTTCAGGCCGTGTAATACATTGTTTTAAAGAGCAAAATCATGAAAATGTGTTGACTGAGTTTAGACAGTATGTCGTGTTGCTGTTACTGGATAATGTAAATGATTAAGTTAAAGTCAACAGAGAGAGGGTTTTGTACACTGAAAGGTGCGATAGTTGGAAAGGCATCGCAGTGGTCGTTGCTGTAGAAATCCTTTATTTTAATCAAATGTTTTTGGTAATTTTTTTAGATTCATCCTATACAGAAGAGGATTAGGGCCAAATGTGTCCGAATTCTGACTTTAAAATACTTTGAATTCAGACCCTACTTCTCACTTGATTTATAAGCTCAGCAGAGATTGTAAACATTAGTTTATGGTCTCAATCTCTAGTTTCAAGCCTTCTTCAATACAGCATGATGTTCATTTAGTACATTATGGTGCTTTAGGGCGGGGCTACCTTGTGATTGACAGGTTGCTACTATGGCATTGTCCAGTCTGGGAGTTGCCTGTGTTCTCTTTCTCAACCAGTTCATGAATGTTAATTGCAACGTTGGTGAAGTTTTGGTGAAGATGGCAACAGCAGAAAAAGAAAAAAAAAGAAAAGAAAAAAACAGTCCAACAATAAATGTGACAGTCTGAAACCTGTAATATCCCACTAGACCAGAGGTCTTCAAAGTTTTCCAAGCCAAGGACCCAGTGGCTTATAGTGAGACGGTGGAGGGACCCCCTATTACATATCTTATAAAATGGTGTTGCTTATTAAACCGGGCTAATAATAATGTGTAGTGCCTAGTGCCATGTATAACAGTAGTTTGTAATGATGTATATATTCAATGCTAAGCCATTAAAATAATAATTGTTGACAGATTTCAATTCTATTTTGGCATCTTTACATCACAATTTCACAACATATATTATATTTGCTTATTATAGGTTGTATTCATGTAAAGGTTTATTTTTGGACATATTTAAATTTTTGGAAGAAAACATTTTTGGGATCAAATAGTTTTGGGCGCCCCTACAGTAACTCTGCGGACCCCTGTTGAAAGTCTCTGCACTAGACTCCAGTCAGACAAAGTCATTCCAGCTAATTATTGAAACAGAACTCATTTAAAGTTCAGAGAAAGGAAATAAAGCTCATCAAAACCGTACCGTAATCTTCTACGATCCCAACAATCACCAACTCAGATTTAAGAGACTGAATAAATAACAGATTAAACGACATTTTCAATGTTTACCAACCTGTTGTCCGGCTTTTGGCACTTTAAACGTGCCACATCTGCTGGCAATGGGAATAACGGATTTTCCCGCTCATTTTGGTGGAAACCTGTTACAAAGGACATTCTCTGAGGTCTGGGGAATAAATGAAGACTCATATCGTGCTCTGTGAGTTCAATATGTGGGATTTTTTTTTCCTGTTTGAGAAGCCTTCCCAGCAGCCTTGGCTGTGACCTCTAGAGAGGACAGATAATAACTTTACTGCATTGAATGTTCAAAGTTAGTTTGCCCTCCACCCACAGCTATATCTCCAATTTCTGCATTTGCTTTCAAGCTTGCACTCTCCCAGCCCCTCAGAGTCTCTCGCACACATACAGTCTATCTCTACATCTTCGTGTGTGCACATCCAGACCGTCTCGTTCTCCATATCTGTGTGTATACGATTCAGTCAGTTCCTACACAGGAGTACGTATAACCTATCTTCTGCATCTGCTCTCACAGCAAATAAATATCAAGTCTGCAAAGTAATTTATCGAAAGTATTTCAACTTTATTTTATCTTGTTAGTTCAACTATATTTCAACGAAGGTACATCATTAATTAGTTGTTTTTTTATAAGAAATAGAGGACATAAATCATTAAATTAGGCTTCTATCTTAAGGCTAAGCTCTCTAAAGCTCCACTGATCATTTTTTTTTATAACAATGAATCACATTAGATGTGTAATGTGTGTAATGAATTGTTGGCAGTGCCAAAATCAAGAGGAATGAACACCCGACTATGCAGCTCTACTGAGTGTTTTTCGTCTCTTTTGGTTAGCATTTTAAGCACATTTATCATACAGCATGCATTTTTAATGAACTTTTCGGAACAGTCACAAATTGTTCAATGACAACTTTTTCTGTTTACTCTACCTACAATGTCCACTCCTTGTAAGAAGAAGCTTGATTAACCTTTTTATTTTCTCTGTTTAGGTAATAAGAACACATTGTCATCGTGGTAACGGGAAATATTACAATTAATTAAATATTAAAGCAAAACCTCTTTAAACTTAGTGAGAACATTTTTGTTGCCTAAAGCTAACCTCCCGTGGAACACAGGACACAGTCTCTGGTGTTCATCCTCACTCGCAGCTATAAGTTCTCCTCTAACCTGAGTATTCAACATGTTGGGGCAGCGTGTCATACACTTGTTACCAGAGGTAAAAAGAGTATGGAGGTATCCTATTCAAGACATCTCATTGGCCGGTATTTCCAAATCTCTTCAATTCACACCAAAACCATCTAGATTGACAGGGAAAAGGGAAAATCTTTGATTTTAGGGTGCACTGTCCCTTTAAAGTCCTTCACATTTACCCACAACCCACCCCAACCAACTTCCTGATTTGTAGTGTGCATGTAGCGTAATTTATGATACAAATAAAATAACAATTTGAGGATTGAAATAGTCAACACAATCCATGTAGGAATAATATTTTGTCCAAAATGTATTCGACAAACCATCCTAAAAATGAATAGACAGTTCTCGAAAAAGATCTATTGTGAAACAACTTTCTTTCTCTATCCCTCACTTTTCTTCACATTCACTCTCAATGTGTATGTTCCATTCTTTATCTTTATTTACATTTATGTTATTCTTGTTGAAATATTTTCCTTTTTGTTCTGGTGAGGTTTTCTGAGAGGACGAACACCAAGGATGCTTTCAATTTCATGTTTGATCCAGTGCTACATGATTTCATCTGCCGTCACTCCACATGCGCACACGCCGAGTGTGAGTGTTTGGTTTGAAGCTGGGAATTGTTTTTCTGTTTGTTAAAATGTAGCCTACATTGTGCACTTGGCAGGAATGGTTTCTGAACAACTGTCATGCCGATAAAGTCATTGACTCGAATTAAACTGTACGAAACGACCACAGATTGACAAGTGTTTGCAAACAGCAGTGTGCTTCCACCTGCTGCAGCCTCGCTGTAACCTTGCTGAATATTTCATATCTTTCAATATGTTTCTGTGTCACACTTTTGAAGTTGTGGCGTCAAATTTCACAGGGGTGAAATTTTTGGCAGATTGTTTTTTCTTTTATTGTTTTGCTTCGCCTTTCTTTTCTCCCCCCACCACCACCACCACCACAACAATGTCAATTTAGCATGCATCCCTCATCAAAAGCAACCTTGTCTGCCAGCTGCTGAACAGAAACCTTCTCTTTCAGAGCCTGGCTGTTGTCATACGTTTAAATTATTCATCCGAATTTTAATAGACAGGAATATGATTATATAGTTTGACAATGAAGAGGGGGGAAAAAATCCTCCAAAATTCATTTCAAACATTCATGCATATTTAATAGGCTGGGTGCCAAGACTTCACACAGCAGTATAATCCCAATATGCGGCGAGTCGTTATCGCTGTCATAGGCAATATGCAATAATTCTGCCACTGTGCACCTCTTTGGAAGACCAAACAGTCTTGGGCTGGTGTTCGACAACCAAAAAAATGGCTTCCACAGTCAAAGCCCACAGTTTCCCTCAACCACAAACACACACCCTCCTCCCAGATTCCTACACTGGTTTCGCTTTGTACTCGACAGCACTCAAGTCCTCACTGTTGCCATCTCTGCTTTCTGATGGGTGCAAAGGAGGGATGCGTGGGTGAGCCGTACTGTCTGGTCGCGTCTCTAAACACACCATAGTGTGTTTTCACCCTTCCCTCTAAACCTGTCGACAACCCTTCGGAGAGAGAGGTGACAAACAAAACACACATGAGGTTTTATTCACTACTTTTCCCCCCCTGAACTCTTGAAACACTCAATCTCAGAAGAGAAATATTCATCAAATAGCACAATGGAATACGCAGACAGACTTCCTCTATCTCTGTTTTTGTGGCTTTCCCTTGTGGAAAATTTTAATTGCAGCTCAGCGTCCCCAGATTTTTAGAAGAAGCGATCAGAAAATATGTCAGAGAAAGCGCTCAATAATGAAGTAGCGTCGGGAGAGCTGTTAAAATACAAACACGTGAAGATAGGGTGGGAGTGGGGGTGTTTGGTGGGGGTACTGAGGAAGGCTGGGTCTGGTGATGTAAACCCTCATGGGGCTTTCCCCAATGGGGCCATGAAAAAAGAGTGGTGAGGGGAAGAACCAAACACCAGGCGGCCTCATTTGCATTTGCACCTTAGAATAGTGTGTGTGAGTAGGTCGTGTGTTGTGATATAGGCTCATTGTGCTGGTGGTCTCATAGCCGCTGAGCTCATAGATCATTCATTAGCCTGGTTCAGTCAACAGGTAACACACAGGTTACTGAGTGTGCAGGTGCAGAGATTTATGACTCCCACTGTGTCACATCTGCATAAATCATCTAACTATAAAGCAAGGAATGTCTGTCAGTCCCTATGTGTGCAGATGTGGGTAGGTCCTTCCCATATCAGCATATCTCGAGAACTGTCTTTTGATCCTGGTGTGTGTTTTGCTTGGGACCCCATGGAGTGCTTTGTCAAGTTTGGTAAACATTTGGACACAAGATACATTCAATATTAATAAACTTTGAACGAACACGCGATCCTCTTGGCTCACTTAATTTGTGCCTTATTTGATACAAGTTGGAAAATTGGGTGTTTTCACACTTTCCAGCCCTCCAAATGAATTCAGAGCATTTTTTCACACGTGTGGACACTGCAAACAAACTCAGATCCCTTTGAGCTTAACTGAACTCAAACCACCATCGGGAGGTGGTCTGAGAACAGTTCATGTCCACGTTGTGGTTCGCTTAACCTTTGAATGGTGAACACAATGTGCTCCAGGTTCGCTTTGCCCTTAGCCATTGCATTCTAGCCCTCTAGGCTTGCCGTTAGGAATGCACTGTCTGATTAGCCGCCAATTGTTATCAGCTGAGATTCAGTCAAAAGAAGCGATCTGAAGATTGTCTTTGACACGTTATTGAGTGAGAGAGGTAACGAATGAGAAAAGGCACAGTGTTCTGTGTGTAAGCAACCCTAAAGCTATCATTGAAGGGAAAGTATTGACCAGCAGAGCGATAAAGGTAGGAACTATAGCGTGAACTGGAAATGGACTGAGGCCCATCAGAGCTATAGTGGATCAGAAACAGAACTGAGTCCACTTTCAAATGATCTGACAATGTGAAAGAAAAGTCCCTTTGTTTTTTGTTTGTCTTCCCTCCTGTACTTAAACGGAAGATGGAATAAAACCGGCTTCTCATCTCTTCTGCCCACCAACAGTCCAACTCTAAGCCTCATAGCAGCTGAGCTCCTGTTGTTTTTAAATGTGCTATATAAATAAAGTTGATTTATGTATTACAAAGTCATATTCACCGCTTCATTGACTGCACTAAAACCTTGCATTATGGGATTGGATTATTGCAGCACTCGGTCGGCAAGAATTGAGTAGTCGCCGTGGTTTATGGGATTGGTTGATTTTAGGTCTGAGAGTTGGCCTACTGACTCAGAGTGGTTCAAAACCTGCTGGTACCAGCCTTTGTTTCATTAAGTGAGCTGTGACTAGACGCCGAGTGTTTCTGTGTTGCTGTGGACTCTGTCTTGTGGACAGATATTGCAGTTTTCACGATGAGTGTTTTGAGTCACACTCAGTACATAGAGCTCCCACGTAGCCAGGAGAGGCGCTAGTGGACCAGACCATACAACACACCATGGAACAAAATGGGCTTCCTGCCAAAACCTGGACCTTGGTAACAGCGTAGGTCACGTGTTTCCATTACTGCGACAGTCGATGAAAGGAAAGCTTTACAAAGAGCCAACCTATTTGATGCTGACACCCGATTCCACCGACACCGGCGATTAGCCTCAGCTGCTCTAGCTAATGTGTTAGCAAACAGTTGCCTATTTACACATCCAGCAGACACAGAGCAATATGTGTTGTGTTTCTGGCTACAAGACAAATTTAAAAACAAATTTGAAAAAAAACCCCACACGTTTCCCTTTTTGCTCCTTTTTATTTTTGAGGGAAATATCTGGCTTAAGCAGCTACTGGCTTTTCAGAGCTAGCTTGCTGTACATGGCTTCCTATTGCTGATGGAAACACAATTGATGAGTGCTCTGAGGCCGAGACTTTGTTCTTCACTAAAGATATACGTTGAACTAGGGCAGTGAGTTGTAGTACATACATCCCATCACCTACAATGATGAACAATTTTGCAGTTTGACTCCAATTAACATTCACATTTACAACACTGACATATCTGACTTTTCTTCCCTTTCTGGATTCTGTGGGTCAGGGTAAACTAGGAGGAGATTACACACCATGTTTTAAATACAAGGCAGAAAATGACCCTGTTCATACACTACTGAACAAAGTAATGTAATGTGAATGACAAGTGGTTACCAGTATTTCTAGCTGTAATATGAGAAAACGTCATAAAAATTCACAACGTACAACACAAAGTCAGAAAATACTGATATTTTAAATCAACTTTGCCCGTTTTTGCCCTCCAACAAAGTCACATTTGAGGAAGTTCCCGGCTCTCTTTCAGACTTCAGGTGTGTTGATCGGAGATGAAACTCCCGGTCGTAGCAGCTGACCATTTAAAAAATGCTGCCGAGGCTGAACAAGCCCCCTGTTACCTGTTGGAGAGCCAACGTCCAGCAGCCACCTGCTTCCCATGAGTCTCTGGTGGGCTGTTGGCCTCCATTCATAAACGTCGGGGAAATTACACATGTCGGCTGTGACCTGGACGGCCATCTAATGGGCAGCACGCATAATTAACCCGGAGAATGTTTATTAGCCCCGACGGCACCATGCTCACAGTGTGGAGGTGTGTGGGGAATTGTGTGTGTGTGTCTGTGTGTGTGTGTGCGTGTCTATGTGTGTGTGTCTGTGTGTGTGTGGGAGACATTTGATGTGTGCTTGAGAGTAAGAATGAAAGCAGGGGGCATGCATGTGCCCTTCTACTGCCTTTTTATTGTGGAGCTATTTCAGTGTTAGACCTGGAAATTGAGGACATATTCAGAAAGTGTGGACATTTTTGCAGAGTGAGAAAATGGAAAAAAGAAAGCAGCATCTCTTTGATTAGGGTGGTCATTTTGGACACTAATTGTTTCCCCTTATATCCATAAATAATCTGCATGCCAATCATATCCTAAACCAAAGTAACTGCTTTGAAACCACACTTACAAACAAACCAAATTTAAATCAATCTGTCGATTACTGTCCATGTTTTCACTTAAACTAATAGTACAATTTTAATAATAATAATTAAATTAAATAATTACATTTTGAAACAATATAACTGAATATCCTGAAATAAAATTGAATCCAATGAGCTAAATTTACTTCCAAAATAAAGCTTGATAAGTGTCTGAATAAGATGAAAGAAGTCACTCTACCTTTTATGTTGTTAGTATTATTATGAAGCCAGTGAGTGGCTGGTGAAGAGATACAGGAAAACTACAGTGTGTGACAAGCCCTTAGTGAGTACAAATGCTTGTAAATATTGAAATTCAGCCTCCATTCTGTGCTGAAACCTCTCATTCAAATTCACCATCGTTCCATCAATCATCGGATTTTTCTCTCTGTGCGCTGACAACAAAGTGAATCTCGTTTGGAAGCAAAACAATTACTCGGGCTCTGTCACAGATAGGTCTGCCGAGTGCCTCGGCTCCTGTGAAAGTGTGCCAGGTTTTTGATGCGTCTCTCGCTGCCTCCCCACCTCCCCCGTCTCACCCGTCTCATGGAGATGTTGGCCCGGCTATCGCTGTTGGCCAGTCGTCCCGCTGTTTGAGATGTGCTCCCTGTGCTTCAGTCTGGAGGGAAACGGTGACAGGCTTATCTCCCCTGACACTCACTCACCTGGAAAAAGGGAAGAGGAGAGAAAAAAAAGAGAGGCTGAAGGGGTTTCGCAGCTTCATTGAGCACCGTCCTCCAGAGCTGAAACCCACACTGGGAAGAAAATGTCCATTTCAAGATTTATTTCATCAGGAATTAGGTCTGTTCACTAAGAGGTGTTAGGTGTGAGGGAAGGCTGGCAAGATATATATATATACACACACTGTATATATGTATATATACCCTCTCTTGTTGAGAAAGTACTGAAAGGAAAGATGCAGAAGGCCTTTTTTCCGAGGATGAACCGTTTCAGTCCCCAGTTCAAGTTCAGTTGACTTGCTTGTTGACTTGCAGCGATGATGTAACGTAAACGGCAACCACGTTTTTTTGTGTTTTTTTTCCTACATACCTAAATGAGGAATTTTAAAAGGTTTTCATGGCTGTATTTTTTACTTCAGTTTCCTGTTTGCCATTGGCAACAGGAGATTCAACTTTTGTTTGGTGTATGGGGATTGAATAATTGTAAATATACATTCTTGTATATAATGTGGACCCTGTTTCCCCATGTTTAGTGACTAATGGGGACAACAACTTTTAAATGGAGTCCAGTATTGAGGCAGAATGCTGCAGATGGTCGCCACTAAACAGGCTGCAATTTAATGGCTCTCCACCGCTAATGTCCGTCCACTAAAAGAGATTGTTTTTGCAACTGAAAAGCTCAGATTGTTATTTGAAGTGTCTGACAACATTATGGCAAGGACCCTACAAACAAATAAAGATTATTTTTTACCTTTAGCTTTCTGTTTATGTTCTGTCATGTGACTTGTAGCCCGGAGACAACGGTGGAAACATAGTGAGAGTTGGAGAGAGGAGATCCTGTGTTGTGTTAGAGTACAGAAAGTGTAGCTTGATGTTATCTCAAATATTTTCAATGCCATGCCTGAATATTTTAGCTGATTTCGAGATTGTGGATATGGCGCAAGATTTCAGAATAAGACAGAGTGAAAAGGGAATGAAACATGTTTTATTTCTCTGTATGGTCCTTAATAACAACAAAGTAGCAAAAACAAGCGTTTTTAGTGGATGTACATTGATAGTTAAGGAACATGACCAAAGTCAGAAATTGTTGTCACCATTAGTCACCTGGAAACAGAAAATAAAGGATATATATAGGGTTCATGTTGAAAAATACAGAAGATACACTTTAATACTAATTTCTTGTGACCTTGCACATGGCTACCAGTTTAGCCAAGGTCAGGGAACTAATACACTTGGGTAAGAAAGAAACACCTAGAAAAAGGTTGTAGATAAGGTAAAAAACAAACAGTTGCTTATTTACACATCCAGCAGTTACAGCAACATGTTTATTCCTATGGAGTCGTGCTTGTGTCCACCTGATAACTGTAATGCAATATTCTTATCTCTTTTAGCTCTGTTTTTGGTCCCTACCCACTCCCGAGGGAAACACTTTAGCTATTAAATGATCCATTATGTTCACCAGCTAGTCACTAAATGCTGTTTGATGCTGAGCATGTAGTGTAGAATCGTTTTTTTCACTGATACTATGACATCAGTGAGAGTTGTGGGCCGGATGGATGAACAATGAGCTGAAACCCACTGTGTTATGATGTATGGAATTGTACAATACATTTTTCTCAACATGAGTTTTTTCTCAGACTCAAATCTCCACTTCAGTAGCACGTACATCCATCAAACTTTCCAGTTTCATTCCCATCTATATTCTCAAGGTGTTTGGGGAGGTATTTGTTCATATATATTTCATAGCCTGATTTATATAATATTTATTTCCAAAAAATATAGCAAAAAAATACATTTGTTTAATGGCGGTCAACAGTATTTTCTGGTTTATGGAGTGATACAAAGAGAACATTCTTTCTGTGAAAAACTTTGACTCCAACAACAATTTTAAACCCCTGGCTTTATTCAAAGTATATATTTGCGCAAATTAGAACATATTTCATAAGATAATGCATCATTTGCATATTCAACAACCAAATCAAGTCAATTCAAGAAAACTTGCAACACAAAAAATCATTGTCTTACTGAACATAATCAACAGGGTAAGTTTCATGGTGATATCTATTAGTTCAATCTTTACCTCCCAGCCGTCTATCATAATAAATCCTGTTTCTTCAATTAATGAGACACTATTGACTTTCCAAATCCAAACCATAAACCCAACTACTGAGTAGAATATCACAAGGACTTGTTCTGATCTGCAGCTGGCCTGAAGAGAGTACCCGTGTTTGTAACTCGTTACCAGATTTGCACAGAAGCGGTTTATGAAGCACTCATATACCGATTTATCTATTAAACACCAACACGGATTCAGCCGTAGTTGATCTTCCTCATGAGAGAAGCAGCTGATGCACTTACTTCCATACAGCGTGTGTTTTGGCATTCACCGTGCAGCTGTGGATGCAGGTACAGGTGAACATTTCATGGCACTTACACAATCACAAAGTCTTTCATTAACACCTTGCCCCTCCGGTTTCCATGGAAACAAGCTTGGCAACTGCACACACGTGAATGTGTTGGAGAGAGGAAGGTCTGTCTTCTCACTCTGTGAGTGTATGTGTGTGTGTGTGTGTGAGAGAGGGAAAGCATATGGCGCTATGTGCATCACAGCGTCACTGAGTCTGTGTGAGACTACGTTCAGCAGGCGGCCGCACAAGCCACGCTGTCATGCATGTGCTGCACACGAGCATGTGTTCACTTGATGCGTGCCACGGTGTACGGTCGGATGCTGAATCATTTGTATGTCTGTGTGTATTTGCATATTGATTGCTGTTTATGCAAGTAAGCAAATGTAAAAACGGCAGCGGAGTGTGTTTGTGTTCAACTTTGCCTGTCCACTGTTATTCACATAAGTATGTGTGGCTGCTTGCTGACTTGTCCGTGTGTGTGCGTGGAAAGAGAGACAAAGGTCGCAAATTGTGAGCATGACTTTTTGGGTGCATGATAGGAGGCGTGTGTGTGTGTGTGTGTGTGTGTGTAGTGGCAGTGTGATGGCTAAACGAGCCAGGAAGTAAAGTAAACAACCAGCTTGAGGAGGAACGAAGATGTCCAGTTGATCTTCTTCTGAAATGCTGCTGATCACCTTCCACACACACACACACACACACACACACACACACACACACACACACACACACACACACACACACACACACACACACACACAGTCCCATTTCACCGCGTTGCGTCGTCACCAGTCAGCAGCTTGGTGGCGGCATCCTGCACTATCTCACCCAGCAGACGCAAATTACCCTCCTGTGACATTTCGGTGCTTAAAAAGCGAGAATTTCATTTCACCAATTGGACTCTGCCGTTAGAAGAGTCCACCAACGCACACATGCAAACACACATCCTAACACACTAATAACTCCCGTCGAGTGCTGCCTTGAGGGAAAGAAGAAAAGAGAATAAAAAAAAAACAACACAGAGGCTAATGGGAACCTGAGGCGAGTTGGAGGACTTTTACATACATGTCCATTTGTGCTGGCTTTGATCTCGGTGGTATTATTTATCAAAGCCCACTCCATCTTCATGCATGCACACACAGACACAACCTGTCGTGTCGTTTTTTTCTTCCTCAAATTCTTTCATTTCGGCTTTCTCACTCTCATTGGCATTCTGTTGCTCTCTCTTTGTGACGTCCCTTCATTTTCACCTCATCTCTCTCATCTTTCTCTCTTTTTCTCTCGCTCTCTTATCGTCTTTCTCTTTAACACTACTCTCACTTTGTGTGTGTGTGTGTGTGTGTGTGTGTGTCCCTCTCCCCTCCATGAAAGAGAGAGAGGGATTTTTGTTTTCTCCCCACTTCCATCTTATTTTCATTTAGCAGATTTACATCTCGGCTTTGAGTCAATTCTGGTTCTGATTATATTCTGTATATATGAGTGAGTCATTCATCTCCTTGTTTACATCACTTGTCTAATATCTATCTATAAAGCAAGGAATCTCTGGCTGTCAGTGTGTTTGTCCTTCGCTTATCTCAAGAACGGCTCATCTGATCTACTTCACACTCGGTGAGTGTTTTGCTTGGAACACCATCGACTGCTACGTTGAATTTGGTCCGATTTGGACACACGACATATACACTATGTATAATCTTTGAATAAACTGGGGTTGAGTTTGAGGCATCTGTTGACTTGTCCTTGAGCAATCCAATGATCGGCTTGCTCTGAAGGGGTTCGGGCTCCAAATGGCTGAGCGTCATGACCGGTACGAACCCTGACAACGCTGCACTAGTTAACCTCATATCTAATCATTCTCTATGTCTTTGTCTCCTCTGCTTCAACCAAATCTGTCATTGCTGTACCAACAGAGTCTCATCCGCAGGTCGACGGTGAATCCATTTTGGGTTTTCCGGCTACCTAAACTTAGCTTTTTGCACCAATCTGCCAGATGAAAGTTCTCCATCTGATTGGTTGGTTTTTATTGTGCTACTCCAGCTACAGTAACATATTCAGATTTGCCACAACCGGGATACAATGTTAAATATTCACTTTCTAATGGCCTGTCCATCTATGCCACAATCACTTCTCTCTTTTTATTTTCTCTACATCCCACACTCTCCCTCCTTTACCACAGTTTCCCTCTCTTCCTCCTCCTCTTCCTCTTTGACATCCTCCCTTTTGTCTCCAGACATCACTCAATCACGTCAGTCTTTCTTTCACCTCGGGTTTCCCGACAATCATGTCCATTCCCCGTCCTCCCTGCTCTCACTTTCACTTTCTCTCTCACTACAATGGAGTCCCTGTTTCTCGATTCATGTCTCGTTTCTCCCTCTCCTCAGTATGTTTCTTATTCTCTCCTTCTCTGTACGACTCTTTCTCCTCACTCTTTTTCCTCTTTGTCTTTGTGACTCAGTCTTTCCCTCTGTCTCTCTTTCCATATCTGACTCACTTGCCCTCTATTTTAATCTCTCTCTCCAGTCTACTCTCTCACTTTCTTTTTCTGTCTCAATGTCCAATTTGGTCGGTTTGTCTGTGTCCTTCACTCCGTTTCTGTCCTCCTATCAGTCTGACTCATACCAGTCTCTTTTTTGTTGCTTTCCTTCTGTGTCTCCCTTTCTTCGTTCTGAACATCTCACTTTCTCTCCCTCTCTAAACCTCCCCCCCCTTTCAATATCTCTCCCCTCTCTCTCTCTTTACTCAGTAGTCACACCGAATAAGGGCGCAAATCCTCTCCATCCTTTTCTGTCCATCATCCTGCTCCCTCTGTGTACAGCCTGATTGACTTAAACCCCGCCTCCCTCCCCCCCGCCTCCGCACACACGCGCTCCTCCGAAAGCACTCACTCCACGCATATGTATCCGAATAAGCCTGGGTTGCCCACGGCGACTTCCATCTTAATAAGTACGTTGTTTATGGGCCTATAAGCAAAATGTTGCCTGCACAGCTCATTACTGCTGAGTGGGGAGGGAAAGTCCCAGGAGGCACACACACACACACACACACACACACACACACACACACACACACACACACTCGTATTCTTCACGTATTTATCCTGCATCAGTCCTGTGTACAGTCCTTTCTTCAACATTTTACATTAGAAAGGATTTGATATTTTGGTACTACTTTCTAATAAAGCACCTTTTATGCAGGAATTCTGGCCGGCTACATCTTTCATAGTTTTTTAAGGGATTAAATCGTCTTAACCTTACATTTTACACAACTTCTAAGTAATTAACTGGTACTTTTGGGTTGCCAGTTTGCTTGTCGGAGGAAAACTCCTCCCATGGGCCGATGAACGTCCACATCTGGAGGCCTGCTGCAGAACACCTGGACAACACTCAATTTGTCACTTCATACCTGATAACTTATTAGCATTTGTATCCACAGACTTAATGACTTTTTAAGACGTCCCAACAGAAGATTCTATAAAAGGCTTAACTGATCTATTTATATCTATTTGTATTGAGAGTAGCCTAACTATTAGCAATACCTCTGTACCCAACAATACAAGAAAAGGCATGCTCCAACATGACCATAACATTAATGGCTGCATAAACCTCTCTTAAACATTATAATGTTTTAACCTTCCTGATTGTACGATGTATTGCAGAACTGATGGATATCACCGCATTAGCTACTGTTAGGTAATCAGCTTCAACAGAGTGTACAAACGTCTTATCAGGAAGTGATACCGATATCTTATCAAGGGGAAACTCTACCGTCAGCTCATCCTACTAGATACCAGTTCTTTCTTTGTAAACTCACTTGGATAAAAAGAGACCCCCCCCCCAACACTCAATATGTTCCTCTTGGCAATGCAGTGAAGCTTTCAGCATGAATTCCACCAAAGCAACAGTTACACCTGTTAACTGAAATGTGAATATATTTAGGTATATAAGTAAATGGCTCCCTTTAAATAACGATATTGTTACATCAAGATGGCCGCAGCGTGAGAGTACATGTCTCAAGTGCTCTGTCTGTTTAAAAGCTTGTAGCTGATAATATTGAAACGTTATGCATCTGATCCACTCTGACCAGCCTGTGAAGTTTTAAGCATTATAGTCGTTTAGCGGTGAACTCTCTCTGTGACTGCTGTGCGCGAAAATGACAACTTTAACATTACAAAGTTTGCTGGACGCCATCGAGAAGAGTAAGACTGAAATGCTGTTGCACATTAACTCAAAAGTAGATCCCATTCTGTTATCTAACGATAAGAAACAGGAGTGAAAAGTGCCAACTTTATTAATTTAACAGGATAGTTTAGTGTTGGTTTAAGTTAAAGGGGACCACCTTCACATCATCCTCACTATTCCACCTTTACTTTCACTTTCACCATAGCATCAAACTGCATGTACAGTAGAACAATCGGAACAGCAGCCTGATTTTTTTTAATGTTTGCATGTTCCTTTAAGGGACCACACTGGTGGTCATGCTAGAAGCTTTACACAAAGTTATGAACATTTGTTTGTCCTTTTTCTATTTTTAAAACCAGTTTTGACAACCATCCAGACACCCACTGGTTTCAGATCATTTCAGTATGCTGGAGGAACATCAACTCGTGAATGTGAAACTTCTTTAACATAGTTAATGCATAATAAAAATCAAATACATGTTCACAGTGATTTGTCGTTACTTGTCGTTTCATTCATTGAAAAGCATGGTGCAATCTGCAAATTTGCAAAAGTCATCTCTATAAATAGAATCTGCATTCATTTTTATATGCATTCATATGCAGAATCTGGAGGCGACGGATTAAGATTTTGGTATTGGAAGCGTAGTTGTAGTCCAAGTCGTATTGACCAATCACGTTTGAGCAGGCTTTGGTTGAATGCAGGTGAACGGTATGTGTCGAGAGTAATAGAGGCAGAACACATTGGCCCAAATGCAACCTGGGAACCCACCTGCTGTCATCTGATGCTGATTTATCGTTTTGTTGAATTAAAATCAGTCATACATGTCATCTTTTCACTTCAGCCCCCCTCTTAGGGAGCGAAGGGAGACAGTAAGTGATTGATCTTATGGGAAATGTAGTCTTGTTGTTGAAACAATAGCACTACTGGCATGAATGTCTCCAACATGTCACCAGTGATTCATGGTAACTACCATATCAGTTAAAATGATAAACCAGTCAAGTGTGTTTACATGGTCCAGAATGCCTCATTGCAACAGATTATTGTGATATAGTCTACATACATTATACATACAAATGATATATATATACTTTAAAAAAACAAATAACTGAACATAAATGTTTATACCACCAATCATTCGAACAGGTGTCACTTTTTTTTCCTTTTTTCTTTTAGATATCTCAGAGCAACTCATCCAATTATTGTCATATCTTCCTTCACAGACTGGGGAGTTGGAGACATTGTGACTGCAGGCGCGACAGTATGTGACACTTGCACACATGTCGACACTGGGAGCGAGTTGGGAAACAGATGGCGGTGCAGCGCAGCAGGAAAGACTTAATGCCCGAACTGTGTGTGACAGAAAGCGTTTCTCCGGGTCACCCAAGTGTGAGATCAGGCATGCAGAGACAAACATCCAAATTAATACATACAGAAAACACACAAACAAGCACACTTATACAGTGTGACATCTGCAACGTCCCACTGGTTATTACCGCCTTTACTCCCTCAGGAGAAGGAGCTGATGGAGCTGTGTTGTCGAGGGACGACGGTCAAATGAGTCAACTGATACAATGCATGAAACACGCGATCAAGAGACAATCTGGCCCTTTGCTGCTCCTCTTCCGTTTCTTACATTCAAGTCACAGATAAAAGCAGCTGTTTGTCAAAACTAAATTGAAGTCCAAGTTTAAGGAAACACCTCCTCCTCCAGCCAGGAGCAGAACTTCGCCTCATTGCCCTACCGGTCCCCGCTGGGAGTCAACACCAGCATGCTGCTGGAGGCCCAGGACTTATTGCTTGGCCCGCTGGAGGTAAGGGAGGCACAGGGAACCAGAACTAAGCAGGGCAGTCTATCAGACCCTGCTGCAGTAAAATTAGTTGTTTTCTCAAGAGATTCTGGTGCTTTTGTCCACAGGGACCACCAAACTCAACACAACATGAAAGTTCCTCATGGTACCTTCACCTTTACCTTCTATTTTCATACATGTTGACAGTAAGCCCTCGACAAAACAAGCAAGGAGATGTCACACATTTCTTTTAGCTGATGGAATACTGTTGCACCTTGTGGAATGACTTTAAAACTTTTTACTGTTGACCAAATGAAATATTTCATTTTTTCGTTTTTTGGGGGCCGACAAAATAACTTTTTTTATGGCTCAGTAACATATCTAGAAACATTAGTATTATTTTTCTTTTTGTGATGAATGTCAATCCAGTATTTAAAGTCCCAGTCGACAACAATTTTTTGGATCATATTCAGGGAGCCGACACTATGCTCCGATAGAACAACATAAATCATCCGGTTTTAGAAAAAAAAGCGCACCTCTACCTGCAAGTAGAGCCTGTTTGTTTTGCAAAATATCAACAAAGCCCGGGTCATCCTGTCCAATCAGCACGCAGGGCTGTGTTCGTGCACACAGAGCACCTCCCCCCTCGGGTCGTTCCATTATCACAGGGGGGAGGCGGAGGGAAGTAGCAAAAAGCTTCCAATTCCTCGGTTAAAAAGCGGAACGAGGAGGTACAAAACAAGCATGGAAAAGAAAACACCGGTGGAAAATAAAGGAAAAAGGAAAGATTGCGACGGTGCCCGTGATAAAAACAAAGTCAACATCGGACCCGCGTTTCAAAGGTGGCGTGATCTAAGGGATTTCAAAGGGCACGGAGTCAAGGGGGAGGAGCTCGGTGGTCGTGGGGGAGGAGCGTGAGAGTTGTAAACATTCAAAAAGTGACAGAGTGCCCTCGATCCGCCAGACTTGCCGACTGGGACTTTAATGTTTTTAGCTCAAAATATCTGTCTCTTAGTACCTAGATGTTAGCTAGTTGCTATGTTAGTCTGCTGTTTGGTGTTGTAACTGTTGTCAAAGTGCACCTTACACAATATAATGGGGGGAGACAGTGGCTCATATTTTGACTCTTGCATGCAAGGAACTCTAATCAACACAAATGTCTCAAATGTAAAAACAATGATTACACGGCAGACATAAAGTGGAGCTTGGGTAATCCACTGTCAACAACGTTTTCAACCCCATTTCCAACATCTACTTGCAATCTCTCCAGGCACACAGCAGCAGTAACAGTGTTAGAACGGTGCAGAGGAATCTGTTCTTTGTCTACACTCCCGAGAGACAAAAATAATTACTTTTCCATGAAATCCACACATTGTGAATTTTGTTTTCTTCTGTAATTTTTTAGATAATTGAATTCAATACCCCAGAGGCATTATATTGCCTGAAAAAAAAAGAACAAGAAAACTGAGCAAGCACACAGGGAGAAATCTAAAAATTTGTCTCAGTGTTGACTTATTATATCTGTGCCATTAGACGACTTATCTGAATGCACTTCGTGTCAAACCGGATAATGCCGGATTGACTGATGCGGCCAAAAAACAAAATAATTGCCTTAAAAATAACATAAGCAAAACACAGCAGATATGCACAGCCACACACTCAGACACTCAGACACACATTCAAACACATATACACTTGCAGGCGAGGGACTACAAAGCACTTGGCAGCTCTGTATTTGCTTGTTGAGCTTTCATTAAGTTTGATGGAGGTGTGAAGGTTTCGTTTGATCACTGTCTTATCCACATCCCAATTACGCCAGCCTGTTAGCTGCCAACGGGAGTGAATGGGGAAGCCAAGACAGCCTTGAAGTCCATCTGCCCTTCCTCCCCCACTTTTTTTCACTTCAAATTAGGGTTTCCTCACACTTTCTTTCACAGGGTTATTAGCCCAACATGTACTTGGCTCTTGGTTGGTGAATACAAGTGGGAATCGCCTCTTTACTGAGCCTGAGATGAAAGTGATGCGATATCTCCAGTGATCTGATCTCATGTCAGATTTGAATTCAGTCAGCAGACACAAAAGGTGTAGAGAAATGAACAACATCGTGTGTTGGCATCATTGGTAACCCAAGGTGACCCAAGCGAGAACAGCAAGATGAAGAGACGGTGCCGGACATGACTCACAGCAGGAATGCTGATGGGGGGAAAAGGCATTTCTATGTTTTAAAATTCAAGGTTTAAGGTCCTTAATAGGTGGAGAGTAATTTGAAAAATAAGTAACATATAGTTTAGCATCACCACAGGTGTCCAGTGCTGACCCTTTAAGCTGAAATGTACAGAGGATCTTCAGTGTAACTGATCAAATCTTTAGCTTCCTGCTTTAGAGTTTTTCTCAGTGGGGATGAAAAAGGAAGAAACTGCAATGTTCAGCTCTGCTGTGATGTAGAATATGTTACTATACATCACAGTTAAAAGCGAATTGACGGACAGCAGAATCCACAGAAACTATGATTGGTTGCTGAGTTTGTAACTTTTATAGGCCTGGTTTTGTATTGAAATTAAAATGCATTTCTATATTTTACATCAGGCAGGCATTATGTTCTTGGGTTGTCTGAGTGTACACAATATCTCAGGAATGCCTGGAGGGAATTTAATTAGTGATCTGGCACAAACATCTACTTGTACTGAAGGATGACCTGATTACATTTTGGAAGTCAAAGATCACTTTGACCTCATGTCCGTGCCATTCTCATGAATGTGATGTCTCGGGAACAACTGGAGGGAATTTCCTCAAATTTGGTACAAACGTGCACCAGGACTCAAGAACTGATTAGAATTTGGTGGTCTAAAGTCAAAGGTCAGAGTCACTGTCGCATTTTAGTCCATTCCTCAATAACTCATATGTTAATGATGTTCATTTCATATGGATTCCAAACAGGATAAAATGATGAAGTGATGACATTTTGGACAGACATGGATTTAAACTACAACATGACCGGATGGTAGAGGCATACAACTACAAGCTGGTAATTCTAGCTTGAGTTTGTAAGTTATTTGAACAAGTTTACAGTTAACAGATGTTTTTAAGAAAAAATAAACAAACTCTATAGCCAGAGATGACTATGTTTAGTCCTGAACTGAAATGATTTGATCAGTGATGTATAATTCCCACTGCTGCTCAACAGTGACTTATATTTTTTCAGAGTAAGTTTCCAATAATACGATGAAGGGTCCCATTTTGAGAAAATAATAGAAGAGGTGTATTTGTTGAATCCTTATCCACTGTGTACATTATTAATATCAGGACTTGCAGTATTGTGCACCACGGCTACTTAGCAGGAGAACAAAATTGAGATTTGTGTTCAAATCAGTTAGAAGATCGGACATATTTCAAACCACAATCAAGACAGACAGAATTATTTTGAATAGAAAATGAAAGCCTACGGTAAAATGATTCCCCTGTTTACTGGAAACATCCATCATAGTAGGCTATACAGACTCACTTCCTGCTACAACTTTGGCCAAATGTACTCACCATACCGCCAAAACCACACTTATTCCTGTGCCATGAGGGTTATTATAGACATTTCAAGTGCTCTTACTTTCAGTTTGAACTGAAAATGAAAGTGTTTGAGAAATCTGGCAGTATGACTGCTGGTATCATGTTCCCAGATGTCAGCAGTTAATTTTACTTTTTACATTTTACATTTTACTACATTCAACACTGAAAAAAAACTCTTCTTACATAAAAACGAAATTATCCTTTCAGTGGTTCAGCAGAACTATAATGTTCCATTTCAAGAATTTTAGATCACACCCCTAATCATAGTGCACCTATTAACAATATTTATGTTGTATCTATATCTCAAATCTCCTGTATTTTCCAATTTACAGAAACAGCTTTTGTTTCTGTAAAACAAAATATGACATGCGCTTATGTAAGCTAGAACCAAAACATTTCAATCAATACTATAATAATATGCCTCCATCAACAATATTGTAACTTTTTTGAGAGAGTTTTTTCTAGTCGTCTCTAGCTTCATGATGCGTTGCATTCCAAGGTCGCCTGCAGGTACAACTTTTTCATATATTCTTTCCATTTTCATGAATGTATTTTGCTCCGTATATATTTTAATATTTTGTAGTCCATAAAATCACCTTGTTTCTGATGATGGTCACCAACAAACACCAAATAAACATCAGACCCAGA
Organism: Eutrigla gurnardus; assembly: GCF_963514095.1. NCBI lineage: Eukaryota > Metazoa > Chordata > Actinopteri > Perciformes > Triglidae > Eutrigla > Eutrigla gurnardus. The sequence goes on from NC_139918.1 coordinate 13,045,247, forward strand.
GAAAAATAGCAGTCCTGTATGTCCCTGGTGGACTGATGTAATAGCTGCAGTCAGTCATTCTGCATTATGTAACAGAACAGGGTACCATGATATTATACAAGGCTCAGCTGTAGGGAGGTCAGGTGTGCACCACTATTGGCCTAATTTACTATTCTAATAACACACACACACACACACACACACACACACACACACACACGCAGACACACACACACACACACACACACACACACACACACACACACACACACACACACACAGGGCTGTGTCTGCTCAGTCTGAAGTCTCCAGCCTGAGGCCATGTGGGGGTAAAGAGACAAGTGTTAGGATGAGAAGTGACACGAGGGTGCACACCAGGAGGAACAGTCTCCCAGGCTCTGCAGTTATAAGTTAATAATACTAGATCTGTGTACATATCCCATGATGCACTGCTGCAAAGCATGGCTGGACCGACAAATCACCTTCTTTCCTCTTATACATCTGCCATCACCCTGTGCACCACACTGCCTAAATGATATATAAAATGCCTAATGTTTCACTGAAAAAGCACATGGAAAGTGCAATGCAAACTTAATCCGGAGGACATATTCCCCTTTTTTGATCTGATTGTCAGGAACATTTTTGTTGGAGTATATTGGCTATCAGTGGCTAAGTCCTGCCCCTTCCAGCGTTCCCCATGGGATCTTATTTCAGAAAAAAACATGTACATGGTGAATTTTGAATTGTGCCATCAATTACACAAGATGTTCGTTAATTTGAAATATAATATTGCACTGCAAGAAAGTGAGTAAGTGTAAAGGTCTGAAAATGCATAATTACAAAAACTACACAACCAAAAGTCACTGAAGCTACGATGTTTGTGTTTTGTACCAGGATGTAACGTTACGCACACTAACAACAGGTCTGGGTCATTCGTTCTCTTCCCGGCTGATAAAAAGAGTCACTGGGTAAAATACATTAGGTAATATAACGTCACATTTCTGATGGAACACAACTCAGTAAGCTAGCTAGCGAGCAAGCTAAAGTTAGCCGTGTTGGTGATGTAAATTGTGCAAGACAAGAGATGTAGTTCACTGAGCGGTTTGATACAAAACAAAATGATATAACAAACTTAGGACAATTTTCTGACTAGAATAGCTAACTAACAGAGAGACGTCACTTACACAACTTTTGCGTAAGTTACTTTTTTCTTCTTTTGTGACGTCATGTTTTCAATGATACACTTACAGTACCTTGAGAAGTCGGGATCACAGTCAACTTGAACGCCACCGCAATGTAATTTCATTTTACTATATCAATCCAATTTATGTCTTTTTACATTTTCCTGTATTTCTTTTTCATCTCACATTAATGGCTTTTATGCCTTATGTAAAGCACTTTAAATTGCCTTGTTGAAAGATGCCATTCAAATAAACGTACCCTGCCTCGACTTGCCTTCTGGCTGTTTTTCTTCATATACGGCCGGCTCAGTATTTGCTTTTACCAATATTTTTCTCACCTTGAAGCATCACATTAGGAATCAAAGAATCCCATATATTCACGAGAAGGCAATAACAAAAAAGTTGAAAGATGTAGATGTCAGTATTGCCACCACATTTCTTAAATCATTTTAGGAACTGCCAAATACTAGATGAAGAAATACATGAAATCTGCGTGAAACACGGGAAACTCATTCTATGAGAGATACACCATGTCAACACAAAGACACCTGACACTGAAATTGCAGCTGAGTGTCATGGCAGGTCATGAAATTGTCATGAAATTTAATTTATTGTCGTCTGTACAGAGACACAAATGGTCAAGTTTTTTGTGTTGCTGAACATGGAAACAATGCCAATGGAAAGTCAATTAGGATCCTTTTGACTGGTGGACTTATGAATTAAACAACTGACTATGGAACGGTCAGAGTGACAGTATTTCATATGGAAAAAGATTAGTACTCCACATTATATTGTACACAGTGACATTTAGCACCTGCATTTAACCCACCCTAGTATTTGGAGCAGTGGGCAGCAGCTTCACTGTGCCCAGGGAGCAGTTTGGGTAATTGTACATGTGAAGTCATTTTAGAAACATAATTTGCATACATTTCCTGGAGAAACAAGATTTCTTGACCATGTAATATATTCAGTTTCTAATTTTAGAAGAGTGCATGAGCAAGAAAACAACATGGCAGTGCAGACCACCTCATCCAAAATGATAATAATGATTCAGGGATGACATATCTTTGTCGGCCAAACCCAAGAAGTCAACAGGACTCATTCCTGCAGCACTCTATAGACGCCATCAAAAATATGTATGCATCTTGTTCCATGTCAGTTGTGAGAATTGATATTCCAACAGCGACGGATGTTCTACAGAATTCTGACAGGATCAGGACCGTTTCAGAGCTACAGGTGTTTCGGTTTAACGGTTTTCCACTGTTGCTCAAAGTAACTTACGGAAAAATGTTTGTTATGGATAATAAACGCAGATGAGTATGTATTTAAAAATTGATTGTAGGACACCTTCATGTTCTGTTCATGTCAACAGCTGCCAGCCACCAGCCACTTAACACAGTCATGTGTTAAATCAAATTAATGTGTGGAATACCACTCGACTGAGACAAAATGCTCATGTTCATAGACCCCGTTCTAACTTGTTTATGTCATGGTATTTGACATCCTGCACACGACCACAGATTACATAGTTGTGAACATACTGATGTAAATATCTGGCCTCTAAATATTGGACCACTTGCTAATATTCACTACCCACCCAGGAATAGCACACACATCTGGTAAGACCATCTGTTAAGCTTACATTCACCATCTTTGTTGGTTAATGTTCTTGCATAGCTTGACAAGCTGTTGCACTCCACCGTACTTCCGTTGCCGAACTGCTTGTGCATATTAATATACGTCTTCAGTGTTTATGAACTCTAAAAGGCTCTATTTGATTCAAAGTTGGACTTGAACTGTTTAAGAATACACTTTAAAACAGGTTTTTACTAGCGAGGTTACAACAGTGCATGTAACATGTAACAATCAGTGAAGGCTTTCAATTGAATAATGTTCTAAAGCTAGGTTTACTAGCTCTCTTAGTTGGTCTTGAGGCGCAAATTGTGCCTTATAATAGTCCTCATCAGTTCTCTGACATTAACACTGCAGTTTATTGATGGATGTTCATTTCTGACATGGTGCAGGCTCATTTGTTCAGCGCATCTTTGTGGAGTCAAAGTCACTCATTACATGTCATGTCTGGCAACCAGTTAAACATCATAAATCATTTGCAAAACAACTAATCAAGACATATGTGAAGCCTTGATCCACTGTACAAATGATAATCACATCTCTAATCATATCTATTGATCACCTTCCCGCACGTATTTGAGTACAGCCAATTCCAAGATGATGAACGGTTTATGCTGCGCCTCATTTTCTCACTATTTCATCGGCCTTCACTCTTCTTCTTCTTCAGCCGTGAAGGTTTGAAGAGTCTTATGTTTCTGTGACGATGTGATTCAGCTTCAACTATTCATACAAATAAAAGAAGGGTTTTGAGAAACGTCCTTGATTTTTTTTTTTTTTTTTGGCTGCACCATTCTGCATTGATGGAAAGAACAAGCGAAGAATCTCTCTTGTGATGACAAAATGAGCTTGTAAACAGAGACTTCTGTTTAGTTGCATCCACCGTCGTCCTAACACCACAGCTCCAAACAAAAAACAGATTGTTTCTGCGTAGTTGGCGGCTCTGCTGGCATCACATGAGTGACTGGAGATTCTGTCTCATTGCATTGCGTAAAGGCAATAAATTCATAATTGTTTCATGGCTTTAAAAAGCTAGACAATCTCAGTGAAGTTTGGTTTCTTGGCTCCTGTGTCTACAACAGTATCACGCCATTAAGTCTTGGTTTTATTATAGCTCATGTGTTGTGAAGAATCAATAAAAGCATGCAATTATGGCATTTCTGCCTTGACATTTTTTTTTTTTTTTAGTTAAAGGAGTTTGCCCTCCTACTCTACATCAGCACTGGAACGCACACATTTCCATCTTAGAATTATGGGGTGATAATAAAAACGATCAAATCATTTGCTCATAAACTAAATTTACTGTCTCTCCACAGTTTTTTTATTTGTATGTTTCATTACTACAGTGTAAGAAGCTATGGAACAATAATTTGTTACAATAATACAGAGACCATGCAGTCATTGAGGAGACTGGGGAAGCTTTTGGTAATTTTTTAATTTAACTTAAAAATTGCTGTGAAGTACTTTACGTGTTGATTTTGGTGGTCTGCATGAACAAAGTGGTAGTGTATCCATGCACTAGTGTCCCTTTAGAAAATCATTCATTTTAGTCTGCCCCGTTCAATCCTGTTGGAGAGGCCCATGACCAACGTGAGTTTGTCTGATTCTGTATGAACTCTGACCTGGTGGCGCCGATGAAATAGCCAATCTTCTGATAGTTTTATTTGCCTTTTTAGGTCATGTAAAGGCACTATTAAATTGAGACAGTTTCATAAGTTTAATGAAAACAGAAGAAAGGAGAAATCTGCCTGGATTGGCGAAGGTTAGGGATAGTACATGGTCTTTAAAAAAAAAAGAAACCAATGTTTGGTAACAAAGTTCAACATTCATGTTGACCCAGCCACCCTGACCTCCTTCCTTTGGAGACTATGACAACATGATATATCTTCCTTTGTTCACGAAGCAGAGTCAAAATATCTTCAGCTACTTGAACTTGAACATAAACATTGCTTTTAGGCATTTGTCGTTTGTCCTGGATGTTCAGTCTTCTTTCCCTGCCACGTTACCAAATCTCAGCAGCAAACTAATGAAAGAACAGCTAAAAACATTGTAAACTTGTAATAAAATGGGATAATCCTTTATCCCATGTATTTTCATATTCACTCTTACTGTTTTAGAGTAGTTTCAGTAAGTGTATCAGTCGACACCTTCTGATTTAAATATTGAATTTTTCATGTCAGCGCATTGTGTGAAAATGAGGATTCTCTCCCCTTTTTAGTCCGCTGCACCACAACACTGTTTATACATTTACTGTCCTATTATATTCATCACATTCATTATTTTTACAAAGATCAAATCATTAATTCCTGCAGCTTGAAATAACCGTACCACCCCCACCTGTCCTGCTTTAAACACTAGTGCTGTAACACACACACACACACACACACACACACACACACACACACACACACACACACACACACACACTTCTTTGACTGTACGCTGCGTTGCTCCCAGTGACAGAGGACTTTTTGATGTTGGCAACAGTGCCGGATCAAAGTGGAACACAAAAGCTCAGTGTGGGGGGGCAGAGCTGCAGAGGGAGAGACAAGAGCGAGGGCAACCGCCCCCCCCCCCCCCCCCCCCCCCACCACCACCCCTCAAGAGTCACCCAGTCAGTCTGACACACACACACACACATGGAGTCTCCACGGATACACACCGATGAGCTCATTCCTGATGAGATCATCATCTCTTGCTCACCATCTCTCCACATTTCTTTCACATAACATACATCACTGTAAGAACAAAGGTAATATAACACTTAAGATGTCACATGCAAAAATAAATGGGCCTCGTAAATTTAATAATAAACAAACCCCAAAATTAAATGAAGCAATCATATTTATTATATTCTTAGTTTCTCTCTTTGTCTCTCTTTCAATATTTCTTTGGCACAACAGACATCATTTTAAGATATAACAAAGTAACAACATTTATGATTAAATAACAATAAAACGCATACATAAAAGATAATGAAATGGCATATTCATGCTCATATTCTCACCATGTCGCTTCAGTTCAAACAGCTCTTTAAATTTTAAGGGTTTTTCTTACTACAAGAGCCACTCTATTGCACGTTGATGTCAGATACAACATAATATAACAGCAATGATGAAAGGCACCGTCTTGGAGTCTTTTTTGCTGTTATTTATTAATTAAAATCTTTTCAGTGTGGAAAGGCTGAGGCAGATGATTCAGCTGTGTATTTGTGAGCGTGTGAGGTTGTAGGAACCCAAGAAAGGGCAAATGATTTATTATTCATTTGACTAGATATATACTTTCTAAAGCTGCGCTAATTAATACTTTTTTAATCACAGTTATGTCAAATGACTTCGTGAAAGTGGCAGTGACGAAGTGAGAATGTACTAAGAATGATCATAGAGCACAAAAACAAACCATGCAGTATCTGCCAAGCATCAAACCGCAGATGGACAAGTAGAAGATCTGGCACTCAACAGCCTGGTCTCCTATAAATTACGTTCTCATAGGTTCAATCTACAACATTAGCTGTGTGTTTCAAACTGTCACCGTAATCAGGGGGGGGGGGGGACAAAAACAGATGTAATTCAGAATTCAGTTCAGGTGTATGGGAATGTAATTCTGTCGGGGATGGGGTTGCAGCTAAACATTGTTGCAAACACAACCAGAGCTCAGACCGGAGACAAAATATTAGTAATAATCAGACAAACTTAACTCTCAATGAATGCTTGATATTGCTTTTCACCTGCTGGATGTAGATACCTAAATAAAAAAACCTTTTTGTACGGTTTTGCCAGCAGCCAATCACAGTCAGTGTTCTTTGATTTTATGCAACGTGTGATAGGCCTACTACCACAGCAGCTACAACCCATACCAGGATCATCCAGGACCAACAACTCTAAACACAGATGTCTGAGCTGGTAGCTAGCAGCTAACGGTGTTAACATTGCAAACAACGCTAAAAACGGCAACAGTTCTGACAACAGTTGGGTATTGATTGAAGTACTCTGATATCGGTATCACTTTAAGGGTTCTTGTATTGGCCATCACAGCCCTGGTAGCTAGGAAACGGTTTGCTAGCCATTAACAAACCAACTACTTGGCACATCAGCATGAGGTGTTTCCAGGTTGATGGAGGAGTTGAAGTGCCAAAAATACTATGAAATCTGAGAATCTGGAACGCAACCGAGTTATTTAATTTTTGGTCAACAATAAACTGATTAGACCAACAACAAAAATATATTCTGGCTGTAGGCTGAATAGTAACAGTTAGAGACTGGGAACTACATGTGTCAATATTATTACTTTAATTCGGCATATTAGGTCTAATATCTGATACATAGTATCTACATTTAAATTTACATATTCGTGTACATTTCACAGATCAATTATTTCCGTGTTGCTGCATTAAATATAACGGATTTAAGCTGGAAGTATTGGTCGGCATACACAACGTTTTTGTCAATTTGGCCGATATTACGCAACAAAATGAAGGTGAGGTTTTGGAATAAAAACTCATAGTTGGGTTCAAAAAACCTACACTAGATTGCATTTGTGACTATTTCATTGGGCTGGACATTCACATGTACTTTACATGTTTTTCTTGCTATTACACTGTCTTGTCTTTCTTGTACATTTTTTTCTTCCATATCTCTTGTCTGCTGGTCTTGCTCCCACTTTTGTTTTATTGATTTGAAATCATCGCTTTTGAGAAACAACATTTCCAAGACAGTTTAGGACATTTGTCGTTCTCTATCAGCCTCCTTCCCCCAGAAAAACACCCAAGACCACAAATGACTGCACTCGACTCCACCACCAACACACATCAGCGCACACACAACCGGAGCACGACTTGCTCCCGGGGTGACTCGAATGGAGTAACATCCCTCCAAGGCCAGCCAACTTTCTTAATTAAAGGCATAAATTTCTCCTCCCGCTTCTTTTCTACGACAGAACTGAGGGGCGTTCGTTTCGTTCGCCTCAGCTGAGCCTCCGTGAAGACAGTGATGAAACAAAGAAATAAATAAACAGCGAACCCTCAGCGAGATGTGCTACTGTAGCAAGTCCTCAAGGAACCCTATCCTGAGAGTGCCGTCATTTACATATTGCTTTGATGAAAGAATACATTTATTTGGTTTTTATTTGCAGCAGTGGGACAAGAGAGTCTTTATTCCTCCTTCTCATTCTTCCTTTCCCTCCCCAAAAACTGAAGGGAAAATGTAAGTTTTATTTTCAGGTCACACTGAACTGCCGGGGTTAATTTAAAGGTGCAAACTCTCTTTGTAAGGAGGTGCAGGTTGCTGAAGGTGTTTCGTGGTTCAGTGCAAACTACTGTGATCAGTCTGGATATATTTCTATATCAGAGCTCAGCCTCTTGTTCTTTTGTCAGTGATATTTTAACTGGCTGCAGTTGTCAGATGGAGCTGAACATCAATAGTGACTTTCTGTTTAGGGATGAAGTTTTATATGCTTTCGTGATTTTGATTGGAGAGAACAATCGTGCTTTGGAACGCTACAGGACAACTTGTACTTCTGAGTGCGCCCGTAGCAAATACTAAACTATCCAGAATGGCTTAACCCAAAAGTAAATCAAATACGATGGTTAGATGTCAGAATGTTGCTAAAGCAAACCTAAAAGCTTGCAAAAACTGGGCCAGATCCGGATCACATTGGGTGAGTGTCAGAACTAGTACGCCGACAGACAGCCACATTTTTCCCATCTCCTTGCACCTTGGAAGTAGGTTACACTGGGCTGGAAATCCCTGCTCTGCTCATTGGGAATTACTGCCTAACCAACTAGCAATCCCATCAAATGAAAAGGAGGGAAATCTTTAGTACAATTAAGCCCTTTTCGGATGCGGATTACGTGACATTACTGGCTTCATCCATCTGTTTGAGAGAAATGAGAAAGAAAACATTTTTCCTTTCTCTTTGGCCAAAGCACTGATGGATTTTAAAACACATTCCACTGCTGAAGCCTAAATTAATGACCATCTTGGGCATCGCTACTTATATTTTTTCTTTTTACATCAATTTCATCATTTTAATTTAATTTAGAAAGAATCAAACTTCAGGATTCATCACATCCAGCCTTGCACAAGCGGTGAATGATAGGACATTAAGTTGGGACTCTTGTTTAATTCCTGTTTGCTCACATCATTGTCACATGTAAAGCATTTAGCTGGATATTAATTTGTTTATTCACAAAGGTGGCATGAATAAAACAATGAGATCACAATCACCATCGTGTGTTATCCAACCTAAAAATCAGGATTCTCCTTTTAAAAACAATCTTATTATTATTTTTTGCGCAGCCTGTGATTTTAATTAATGTTCACGAGTGAATAAATCAATCTCTGTCTCTATCACACACACACACACACACACACACACACACAGACACACACACACACACACACACACACACACACACACACACACACAAACACATACACACACACACACACACACACACACACACACACACACACACACACACACACACACACACACACACACACATGGCCTTCTTTAGAAGAGTCTGTCAATGTCCCTTTGCCTTTCAACTGTGTAAACATGAATTGCGGTTGTAAAACCGTTTCTATGAGGAGCTTCGCCTTGGGACTCAAAACTTTCATTGTCATTCATTTTACACACCATTTCACTGACCTTCATTTAGAGACAACATTGTTAATTCTCAACTTGAACTATACGATAAACAATATTTGAATCACTTTACTGGCTGTGCAGTAGAGCCTGCCCTTTTGCAATTTAATGAAACTTTTAAAAGCTAACACAAAGAAGAACATTTTGTCCAATGAAAAGGGTTTTGGTTAAGTGTGTTATGATTGGGATGACTTCAAACATTTACATTCATTTATTCAGAATCCATGTTCAATTCCCAACATGTGACCAAAATGTTACAATTAACATTCATGAAGTGAAAACACACTATGAAAGGTTTAAAATTCTAAGGTGAACTCCCAGACTGGACGATGTCAAGGTAGTAACCTGTCAATCACAAGGTAGCCTTGCACTGAAGCATCCCCTGCTTTCTGGTTTGATTCTAAATGGACCACAATTGACTAAATGAACATCATGTTGTGTTGAAGAAGACTTGAAACTAGAGGTTGAGACCACAAACTCACGTTTACAATGATACTGAGATAATCAATCAAGTGAGAAGTCATTTTCTCATATATTTCTATAAAATCAGACTTCATTTTGCAAACTGAATAGTCTACCCCTGGTGGCCAGAAGAGAGAATGCAAGGCACTACTAAAACACAACACAACGATCTGTTCATGTTGTCACAAATATCCAATGTAGAGTGGAAGTTGCTGATCTGGATGGAGCCAGCAGCAAAGGTAATTCAAACTGTTTTGAAACTTGGTTCAGAAGGCTGTATTTGTAAAGAATATTTTAGGTTTTTTTAAATGTCCAAAGCCATAATTGAACAAAGAAAACACAAAAATGTTTTGGATGATAGAAGTTATTAGAAAGGGCAGAAAAAAGCTGGCATGTCATGGGTTTGAACACAGAGAACGCTGAGATAATCTGGACAAGCAATAGAAAACACAGAATGCAAAGATGAGAACACATTGCTTCATCCCTCTATCAAATCCCTCTTGGTGCAGTCCGGATTGCCCATTCCTGTTTGCACATTCATGAGCGCAACCAGCAAGCAGTGAAGAACCTCAACGTGAACACCAACTTCTACTCAAAGTCAACGAAAAACCAACAAAATGATCAAACGAAAAGATTTAAAATGAAGACAAAGTTTAAAGGAACCAGATCCAGATTTCGGAAGATCACTACATGCAACATGTCAAAGCTATTAGTTCATCCATACTTATTAGTCTATTGTTTATGGCTGATGTGTCCTTCGCACAAGAAATCAATTACCTTTTTTTAAACTTCTGTATTCAAACTATACTAAAATGTTATGTTATTGATTATTTGATTCAATTCTACTGCAGTGCACTGCGATTTTCTTATTGCACTATATTAGTATGGGATGTAAATAACACAATTGTCTGTTTCTTCCTGTTTCTAATACAGACAACATGACATACAGTGCAGCTGCAGAGCCTGAAAACTGTATGGAAGTATAGTTCACTCAAACAAGAACTTTTTCCTTCTGCCAGCGCCTCGTCACAGTTCCACTGAACCGAGATCTGCTTTGACTCTTTCCTCACTGCGTCTTCTGTCTCTCCTCCGGCAGCCAGCGCTCAGTAGTATTTTTGTCCTCTTTTGTGCAGAATAAAAGAGCCCTTACTATTCAGGTTTTGTTAAATGTTCAGTGCCGTGTTGCACAGAAACCCACCACGCAGCTGCCTGTGAGAGCAGGAGGAGAGTTGTGCTGTAAATTAAGATTTCTAAAGCTGGAAGAAAACAAAACAAGACAAAAAAACAAACAAACAAACAAAAAAACTGATATGAAATTTAAGCAGATTGATGAATATCCAAGTCAGGAGGAAATTTAACAATTCACTCTGAAGATATTTCCTTTGAGGCCTGAATCATCTTTTGAAACCCTTGAATTCAGAAAGCGAAATCTTAAAGAAATGGATACTTACAACTTTGTTTTGGCTTGAAAGCAATCAAGTCTTTCATTCACCCCGCTTCGTTGGATAAAAACTCCCAACACTTTCCTCGGATAGATTTCTCCCTAATGAGCAAACATTTATTTGCATACTTGACACTAACGACCGATAGGTTATTCCTTAATGGCCTCATATTTCGCTAATTGTATGAGTGTGCAAAGCTAATTAATTAGCAATTACCTGCTAATGGTTGCATAGTCATGAGCCTGAAGCCTATTAGCTTCCAATAAATACTTATTAAGAGGCCCTGATTGCTAAGTAGCTTATCATCAACATGTTCATCGTCTGATAATTGCAGCGTGTTTCACTTATTTTCTTCAGTTTGTGTCGATAAGGATTCAGAGACTCTGAGTTGCATCAATTCCAAAAAGAAAAGCGGGCCATTGACAAGAAAATAAAGGCGTAGAATTGCACTTTTAATTGAGAAAAAGTTTTGCAAGGTGCACAAAGGTGCTCGTTTTTTGGGGCCAGCAAAGCTTTTCTTCACATTCATGCAATTACAGGAGTATGATGAGGCTTGACAATGAGCAGCTCCTCTATGTTTTTCTCAAGGCCACTTTGACAGCTTGCGAGGACAGTGTTTGTTTTTCACTTGACGTGTGCTGATTTGTCGTTACATTTCAACCAGTAAAGGTAAAATAATAAAAATAATAATAGCTTTATTTATGAAGCACGATGAGGCCAAATAAAAGCAAACAAAGTAAAGAAAAGTAAGAAAATACAAGGTGAAATATAAACACAGATAAAGCAGTACAATAGATGAAACAATGAAAAAACAAATACAAAAAATGAATATAAAGAATAAGAAAATACAATACAGGCAAAAGAAACAGTTATAAATGGAGCGAGATGTTGAAAGTTTTTCACCATTTCACACCCCGAGCTGTGTGAACTCTTTTCAATGTGTCAGTCTCCAACACGCCTGTTGATGAGCAGCAGGAAGCGTGTGGAATAATTAATCCAAAAAGACACGTTTGATGTGCACATGAGCACAGGGGGCTCTGTTATCTTACAGCAGTCTGATAGTGTTTGCACAAAATGTAACCAGCACATCTGCCATGTGGAATTGGGGCTTGACGGCACGCAGCATCACTCCAGATAGAGACTGCAGCAGGGTGAGCTGTGCCGGCTACCTCTATACACACTTATCTTTTGCGCACCAAAATATGGGATAAATAAATTGTAAATTATATGTTGAGCACACAAATTAGTAAATTGTGGCCTTTATTTTTCTCTCTCCTTGGCCACGTATACTTTCCGTATCGGCGCCTTTTTCTGACCACATTCACGATATGAAAAAGCCTTTTTTTGGTCGCTTTTCATTTGAATTTTACACAAAAGAAAATCAAAATCAAAGCAATTTTTTGGATCATGAAAACTAGTCACTGTTTGTTTTTTAATAGCCATTTCTGAAAGGAAAATCAAATGACGTATCAGATACTTGGACCAGCGTTGTGAAAAGCAGCATAAACTGACTTGCAAAAAGCCTAAAATGTGTCATCGTGAAAAATGCTGTAAATTTAGTAAATGTGCTATTCACACACATTTCCATGAGCTCAGATGAAATGATTAGAGGCACTTGAAGGGAAAAACAAAAACAAACCAGATGTTTATGACCCTAACAGTTTTCGAGTTCTACAAACTACATTCTCTGTGTTTCAGAAAATACGGAATAATAACTTTTCTGTGTGTTTCCCCAGAGTGAATTTAAAGCATTTTGGAACAGAACTCTTCAAATACAGCATCCTCTGAAATACGGCGCCTACAAGGACGCAGCCACACCTGTGAGCAGCCTGACACCGTTTTGATCAAAAGAGCCAACTTTTGAAAGTGCATAATCAAATAAAAGGAATTATTCATACAAAATGACACCCGGGCTCGACATCTCCCTGCTCTGAATGCGGCTTTTGAATTTCCAAATGAAGCGTTGTCATTTTCTGTGCCGTCTGTCCGTGTGTATATGAGTGTGTGTTTCCGGCTCTTTTTTTTTAATCACCCCATTGCTCTTTCTCTGTGTAAACACAACATATATCCTCATGCTCGGCTTATGAGGTTGCGATGGCAACGGCGAGATGCACTCAGGCTTGCTTCCATGCAGCTGGGACCCGTGCTGTGCTGCAACCTCAGGGGGAATGCTGGGAAAGTGGAGTGCAGGGTCAGGGGTGGGGGGTGGGGTGGAGAGGCAAACTGGGGATTTATGGCGTTAAATCAGCTGTCAAGACTTAGCATTAGGATGCATCTTGAAATTCGTTTTGGGGTTTATTAAGTAAATAATTACGGATGCATCCTGTATACAAAGAAAAACCAAAAGGAAGCAACGGATGGAAGAAAATCGATTGGAAATAAAGCAAATTAAAGTATGTGAATGGAGAAAATGAAGTCAGGGAAGTGTGTGGACGCGAGTGGGAGAAAGTGTGTGTTTTTGTTCAAAGAAGAGACATATAAGGATGGAGGAGAGAGAATTTATGCGCCAAGCTACTGAGGAAGGAGCTTCTAAAACCTGTCAAGAAAACACTGAATGAAGACTGCTTTACGGCAAAGTTCAGGGCAATTCTTTTTTTTTTCTCTAGCAGTTTTATCACCAAATGCAGCACAGTAAACTACACTTCCCACATCAGTGGCAGAAATATTCCTCCAATATGAAGAGTCTCATATTGGAGGGGATACTTCTGCTCCTAAAATCATTTTTTGAGGATATTAAAATTGTTCATATGAACCTCAGAACGCATCCGCAAGTGATCTATATATGTTTAGTGTTAAATAGTGTTGAATGGAACATAGTAGTTGTATGTATTATGGTCTGTTTATTCCACGTCAATTCATCAAATACTGATGCTTGGTCAGTGGCCCTATCATCAAACTATAGATGTTTCTGGACTAACATTTCTGAGCGGCCTGAGAGGAACGGCCCACCGGGGAGCGGCGACCGCTACGGGTCACAGAGCGGTGCTGGTGTGCAGAAGGAGTGCGGGTTCTCTCCCGGTGACGCAGGTGCTTGTAACATCGGGAAACCCCACGTTCATGGGGTCTGGTAAGTCCAGTTTCCAGTGTGACAGCAGAGTGTGGGTTCAGCCTTCAGAACACAACTAACGCTATGAGAAATCATCTGTCCGAGGCAGATAAAAACAAATTCATCTGTTGATGTGTGTTGACATGAAAAGTGACCGCATGGTGTCCTCTCCATTCCCTTATGAATGCATCATCTGTGAGCTTATTCTGTTTATTCATTATTAAAAACCCCAGAGTACAGTGAACCCCTCTGCTGTGCGTGCCGTTGTCTCAGTCCTTGAAAAAAGATAGATGTAATTAATTCAAAAATGTTTTTCAAAATGTTTGAATCTAACAAAATATCCACCAAAAATGCACTTTTGCTGGTTAAAGTGGAGCTTCAACAACAGAAAAAATAACCCAAAATGAACAAAAACTTGATAAGATAATGAAATGGTCAGTGAAATGCTTTGAATGACACGTGGATAAATATGAAGTTTCAGACCTTAAGTCTCAAAGGAGTGAGTCAGAGAAAATGTAAGTGATTATTATGTTACTGTTGGTCAAGGAGAGCTGTACGGTCTGAGCAACAATGACTTAAAACATCAATTAATGACCCAGAGCTCAGTTGGTCCTGGTGTCTCCTGTGTTTGTGCTCA
Source organism: Eutrigla gurnardus (assembly GCF_963514095.1). Lineage (NCBI taxonomy): Eukaryota > Metazoa > Chordata > Actinopteri > Perciformes > Triglidae > Eutrigla > Eutrigla gurnardus. Next base: position 13,060,271 of record NC_139918.1, read on the forward strand.
ATCCCACATCATTCACCATCTCAAGAGAGGAAATTGGGCTGAAGCACAACAGTGGCCTTCAATGGAAAGCCTCTCGGACACACCAGCATTCTGTCATCGCCCAAAAGGAAAAGTGATTTGCAGTGTTGATAATGTTTAATAAGTAGGAGTTATTTTAAAAATCCATATAACGATGTAGTCGCCTATACCGAATGTAAGCTACAGCTTAAATGTAAAAAGTTACTTGCTGTTTGTTATAGGTTCACTTGACAGTCAGTGGGTGTCGATCATCTTGCGGCAATGTTGCAGAGAATACGCAAACCACTAGAACTAGATTCTGGCTCTAAGTGGCCACGAGTACCGGAGAAAGTGGAGCATTCTCGCCACGCCAAGCAACACGCCTCCAGCTTACAGATAAAGGCAGCAATTTTGCAGATTTAAATGTGTCTATTACTTTGATAATGCCACACTTGTGATTGTTTATAAAAGCAGAAGCTCACCACATGCTGTGCTATGTTGTGATTACATCACAGATTAGTTTGGCCTGACCCAAAAATTAACACTTGTATCATGCCAATATTAGTTTAGTCAGCAGTAATTTTCTCTCACATACAATCAGACTACATTTTTCCAACCAGGAGTCGCCCCCTGATGGCCAGTAGAGGAAATGCAAGTTTAAGTCACTTCAGCATGGCTTCACTAGACTTTACCTAAAGATTTAGGGAGTAGATAAAATGACATCAGTTACCTGCTTTAGTTCTGGGCCAGCAATTGCTATTAGCAATAGAAAGTTTAACTGGCACCGAGTTGCTGGAATAACGGTGGAACTAGTAAAATTAATCAATATGTCTTTTTTGAATATTTTGGAAAGCATTGCTCTCATATTGGACGTTTTTTAAATATCTTTGTTTCAATTGTCATCCGCCTACAGGTACATGAAACTTGACCTCTGCATTTAACCTCTTAGGCCTGAGGAGCAGTGAGCTGCTGTGAAGCGAACGGGGAGCAACATGGGGTTCAGAGTCTCGATCAAGGACACTTTGAGACAGAAGGAACCACCAACCTTACGGTTAAAGGATGCTGTCCACCGTTCCATCTTAGTTTAGGAGCCGATGAACTTTATGTAAACTCTCAGTCTCACATGACATTGATGCTTATTATCCTGCAGCTCATCTGACAAAGTGTGTAGATGTCACAGGAGCAGCCGCACCGCCTGTTTGACAGCTGATGTCTGAAGAATGCAGTGCAGGGTAAAGAGGAACAACAATCTTGATTGAATGCAAAAAATCTAAAACCTGAAATGATATCTATAAAAAGAAATTGGACCAATCTGATACAATCAAACCGAACTGAAATTGACACTTCCACATTGTAATATACTGAACTGCAATTGTCAAACAAACAGACAAATTTAAAATCTAACTGATGTGGGTGTGATATTTAGTCACATGGGAACCTAAGCCGTTCTTGTTTTTAGCTGGAGATTCATTGACAAAACCCTTAACCACTCTGCAGAAATCACCTTTGTTTTCTGTAATTTATGTCATCAAAGGAACTTTCTAACGTTCTCCAACAGGTGCCGCTTCAGTGGTGCAAAGAAAAGGCCTTCTCTTGAAGTACATTTTTAATAAGTGAGAGAATGAATATTTGCCTACTGACGCCTACTTCTCCCAGGCACAAAGGTTGATCATAGCTGTTCAACTCTTTTAATTAAGCCAAAAAACGTTGCAAAGTCACTCCTCCACACCAGTCTGAAGTGTCTCTTGCTCTTAAAATGACAAAATTCAAGCTTTCCAGCTCCAGATTTGGAGTGTATCGTTAGTCCCACACTTGTCAGTCATCTTGATGAGCTGTCAACCTGCCTGAGGCTGAGGTAACCAGCATCCACAGAACCTCCACAGGCGTCGAGGAAGCAGGAGCGGAACCCTGACAATCTGCCATAACAAAGGGCAACGCTGATGTTTACTGGTTTTGAACATTTGGCATTACCGGCCTTTCATCTCCTGCTTCCTTGGTGCACAGCCAGATTACTGCAAGTCACAGGAAGTGGTTGATACAACAGAAAACATCTCCGCTATCACCGAAGAGCCGACGAAAAAGGAAAAGATTAGATGCAGGCATCAAAAGAAAGGGTCACAGATAACAGTGAGGGATGATTTATGGTATTTTCCATTCATTTAATAGCCTTTTGATATGAAAATCTTTCATAATGGAGCTCGGGCTCCACAAAATCTATAATGTCGTTTTGGAAAATGTCACCAACATGTTAGAGGCGCTGCATCCGTTAACCGGTACAGGCGCTTGTATCGATCCTAACAGGTAACTAAATCTACCTGTCAAAATAACGCCTTGAGCTCAGATCTAATATATCTTAGCGAGCATATATATAGCAACCGCTACGAGCTAGCGCGGTGGGGGTGTCGGGGGTAACAACCCTGTTGTTTAGCCGACATGTCACATGAATCAGGCCAATTGCATGATGGCCTTTTCTACTGCGGCGGCCTCGTAAACACCAAGGTCGGCCGCAACAGTGGATGGAGACATAAATGGGTCATATATATTGTAACAAGGCCGCGGGGGTCAGCGCAAACATGACCTTGAGCGCAACCTCGCTTGCACTCCCCCCCCAGAGGACTCATTCTCCCAGACTCCTTTATTGCTCGTTTCTATGGCAACAGTCAGCTCGGCAGATTGGCTTCTTAATAGTTAATAGCCAGCTTGCTCTTATGGAAATAGAAAAAAAGAAAGAGAGTAGCCAAGGCCTCGCTCCATGATGTTTTTATGGTGACTGGAGTGCCGGGCGGCTTTTTCCCAGGGGCGTTTGATTCGCTGCGCTGTGCACTCCCAACACATACACATCACCATATACCCACTTTCCACCCCTCGCCCACCCCAGCGCCTGGGTCGAGCAGGCCCACTGGGGTCCCTGGGGCGGGAGAAACAAAGATAATAATTGGCTTCAGTTTATCGTTGACTGCATTGTGTGCATCTCTCATTTGATGTGTGTCTTTGGTGGCATGCCGCAACAGCCCAAAGAGGCTCCTTCTCAACCAAGAGCCAGTGAGCTCATCCATGAAACATGCTCCGAAAAAAGGCTTGGGGGTCATTAGGGCGAGCAGCAACAGCTTCATCAGGTGTGGGAGGGGGGAGCGCTGGGAAGACAGAGACACTGATTTAATAAGCGATCGTCTTTTGTGCATGATTGCATTTTCAGCATGAAGATGTATATTTCTTTCAAAAAAAGGAATTTGATAAATTTTCTGACTAGTACCTTCATTTAATTTGTCAACTTTGCTTGAGTCACTGGTGGAACGACTGTGCCATGAAGAGTCAATATAGTCTGAAGGTTTTTATTTCAACCAAAGATCTACCTGCTGGCTGGTGTTTTTTTTTTACTCCAAGCAATTGTTTCTGCCAAATCTGAAAGAAGTCCCGATTTTCACTGCAGCTTTCTGCCAAAACTTTCATGCACTTTGAATCAACTTGATCCACTTCATTTTAACATTTTAAAAGCGCCTCACGGTCTTGCATCTGCTTGTATGTCTCACGCAGTTATGATGTACGAGGCGGTACGGCCCCTCCGGTTCTCTGGCACAAGTTGTTCTAAAGTGCAGCATTAATACCTTTTGCTGAATCAGCTTTGAGCTATTATGCTCCTGCAGCGTCTGAAACAGTCTGCCTGATGATCTGAGAGCCAAAACCAACCTATTTAACCAGGCCTTTGATTAAGAACGGTTCAAAGACATTTCTTCACATACTTGTATTCATTAATGGATTTAAGTTGACATTTTCTTTATCCTATTTTATTGTAATTATCACTTGTGTTATTGCATTTTAATTGTAGACCAAACAAGAATATATTTTATTCTATTGTTTCAATCTTGTTTTTCATGCTGGTCTACTGATAATTCTATATTATACATTTTTTTTATCCTTTTATTGTCTTGTGTACATCGGTCTCACAGTGTTAAATTGCTGAATTGCTTTTGTCTTTTATGTTTTCAGAAACCACATCTGCATCTTATTTTTCGGCTCGTCAGTCATCAACTGCAGCTGTATAAAAGTTCTACTGATGAAGACTCTCTTTTCTTCAAACTTTGCCTCATCTTCTCAGGCACTGTGAGCCCGTCTTCTCATGTCCTATTTGTAAAAGCATGATATCTAATTCATGCAGCATCTAATGTAAAACAACACTCATTTAAAATGGGACTGGCTTTCTCATGCACATCAGCGGTGTGCAGTCAGTAGAAATGTCCTTCATAGGGATACTTTGATTAAATGTTTATTCTTCAAAGTCATGCTTTTGTTTCAGTTTTACTTGAGTAGAGAAATTGAATCAGTACTTCTACCAGTCTTTTTGAAGTATCTGTTCTTCTACTTGAAAATAGAATGTATGTACTTTTGACACCCCAGGCGTGTTAAATTATAATAAAAAAAGAGAATATGTGTTCATTGGCACATGCACAAGATATTCTGTTGAAGCTTGTTTCTGCAGTTTGGAACACATAACTAATCATCTATTAAACATAATTTCCCTGAATGCTGTTGTTTGTTTTTTTTAATAATTTTTTTAAAACATCTTCCAAAGTGGTTTGAGTGTTTCGGTTTATCAGTCACATCAACAAGGTAATGGAAAAGTGGAAATGAGAAGGGAGTCAGCAGCAGGCAATGCAGCTTAAAATACACTGGGGGTGAAGAATGCAAGCAGGAAATATGATAGGTGATTACCTCTCGCTCATTGTGAGAAACAGAGTCTTATAATAGAAACAGAAGTTTCGGCGAGAATGGCTTGGGGAATGGGGGGAGGGCTTGGTGGATTTTGAATGCTTCCTTCCACCAGCTGATATAGCAACGCCATGCCAGTTGTTTTCATGCTCTCGATATTTAATTTAATTTGTTGTAGCTGTTTTTACACCGCACTTAGGCAGGGATTCAGGATGAATGGACGTCAGCTGTGAGAATGAGATAAATAGGAAGGAGTGGGTTGAGAAAGAGAGAGGGGGAGAGAGAGGACAGAGATATATGGAGTGAGCATAATGTGAAAGAGAGGACTATGGACAGTGACAGAGTGGGAGGAGGGGAGGAAGATGAGGAGGGACAGACTCAGTGATGGAGTCCAGTCAAGGGAGAGAGGCATCGGTGAAGTAGGAGATCTTGAGGACACAGAGTGGTGCTTGATTTACAGGTATCTTATCCAGGCAGTCATGTGTCACTTTCCAGGATGTTGAGGCACCTGGCAGGAGGAGCTGGCTTTAAATCAGGAGCACTTCTTGTCATCTGGGCACTGGACAGAGGGGGCCAGGCCAGTATTGACCTTTTTATTAATAATGACATTGGGTTCAGTCCTGCTGTTGTCAAGCCTGATGTTACACATGCTGATTGAGGACATATTTACAGGAATTGACCCTTTGCTAAGCGCCGTCCCCCGCTGCTACTCGGTCAAACTGTTGGAGCCACCATGGAGCCCACACTGTCACTAACTGCACTCCCTGCCTGAATATTATCTGATTTTTGGGGAAAATAAAAAGGCAATTTCAAAGAGAAGCCGACAGAAGGGTCGACAACATGCATTTAAACGATATATCAAGGAGGTCAAACCGATTCAGCAGTGAAAACAGGTTAAAAAAACCTCAAGAGAAGCTTAAGCTACACAAAAGTGAACCAGGACATAATCTGGAGGTCGAGAGAGAAGACAATGGGCCCTAGTTTCGTAGACCAGGCGCAGTCAGCTTTCAGCGCAGCTGCGCTGCGCCGACGGGGTGTGTCCGCCTGGAAGTTTTCTTCGTTTTTGCAAGTTTCGTGCACCGCGCAGGCTCGCGCAGGCACTCCTCCCGTTTCGCCCACCGGCGCAAGTGGGAAAGAGGCAGGAGAAGAAGGCGTGAGTGGGAGACGAGGAGGAGACGAGGCGTGGACTGGGATTAATACAGCCGATTCAGATCTTCACCAATCAAATGAGCTCCTCTCCTCTCCTTTAATGCGTTAGGGGAGGTTCAGTGCAAGTTCCGTCACTTGACAACCCGATGACAGAAGCAGCGCCGCCGCTCCCACCACGCGCATCACGCGCTGTGCGCGCGTATCATAATAATAACAATGCCGATATTATAAAAAACAGGAGAGAGAGAGGGAGATGTTTTGGTCCGAGAGGCTGAGTTTCCGTTACGCGTGCCATCCGCCTTTGATCTGACGTCAGATGTGGGGACAATCTATATAGATATAAATTCACGTGTTGATTCAATCAGTTGCATTAAATAATGTTTGTTGTGATTATTTATTGCATTTAAATGTGCCTGGAACTGTGGAAACCTGCCTGTGAGGTGTCTGTGACGTGTGCGCACTGCGCGCCGGTCCGCCAAACTTCCGATCCGCCAGCTGTGATTCGCATTGAATCAATGGACTTTATTTACGCCTTGCGCCTTGTAGACCAGGTTGGAGCTGGCGAGCTTTCAGCGCAGTCTCGGCGAGGCTTTTTGCCACGAAACTTCCGCTACGCCAAGCTGAATCTGTGACGCCTCCCCCTGCTGCGCCGCCACACCCATCTTGGCGCAGGCGATCCACCAAACTGCCAAAATGACGGTGCGCAAGGCTGCGCGGGTCGAAACTTGCACTGCGCCGGCTGCGCCACCCTGCGCCGCCCTGCGCTGGTCTACGAAACTAGGGCCCAAAGACATTAAGTAACAACACTATTCTCTGTTACTATCACTAAACTAAAGCAGCATGTGTAGACATTCAGTATACCTTGAGTAGCTAGCGTAGCATAGAGGGGCTAGGTGCTAACGTACTCTTCTTACAACCTCTCCATTTAACAATAGTTACTATCACAAATCAACCTGCCAAGGCTTCAAATAATGCAGGTTGGTCCTATGCGGTGCTTATTTAGCGTTAGGGAGAGTTTTTGACGAACCTACGTGCTGCATTATGGGCGGAGCAAGATTTAGTAAGTAACTAAGTTGTTTGGCCAGTCTGTTCAAGGAGTGGGGATTAGTGAAGGGTCATTTGATCAGATCCCAAAACTCACTTCAATGTCATGTAAGATTTGCATGTGTTGGGGTTGTAGCAGGAGCAGATTTGGTTATCAACAGTTAACTATCAATATCAATATGATTATCGGTATTAATAATTATATTTAATATATTATCATGATATAATCATGAATAATCGGGGCACCACCCTGGGATCAGGGAAAAGATAACCTAAAACTGTATTCAGTCTCAATATAAAGGTTTTATACTCACATGCCAATCATCGTGATCATTGGCATAGAAGTATAAAAACAATCTAACAATTAAAAAGGCGTGAAATTCAAGCACTAGCCTTCACAACCTGCTGTTATCCAGTGACATATACACAACAAGCACAAGAGACCGCTAGTTATAATATAATAAGATTTATTAAAATCAGTAATAATGATCACAATCAATAACACTGCAATTAACAAAGCCTTATTACCTAACTACCTAACACACAAAGCTAAGCTTAAACAAAGGGAGATACACACGTGGAGTGTGTGTGTGCGTATGTGTGTGCGTGCGTGCGTGTGCATGTGCGTGCGTGCGTGTGTGTGCGCGTGTGTGTCGAGAGAGAGAGAGAGGGAGAGATGGCTATGTGCGGCCACCAGATGGAGCTATTCCTCACAGCGTTCAGGGGCAGAGCCACTGACGTCCGATGGGGTAGCGAGAGAGAGAGAGAGGTGGAGCTATTCCTCGCAGCGTTCAGAGGCGGAGCCACTGACGTCCGATGGAGTAGCGAGAGAGAGAGAGAGAGAGAGATAGCCGCATGTAGCCACCAGATGTAGCTATGTCCCTAGCGTCCGCCGGGAACAGCTGGCTTAGGACACGTGTGTGCGGCGTGTATGTGTGTGTGTGTGTTAGCGGGACACAAACAAAGAGAGAGAGAATGCGCGAGCGATATTCTGAGGCTCAGAAGGCGTGCCGCTATCACACGGGCTCGCGTGAATGAACTGGCGTTTATTCCGCGAGACCGGTCTTTTAACTGATAGTAGAGGCTTTCTGAGCTCGCGAATATGGCGGAGGTTAGTCGAAAACACTGTTACAGAAATCAACCCAGCTGCGTGGGTACACGATCAGCATTCACATACAGCAGCACATGAACAAACGGACTCGGCGGTCCGCGATCAGAACTTAAAACACATTAACAAGAATTACAAGCATATCCTACACTATCGAATCTCTGCTTCTGCCCACACAAATAGCCTCTTACTTTTGTCGATGTGAGATGCGTCGATGTGAGGGTTTCGTCCCGTGCGGTGATGGCGTTCCTTGACGCCGGCAACGGACGGTAGTTCGTGGGCGCTCGTTCAGCGCCGGATCCAATTGGTTGAAGAAAACCATTAGTTATTCTTCCTTCTGCAGGGAAATGATGAACAATCGTGGGGCTCTGCGATTTAGTCAGCTGATTTCAGACAAAGACGGGTCGAGTTATCCGTTCTGCTGGCCGCTGGGACGAAGAAAGTTTTTCTTCTTACCGCGGGGAACGGGAGAGTCGCGCTGTCGCGGTGGTCTCCTCGGGATCCAAAATGATAAACAAAAGAAAAATAAAACGAGTAGAGAAAAAGAGGGGAAAACAGTCTGTTGCTCGTCCAGCGAGTTTGGGGGAAAGACTGCGGCCTAGGACAAAGGAAACGCTGCAGACGTAATCTTCACCTCCTGGCGTAACGCGAGAACGTTTTCTGGTGGCCGCGGGATTTATAGCTCACGGCTGGTCCGGGGGACCCCCTGGAGTCCCATGCAGTTGTCAGCCATTAGGGCCCCAGTTGTGTGACGTCAGATCTCGCGACCAGGTGGAGGTGACACTAAAATGGTGGTTGTAGTTTTTTATCTCCTTTGTCTCTTTGTCTGGCCGCATTGTGTAGGCTTTGTAGGCCGCATTGTGTAGTCCTAACGGTTAGGTCCCAACACATGAGAAATTGCAACAATGCATTCATCTATTATTATTATTATTATTATTATTATTATTATTATTATTATTATTATTATTATTATTATTATTATTAATAGGCTGCACACATTTTACATAGCTGTATATTTTCTATTCTAATATAATTTCTTCCGTTTGCTCTTATAAAGCGTGCGCTTCACTGTGTAATCCTGTATTGTATGAAGATAAAAGCTGAAGCTTGTCAAAACCAATTATTTAGAGGTGAAACACAAAGTGGAACACGCTGGAAATTTTGAAAATAATCCATAACTGCACAGAAAAACTGTCAGCGCTCGACTGCTGTGAGTCAAAACGGAACTAGGAAGTGCTGTTGTTTGGTGTGCAAACCTGAACAGATGATTACAGTTGACAGTCTGTTTGTTTCTTCCAAATACTGTAATTTAAAATTTACAATATTACCGAAAGGCGGCATGTTTACAACCTCTCCGATTGTCTGCTCGCTTCCGTTTCTACCCTGTTGCACTCTGTCGAAGCACTGATGTCACAACTTCAGATCTCAACAATGAGAACAAAATAGTACCATAGTTGGTAGCAATGAAGGCCATAGGCATTTACATTAGCTTCAAGGTGAATCACTTAAAGGGTAACTTTGCAGTTTTTTCATATCAAATATATTTCACCTATTTTCACGTTTTTGTTACGTTTGTTATATTGGGTAATAATCAGATGGCGGCTTCAGGGACTGATCTACAGTCTGATGAGAGAGAAAGAGTGTCAGAGACCATGGGACGATACTATCAGCAGCTTTGGTTCCATTAGAGATGTCAATATTGACTGTGGATGCTATAAAGACCAAGTGTTTTTCACTAGAACGCTGTATGTGGAACAAAGCCGGTTAAAACACACACATCCACACATGCTTCTCTCTTTCGATGTCACATGTCCCACAAAGATTCTCATCATTTGTTTGATATAAGGCTGCAATTTAAGATTGTTTTAGTCAAATATATTTAGTTGAGAGTTAAGTCTATTAAATAAATAGATAGATAGATGACTTGATTAATTAATTAATTCAATTTCCATGGCAGACCATAGGGAAACATAGCCATTGTGATTTCTCAGAGCCCAGGGTAAGATTTTTAAATTGCTTCATTTTTCGGGGTTTTTCTTCCAAACAACGGCCCAACATCGACAGAGATATGACACACGGATATAAAACACATAAAATCAGTAAAGTCTCAAATTTGAAAAGCTGGCATTTTATTTTTATCACAGTTGTCAATTTTTCTGATCAACTAATAATGTAGCATCAACCAACTGTGACCTACAACCATCCTGCTCTGCCCCCTAGACTCGTTACCATGTTGAGCTAGCGTTGACGGAGCTTTCTCACTGCTGAATCTGTCTGACAACCTGACAATTTCCTTCAAACCCATAATGTAGATGTTTCTGTCTGCTTCTTTTGAAATAGTTCAGGGAGTCTGGGAGTACAATTAGTGACGGTGTGGGCTCCATGGTAGCTCTGGCAGCTTGACTGATTCACAAAGGGTCAATTGACTAATGTTTTAGCGTTGATATACACACATCTGCAATATTGCTCTGCCAGGTGACTGAGTAGAAATTGTGGTGAATTTAGGAGGTAGCAGTTTTGGCATTTTCATTTTGTTCCTCTGTATTATCAATAAAAAATGAAGAGTATGGATGCAGGCTAACGGTGTACATATAGTATACTGCATTTGTCCATAAACAATGTCAAGCTGTCTCCATTTCTGTAATATGAATCAATTATTTACCCACTTGCATGAGCACACTGGAAAACACATGGTCTATTTCCACTTTCATGCCTTCATTCATTCAAAAGGGCACACACACACTCACTCAACCACACACACACACACACACACACACACACACACACACACACACACACACACACACACACACACACAAACCATTCCTCACAGTCAGCTGCTTTCAGTCTGTTTACAACCAGAATCTTTTGTTTTGGCCTGTTCCACTGTGTGCGTGAAGGGAGGGGGCGTCCCCTCAACCTTGACCAGGCGCCTCAGCGTTGCTTTTCAGTTATGAATAGATAAGAATAGATAACATTCTTCACGGGTATTGAACAGTGGTGAGCACAGCAGCAGCGGATCATGTGTGGTCCTGTCACAGCCGGGATTTCTGAATCAGTTGAAAAGCCAAGAAGGTTTTCCGTTTGAAGGATGAATTGGAAATCCGATAATGGATGACGCTTTGCAACATTACAGCATCAAATAAATCTTATACGATAAATATGCCTTTTTTTCCATGACTAGTAAAAAAGAAATGGTATAACAAATGCTTTATCCGCACAGTTGTCTGGTAGATTCCTCAGTACGATCCTGCCCCCGTTCAACCCCCTCCACAGAGCTTCATATATCATCATCCATCATCATCCTTCATCTACATCTATCCTACATTCATCACATCCATTCATCAAGCATTAAAAGGCATTCTCAGACTAAAACACAGGCACTTAATCATTGTTTAAAAAAACAGCTATCATTGCTACAAATTATTATTATTTATGGCTCTTACAGCCCGAGTGTTGGAATCTTATGTTTCTGCAAACCATCGGGTATGGTGAATGAGGATTTTACTCCTAAATATGTTTCATGTGGTATTGTGATTCATATCATGCTTGCAAAACGGTACAATGCCTTGTTGTGAAACTATTGGTTAGGGTTAGGTTAAGGCAACAAAACGTCTTTGATAAGGGTGAGAAAAAAGACCAGATTGTATGTTTACTATCATATGTTCACAAATAACAACAAAACTATACATAAAAATATGCCCTTGGCAGGCTTTCTTACATAACGTGACATAAGAAGCATTGGAAATTATTTAACAGGCGTAAAGTCAATGCTGACATTTGGTATCACACGGGACACGAAAGGGCCCAGGTGAAAGTCCTGTATTGTTTGACCCATCCACCACCCCTCCCCCAATATACAAAACATACACATTAAAAAAAAAGAAACACATTCAACATATATCAAATGTATCAGCCTGAATTACCGTTTAACATATTGCACATTTATCTATTTGATATGTTTTTGGTTTGAAAATTATGTTCAATGTGTGATATAACGCAGTAAAGCTCTGGAACAAGCAGATGCATTATGTATAACTTTGAAGCAAATTAGCTTCAAGGGAGATTTAATAGGATTATTGGGTTTCAAAAGATCAAACTGGTATTAATTAAGAGTACTGCACCAATTTAACATTGCACTTTTAAACACTGTCAGACTCTCAATGAGCAGTTTAAAATCATTACACCAGAACCAGAGATAGGCTTTTTTAATTCCATGCATTCTTCTTCCTTGTCAAAAAACGCTGCCTACATTACCCACAATGCAACAGTTCAGTTCGAGCCCTTTGGGGCTGGTGTTACTGTGGTGATCTTTTTTCCTCCCACTGGAGGTCAAAGATTCTTCAGTGCTACTTTGATACAAGTTCAAGAAGGAATTTGGGCGAGTCTGTGTTTTGAATGCGACTCCCATAATGCCCCTTGCTGACATAGTACACTCGACTGACCAACTATAGGCAACTTTGATCAGTGACTTCCTTACTTACTTACTCAGCCACAGAGTGTCCAATATGGCCCTCTGAGCTCCAGGCAATAAATGTTACATGACAAAAAAAAAACATTGTTATCCCAGTTGTGGTCATAAATCATAAGTCATAAATCCTCAGTAGGCTATTAAACGTACTCCCTCTGTTTTTCATACACAGATATTATAAAAAAATCATTATTTCGAATGGCATCTATTTGAGCATATATATGTGTACAGTTATATATTTTTAAACCCCTTTCACACAGTGTATGCATTGGAGTGCTACATACAGCTATATGCATGTATGCACCTGCTTGAATGTATTAGTGTGCGTGTATGTGCGTGTGTGTGCGCGTGCGTGTGTACGTGGATGTGAATATATGCAGCTAACAAGCAAGGCAGCAGCTGACAGAAAACATTATTCAAATCATGCTTATCCTCCTCTGACTGCAAAAAACAGACATTTATCTGCAACATGAGCCACTGCTGAAAATAACACACACACACACACACACACACACGCTCAAACAGAGAAGTTGGACCACTGTTTGCACTCTCCTTCCCTGTGGAATTTTCCTCTGGACCCTAACAAAGTGTTGTTATTGTTCCTCTCTTATTAATCAAATATTTAATTTGGGCCAATGCCAGATTATTAGTAGACAATGTTTTTTGGTCGATCTTCCTGTTGAAAAGTGTCCTCTGTCTTTCCTCTGTGTACTCTTGTTACTTCTGGGACTGTGCTCAAGGATTTTGGAGTGTCCCCCCCACCCCACCTCAACCCCACTTCCCTCTTGCTTTCACACGACTGAGCTGCAAGGACAAATGCATTCAAAAAGTGTCACAAAAAAAAAATGAGGCAGCTGATCACGTCAGCTTTCTGGATATCAGTCAGTGTGCATGTTTGATGCCTGATTGCTGCTGGGTCACTTGAAATCTTATGAAATGAACATCATGTTTTTAAAAAGGTTACATAGTGCTTTGGAAGGATAACTCTCTCTTAGGAAGGTGTCACGACACATCAAAGTGGTTTAAACAGTTCTTAGGCTTTATTGAGAAAACTTAAACAGCACACAAGTCCAACGTCGAGATAATGCAACTGAGGTCGTCATAAAACGTCTTAACTGAGGAATCCGTAGGACATGGGCAGGAGAAATCCATAGAGTGCATAGCACGAGTTCTTAGTGTCATTTGCTGACGAGACCAGACACGAACTGCTGGGGAAGTGAGGTGAAGTAGGGCTGGAGTCCAGTGAAACACAGGTGTAGGGGATTCAGTAATCAGGGGAGAGTGAACGGGAGATCTGAGCTGTGGGAGACTGATTGCAGGGTGTGGCTGAGGAGGAGTGAGTGGGTGTGGCTTCTGGGGAACATGGCCTGGCTGTGACATTACCCCCCCCTCCAGGGGGCGCTCCTGAGGACGAGGGAACCCGGTGACGTGGTCGACCTCGGCGGCGAGGAGCAGGTCGACTGGGATGGGCCTGATGGAACTCCACCAGCAAGGCTGGGTCAATGACGTCCTCTCGACGGACCCAACAGCGGTCCTCGGGGCCGTATCCCTCCCAGTCGATCAGGTATTCCAATCTCCCTCTCCGCCGCCGAGAGTCGAGGATGTCCTTGACGGCGTAGACAGGACCCTCGTCCAGGAGGAGGGGCAATGGGGGCTCGGAACCAGCACCAGGTTCTGTGGAGGAAGGAGAGATGGGTGAGTGATATGGTTTTAGCAAAGACACATGGAATGAAGGATGAATCTTATAATTAGGAGGGAGTTGGAGGCGGTAAGTCACAGGGTTGATTTGGTGTGTTATAGTGAAGGGGCCTATGTAACGTGGGCTTAATTTCCTGGAGGGAAGGCGCATGCGGATGTTCCGTGTGGATAGCCAGACCTTCTGTCCAACAGTGTACTCTGACGCTGAGGAACGTCGGGCATCCGCATGATGTCGGTGACGACGGACTGCCCTTTGAAGATGGTGGTGGGTCTCTCCCCAAACCCGCTCACTCATCCGGAACCAGGAGTCCACTGCCGGAACATCAGAGGGTTCGCCTGACCAAGGGAATAAGGGAGGTTGATAGCCAAGTATGCATTGAAATGGTGTTAGACCTGTGGTTGGCTGCCGTAGGGAATTCTGTGCATACTCAGCCCAGGGAAGGAACTTGCTCCAGGAACTCTGATGGCGATGGCAGTAAGTCCGTAGGAAACGACTGACCTCCTGAATCTTACGTTCCGCCTGTCCATTGGTTTCAGGGTGATAGCCAGATGTTAAGCTAACTGTTACCCCCATCAGACGCAGAAAGGCCCGCCAGAAACGTGAGATGAACTGTGGTCCTCTATCCGACACAATGTCCTCAGGAATTCCAAAGTTACAGAAGATGTGTGTGAAGAGGGCATCAGCAGTCTGGGAAGCGGTTGGGAGACCCCTCAGAGGTATTAATTTGCAGGCCTTGGAGAATCGGTCCACAATGACGAGAATGCACGTGTTACCCTCGGAGGGAGGAAGGTCAGTGATGTAGTCAACTCCCAGGTGTGACCACGGTCTTCTGGGCACAGGTAGGGGCATCAATTTTCCCGCCGGGAGGTGGCAAGGGGTCTTAGCCATATCACAATCAGAGCAACCGGCCACGTACCTTCGGACCTCTCCAGCCATGCCTGGCCACCAGAAACGATCCTGGAGAAGAGATAGCGTTGCTTGTGTTCCTGGATGCCCGGTTCCCAGAGAGGTGTGTGCTGTGGTGAGGAGCTGGGTTCGCAGGCTTCGTGGAACATAGGTGCGACTTGCGGGAGTATTCGGTGGTGCTGGATCGGTTGTGGTGGCATGGGCCAGTTGTTCCTCCAGATTCCACTGGATGGGGCTCACGATCACCCTTGCCGGTAGGATCCTCTCCTGAGGCTCGGTTGTGCCGCTGGGAAGGTGGACACGAGAGAGGGCATCAGCTCGACCGTTCTGAGATCCTGGTCTATAACTGATCTTAAAATCAAAGCGAGTGAAAAAGAGTGCCCACCTTGCTTGACGTGGGCTGAGACGCTTGGCGTCACGGAGGTACTGGAGGTTCTTGTGATCGGTGAGTACCACAAAGGGGTGCTTGGCTCCCTCTAGCCAGTGACGCCACTCCTCCAGGGCAAGCTTGATGGCCAACAACTCCCGGTGGCCAATGTCGTAGTTGCACTCGGCCGGGCTCAGCTTCCTAGAAAAGTAGGCGGATGGATGGAGACGTGGTGGCTGTCCATGGTACTGCGACAAGACTGCACCAACTCCTGTGGTGGATGCATCCACCTCCACCACAAACTCGTGGTCAGGATTTGGATGGCAGAGTACTGGTGCTGAGGTGAAGGCGTCCTTAAGGCTCTGGAAGGCTTGGGAAGCCTCTGGATTCCACTTCAGGCTCTTGGCTTTCCCTCGGAGAAGAGAGGTGAGTGGAGCAGACATCTGGCTGTAGTTGTTAATGAAGCGTCTGTAAAAGTTTGCAAAACCTAGAAAGCGTTGTAACTCCTTGAGGGAGTGAGGAACAGCCCACGACAGGACAGCATCTACCTTTCCATCTTCCATACTGACCCCCTGGGTGCTGATGTTGTAGCCCAGGAACTGAACTGATGTCTGGTGGAAGGTGCACTTCTCAGCCTTTACGAAGAGCTGGAATTCTCGTAACTTAGCCAGGACCTGGGTGACATGCTGGACATGATCTGAGAGGTTAGTCGAATAAATTAAAATGTCATCAATGTAAACAATGACAGATTTATGTAAGTACTCACGGAATACTTCATTCATGAATCCTTGGAATACTGAGGGGGCATTTGCTAAGCCATATGGCATCACCAGATATTCATAGTGTCCTGTTGGTGTTATGAATGCTGTCTTCCACTCGTCGCCATGGCGTACGCGAACCAGGTTATAGGCACTTCTGAGGTCGAGCTTGGAGAAGACGGTGGCCCCACGTAGTTGCTCCAGCGCGGCAGGGACGAGTGGCAGGGGGTACCGAAACTTTACTGTGACATTATTTAGGGCACGGTAGTCAATACATGGCCTCAGACCACCGTCTTTCTTGGACACAAAAAAGAATGGGGATGCTACAGGGGACTTTGAGGGCCGTATATAGCCTAGTTTGAGGGCCTCTGCAATGTAGTCCTTCATGGCTTCTTGTTCTGGCAGGGAGAGTGGATAAACCCTCCCCCGAGGGAGTGACTGACCCGGACTAATATCTATTGCGCAATCCCAAGGTCTATGTGGAGGGAGTTGAGATGCGCGTTGAGGGCAGAAGACATCCTCATAGGCTGAGTAGGCAGGAGGGATTGCGACGGAGCACTGGACTGGACTTTCAATAGTAGTGGCGTTGAGGTCTAGGTTGGGGTTGAGGGTACGGCGTAGAGGACGCTGTGGGAAACAGCGATTGTGACAATTCTCCCCCCATTGCAATATCTCACCCCTCGACCAATCAATAGCCGGTTGATGTTGAATTAACCATGGTCTGCCTAGGATTACATCAGCAGTAGAATGGTCAAGCACAAAGAAGGAAATCTGTTCCACATGAAGACTTCCTACTTGCATGTCAAGACTCTTTGTTTGATACTGAACCCGCTTGCGGCCTATAGGCTTACCCACTATGGAGTGTACGTGGAAGGCGTTGGCGCAGCGGGGGCCTCTGGAGCTGGAGACGGTGGCAGAGAGGGGCCGAGATGAAGTTCCCTGCTGATCCAGAATCAAGGAGGGCAAAAACTGGGTTGTAGGCCTCGACATTGAGAAAAACCACAGGCATGACCAAGGGTGTTAAATGAATACCAGGGGCACTGGTTACACTCACCAGAGGACGAGGTGGACAGGTTGGACATTGGGTGATGAGGTGCCTGGAGCTGCCACAATAGAGACACAAGCCCTGTGTCATTCTTCGACTTCGTTCCGCTGGTGTAAGCCACATCACATCCACCTGCATTGGTTCACCGGTGCTCTCCGCCCAGGCTCCTTCTCGGCGTGCTACTGGTGTGTGCGATGCGGGGGAGCGCAGCTCCTGGAGGCAGTTCTCCCTTCGATTTGCTACTCGAATAGCCATTTGGATGAATCTCTCCAGACCCATCGTGTCGTCATAGGTGGACATCTGGAGCCGAAGTGTGGGTTCTAGCCCCTGGCGGAAGGAGGTGAGGAGGGTGGCTTTGTTCCATCCACTGGCTGAGGCTAGCACGCGGAACTGAAGAGTATACTCAGCAAGAGGCTTGTTGCCCTGTCTCAGTGCATGCAGCTTGGCCTGGGCCGAGTTATCTCCCTCCGGAAGGCCAAACACCTCCTTAAAATGGGTGACAAAGTCGTCCACTGTCTGTGTCGCAGGGCCGTCGAGTGTCCAGAGGCTTTCGGCCCATTGCAAGGCACGTCCAGTGAGTAGTGATATTATATATGCAATGCGTGAGCGCTCGGTGGGGAATCTGTGAGCTTGCATCTCTAGAGCCAAGGAACATTGCAACAGGAATCCCTTACATGCCTCAGGTGAGCCGGAGTACGGTGTGGGGTTTACCAATGGGCTTGCAGGCATGGATTGCATTGGTATTGCAGCTCTGAGAGCATGGCGCAGCTCATCCACCATCTCCTGGAAGTGGTCTCTCTGTTGCGACATTGTTGGTCTGGTCTTCTGTCACGACACATCAAAGTGGTTTAAACAGTTCTTAGGCTTTATTGAGAAAACTTAAACAGCACACAAGTCCAACGTCGAGATAATGCAACTGAGGTCGTCATAAAACGTCTTAACTGAGGAATCCGTAGGACATGGGCAGGAGAAATCCATAGAGTGCATAGCACGAGTTCTTAGTGTCATTTGCTGACGAGACCAGACACGAACTGCTGGGGAAGTGAGGTGAAGTAGGGCTGGAGTCCAGTGAAACACAGGTGTAGGGGATTCAGTAATCAGGGGAGAGTGAACGGGAGATCTGAGCTGTGGGAGACTGATTGCAGGGTGTGGCTGAGGAGGAGTGAGTGGGTGTGGCTTCTGGGGAACCTGGCCTGGCTGTGACAGAAGGTTCCTAGCAGAAGAAGTGACCCAGAAGTAAACAAGTGACTGCCAAGATGGGAGCCATTCAAATTCTCTAAATGCAAAGGAAAGGAGCTCCAATGCTTCCTTTCAGAGCTCCTTTAGCAGAGGATGCAACGGACCTTCCTTCCAAGGAAAGGAGATTACGCCGAACCACAATTCCTTCTGAGAGCAACGCTTAAAGTGCACACCTCGGCCGTGCATGAAAACAAAGCGTATTTGCATATATAATTAATTTCATGCAGACAGATTGGAATTGTTTTGATAAATGTGTGTGGACAGTGATAATAATGCAAGAGTATTTTACTTCAATCATGTTACAAATGTTTGACAGAAACAAAACTAAAACCACAAATGAAATGTAAATACAACATGCGGTCAAATAGGAAGGAGGAGCTGCTGGACCTGAAGCCGGTTAGTGAACAATCTGTTTATAAAACCAACAACATGTGGAGAAGTGGACGACGCGTTTTTTGTAGTCCATTATTGTAGTTTCTCCAGCGCAGACGCACGTCAATCACTGGTTTCGATCATCAGCTGTCAATCATCAGCGGCCGCGTTATAATGACGTAGCTTAGTGAAAGTCTGGTCGGATTCTCTGAGCACTGCGGTCGACTTTTCCTAAATCCTTTTAAGTTCTTCTATCACCTTTCCTTAACCCTGGGACGTTTTCCCCAGAGGTCAAGGAATAGGAGTTAGGAATAGGAGTTAGGACCTTATTGTTTGACTATTCGAACGCAGCCACGGTCTTTTAAAGTCCTGGGGCTCTGACCAAAAAAAGCTCAATCTCTATTCGTCACCCACCAAGATCTAGAATAAACCAGCTGGGCCCCTTAATGCAAGGGTTTAACAGGTCACCATTTCACTGGATTTTGGAGCAAGACAATTTAATTATTTCAGTCAGGCAAAAGTCATGTCCTAAGTGAAACAACATACACAAATCTTTGATATAAAAGATTAGGTTTTTCTTAGTTTTTTTTTTTTTTGCCTGACCAAGAGGAAGCATGAGAACATGAGAGGTCCATGAATGGAACTTGGAGGAACACCACAATTACATTGTGGGTCCCCTTACAGCAGAGAATGTTCTGTTGGATGTACAGTATGTAACAAATTAGAAGTGTAGACATTGAGGTCTGAGGTCCCAAGTTTCTGAGGGATATAGAAGAATATTGTGATCCACAGTTTTAAAAGCACCACTTAGATTTAATCAAACTGTGCCACCTTTCACAAAAGTGATGATTTGGAGATTGTGTTTTTATGAAAGCACTGGTTGGTGCTTTGGTGTTGATAATCAACAACAACAACAAAGGACGAGTAGCAATTTGCATTGTTAGGTCTGAGATAAAGACCAATTAGACATTTGTGATAAGTAAATATTTAGTAAGCTGATAAAGAAGGATAAACACACTCACATCTGCACAAACAAATGCACCGACATACAACATATAAACGACATATAAAGCACTGACATACAAACAGCCTTACAAAACAAACACATATAAGCAGAACAAACAAACCCACTGTGGAGTATGCACATGCATGAACTCTGGCTTGCTTCTATGCACAGATGCACATTTACCTCAAGAGATAAAGGTGCTGCAATTTACTACCAAATGCCCCCTCATTATCTAAGAGTGAAATGGTCCAATTTTCTAGTGTTACAAACAGGGCTGTTACCTGAAACTATCAGCAGCCATTGGCTATACAATGGTTCAATTATGTGTTTATCTGGTAAATAACCAATGGTATTGCTGTATGCATATTTGTCAAAATAATACTTGATAGTGAGAAATTGAAATACATTTACCAGCCGTGAAAGCATGCAGCTGGAATTGATTGTTGCCTTGTGTGTGTGTGTGTGTGTGTGTGTGTGTGTGTTTGTGTGTGTATTTGTGTGTATGTATGGGAAAATGTGGTCCTGGAGACACCTACTATCACCATAGATGCAGTTTTGAGGTGTTTATATGGGCTGATTTGGCATAGTGACTGGTGTGATCCCATCGCAGCAAAGTCTCTAGTTTGGGTTGTGAGATTTCATGTATGGCTGCACGGTGGTGTAGTGGGTAGTACTGTCGCCTCACAGCGAGAGGGTACTGGGTTCGATTCCCGGGTCGGACCTGGGTTCCTTCTGTGTGGAGTTTGCATGTTCTCCCCGTGTAAGCGTGGGTTCTTTCCAGGTTCTCTGGCTTCCTCCCACAGTCCAAAGACAGGCAGGATGGGGATAGGTTCATTGGTGACTCTAAATTGCCCGTAGAATGTGAGCATGAATGGTTGTTTGTCTCTACATGTCGTCCCTGTGATAGACTGGCGTCCTGTCCAGGGTGTACCCTGCCTTTGCCCAGTGACAGCTGGGATCGGCTCCAGCCCCCCCGCGACCCTGAATACAGGATAAGCGGTAGACAATGGATGGATGGATGGATGGATTTCATGTGTGCACTTACAGAATTTTATTTGTTCCAAAGTTTTGATGAGAAAATTAAGCTTCAGCATCAGTATTTTCCATACAAAACCACCCGTGTCATTTTAACTTCTACAGAAAAATCTAAAATTGATTCTTTTGATGTATGGTTTGGATTTATAAGGAGAGAAAGTTTTTTTTAAATAAAATGCATCATCCAGCTGCTTAGGGCTGATATACGCTAGTGTACCTACAGGAGGTACTGTATGTCGCTATGTGTAAAACAATGCATATGCCACACCTCTACACCCAGCATGCCACAGACATGGAGTTCTGCAGGGCTGTATGCTGATGAAG
Organism: Eutrigla gurnardus; assembly: GCF_963514095.1. NCBI lineage: Eukaryota > Metazoa > Chordata > Actinopteri > Perciformes > Triglidae > Eutrigla > Eutrigla gurnardus. The sequence goes on from NC_139918.1 coordinate 13,081,498, forward strand.
AAAGACTGAGTGTAACACTAAACTATGGCACAGAAAAGAAATGGAGCAGCAAAAAGTGATCTTGCATTGCTGTTATATAATTAGTATGTCAAGCATTGGGCCCAGAGGCCGAAAATAGTGCTGCTGCCTTGCCTGGGGAGTTGTGTGTGGGGGTGGGAATGTGGTGTCAGATGAGATTGGGGGGGGGGGTTCAAGGCCATATATAAAGGCTGTCTAATAGTGCCAGTCAAGAATTTGTAGCCGCCACACGCAGTGTGTAATCCCTGACACAGTTGGCGGTGCTTTGCTGACATAACATCCAGAAAGTCAGGACTGGGGAGGAAAGTGCTGATCTGTTGAATTCATGGCGGGACATTCAATGTCCACTTGATAAATTAACTTTAAAGGCATTGTGATGGTACATCAATATGTCACTTACTGTATTTGTTGTCTTATAAAGATGGGAACCATTTATGGCTGTGGAAAGATTTTGGATTAAAAAAAAAAAATCCCTGGATTTATGGCATTACCCCCTAGATTGCATTATTGTGATGTGATTTTTCAGAATTTCATCAAGGGAGTTCTCAACATGACCAAGATCCACCAAGGGGCGCAAAATAAATTGGGGTAGCAAGACAATAAATCATAATCCCATTTAAAGTAAATTATACAACACAACAGGGTATGCTTTGGGGCGTGGCTACCTTGTAATTGACAAATCTGATCTGGGGGTCATCCGTCATCCAACTTTAACCCTTTCACTGCGTGTTTCCACTTCATGAAAGTTAATTGTAACATTGTGGTTGCCAAACAATGTCTTATTTAGCATTCTGTACTTAGCTCCACCCTCTAACATCACTTTTGGTCACAAAAAAACCAAGACGAGTTCAAAAACCTATTCCACAAATACAATTGGTGATGTCACAGTGATTACGTCCCATTCTTAAATACGGTATGGATTTAAGAGACGGTGATAAAATCACATAACTAACTGAGAGCAGATTTTAAATTTGGTTTCTCCCCTTTGCTCTACTATCTTCCTCAGCTTGGAGCTAATGTTGCCCTTCTCTTGTCTCAAAACTGCCTGTGCATTTTCTTCCTGACTCTGACTTCTTTATCTGGCGCCCCTCTATCCCACCTGATTATTCTCTAATCGTCTGTTACCTCAATCATCGATTTGCCATGGCTCTGACCCTTTCACCTGAGTATTTGCCGCTAATTTCCACTTACGCTAACACAGCACTCACTCGCTGGCAGCTGATAAGAGCGCCGGCTATATCCCCAAAATGCAAATATAAAATGCCTTCATTTGGGTTCATGGAACACGTGGGATCTGCACCGAGGGGAAAAACTGTAAAATCAGCTGCATATGCATGCTGTATGATTTAACTCTGTATCAAATCCACGCTCCCCCAATTCACTCAGTGAGCAAACAGCATTATGGATGAATGAGAAGATGTCAGATGAGATCATTTGTTAGGTTATCATCTGTCGAGAGCAGACATTGATAGAGATGTCTTTCCCCTTGATTAGGCATGACCCATTTCTACCCCTAACCCCCCTTCCAACACACACACACACACACACACACACACACACACACACACACACACACACACACACACACACACACACACACATATACAGTATATGCAGTACATATAATCGGGGGCATACACACAGGCAGCTACTCCTACGAAGATACACAAGCACACACTGACAAAAACACTGAGTGGGAATATGCACTTGCACAACACACACACACACACACACACACACACACACACACACACACACTAAACCCACAGATAAGACACCCGTTGTCACGGAGAATCCATTCGCTCACTTTGTGATGCAATTTCCTGGTCGTTGAAGAGTTGAAAAATGCCGTCAATCAAACCCCAACATCCAAAGCGCCTGGGAGGAAATTCAGTTGAACCAAGGTCGACCCCTCTCACACGTCACTCAAAGGCAGTCCTCGGAGTCTGCCGTCACGCAATATTTGGATAGTGGTTGCCAATGGTTGAGGGCGACGAACTGCAATATAAGCATCCAAAAACCTGTTTGTATGTGTAAAAGTGTATGGAAAAAGAGAAATTCAACGCCAGGTTATAGCTTCTGACATTTTCCTTCAAAGTCAGAGAGACAGGTAAGACACATAAGCTTGCAGTTCTATGTGTAAAGTGAAACGCAAGCCGTCAACATCACAACCCAGATGGCCTTATCGACATCACTTTGTCATTCAACATGGCAACCGGGTCACAAACTCTCATTTTACAGCTAAACAGTTCATTAAAACTGTTTTGAAAACATTTGAGGCGAGAATTAGGCAAAACAGGAACAGAATCTTGATTCATATTTGATCAGCGCGGCCTAGTTTGACAGTTTGATCTAAATTCACAAGCTGATTCTTTGCTGAGACTCCTCTTCTCTGATTGGTTGGGGCACGGTAAAATCTTGCAAATGCCATTCTAGGAGTCTAAAAGGAGGCAGCGGAACCTGATTCCTTCACACATTATCTGTCTCAAATGCTATTGTCATGATATAGTGACAGTTTGAGCAAGTATTCTAAAAAGTTATTTTCATAAAAAGTTACCAACTGCAGCTTTAAGGTACATAACAAGCATACTGTTTTGAGTACAAACCATCTTTAAACACATGTCGAAGTCCATCAGACTACCCTGCATGTTGAAAAATGACACTAAAGAGGTGCGTAATGTGTTGAAAAGTGGTGCCAAAGGGGTCCTGACCAAGCTCCCAAGCATGTAACGAGCTGGGATTGAGTACATGTTGGCTCAGCACCAAACTGCCGCTAGTGGCTGGCTGTTGAACATAGTGGAGCATTTAGCACCTCAAGAGTCCAAAAGATGGACACAACATTTCAGCTCTGTGGCTGTTTTAAAAAGACTGCTTTTCACTGTCTTCAGTCATTTGTCAATACCATATTGATACATAACATTTCAAGTTCATGGAAATATGAGTAAGTTCATTAAGTGAAGATAATTTAAAGACAAATTCAACATTTCTGTAACTAATGAGCTGAATCATTAATTTCCACATGGAAGCTGAAAAAAGGGGTTTTACTTATTTAGTGTGTAGAAGGATGAAAGGAACTGTGATTTTACAATAAAATGATAACAAGGAGATCTAAGAGGGTTGTATGCACCTTCACAGAAATCGTCCAGATCTCTTTCCTTGCTTTATATTTTAAAAGATAACCAAACCCCACGGAGGATTCCTGAGCCTTTACTGTGATATTTTGCTGCTCTTTGATAAATGCAGGTTAACCAAATGTCAAGCTGAGCTTCAACGTTCTTTGCTTGGTTTGGAGACATTATCTGCTGTTATCTGTGTTTTTCTCGCTTTTCTAACATGCCGATGATGCCCGGGGGAGAAGTTTGGACAGAGGTCACCTTTGCAGTCGGTAGAGATTCAGTGTTGTGTTCAAGGACACTTGAGGAGGACAGAGGCTCGCTGTTATTGAGGTCTGAATCAAGCTTCTGTGTAAAATCAAAAGATATATGGTCAATGCACTGAGAAAGTCTCATGACCCTTGAGTTGGGAAATATGTCGGACCGTTTTCTTTCACAAAGATACATGAGTGTCGAGGAAACCATAACTGGGAAGTGAAAAAATGATCAGATTACTTTCTCTGAACGAATACACCTGAGAGCCACATCTCTCTGTCTCTCCTTGTTCATTGAATGCAACAAGTGCATGTATTAAACTTAGGCAGTTACATTCAGTTTCTGGCCGGTTGTGAAATGATAGGACTTTTAATCCGCCATGAAACAAACTCCAATCTTTCCCTGTCTATATTTCAAGGGCGACTATGCACCAGTGTAGCTTCTGGAAGCATTAACAGGCCTGTAAAAGCTTTGGCATTGGGAACAGCAGTATATCATCTTTGACTGATGATGACAAACTTTGTTTTAAAGTGCTTGTTTGTGTTGCAGTATAGAGTTGTAGGCAACGATGCACTAAGAGATCTTAGAAGCTCAGCATCCTCAAACAAATACAGGTCATCGGGGGAATTTTACTGGAAATGAATAAAGCAAGCTGATAACATGCACATTTAAATGGTAATCTAAAGATAAGTAAGGTAAGTAAGTTGTTTGGCCATAAGCCTCCAGGACAAGAGCAACAGGTCCTTATGGTCGATCTTGGCGCTCAAGCTTCAGTCGTGGTCAAACATTGTAACATGTGGTTAACTTTGTGAAACGGGGGCGGTTAGGTTTGGGCAGTTAGGGTTAGGATGGTTTGGCTTCAAATAAGTGTGCTTGTAACGTAACCTAAGCTATGGAGCAATGTCTTTTCGTTCATTGACCTAGTGTCAGAAAAAGCTTGTGGTTTCACACGGGACATGAACTCTGGTCCCCTGAGTAAAAGTCCTGTGTTTGATTGACCTAACCACTACCTGTTGCTAGAAATGTGACATGAGTTTCTCTCAGCATCTTACATTGGAGTCTGGTGCATCTCATACAGATGCAGAAGGTCGCCTTGTTCTGCCAATGATCACTGCCTAAACATTGATATGACAAACTGAGAGGAAGCTGTAAAAACGTATGTTATAGTACTTCTGATCTTCCAGCCGCTGTCCTGGGCGGCTACCAGAGCGGATCATATTTTTGGCATCGACCAATCTGTTATGGAATTCTGATTTTATGATCTGCATATTTTATTTGGCATACTAGTTGTGCGGATTATAAAACAACAACACGAAGGCTCTGTTGCCTGAACCAAGAAGGCAAACTTTATTACTCCTTTCAACCTCGACAACTTTTCTCAATGAAAAACCTCACACATATACACTGTGTTACTGTTTACCAGGGCGAACTGAGAGCATTTAGATAAAAGGGAACTCAAAATAGCTCAGACAGATTGCCAGGTGCTGCTCCGGGTCAACAGGAATTCCGGTAGTTGTTCTGCCTGTGTTAATTTCTTGGAAGCTTTTATCGTAAAAGTGTTGCAACTGTGTTGAAAAGTGATTCATTCACATTTGTGCCATCTATAATGGGGCGGCTGTGGCTCAGATTTAGAGCAGGTCGTCCTCCAATCTGAAGACTGGCGGTTGGAATCCCGGCTCCTGCAGTCTACATGCAGAAGTATGCTTGGGCACGATACTGAACCCCCAATTGCCCCCGATGCTGCGCCATCGGCGTGTGAATTTGTATGAATGACTTAGATCCTGATGTGCAGGCAGCTCCTCTGCCGTCAGTGGATCATGAATGTGTGTGTGAACGAATAAAAGTGACTGAATGTAGTGTAAAACGCCTTGAGTAGCTAGTTAGCTAGAAAGGCGCTATATAAATGCAGGTCCATTTACCATTTATCATCACGCCCCAGGTGTTTAAATCCTTTTAATAATGTGTTTTTTTTAATTAAATTATATTGATCAAAGGAGAGTGCCACATTTTGACATCAACATACCATTTAGACCAGATTCACCCACTGGAATGGGCATATTAGACACTTTGCTAGGTGGACCCTCCATGATGTTTGCTAAGAGTTCTTGAAACTTTATCTGGGAGTGGTTTCCAAATACTCGCTGATCTGCGGCGCCCCGTATTCTGACTTCTGTCTGCCTTGCTCCTGCACCATCGAGTGCTAAAAGACTCTAAATGATGAATGATAGTTGTGAAACTGCATGTGAGAAAAGCACGGGTGCGTTTCACAAACCTTGACTACCAATAAGTGATGCTGGCCAGCCGCCAACACTTGCATTTGGGCTGTCAGTGTGGAATACAGGGAATCCGTCTGATACTGCCTCTGCCAAAGTGCTGCAACAGTAATAGATGATGTCTGAAGGTGACACAAGTCAGATTGCTTTGGCAAACATGCGATACAAAAAACTAAGCAGGATTGATGATTATATTTGAGGCCGTCAGAAGCCTGAGTTTTTTGGAATAGACAACACTACAGTTGTGCTGTGCAGATGAGAGAAATCTGCTGAAGCAACAAGTCAGATGGAAAACCTGCAGATGGTGAATGATGACCTTTTTAGAGATGGTCACTAAAATGCAGGAAGCAGGGATCCAGCAGAAGAATGGCGTTTTAAAGTGTTGTAAATTAATAGCTGTTAAATAGTCTTTTGTCTTTTAACTTTTAACTCTTTAACCTTTCTGAGTGACTGGGTCGCCACTCATTATGAACTTAAGATGTGCTGCCAAACATTCTTTGAATCCATATAATTTCACTGAGTTTTCAAAGATACCATATATGCCATTTAATGGAATGATAGCTATAAGAAAAAATGAATCCTTGGGATTTAATATTTAATTCAATGTAAACATCATACAGTTATAACAAAAAATTTAGCAAGCTACCAGTTGATACAGAATCAGTCTTGCCTCCTAAATATTACATCCCCATACCACCAAACTGTATTGTGAATTACATTTTTGAGGGAATTACATTTGCTCTTGATAAATCATAAATAATTTTCAAAGGAATCCGTTGCATATTTAGGAGGTTTGGGTTGTGCATCAGTTAAAACACACTCCCCAGGAGACTGCTGTTTGTGTCTTATCCAAACCAAGAACTGTTGTTGCTTCAACATAACCAAGTAGTCGTTTTGTTACATTTTTGTAGTCATTTTAAACCAGACCATGTTGTACATAAGATATTTTACCCTGAGGTGGAGTGAATACCATTATTTTTTAACAACCCTCATAGTTACATAAGGGCAACGTTAAACAGTCCTATCAGACTTGAAGCTCTATCATCTTACCCTTTTCCTGACAAGAACCACTGTTTACCTTTATTATCGTCAAACAAATCTCTCTATCTAATTCAAGCTATTTTTTTAACCTTTATTGACTCAGGTTAGTTTTTCAGAAACGCCCTATTCGCAGTTACACAAATTCTCACCTGAAAGCTGCCAAGTACAGCGACAGTGTGGTCCCTGGCTCAATACTTTTTTCATATGAGTGTATCAACCCATGGAAAAGCTAATGATGCAGCCAGCAACACTGCACTTGTCCAATCACATACCCTCTGGCCACATATCACAGTTTGTGCACTCACTCAGTGTTATTGTGCGTATTGTAATTTATTTTTTCCCCCACAGCTCAACACATAGGTTGATAAAGCAGAATAAAGTGTTTCGAAGTGGTACTTTTTGATCTGTGCTCTCCTAATCCCCCCCAACCTACCCTGAGTGCAGAGTAGCTGTAACATGGACCATTAGCTAAAGAATGTTGAACATAACCATACCTAGCCAGCCAAATCAAATAACTCCTTTTACAAGCGCTGCTTCACAACACGGTCCTGCTTTCAGGGCCACCGCCAGGCTCATGTTGATTCTGCTGGAACCTTGAGAATCAGGGGCACGTGAGCCTTGATTTACGCCTTCTTATAGGAATTCCTTTACGAGCGAGTGGTGCATATGAAAAAGGGATGGATTTCTCAAGAGGGGCTTCTTGACTGATAAGGGTCTATTTGCGATAGGAATCGAGGAGGGTCCGGCGATGAATCACGCAGATGTAGTGCAGCTGGATGGAAGCCAGAGTGGGGCGTTATGCAAGATTCGGGAGGTGTTATCTGCCAGAAAGCCATGGAGAGTTTACCCAAGGGGGTGTGGAGCTATGAGCAGAGCAGGGCCGAGACAAAAGCAAAAGGAATGTAGAAAGATGACATGAGTGTAACACATGCTTGTCATTCTCTTCATGCCATTATGTAATGTATGTTTAGTTAGGCACTAATGTAATTGCACCTCTTTCCTTTTGTGTACAAACTATTTGTAATTACAATTTATTTAGTAAAAATTGGGAGCACACTCTCGTCAAGCTCCAGATCCACTTTTTCCTCACTCTTTGCTTCTTGATGTGGAGCTTCTTAGGATGTAAGCTGTCGCTTGTAGGCCAGGCAACATTATGACCATATGTTTCTTTATTGGTTCTCATTGATAAGCAATTATGATTCAGGTCATGGCAGGGTGGGTGGGATCAGCTGATCTGGTTCTGTTAGCCTTAAAGCATAGCCTGTAAATAAAGATGTTGACATGACAGCTCTGCAAAAGTGAAGCAAGAATAGCCAATTTTGGCTGGCTATTACATAGGTCATAAACCCCACCCTCCATGTCAGCAAATGGGCCCAACTAAAGGTATACATCAAATATTTTTTTCAGTTTGTCATTTTAAGCAGTTCTCGGCACGCTAATGTATTTTTAAGCGTTCAAATGTTTTTTATTAGTTATTAGATGTTATAAAAAGGAGGTGTGGTGTCATAATCGACAGTTGTGTGACAGCTTTGTTGGCGGGACTTTGGTTCCCCATCACTTGATCACTACTGTGCAGACTCTGGCTCCAAATGACGTAAACATTTTAAATGGCAGCTCCTGTTTTCGGGATATTTTGGCTTCAAGGAGAGTCTGTGCCTTATAAAGCTGCATTTATCAAAACTTCTATATTAACCATGAGTCCAAAATCTTTGTGTAATATGCGACCGTTGTCTCGTAATGACAAACACGCAGAGAGTTGTCGCCTGACTCTGCAGTTGCCCTCAGTTCTACAGACTCGTTTAGTCTTTCAACTTTCTGTTTCCAAGTTTCTGTTTAACACCCTACATCTTTACTAATTTGCCAGATGTGTAAATAGACCTTTGCTATCAAGTTCACCACAACAGTGTTTATAGTTTGCTGTGCTGCCTCCAAGTGGCCAACAAATATGTGCAGTTGCAAAAGAGTGTTGCAGGCATGTTTTTGCAGGCCAACCCTAGAAGTTAGTATCACACCTTTTACCTTGACCAATAACCAATATAATTTGGGATTATTGAAGAAAATACTACAAGAATACTTAAATAAAACATTCGAAAAAATTTATGAAAATGCCATATATAAAAAGCTAATGTGAGGCTATTAACTAACTACTCTGGTTGCATGAGGGCAAGTATACAGAAGGTTGTGAAAGTGGAATTATTGGTATGATGACATTTTGTTTCCTCATTTAGCCACTTGTTAGCAACGGCCTTTTTTTAGACACGTAAAAGCTTCCAATTTCAGGAGAGGGGATTTTACATGACTGAACAAAACAGTAAAATCTCTCTCTCGCTTACTTCAATACTCTGATCTTATTTCAAGCCATCTAATCCAAAAAGAGTGATCCGGAAGTGCTAAGAAACGAAAAATGCTTACTAATTTCTTGGTTTCTGGACACATTCCTGCAACACCCATATATGTACGAATTCAACATACATTCATTTATATCTATCATTTATATCTATCATTGTGTGAGCTACTTACTGCAACAATATATGAAAGTGATGCCATTTTATAGCAGTCCATTAAACGTGATGGATTTTCGTCAAAAACTTATATTAGTTTGTGATAGTGGAGAACACTCCAAACATGAAAAGTATTACTTCTGTGTATTAACTTTCTGTTTGATGTAAGGGGTCACCGCATTTTTGCTGAATAAAAGTCTTCAAAAATGGATTTAGTATAAACTCTCCACAACACCGCCACTGAAGTCGTGCCAATCCAATGAATTCCAAAAATCTTTTATTTTGTCATTTAACTGCCAGTCCAGTTTTTCTATTAAACCCCTCTATTTGCTGGCATCTGGCCAGAAACAATCATTGCTCAGACAGAACAGCTCCCTTCCATCAGACATGGAAGTCATATTCTGAAGTGCTTCTGGCTCATCATAAAGCTGCTGTGTGTTCACACAAATTTTCCTTTTCTTATCACAAGAACAAAAGTGTTTTTACTTATAAATCCCTTGGAGACTATAAAGCAGCTGAATCTCTAATGAATGTATCTTTTTGAAGATTCATAAGCCAGGACGTCAGTGCAGTTTCCTCAGTTCCTTCTCATATTGGAGGACGTGTTTTTCAAAAACATCTAATTTTCAGGTGTTTATCATCTCCTGGCTGAAATTGCAAATGTCACAAGACTTAAGCTAACAGTCAGATGTTCCTCTGTAGATTTACTCTGCTGTCACATGTCAAAACCCATATCTCAGTGAAACTCACCTGTTGCCGTGAGGTATTTGTTCAGCGGCAAGTCTGTCTGAGAGCAGTGACATAACAGTGTCAACACATTCACACATGACTGTTACAGACTGAGGTTTTTCTTTCCATAATTCCTGCCATTCTCAAGTGATTACCGTACTGTCTGATGAAGGACAAAACAGAAAATAGGAGGCACGGTTGCAATCGAGGCAGATCATCTGTCATCGGTCGAGGTTCTTTTTCAGATTAACGTGACATTCTGTGGAAATGGCACGCTCAAATTTTGAAAAACCTAGTGCTCACAGCGAATCAGAAAATCAATGCGAATCCATTTCAGATGACATCACAAGTCCAACCTATATGATATTTATGTTAATACAGAGAAGGGCCTGATTTCCAGCCCACCAGACCCTGGTGGACTCAGGCTGTCTGAGTGGCAGGGGCTGAAAATATAAAAAAAAGTACATCAGTTGGACTTGGTAGGGCACCAGCATGCAAAACGGACACTAGAAGGCACATCATCACATTTTCTCTACTGGAAGGGCATCCTAGAGGGCAATTGTCATATTGTATTTATCATCCAAGCAGGCACTGATTGTGGCTGGTAAATTCCCCACGCAGAGGCATGACTGCAGGAGGGGTCTTCTCTAATCCAGAGGAAGTAGTGGACTGTCAAAGGCCAAATTTCATAGGAGATCTTGAAAAGAGGCATTATGGGTACATCTATTTGATATATCTCATTGATGACTACCTCTGGAGATCCTCCAGGCATGTTCGACTTTCAAATAGTGCTGGAGGGATTTTATGTCTAACAAACACCATAGGACCCCCCTGAAGGAGCCAGTCGATGTGGCTTAATTTGAACACGTTTGGCTACCTTGCTTAGTTTTTAATTTATTGTAGTACCTTTGTAAGTTTGCCAAACATATTCACTCATTAAGGTTCACCTCTCACCCGGTGAGATCATTGCTGCGTCCCAAACAGTGCAGCCACCAAGAAAATGTTCCTCCTGTTCTAACAGGAAGAAAATGTGCTGTTCCCCACCAACAGGCTGGTTTCTTAGTTTGTACGAATGCGTAGTGCATTCCAGAAGAGATTCCCAATGTTCTCATGCTGCCACCCTTAATGAATGACCTGCGTCACAACTGTGTAATTTTCTTTTAATATGTTACCTTTTTAAACATATTTACTTGGGCATGCTTGTTTCCAGTTTTCACACTACAATTCAGCTCTCCTGTTGTCTCAGTGACCAGAGTGGCATTTGCTCACAGTTGTGTATTCAACAACAATTTGACAGCCTTTGAGGCCACGTGAAATTTGATTTTCTTCAAAGCATACCACTGGTGTGAGTCTTGCGGTTTATTTGTGCGCACACAAACACCCACAACCCCCTCTGTGATATTGCCGACGCACACGCACGCACACGTGCAAACACTCCCTGAGAGGCTTTTTTCTTCAAGCACCATCTCATTCTAAAACGGACATTGTCAACAATGTGTGTTTGTACACGCAGCACGGCATCTCTGAATTTCAAAATGACTGCATGCATTTCTGCAAACTCAATAGCAGCGGTGGTGCTGGGGGATCACGTCTCAGGCCTCAAAGCACTTTGCCACTTGGAAATAATTCAAACAAACCGGAGCTCAAATGATGTTTTCTATATTTGTTGTGGAGGATAATGATGCCATTATTGGCTCATTCACACTGTGAAACAATCTATTTCCATTTACTGTTTGCTTGGCAGTTGCTCCCTGAGTTTGCTTCCTACCAGTAGGAAAGTACTTGTGACACATGACCATGATCAAATGGTTTACACTTCATCAACCAGGTATACCGGTAACTAAATGGACAATGCAACTTTTAGGAAGATTAGCTAAATTACAAATGACAATACAGACAATCAATTTGCCCATATGACCACATGTGTGAGATATTTTTGCTGTAGTTCTCAATGCTAGTACTTACATACTTAACATGCAATATTCTGGGCGCTGACCTTAAATAGGAACTATTATTTGGTTGAAAAATGTAGGCTACTGTGTATTAATTTAGACATTGTGTTGATACTTTAAAGGAATGATCTATTGTAGGCTACAAGTGAAGCCCAAGGTTTACTGTCAGTTGGTTTCTGGTAATTTGACAAAACACCAAATTTACTTCACCCTTACCATCCAAGGATGTCGCAACATGCGGTTGAAAGGTCAGCCAAACTGCCACAGACAAATCGAGCAGTAAAGCAACTGTGAGAGGTGTAATCATTTTCTATGCTTTGACGTTGTTTAGTTTAGTCAGTGAGGCGTACTGCAGAATTAGTGCAACTTCATCATCATCATCGTTGCAGCACACAGGTTTTGGTTGCTTCGTAACAGCAGGGTTGACAGGAGCACAACCCCCCAGGCACCTTGGATAAAAGGCTGTGCTCACGAGCTGCTGTTTAATGTTAGCAAGTAGCCTAACATGTAGCATTTTAATGTTTTCTGGTGTAGCAAAGAGGTCTCTGTTGTCACTGTGTTTGAAACCTGGCATACTGACCTCTTTGCTTATTTAACAACATATGACAAAGCCTACCATGCCTATCAGGTGCTCTACTTTTAAGTTCCAGTAAATCCTAATTTGCCTGCTGTACGGTGAGTGACATCATGCATACGATGGCATAAAAAATGTAAAACGCCTGCAGGGTCGGATTATTTCCCAGCCAACCTGTATGAGACAGGTTCAGGGTTGGCCCAGTTAGCCTGATCCCGTATTTTTAGAATATCAATTGACACAATAAATGCTTGCTGGGCCATAATAAAGGCTCCAACAACAGAAACAAGCTGCTCGCTCATGTGGAAAATTATTCAATTCAATCCAACTACAGGCAGCGTGTGACCACAAGGGAAGATTTATTGAGACGAACGTGGGCAGTCCTGGGTCAGTCAGTGATGTATGAACTCGTAGAAAATACCGCTTTGCTTGAAACCTGCATACTCCTCTTGAAGGATTTATTATCTTGGTGATGATGACTGGTTACCCATGAATGTTAACAGTTCAGTTCACTGATAAAAAGCTGACGCCCTCTAAGGGATCCAGTACAAGCAGGACACATGCTGAAGCAGAAATATAGGGAGCAATTGTTGAAGATGATGTTTTAAAAGGCCCAAGCAGCTCTGGGTACGACAGTAAAGTGTTTAGTGTGTCACAAGTCCATGATGAGGTAATTCAGGCAGATTCAACACAAAACCCTTCTGAAAATTTGAGATATGAACGGCAAGCCACTGGATTTGGTTGACCACAGCTAAATATAATACCACAACCCGATGGCTCAGTTCAAACCAACAACCTTGTTTGGTAGTGTTTTGACAACTGCAGCACTTGAGTGTTTGTCATTAAAGATAAAGAGCCCATTAAAAGAAATTCGATATGCTTTCTTTATTTTCAGAGGACTAAAGTGAAAATGGAATTGAAAAATGTCTGACGAAAAAGTATCCTCTATTGTAAATGTGAATACACATTGTCAATACTTCAACGGTGACTTCTTTTGACTTCGTTTCTCAAAAATCGTTCAGTTTTCCCCCAGCAGCCCTCTCCACGTTTTTGTCTACAAACTAAAAGAGCTGCATCATCAGACATCCTGTTGCCTCCTTCCCCTCTATCTGTGTCTCCAATGCTTCCTCATTGCCCCCCCTCCTTTACTTGCCCAGAGGCTGCAGGATATATGTCTTCATCTAATTGATGGCTTATTGCCAGTAATGTCCACAAGGAGGAACCTCTTGCTGATGTCTCTTTTGCAGTCTGAGTCTGTTTTTCTAATCAGCTCCTCAGGACAGTAAGAGAAGACTAGACTCAGAGTGACTGAAATCTGCCGTCTGTACATTTCAGCAGTTTCTGCATTGGGTGTCGCCTTTGTCTAGTTGATTTAATTCATTATTGTTGGCACTGTATCCAGTGAATATAGCCACTTATCAACAAACATGGCAGCAATGATGCATGTCCAATGCCAAAGAATAATGCTATTGCAGAAAAAAAGGGAGGCAAAAAGTAGAGGTCAGGGTGACTTGTGACTGATTGATGCATTCTGAAATATCTCAACAACTACTAGATGGATTTCTATTAAATTTTGGATACAGGCATTCATGGTTCCCAGATGATGCATCCCACTGACTTTGCTGTTTTGACATCTGGTGCCATCATGCAGTCCAAAAAAAATTAACAACATTCCCATTAGCTGCACTTTAGGTTTAGTACTAATTAACCCTTTCACAATGTGTTTTCAGTTCATGAATGTTTCTTTAAAAATGTGTGTCCTCCCTCACTCATTTCTTAACCATGGCATCAGGAAGTCACCACTATAAATACACATCTCTGAACACATGCATTCAGACATATTTAGAAACGATCACATGTTTGTATTATTGGCTTTTCCATGGAATTTCTTTTGCCTTTCTGCACTGATACAATAATAACTGACCGACACAAAACATAAGCAAAGAGAAATCCTTTGTCCTGAAACACATACTGTACTGTGTTTTTCACAAACACGAGTGCACACACAGTTTTTTTTTTTTTTTCAGACTGGAATGTTTGCCTTGATACATAATGGAATGACACTGACATTTCCCCCCAGCTATTTCACACACACGCGTCAACAAAACAATGCAAACAAAAGCAAGGGATCCTTAAAGCACTATCTTGAGGCTCTCGCCTTTTCTAAAAACATCATTTGAATGTTTCTGGAACGCTCTGAATCCCACAATTGTTTGTTTTTTTGCCCCTTCTGTCGGCTTTGTTGCCTGGCGTTTTATCTTAAGCAAATTCTTCAAAATGTTGAGAGCTGTTTATTAAAGTGACAATGATCAATAATGACTGATGTTGTAATTATAGGCCAATAGCGGTGCCGTTTGACGTTGAATTTTAAGCAGGCTGAGGAGGAAAAAAATGCCGAAAGCTCCTCCATCAAGAGCATGTTGATCTCCAGCAGCGTTTCTTTGTCTAATTAATCTTCATTTCACGGACAGATCCGTCTCACTAATGCACTTTTATCATTGCTCAACTGTTATACAGTATCCTACTATAAAAAACATTCAATCAAAAGCTCGCCGCTGCACCTGAAGCCAGCGCTGTATGTTTGTTCTGAGCAGGCTGGTGGAAAAGTGAATAATGCATGTTGCTCTGTTCTAATTTCTCAGCAGTCGCTCCTTTTTCCTCTTTCTCTCCTCCAGCTCTGCTACTTTAATGGCCCTTCCTCATTTATGTCATTTATTATGACGATTCTTGTGTCTGCCAGCGCACCTGCTGAGAGGACAAGCCTCACAAGCCTGATCTCAGTGGGTCTCATCCTGTTAAATACTGTACATGTTAGATGTAGAAGAGTCACGGCTTTGACAGGTCCCTTCTAATTTATTGATCCGTCACATACAATCTGCATCTGGATCCAGATCTGTGCCAAAATAGACAGTTACAGACAATCATGGGGTGCATGTGCCAGATTTTATTCATCCGAGCGTTAGATTTCATGCAGACTTTCCAGAAGAACTTCAAAAGGCTGTTTATCCCAGTAATTCTTTAAGAAAATTCACATCATGGAGTGTTATTCTTTCCCTATTTCATGGCCTGATTTCCTTGAATATGTTTTCATGTCTTTGCTAACAAACCAACCAACTTCCTTGGTAGAAGGTAACATAACTTATGACATCACACACTCATTCACCACTTTTCACTATCCAGGGAGTTCTATGTACAAGGTGTTAGTGAGCTCAACTGTAAGCAGACTACTCTACTACTCTCACACAATTGAAACGTGGTGTCCAATGGTGGTGTGTCAATGGTGGCCAACCAACATATTTCTTTTTAATTCATTTTAGTTGCCCTGCTGAGCAGTGATCCGGTGTATATCTAGGCCTTTAATTGTGAAAGGTAAAGTGGGATGCTCCTGTTGTCAATTTAGAGGCAATTTACAAATTGTCTACTCTCTTCCATCTATCATTTATCCTTCAGCACAATGAGTTAGTTAGTGACCATCAGTCGTACACTAAATTATAGCCAGCCATCCGTGTCTGCGGAGCTACGTCCGCTTACTTCGCGGTGAGCTGCAACAACACTGAAGTGTGTTGTCAGCGTAACAACTCACAACAATCGGCATGTGTTTTTCAAATGACCACGGAAAACCGTTCAAAGTCTGTTCTACTCCTATTCTATGTCACATGGCATCATGCTCCAAAGGGTGAGCAATGAAAACAAAATGCTTGGCGTGGTCCTCCAGACTGAAGGCTAACGGGACAAAGGGCTCTGGGCGTAAAGCTGCAGAGGGTTTTAACTCTCCGGGGGAGGAATACAATCTTGTTTCTGGTAGCTGTAGGCTCTATCTGACTGAGATCTGTTTCTCTTACTGACTGACTGACTCCATGGAGGGTGAGAGGTGACGGACTTGAGAGAGAAGATGGTTCTCTTTGACACTGCCAACTCCCTCTCTCTCTCCCCCACTGTGGGTGAGTGCATCATGTGTGAGAGATGGATTTTGGCCCACAGTGAGCCGGTCAGCACCTTTTTGGTGAAACATTTTCTGTGTGGTATATATACGATTCATAATGACTATATGACTTGTATATGACGCCAGAACAGTCACAAAATTAAACGGCCATCATGGCTGTCCGTTGATGCATTATTGTATGCAAATTAATTAAGTCAAATGTGTTTTTTAATGCTGTAGCACTAATCGCAGACATAAGCCACAAAGTGCTTTACAGTGTTACGATATAATATACAAGAAGGAAATCATAGAAGACGAAGTGGCTAATTACACTAAAAGAGACGGATGTTTGTGCAGGTCGGACGGGGGACTCGTGATGGTGCTTGGGGGAAGGGGAGGTACCAGCAACCCTTTTCACATAACAATACATCAAATGGCTATGTGTAAATATAAAATTACTGATTAGAGCAGCTTTATAGTTGCTTCTTGCTGCCATCATGCAAGGTTATGCAGCTTTAGCCTCTTTCTGTTTTGCTCTGCTGACATGGGAATACCTTGCCGAAGGACACTGCAACAGGAGACAGCGCTTCCAGTTGACTGGGGCTGAAAACAATGCTGATGAAAGTGAAACAAAACAGTACATTTATGGGCCTTAAAACCAACACAATTAGCTGAATGACACTAAAATGCTGTGTAGAGCTGAGGGAAAGAGTTGCGTGATGATTCCCTGGGTTTGTCATTACAAGAAAGCGGAGGTCCAGGTTTTATAGGCTCGCTGGAGGTGAGGGGGCTCAGGACAACCAGAACCAGAACTGTGTGATACACCACCGATTTTGTCCACAGGGACCGCCTGTGGACAAAATCTACACAGAATCAAAGTTCCTCGTGGAAGCTTTATTTTTTTTCAGCTGTAGTTGAAAATAACTATCTGCATTCTTCTGTGTCACATCATTTAACATCCCCAAGATAATGCTTTATAAAATTATTGTGCTTGTTTGGTTTGGCAAAGGACCTCAAACTCCTGAAACATATGGAATACACAGCCCTGATGCACAGTCAGCTGAGTACTCTGGCACAGAGCAGCTCCAGTGGGGCCATCTGGGGATTCAGTTGTTCTTGTTCGAGGTTAGACTCAGTGATTTCTGTTGGTGGATTAAATGCTTTGTCTCACCATTTTGACTATTTCAGCCTTTTTGTTTTAACCTGCTCCTAAAACATGCTTCTTTCATTTCAACAACTTACTTCTACTTACTGATTGGTTCCTTCGTTTATTGTTCTGAATTGAAATACATTTCATTTGAATGCAGATGGTAATTTATATGTTTCTGCAACATCTACACAATTGGCAATTGAAAGTCTGTAATCTTCATTTGATTTGATCCATCTCCAATGAGTTACTTATTTGTTTATTTCAAACCAAATACACCGTTCAACACAACAAATACACCACCACAAAAACTAAATTAAAGAAATACAACAAACTTGGAAAGGGGATGGAAGAAGCTATAAGCATATCAATTTGGAACTGTTATCTTCCACAAGCACACATAAAACAAAGAAACTGAAACAAAAAAACAACAAAAAAACACAGTTAGACAAGCTCCCCCTCCTCCCTATTAAACATAACACACTACATAACCATAACTTCATTAATACTGAACTCATACTCATAAGGCTACTAATTCATTATTGTATCTAATGGCATAGACATAGAGACGATAAATACCTTGGGTTCTGGCTGGACAATAAACTACAATTAAAGTTCCATATTAACACGTTGACTTCGTAATTGAGAATAATTGTTTTTGTAAAAATAAGGATTCTCATAATGAGGCTATTATGCTTAAAACATGCTTTTATCTATATTGTAATTTTATCCATTATGTTGTTTTATTGTTCTGTCGTACTGTAAACTGTAAAACATCAACACAGTCGTCACGTTGTCTCTTGGAAGCATCCTCTCTACAGACACAAATGCCAACTTGGCCTTGTTGAATTTGATAATCACCTTTGGTTTAGTGTGAATGTTGTTCCCATTTTTAATTTGTTGTCACCTTAAACTGCTTGGCATCTGCTTGTTGTCTTGTTTGCCATCTGTGTTGCCACAATGTGTGACTCAGAGTGGAAGATACTGAAGAAAAACAAATTTCATGCTTCCTCCTTATGAATATCAGAAGGTTGATGTGGCATTATTTCCCCAAGAGAGGCTCATATTTACAGTAAATCCCAAAGAAATCCCTGTATGAGCTTTTCATTGCAAATAAACACTGCACTGGTAATTAGCTCCATCTCTTTGGCTCAACATAGGATATTACTGGATTCACTGGAATGCACTTGGTTTTCTGTGGCACACGTTTGACAGCTGCATCTATTTTTTATGATGATGATATGCCAATAAAGAAGGCTGTCAATGTCATTCCTTTCACAGATATTCTCACAATCTGAAGTATTGGACAAATTCAAATGTTTGCCTGACAATGGTGCATGTTATTCCCAGAGCGTCAAATACCAAGGTTCTCGGCATCCGATATTGACACACAATCTCCCTTTTATTTTGAGTTTATACTTATCTGCGTGGTTTGTTTCCTTGCTATCATATTCTACACTCCCTCTAACTAGCAATCGCTGTTGTTTTTCTTTCCTCAGCATGGCAACCACTGTCTCATGCTGGAAAGAAATAGCTATTGTAGATGGGAAAAGACTCCAAATCCCTTGTATTATAGTTTATTTTATAGTATATCACTATATAAAGTGACATTATATTACATTATTTGCTTAGTTATGTTAAGTCCAACCATGATGGTTTTCCAAAAGCTATGTTAATGGTTTTATTGCCTAAATCTACGCATGGATTTTTGTTTGAATTCAGAACATTAGCCAAATGTTTACTGAGACTGGAGGGGTCCAAGCATGCGTCAGTTTGGTGTTGGATTCATACGTCTAGCCGAACATGATACTGCAGACTGGACTCAAAATGGTGATACCCAAGTCTTTTTATTCGTTATGTTTTGGGTTTGCTTTTGGAGTCGAGGCAACCAAGTTTTTCATTTACATATTGAAAGTAGCCATTAAAACAGATGGAGGTGTACCTATTTTATTCCACACACACCTCCAGTGTCTTTTTCTGTTCTAGCTGCCTGCCACCCACATTTTGCGATAAGTAGGAGGCAAATCTTGTATGAAAAATGGCATCCATACATTATTTTGAGGGGGAGGAATTTATCATTGATCTAGCAGGACGTGCTCTCTGATGATTCTCAGCTGTTAGTGATCAATGCCAAACAGTGGCCTTTGACCTCTGGTGCTTCATCAAAACTCCTCCAAACCACCTTCCACAGATCGAAGCCGGCATCGGCATATTGATCCCTCACCGTGCTCGCTCTGTAGCCTTGTTCCTGTCATATCGCTTCTACACATATGCAAGTTTTCATCTGTAAAAGAACCTCAACATTAGCATTCCTGATCTTTGGCTGTCAGGGTTGTCACAGTTGCTCCTTGTCGGCAGCAACAGATAAACTCCACGTTGTCACATTATAATGAAGGCACAGATTCTTTATTGGGCACCTTTGGTTTGTCTGCTGTTGTTTGGCAGCTATGAAAATGTTCTCTCCCTAATTAAGCTCAGCAGCAAAAGACATTTTCTCCCCATATCTTGCCAATTATTTCACATTCAGAGCAAAATGCATGTATGTGTGTGAGTATTTGTGTATATGCTTGTGTTTGTCCTCCTGTTTGCGACAGAGTTCAATATTGCATTGCAACAAAAACAGCGATTGAATGGAAATTGCATTTCAGTCATTACTCGACTATATTAAGACCTTTTGCTTCTATTAACTAATCAGTCAATTGCTTATTTGAATTGCAGATGACGGCGTCTCTCTCTGTGTGCTTTTACAGTTAGTGAGCAGACCTGAGGCTATGCGAGGTCTCATTATATTTGACTTTATATACGGATGTACACACAAACCCAGGTGCTGAGAAGCATACACACACCCACGCATAATGAAGCCTGATAGGCAGAGTGTCTTCCATCATTCTAATGTGGTGCACAATACCACTGTTTGTATATAGTTGGTGCTCATGTCAAGGCCATCGCTTCCTTTATGTTTACCTTGAAAGACATTCAAGCTCTTGTCCTCGTTTGAGCCTATATTTATAGTTTATAGGAGTGAGAATGTTACAAGACGATGAGTTTCACTGCTCTTATATGAAAGGTTGCAGATGCTGCTACATGTGTTGATTGAAGTATTATTTGATAAGTAAACGTGCCCCTCTGAAAGATGATGGGTGGAAACGAAGTATTGGACTTCCAATTACCTCCTCGTCCTCCAAAATATCCAGCATGATACCAGCAGCGAAATGTTAACTAACCTCAGCTCGGCTCGTGGTTGCTATGATACCAACATGCATTGACAATAAATTAATCCAAATGCAGAATGTTTTTTTGTGCTTCGTTTCTGCAGCTGGTCCAAACTAACACCCTCCTCCACATTCTCATTCAGATGTGTCAAAGTAATGCAGCTTGGTCAGAAGTCCAAACATTCAATGAGGCTCCGTTTTCCCCTCTAGAGGGACTTTTGCCCTTGCCAGTCAGTGTGTCAATACACACTCGTTCCCCTCAGGTAAACACTGGTCGTTCCGACAGCACTGTAGCCGCTTGTTTGCACTGTTCATGGTGTTAGCACCGTTAGCTTAGAGTAACCGTACTGGTTTATGCATTGCCTGTGGAGCTAGTTGGGGAAATGCTTTCAAAATATGAGCACAAACTGGTCATTTGCAGCCTCCAGCTGATCATTTGTGCACACAAATGAACATCACTTTAAACAATATTGCGCAACTAGGTATTCTAAGATCAAAAACCCACTTTGTGGATATTGAGCATTCAACCACTTCTTATTGGCATCTACAGGGACTTTGAACGGTTCCCTGAGGCAAAGAATAATTACTTCAATGCTCAAACTCAAGATATTAAGATGTTTAACACATGTTCAAGGTAAAAAGGTATATGATTTAACCCCAGGCTGCACGGTGGTGTAGTGGGTAGCACTGTCGCCTCACAGCGAGAGGATCCCGGGTTCGATTCCCGAGTCGGCCCGGGTTCCTTCTGTGTGGAGTTTGCATGTTCTCCCCGTGTAAGCGTGGGTTCTCTCCGGGTTCTCCGGCTTCCTCCCACAGTCCAAAGACATGCAGGATGGGGATAGGTTCATTGATGACTCTAAATTGCCCGTAGGTGTGAATGTGAGCGTGAATGGTTGTCTGTCTCTACATGTCGGCCCTGTGATAGACTGGCCTCCTGTCCAGGGTGTACCCTGCCTTCGCCCAATGATAGCTGGGATCGGCTCCAGCCCCCCGCGACCCTGAATACAGGATAAGTGGTAGACAATGGATGGATGGATGGATGATTTAACCCCATCCAAGATCAAACCAAAGCGGCCCATTTTGATTAGTTTGACGTTCATCAAACTAATCATTAGCAACAAAGTCTGGACAGAATTGCTGAAACGACGTCCAGCTTATCACAATTACAGCCTATAAAAATAGTGTCAAGAGGACAAATGTTGATTTAGTGAGAGGATAACTGAATAGATTGAAGACAGGCTGCAGAGATGCTAGTTCCAGAAGTAAAAAAATCTAAAATAAAAGACTTGCTTGACCTCGATTCCATCCTACACATCTCTGATGAGCAGGTCTTCACAGGAGAAAAAAAAAAAAAACCCTAACATATTCTTTGTGCAGCGCCTGTACCTGCCGGGCTTATAGTCCCATTTCTCTGGATTTGCATCATGCTTCTCAAAATATGCACATCATTCTGGTCAAATATTACTGAACCCCACACACACAGTAAGAAAGAACAAAAACCCCACACATGGAGCTGACACATGCACACACAGTCAACATGACAGGATTGCTGTTGTTTGTCTTGTTAGGGAGGAGAAATGAGTAGAGATAAGGAGCAGTGATCCTCCTGTTTGTTTACGTCTCTATCACAGCAACCTGACAGCAGTCATACACTTCAAACAAACACAGATGGCTTCTGGAAAAGTCAGGAAAAGTCTGTCTGCCTCTCTTTCCCTTATCCCTCCATCTATTTGTATCCCAGCTCTGCCTCTTTCGATCCTTCATTGCTTTATATGCATTAAATATTTTTTTCTAAAATGTATTCTATTCAATATACTCTTGTCATTTGGCAGGGGATTTGGATTGCTTTATATTACAAAACAGGAAGCTATTCTTCAAGATGTGTCCTAAATGACCAAGTATGTTGGTAGTCTGGTTTAGGTCGGATAGCTAAAACTAACTGAAACACCATCATGGTTAAAAGAACACTGACTGGTGGAACACAGCTCAACCAACGCCCTCCTTCTAAAGGACTTCTCAAAGCAGGTCGTCCAACAAAATCACCAAAGTGCGTTTGTAACAGATTTGGTTCCAGAAGCGTGGCGACATAGACAGAACTCGTAGGGCTCCTTAGTGAGTAGCAGTGGCGCCTGCAGAAATTTTCCATAGGGGTGGCCAGGTGGGGCCACTTAAAATTTTGGGGTGGCACACCACAACTAAAAAGCCATAATTTCATGAATTGTATTATATTAGTACGATTACTAATAATATTTTATTATACTGGAGTATATAGGCTAGTAGAAAACTATGAGAAAGACTTGAGGAAATGCCTACTGATATACTTTTATTGTGTTACACTTAATATTAATAATGATCTAATGTGCATAGACTAATAATAGTACAGTTAACATTTTGAGTCCCACAACAATCCTGTTTCATTGTGCCACAGTCATAATTTTACCTGTTGGTCCAGAAACAGGTTGAACACCTGCTTTTGCTGCCTCCTGCCTCGCCTCTGTGACCACTGTTGCTATCTGACCCTCGTCTGCTGCTGTCTCGTGTTCTTCCTCCTCACTGTGCTCTGTAACTGATGCTGGAGTATTGCCATGCTGTTCTACTGTCTGCTCCTCCTCTCGTCCTCCATCCTCCTCCGTCTCCTCCTCACTAAGCCTCTGCTGCTCCCCTGTCGTCTCTCTCTCTCTCCTCCTGTGTTGTTAATTTTCTTCTTAAAATAAGAAGATATGTCTGTCGACTTTCTCTTCATTGTCTGAAAATTCATATAACACAAGCAGCGCAACGTAACTCATGTCCCAAAAAAAACAACAACATAGCAGTGCTGTAACGGTTACGAGCACCTTCTGAAACTTAAAAATCACATGTCACGATGCATTTTTTTTTTTTTTTACTAAAGAAATTATAACTTACTTACTCAGATAGTTTTCTTGACTCTTGAGATCGGTGCAGGTCGGTGCGGATCAGATTCAGTCAGGTGAAAACGTGATTGACAGCACTCCACCACAGTGTCGGGTGTGCCGTCTGCGTGCGCGCGTGCGTGCGTGCGTGCGTGCATGTGTGTGTGTGTGTGTGTGGATAATTGGAGGTCACAGAAGCAGTGATGTGATGACGGAGTTTAGGGAGCACATGGAGTCCTTTGCGCTTGTGTATTTGATGTGAAAGGGGCTTAACTGGCGATAGAAGAATATCATCAGTACCAATATCAATATCTGTGACTGGCCAGAGGGGTGGCCAGTGGGGTGGCCTGGGGTGGCCGTGGCCACCCCTATAAATTTGCTGGCCACCCCTCTGGCCAGTCACAGATATTGATATTGGTACTGATGATATTCTTCTATCGCCAGTTAAGCCCCTTTCACATTAATGGTGGCGCCATTGGTGAGTAGTTGTAGCTTGTGAGCTAACTGCTAACATGCTAGCCAACAGGAGACATGGTGGCAGTAGGTAAATACTAAATACCAGTCACAAACTTGTCTCCTACATGTCACTACTCAGAAAACCCAAACCCAACTTCAGAGGCAGTGGCAAAAGGTTTAATTCCATTAATACAGGCAAGGGTCAAAAACCAGGAAGCAGGCAGATAAGGCAGACAAAACCAAGACAGGTGAAAAGCTTCGCACCAGGTATCAAGTATATGAGGGTTCAACCAGGCATCACACACTAGATCCTGGTAGAGGGTCTGTGAATCGGGGCTGGTATATGAGTGAGTGGCTGATGAGGAAAATGGAGATCAGGTGAGGAAATGGGCGGGGAAGCTCAGGTGAGGGGAATGAGCTGATTGCTGGGCAGATGGAGTCAGGACCAATGACAGGAGAGTGAGTGATCAAGGAGGTGAACACAGGGCAAATAACATGAATAAAAAACACTTTGTGACACTACAAACCATTCTTTTGTTATGGAGCTGCTTATAGTCCAGCACAGGAGGTTTAACACAGCTAAAGTGTAGGCTTTAATATTTATATCGAGTTGAAATGGAAAACACCCTTTTAAACCATTTATATCATATCCCCGGTCATATTCTGCACCTATTTAACAATAATATTGTTAAATATATTATATGCCGACAAAAATTCCCCAAATCTATTTATTTGTATTTTTACATGAAAATCCAGTATTTTTTTCCCCTGAAAAAAAAAATGACGCGTGCTTACATCAGCTAGTACCAACCAATGTAATACCATGACATCCATCCATCAAACAATGTGCACTTTGGCTGTGCACGGACCATGGTGGGCTAATCTTTCCGCAGATCAAATGAATTCCTGCCATTGTTGTGTCCCACCTGCCTTTCCTGTTTCACTCAGGAATACGTCACCGTAGGGACGATGGATGGTCTGGACGGTTTCCTCTAGAAATGCCGTTTCAGCTCGACTTCCAGCTCTCTACTCCCTCAGAAGGTCCCTTTTAAGACAGTGTGTTAATGATTGAGGGCATACATAGATGCGTCAATGACAATCTGTATGTTGGATGTTTTGCAAATGCTGCACATACAGTATGTCAATCATATGTCATCAAGCTGGTGACAATGTCTTTTAAATGCTCGTCAAATTGATTTTTTTCATCTTTGGAGTTGGGGGAAATGTTTTGACCTCTACCAAAGAAAGGAGTTATTATTTGCATAACTACAAGAGGTTACTGGTCTTCTCTACCAACAACTATCCGTGCAATTGCAATTGAGAGTTTCACTTTTCCATTTATGATTTCAACACAACCTGAGTTTGCGCTGGTTTATTTCTGATGAGTTTTAAATCACGCCTAGTTTTGCAGATGCTATTTAAATATTCTGTTCACCAGCATGGCCTCTATCTTCTCACTTCACTTCACAGACTGAAAAGTTTCCAACTGTCTCTCTGCTGCCATGGAAAAGAAATATCTTCTAGGACATTTTATGGGATGTGGGAATTTCTGGTTTGGTGCATCTGTTTGTTCTTTAGATTAGAGAAAAAGTTTGGGGTGAATTATCTTTCACATGAGACTTCCCACAAACTGTTGAATATTCTATTGAAACGGACACTTTCTGTTTTCATGAAGGTTTGAAGATTGAAAACTAGTCTACGGTGTGTCCATTTCTTTTTCTCTCATTTTCTGCAAAAGTCTGCATGTGTCATCTCTCCCAAGTAAAAAAAAATGTATCTAATGTATTACTTCCCCTGTCTAGCCATTCAATCTTCTATTCAATGGCATCAGGGAAACAGCCACTTCCTCCACACTGTGAATGATCACAGTCTGAAAACCTGTCTCCGGCGTGGCTGCTGCTGAAGGTTCACTCGCACACTCTTCTGTTTGGAGTCAGCAGGGGACGGCGAATCCCGGAGAGGCCGGGTAACGCTGTTTGGGTGAATACAGACGAGACGGCGGCTCCCTTGTCTCTCCAAGAAGCAGCGGAGCGTCCACTTCTATCTCACACACTAGCAAACTTCCACCCGGCTATCTCGTCCCTTTCATTTTAGGGTTTATGAACTTGCATGCATGCAAGAGCGAACACACGCACGCGGGGAGCAGGAACGTGAAAACGCACAAAGCTGTTGGTGTGGAAACCTCTTTCAATTTCGAAGGTCTCGTGCATTTGCTGAGTACTGTACGTTAATGCAGGTTTTGAGTTTTTTTTTTGGTTTACCAAACAGTCTTTTTGGATCTGCAGGACACAATACATCTATAGTTATCTAAACAATCCTAAGATCATGTTCCCAATGTGTAAAGAATATGTAATCCTTCAACTGATCTGAAAGCAGGGGAGTGTCAGATTGTGTGTTTTTGCTTTATATTATATGTGCAAGGAATTTTTCAGCCCACTTTCATGGCAGGCTGTGAAATAGTCACGAAATGCCTTCGTTTTTTACACTTCTATTGTTTTTGACTTACCAAGTGAATTGCTGAACAGCAACAGTGAGGAATCAATACAAATGATTTTCAAAATAAAATGGTGAATGGTGAACAACTTTGAGAAGCCTCTGAGCATACAGTCATATATGACCACATCAAATATTAGGCTGATAGGTCCAGTAGTATGCGAGATTAGCCGCAGTCAGACACACAGATGCACACACACGGCCCGAATACATAATCTCAATAAACCACAATTTTTTTGAAATTTTGCGAGTAAGTATTTAAATTATTGCTTTTTTGCTCCAGTATTTAGTGTTTCTTAAACCAGTCTAGGAAGAAAAAAAAGAGGTACAAGGCCCGAGCTGATGAAACCCTTTCCGAAAACCAATTAGATCAACTCAAAACCCAAGCTGTTTAAGATCAAGGCTGTTTTTCTCTGCTCCTGAAAAGATAATTTATGAGTTTTTCACCTGACGGCAATGTGTTTCATGTGATTTGAGAGCACATGCGCATATGTAACACATATGAAGGCACTCAGATGTTGTAAACTACCAATGCATGTGTGCATCCACCCACAGATGAGCACACACCACATTTCAAAATCCAATTAAGCCGATGCTGTGGGATCTCAGCCCTACATGCCAAATGGCTTTGAGTGTCTGCATGTCATCCACAGTGCGAGACAGCTGACAACAAGATTATGGCCATGAGCGGTGCATTTGTGGTTCGGCCCGATGATAGCATATTATTAGCACGGCGGAAGAGACCAAATGTGTCCTCCGCCATGTGATGGCTTGTGTCATTTGATCCGAGCGAGGAACAATGTTGAAAAGCTTTTTTATTCATGTGCCACTGATGTGTGAGTGATTTGTGTGGTGGTACAATTTGTGCATGAATAAGGAGGCCTGTGTGTGTGTGTGTGTGTGTGTGTGTGTGTGTGTGTGTGTGTGTGTGTGTGTGTCTCAGGGATTTCTATGCATGTGCCTGCAAATATGTGACTGCAGGTGTAATAACAAGAATTAGATATAAACTGACACTTCTCATTATACGGCAGGAAATTAGATTTTCTTAAAAAACTCAAATATCCCATTCATCTTGTCTATCATTCATCATTCATACATAAAGATGTGTTCGGTAACATGATTTATCTAAATCTTTAGCTATTTAATTTATTGTTTTAAACATCTTCCAATATCAAATCAAGGCTTGGTTGCAGTCTCGGCATCATTCTTCTTCTTGCAAGAAACTATTTTTTCCTCCATCCTTTGGTTGACTCTAAATACTATGATACCCATATCTACCATGGGTGTATTACAAGAGTTGGACACTCGCCAATTTCCCCCCAGTGGTCAACTGTGGTACTTAAATAGAAATATGCTACAGCCACACACAAAAAAACCCAAAACATTCTCAATAGACAGCCATTATAAAAACAGACATAGAGACAGGACATGTTTTTTTTTTGCAACCATTAAGGTTTTGTATTGGTAAAAATTCCCATGGCCTATAAGTCATTTTTATGTGGGTGGTATAATCCTAAAGTAAAGTGCATGTGGTGAGCAGGACTGAGTTGATGCAGTGAGAGACAGAAACACCAGTGTGCATACGCAATGGGCTGCACAATACACAAGCAAATCAGGAAGGTCAAACTTGTTTGGCTGATGCACCGCATGTCCAGATCTCAAGTAGTTTTTTGAACAAACATTCTGTCTGAAATTCTCTCTATGTACACATTTGTGCCTTTGATATTATTAAGGATGATATACCTTTTGTACTGAAGATTCAGGAGAGTTTCAGGTCTGGGCTGGTTTGAAAGGGCCACAGAGCCAGTTTATCCCTATGCACACGTTTTGTTATTCTAGCAATATTTAGACAGTTAAAATCATGTCAACTTTTCAGCGCCAGGTGCAGAGTCGCACCAATTGCCAATGTCACACCTAGCCCAGGCAGCCAATCAAATTGAGCAAGAGGCGGGCTTTATTACTTCATCACGTCCTCCCTGTTTTTCTGCCAGTAGACGTGGATGGAACAGAGGAATGTATAAAAAAGGTGGATATTAGCAATTTGTAATTCCAATGAATTATAAATATTTTTTTCAGTATGTCGTGAACTCGAAACATCAACTTTTATGGACTTTGTTTTCTGCCTCCTCCAAAGGTGTTTAACAGCCGACTGCACCTTCAGCCCCATTAATAAGCACACTGTATGTTGTAAAACTGTCCTCCCATGGCATTATTTAATATTTTCTTTAAGTGACCTTACCTGAATCTATCGGAGCAACCTGTGTGCTTTCTGCATTTATTTTAGTTTAACAAAGAAGATTATCTGCAGCTGCCATTGGAGTCGCTCAAAGTAAACTTCTTCAGACGGAGACTTACTGTAGAATTAAGTATCTCTGTGTGTCGCGCAGGAGAAGAAGAATGAAAAATTGAACAATGGAAGCATAAAAGTGGTAGACGAGGGATTGTTCTGCAACAGGAGAATGCCCTTAAAACCTGACTGCATGTACGTGCGTATGTGCTTACAGTGTAGCTTTCTACATTTCCCTCTAGAGTCACTTTGTAGTTTTTTTTTTTAGTCCTCCATAGTGCACTCCCATTGCCAATTAGCTGACAGTTGTTTTATTATTCTTTTTCAAAACCTCAGCCCTAAAAAGTGAAAGAGGGGGGGGGGGGGGGGGAGAAAACCTCAGCTTATCATTACACCAGAGCATCGCCTCTGCACCTCGCACACCCCCAGTTGCCAAACCTCGGGAGATTGACTCAGAATAGCTCAGTGATCAAAAGGCATGAAAATGACATGTTGTTTGTATTGCTTTTGTATGGCGTTTTGGTGGGTGGCCAAATATTTGGAGCGTCGGGGGTGGGGAGCATGTCAAAATGTGGCATCGGTTCATCAACAATTCATATTTTCCTCCATATATGTTTGTCAGTCAAGCATACATGTTATGTTCAGGGCAAGTGAGTGTGAGTAATTCGTTTGGGGTAAAACAAGCGTCTTTGACCCCCGGAAGAATTGTTAGCCTTTCCTCCGGAGAGAAAGAAAGTTGTATTATATCACGCTTCATACAAAGCTGTAAATCTATGTGAAATAAAGTGAACAAAGGAGTTATATTAGAAAACAATCAATGGTGAGACATGTTTTTTTTTCATGCAGCTCATTAAAAGAGTCTCAGCAAAATCATTAAGACTCCCAACAAACAAATTAACAAAATTGCAGCAGCACAATGAGAGTATTAAGTTGTCAATAAAATATGGATGCAGAAAATTTGGATTTGGTTTTGTTATATAAGCCATGATAATTGCTCAAAATTCAGCTAATTCAAATGTGAATTTCTCGTGCTTGGTTTAAAGACATGAAATATGCTATCAGGTAGAAAATAAAACATGTTGGAAAAAAATACCTGATATTTCGGGCTTGGGTGGATAATGACACAATGGGCCACAGGGCAAAGACATGGAAAAGGCACCAACACCAACATGCAAGCAAAAAGTAGACTTTATAGTAGTTTTGTGGTTGTTTTGTGTGTCCTTGCAATCATTTTGCATCTCTTTGTGGTTATTTATTGTCTTTTTGTAGCCTTTTTGTGCCATTTGGAAATTATTTTGTGTTTCTTTGTGTGTCTCTTCGAGATATTTTCTAGGTGAATGACAACTTAGGTTTGAGGTAAGTTGATTAATAACAGCATTAATAACTTAAACTTCACCTCTGACCTACAGTGTAAGCTAAACTCCAGCCTCAAACACTGCAATACATTCTTTTTCTCTTGTCCACTGTTCAGCTTTAATCACCAAAATGACCTCATGCCACTGACCTCCCCCTTTCATCCTGCCATTGTTGTACAGCCGTCATCCAGCGTGCTATCTGTGTTGATATCTGCTTAAGTGGCCGATGTGGGGGACACAGCGATGACCTAAAAGAGTTGTGTGGTAAACACTAGTAAAGCCGGGCCAGTGTTTATATGCAGCGCAGTGGCTTGTTGCAACGCGAATCCCCTGGGAGTCCTGAGAGCAGCTGAGCCGAGCTGTAAACAAGAAGCGAGGGGATCTTGGGATCAGATAAAACCGAGCTCACATCCGTCCACCTTTTGTGATTCAGAAGGAGGAAGGTGCATCCGTTACAAGGTCTCATAGGTATTCAATATGTGCACCTGCTGTGAATGTTTCTAAAACGAGCGGAAACATCATGCAGAAACACAGATTAAAGAGGAGACTGTACTTGCCACCATACATTACTATTATCAAGAAATGTAATTGATGATTTTAGGCCTGCAGGACCCACAGATGAAAAATATTGACATTGCAATTTTCCATTCCCATCATAACTCAAAATAGAGGTCCCATGTGCTCCAATGTTTTCAAATGAAAACATGAACTTTAAATTAGAATCTTGGAACTTTTCTCATTATGTTCTTTTCATGTAGAAAGAATGCTGGCCCTTTAAAGATCCACATTTAAGTGTGGCATAATGTCCTCATTTAAATTGCCATCAATGTGTTGAATCTATCTGGTTTGACAATGACGGTTTTAATACTGGCTCAGTATATTAGAGGCTTTAAAAGGCTCTGGCATAGCTTTGAATACATCAGCATGTATTTCTGGCACAGAGATTGATAGATTATGTGTTTTGTAACGAACATTATTTTTGACTGTGTCTTTTGTTTTCATTGTAAATGCTCAAAAGAGGCAGTATACAGTGACAAACATTTCTATAGAGGCTTCTTCAACTCAGACAACTCAGGGTCACCAGCTTACATGCAGTCAGGTAATGCACATTTCATGAAGGTTTTGCAAACGTTGGTTTTGCGAACTTTCTGTAAAGTGTTCACTAATATTGACATTGACAATAGTGATTGACGTGAAGACACATATGAGACATGAGAAGGTACAAAAGAACAGTAGCTGGGACATGCCCGACCTTAGGTGCAAATGTGAGTGTTGACGTGCCGACAGTGGGGATAAAGGACAGCAGCCTATCCTGACAGGTTGGCGGCTCGTTGGAATACAACACCGTCAAGCCACCGCCGGTGTGTAAGCTTGCCTTACGATGGATGTTTTGACACCCATCATGTGTGAGTGAATGAATTGGAAGGATTTTGGAGAAAAAAATGCATGTTTCACAATGGTTGTCAGTGGAGCTAAATTACCAGCCACGCAACATGGGCACCTGCTCAGATGTAACCCAGGCCTATCACTTGACTTTTGGTTATTTAAAGCTTCTACGAGGAACTTTGCTGAACAAAAGCTGTAGTGTTTCCAAGCATCAGAACCCCTTTAGAAAACCTCTCACTTTTCTGTAGATTGGGTCTCCACCTCTTTGGAACTCCGACTGCTGGTCGGAGGCTGCAGTGAAGCCGGATCTGGAATCTGAACTGAAGGAGCTTCTGGTGAACCTGCATGATTTCGTCTGATTTTACACAGAATCTGACCCGCTGGCACCGATGACAAGCATTTCAAATAACTATTTAGAAATAACCCGTCTTCTAGCTGATGGTCTTGTTTACTGCTGGAGGTCATAAAGAGGCATAATTATTAAATAGCAACAGGTAAATGTTCCTCAAAGTATCTTTAATGAATGGTAGATTTCATGTTATGGCCCTGTCACATAGAAGAGTCTTGAGTTTTGTTGTTTTTCACTGTAGTTGTTGTATAATAACTTTGTTTGTACTGTATCTACTGTTTTTGATTAACTGCTGTTGCCTACTTCCAAGACAAATCAAATCGAATTTTAAGTTCCCATTATTTTGCAATTATTAACTTTTTAACAATGAGCCCAACTTTAAAGGCTGGAGTTTGTCTTGTAATTGGATTTTGAGAGCGATGTGCTTGTATGTGATTGTGTGCGTTGGTGAATGTGGAGTCGTGACAGTTCACATCTGTCTCTCTCCCTCTATCTCACACTCTCACAAACACACACTGTCTCACTCTGTCTGTGTGTGTTTGTGCAAGGTGAGTGTGTGCGTATGTGTGTAAAGAGGCAAGAGATTTTTTGTGTGTGTGTATATCCAGGGCACATTGTCTGGACAGGGAAAATGAGAATGGATGGGATTGTAATTACTGAATGGAGATATCCACACAGTGTGAAATTAGAAAAGGCTGGGCGAAAACCTCCCACGGGCACAGTCGGTAAAGAGAGAGTAGTTGTCATGGTGATAGGTGAATTCAAACAGGGCTGCGCAAACCTTCAGGGAAAGAGGTGTGAGTGAGTGTGAGTTTCCCCTTCATGTGTGTGTGTGTGTGTATGTGTGTGTGCACCACGGTGGAGGTGGTTTTGGGGGTGTGTTTATGGATTGTTTTTTGTGAAAGAGGAGAGAAAAGTTGCTGTGACCTTGATGAAGACTCACAGGGTGTTGCGTTTTCAATTTTTGCACATTCAAACGCACGGTTAGACGTACGTGGGCAGAAAGTGGAGGAGTTAGTCCCATGGGTGTTATTTCTACTGGGGGGAGACATGTCCCCCTTCTGTCAAAAACTCAGTTGAGTGACTCCCTCAGCTCTGAGATGAGGAAAATCCAAATACGCTGCTGTTGTCTTTAATTGTTGATATGTGCTCATTGTTGCCTCTCAGGGTGCATGCAGGCTGCCCGGAGCATCTAATATGAAGAGCTCTTTGTGGCCACAGCCTGGCTGGAAGTCTTTCTCTAAGTAGTCCCCACACACAAACAACAGGCTTTTACTAAAACATCTCAACAATTTTCCTCCAATTCCACGTGGCAGATATCTGTTCTCACTCACATCTGGTCAAATAGCACAAGTTGGTCAGTAGCCCTGACGGTCTGACGGCGATGGACAGGGGCATCCTTTAACAGGTTATCGACTAACTCCAATGTTAACCCATCTGTGTCATTATTGATTGATTAATGGTCAGAGGAACTGGTAGTTCAAAGGGCAAGAAAGTCTGCGTAGGATTGACGGGTCAAGCAAACACAGAACTTTCACCAAGGAGACCCCTGTTCGTATCCTGTGTGAAACCAAGTACTTGGTTACTGAAGTGAGTTTTGAAAAAAAAAAAAAAAAGTGGAAGCTGACTAGAAGGTATCTAGAACGTCTTAGTTTGAAGCATTATTGAAGAGGATTTTAATTATTTGGGAGTGAAACTGTGTTGGATTGGATATACTCAGTCCAGATGGCAAAACCCTGGTTGCCCCCCCCCCATATGAATAAAGACTTGGCCCTTGCTTCTCTTTCTTAATGCTGGTAAAGATGACAGACTTTCCCTCTGTTGACAGAGGCATCATGGCAGGATAGAAATAGAGATAGACTTGGTTCACTGACGAGTTAGAATTCGGTGTATGTGACCGTGGCAGTATCTTGGAGCAGATTCCAGTGCGGGGTGCGCTGAAAACATTGGCAGTGAGCCACCTATTTCACTGTGCCATGACTGCATTACGTAACCAGCAGCCAGAGACGGGGAGGGGTGGATTCCTTTGGCAGGGTTCAAAGTGCACTGTGGAAAGATAATGGCCTCCTTTTATCAGTATGCCATAGTAATGAGCTTGTTCATCACCTAGGGGAGAAGAGAGTAGGGGAAGGGGAGGATGCGTGGGGGTTAGGAGGGGGAGGAAGGCTGAGGAATGCCCATCCATCAGGCACTGAACCCACAGTCTGGCCAGAGCCCCAGCCCCCTCAAACCTCCAGACCTCTTCATCACTGTCTGTTTACACAGGGTTTGGAAAAGCTATCTAGGCCTATAATAGAGAATCAGCCCCCAAATACAACTTTAGAAGGATTTCATTCCAAAATGAAATCAGTTCAGATTCTCTATTAATGTGTAAAGGAGAAATGTTTGTAAACAATCAAGAAACCCAACAGTTTGACATTTAATGGATCCCAGAGATGGTGATAAACTATCTAACTTTTGACACCAGACAAATTGTCAATTTTTTGTTTGTGTCGCTCCGCGCAAATCCAATGCCAATGAAAAGTCAATTAGGACCCTTTTGTCATGCAGAGGTTTGTCTCCTTCTGGGATTTTGTTTCGTGACTTCCTGTTTTATTTTGAAAAGTAACTCACCTCTCGTTTCAGGTCACTTGCCCGTGTCATTCGTCTGATTGGCTCCCCTGATTCCTGATTGTGTCCACCTGTTTCCCCTTTACCCTCATGTGTCTTATAGTCTGCGTCTCCCTTTGTCCTTGTGCCGGAGTGTCTCGTTCAACCGTGCACCCCAGCCTTTCGCCACAGCTCGCGTCTTGTCCAAGCCTATAGTTTTCCTTGTCGGTAACATTGTGTTCTTTTGCCTCTAAACGAGTGATTTTTTTTTGTTTGATAATTTTATAGCGCTGCTTTGTCTCGCAGTTTAGGTTTATAGCCTTTTCTTTTCGTCCGTTGGGGAGATCTTTTGTTTTGTAATTTTCACAGCTTAGTCTGATAGCGCAGTTTTGTTTATCGCCGTTTTGCTTTCCTCCATTGGAGTGATTTTTTTTTTTTTTTTTAGAATTTCATAGCTCAGTTTTGTAGAGCAGTTTAGGTCATAGTCTTTTGTTTTGCCTCCTGTGGAGTGATTTTTGTGTGATTACTTAGCCTGCCTTATGTCAAGATTAGATTATTCACAGCCTGTTTCTTTGTCACTGTTAAGAGCTAAGAATCCTCCAATAAAGGCCTGTTTTACTGATCCCAGCTCTGCATCTGTTGACTCTCATTGGGGCTCTTTTCAATGGAAGGTCCACAAGAATGACAAACTTTGTAATATTAACTGGAACAAAGTAATGCCAAGGCTTTTGTGTTCTGGTTGTGTTTATTTGGATCTTTCATGATGTGAAATACGTGATAGAATCTCACGTTTCAAGCTAAGTCAACTTTTATACTTCGTCAACTTTCTTCTTGTCTGGTTTCTTGCCAGTGATAATCACATCAACATTTGCTATATCATGGTGTTGACAGTGTGTTTGACTATCCAGATAATAGTTTGGAAGGTGATTCTGTTAATGTTCACAATGTAATTTTCACTGCTTCGAGCACCATTCACCTCTATTGTATTTGGGCGGCGAATAATCAACATCTTAAATCAAATAGATGTGTAGCTATATTTACTTATGCTGATTATAACCTTAAGATCATTGAATTCATTCAATGTCTATGCACAAAACGTCAGCTGATTGCCCAAAGGTATGGAGCATTATAAACAAAAGATCAACACAATGTCTCAACGTGTCATATTGGTGAACCTGTAAAATGTGCAGGTGTCATTCTCGTCTTTTTGTGGCTGGATATGAATGGAAACCAGCTGGAAAGGTTCCCAGGTGACAGGGAGTTGACGGACTACCATCCCCATGTGGGGTCGCTGACCTCCACTTTCTTTCTGGTTTAACAACCGACGCCCTCCAGGGCCACAGAGGAGGGCATATGAGCTCTGAGGAGGGGGAGGAGAGTGTGTGTGGTGCATGTAGAGAAACCTTGCTGTGGGGGAGATCTTGTTCTCCTTGTTGACCTTGAATGTTCTCATTCATTTCCGTGATAGCTCTGAATATGAATACATTCTGTGAATACTCTTTGCTAAAGCTCCAACCAGGGCATAGGACCAAATAAGAAGAGTCTTTGAGCTGCCCTGTGATAACTGTAGGCTAGTACTTACAAGGCAGGTGCTGTAAAATGGTATGGATACATTCACAAATTGATAAATCCTACCCTGGAATTCATAAATGTATTCTCTCAATTAAGCATGGCCTTGAATGACTAATGCCTACTTCTCAAATGATTCCCCAGGATTAGATTCATGGACTGGAGTTAAAATATTGTTGCAGTGGGAACCGGAGTGACTGGTTGTTGTGGGCAGTCTGGTCAGTCAGGGCCATGCGATACTTGAAGGTATGTGCTCTGTATTGTTTTAAGTAAAGTGAGTTCAAATGGCCTGGAGAGGAGTTTCAACATCCTATAAATACACACATTGTTGAATTTGGCTATTTTTAACAACCGATATCCAGTTTATAGGTGAAAAGCAGCATCACATATTTGCATAGGCCTCCATTTAAAACGTGATTCAGGGCATTGCTAAAGCAGCACACAACTATTTAGTAAATAGCTACACTCTGTTCCAAATGATTATGCACATACCATTTTTGTTTGTTTTTCCTTAACAGTCAATACGATTAAGGATTTATTTAATCCTCAACAATCATATTATAGTGTGGATGTTGTTACAAGCAAAACTACTGATGATGACGACAGCTTGTTTAAATATTTTTAAAATAACTCAAACTGGATTGAAACTCAGTTTGGAAATATTCAATCGGTCATAACAATTTGTTGCATGAACAGATCATTTTTCAAAAAAGAAATGCAATTTAAATAAAAAGACATTTACAGAGAAGTTACATATTAATATATGAGCACTTCTTTGATATCACTTTAACAACTCTCTCATCCTTTGAACTCGTAAGTCCATGTATAGTTTCTGCCTGTATTTCCTTTGAGGATGCCAGTATTGCCTCTCAGAGCTGCTGTTTTGAGGTATATGCTGCCCTCATAGAGCTTCCTTTTAAGGATGCTCCATGGGTTCTCAATAGGGGTCAGGAGATGATGGTGGCCACACCATGATATTTTATCAGTTTATGCCCATAGCAACCAACGAGTCAATGGTGTGTTTTGCAGCATGGGATGATGTGTTGTTCGGCATTCAAATAATTTTATTCTGGAAGGAACAATTCTTCTTTTTTAATACAAGGCCAGAAATGGTCAGTTAGGAACTCAACATATTTTGTGGAGATCATTTTTACACCCTCAGGGGGAACCTACCATCTCACTTCCCAATATTCCAGCCCAAAACATTACTCAGTCTTGTTGGAACAGGGTGGCCATTCACCAACCATCCAAAACTCTATCTATCTGGACCATCCAGTGTAGCACATTCATCAGTGAATAAAAGTGTTTGAAAATGTGTCTTCATGTATCTCTGAGCCCACTGAAAACGCTTCTCTTTGTGAGTATTATATGAGTATAGTAGTTAGGGGTGACCGAATTACTTACTGCAAGCCTCTGAAGGATCCTGCATCGAGAGGTTCTTGGGAGTCCAGAGACACCAGCAGCCTGGTACCTGTTTGTCTGTGTTGTGAATCACACACAGAGATCTTTTCACAATTCACTGATCTCTCTTCAGTTTCAGAAAGATCTGTCTCCCTCCCCACATTGCAAGAGAACTGTGACTTGCTTAATAATGTGGAAAACCTCTTTAAGTAGGTTTCCCTTTAATTGAGATCACCTGGTAAACTAATTAACAAACCTGTTTGAGATTGATAGGCTACCAGTTATCTAAAAAGATAGGAGAAAAAAAACAAGAACAATAAAGTTTATTTAACTGAAATCCTACTGATACATCACTCGCATACTAATTTGGAACACAGTGTAGCTTAAAGCAATAGTGGAGTAATGCCTACGTGAGCATAGAATGAAGTCACTCTCCCTCTGTGTGTGTGTTGTTAACCGAGCTTCTCTATTCTTTGTTTGCATAGCCGGGTCGGCTGCGTTTTAGCTAGCTAGCCCCACTGGCTAGCTCACCTTCACCACTCTGCACTGCCATCTTACGGTCCTAACAGCTGCCAACACCATCCAGAGCCATGACGGCATCGCAGAAGTGTATCACCCACCCACCAGTTCCCCCTCAGAAACAATGTTACCTTGTTTTGCACTGTTAGCACTGTTAGCTGGAAGCCACCAGCTCAGCCGTCGCCATGTAGAGGCAATAGATATACTCTGAATTCCGCATTGAAACACTCCAGTTGCAGTTTAAAAGTCTCTGTGGGGAAAAGGATCCACTAAAGTGACTAAACCAGAGTATTGCTTGTCTCTAATTGTACGCAGAGTGGGAAGCCTAATAGGGGTAGAGAGGGTTTAGTCTGTCACGGTCATGCATATTTAATTTATCTAAATGCCTTGATTGTGTCTACAAAATAATTTTACAGTGCAGCGATGCAAATCGAGTGCCCAATTCCCCAATACTTGGGAAAACCCCACCAAATGATCGCATGGCATGTGATGTCCCTCGATTTCAGAAGATGTCATGTCACCGGGAAGTTTAGTCAGGAAATGAGAAGCTTTCTATGCAGAGATATCAGATTGGAAAAATATGACTTTCCTTTATTTAATCTGTTTCTTCCTTTTTTTTCACAGTCCAACTTATTTCCTTTCTTTACTTGTTTATTTCATTATATTGTAGAGTTTTTAGTTCTGGCAATTTGAATTAAAATACCAATAAATATATCTTGAGAGCGTTTCAATTATTTAGGGGCTTTGGGGCACGGAGCGTGGCAGACTCCATGGAGCAGCGTTAAAGCTGAAGCACTTTGTGCCTGCAATCGGAGATGAAGAGGCTATTTGTCTGTGTAGTGTGCGGAGCTCTTATCAGGGATTTGTTTGCGGCACAACTTAATTTGCATAAATTTCTTGGAGAGTAAGATGAAAACTCGCCGCTTTTGGCTGTGGCAGGAGGAACAGATTGTCCTCACAATGCACATTCCACCAAACAGCTCACATCGATGCTCTTTTGTCAAACTTGGGTTAAGCTTTTCCATCTTGACATCCTGATCATGAATATATCTGTAAGAATAAACAGAATAGAGATTTTTTACATGCCTTAAGGATCCCAGCTTCTATAGAGAGGATTTCACCAGGGGATGGTTGTATTTAAAGGATAATTCCAGTTTATTACAAGTTGGCTCTTATTTTCACAGCTTTGGCCATCACTTCCATGACTTTGATGATGGTGTAAGGTGACAGGTTTAAAGGATGAGTCTGGTATTCTGTATTTTTTTTATTTTTAACAAATCTCCTGAAAAGACCTTTACCATCAGGGACTGTATCGTCTAACACTCAGACTGCCAAGGCGGTCCGGTCTGACGGTTGGGACTTATAATGCAAATAACTGTTTAAATAACGACTATGGGCCTTTCTGATGTTTTCTGAACCCTAGTCAATAAACCACCACCACTGTCGCAGAGACAGTTACCTTATTATTCACGATAACCACATTAAGTCATTGTTTGATCTCAATTGGGCAATGTGTTTGAGATCGGAACTAAAACTGTTTCAACACGGAAAAATTGAAAAATCACAAAAAAGTGTTGGACTCAACGTTATGGATTTGTTTTTAAGTCTCCTTCAAGGCTGGGTTACACTGTAGCCTATGCAGCGTCTCAGAGTGAAATATGTCGATATACTTCCACCTGAAGTCGACATTACAGTAGGCTGCAAGTTACATAATAGAATACTATTATTATTATTTGCATTGTAAAGCAAATTGGTCAGTTTGGACGGGAGATGTGCAGCAGCAGTTAATACCATATAGGTGGATTAGTGTAACACAAATTATGGAGCGTTTTCAAAACTGTTTTAAAGATTAAACATCTTCAGGAATAATCTACAGGTTT
Organism: Eutrigla gurnardus; assembly: GCF_963514095.1. NCBI lineage: Eukaryota > Metazoa > Chordata > Actinopteri > Perciformes > Triglidae > Eutrigla > Eutrigla gurnardus. The sequence continues at coordinate 13,121,410 of NC_139918.1, forward strand.
TGGCCTGAGAGCGACATACAGGGGTAAGGAAGTGACAGAAGTATTGAGAGAAGGAATAATGCATTGTTGGATTTGGTCTTTTTTTAGGTGATGTGTTGGCAATAAGAAAACATTTTTCAACAAACTTATGGATGACTGTCTACTACTTTGAGTATGTGGCCCTGGATCTAGCTGCAGTATGTTTCACATCTGTAGTTGACCCTGACCTTTGACCTCTATGGGAAAAGGGGGTTACAGAGATCATTTCTCCTTTGGGAATCTACTGACTATCCTATAAACAGAGACTTCCTGGCTGACTGTGTCCATGGAGGGCTGCAGAGAAGAAAAAAACAAAACAAAACACACATGTAAATCCAATAAATTCTTTTTATCGATTTTCCAATAAAAAATACATTCATACAGAAACTATTTTACAAAACAATTTCAAATGAAAAAATCTTGTTATGCCATAAAACAAACAAAAATAGAGCCTCCTTTTTTTATCTCCATGTTTATCCAATAAACTTTCTTTAGCTAAAGATAGGGCAGAGAGAAATCACATGGCAAAATGGAAAAAACAAAAAACATAATACTTAGTGGGCAACAGAATGCAAAATTATGATAATTCAAGTGTCCAGAACAATTCACTTCTGAATTTTTTTTTGTAGTTTTTTTTTTCCCTTGAAAGATGATAGGCCACAGGTGTATAAGCAATCGATGCCTTAATAAAACGTACATTTGCTCTACCTTCCTCCAATCAAATCGTAAACAAAGATGTTACAGAAGCAAATGAAGGAGAATGGAGTGCGTCTATGTTACAATAATTCTTCAGCTTCTTGTCTTTATTGGTTCATTTTTAGAAACAACACACTGCACTTGTTTTTGGTCCCATACCCTTTCAAAATAGAAGCTTCCTTACAAAATTCTCTTAGTTTACAATGTACATATCTTTGCATTTTTGACATTTTTCTCAGTGTATGGACTTTCGTCAATGTTGACCAGGTTCACCTGCACAGCTGCGAGACTGACAGAAACAGGTTTTTATGACCACTTAAAGCAGCCATACCTTAACTCAGATAAAGTTCTTTCTCCAACACTTCCATATGTATTACTTTTCAACAAAACTGTATCCAGTAAAAACACTGTGGCTCCAAAATGCTTTCTAGAAATGTGTTAAATGGTGATGGAGTTGATTCCAATTGTGAAACTGAGGGGATTTTTTAAATAAAGTTAAAAAAGATCGGAGAATTGTATCAACCCATGGAGGAGTGCGTTGAAGTCATGTACAGTAACTTAAGTTAAAACATGCATATAGTAAAGTTGGTACAGACATACATCTGGTCCTGCTCTCATCTCAGTTCACCTGCAGACATAGACAGAAACCTCTAGAACCGCAGCACAGCTCAGCCAAACTGGTTGGACTGGTTTTCAGTACCGTTGATTCAGATCACGGGGTTGTTTAAACCAGGGCTGAGTAAAGATACCGACTCACCCCAAGGGCGAGACTGACCAAAACTTACGACATCGATACAGACTCATGATTGAGAATGCTGCCACCATTCTTAAGGACACATCTTTTTCTTTAAAGACTGCAAGCTATTGACGCATCAACAGATATATAATGGCCTCAGCGGAAATGTTTTCTTTGCGGTAAATCCTAATTTCCGAGCGTGCCACATTTTCATGAGAACATATTTCCAAGACTCTGTACCTTTTTGACAGCAAGTTACAGTCCATCTGAAGTGCATTCATGCCACCTCATACTACATAGTAGCAAACCTTTACAAAATTGAGTTGCTTTTTTCAAGTGCTCCACAATTCGTTCTCACACCTGGGTCAATTTTTTTGGGGGGAATTTTCAGACTTTGTTACGATATGTTTAACAAAGAATGCACGACAATGTAAAAAAAAAATGGCAGTTAATTTGAAGCTGATATTGAGTTGTTTTTTAAAATTATTATTATTCAGGAGGTTAGAGGAGTCTGTCACGAGACAAAAGGGCAAAGGTGCGACTGCATGGATCAGAGCCTTTATAAAGCAATTCAATAACGCACTAGTGCATTCGCAACCCCCATATGGTGTGTGTGTGAGAGAGAGAGAGAGAAAGAGAGAGAGAGAGAGAGAGCGTGAGAGAGAGAGAGAGATCTAACAGGACAAGGCCACTTACATAAGGCATCAGTAAGGTCAACAGTGCATTTACAGATAGAACTAAAGAGAAGAGCAAAAGTGAAGAAAAAGCAACAAATATCCCATAATTAAGAAAGTTGCCAAGCAATAGTGGTATCCCCAACTTATCAAGAAAATATTGATAATAAAAGAAAAGATGACTGCCTTATGCGTTTGGTAAATATACGATGATGTTGAGTAATATGAAGGTAGCTGCTCTTGAATGGAATTGTGTTGTCCTATAAGCAACCAGGTGAGCAACACATCCCCAGATCCCATGCAACTTCTGTTATAATGGCAATAACTGTTTGTGTACAACCGTTGTTTTTTTTTGTTTTTGTTTTTTTTTATAGTTTTTTTTTTTTTTAAAGATACAAAGTTTACACAATGGACAACAAAATGAGCTTTATAGCGTGTATGTTTCGAGACAGGCTACGTAATACATTGCACATTTAATAGCTGCACTAAACAAAACGACCTCCCATGTTCGAAATTGGGAGCTGTAGTTCCACCTCCGGACAGAAAGGGGGCGACCTCTCGCACACCAGCTCCACAAAAACAAAGCCCCTCCACAGCCAATAGACTCAAACAGCACGGACAGAACCCCCTTTTTTTCTCGCTTGCATTCATTCTCAGTGAGACCACAAATATCCACTTCCCTCCCCAAAAAAAACCTCCCTCACATAACATCGTGTCATTCACTCGCAGTTCCACAATGCAAGCTCCATCCGCTCCATAAAGCCAGCACAGGCATCCAGTCGCAGGCACTCACAGTCCCCCATGCGTACAGGCAAACACACTGTCATCGGAGGAACGGCACCCCCGCAGGAGTCCCATAATCCTCCAGGAAAAAAGCGTTGAACACCATACAGAAGAGTCTCTTCCCATCTACTCCAGCCCAGATTTTTCCCATTTTTTTTTAACATTATCCCCCCCCACCCACCCCCAAGTCTCTTCCCACCCACTGCCCGCCCACCCTCCCCACCCACTCCTCCGTAAAAGCCTTTCAAGAGCAATCTCCACAGCGAGGTGTTGGAGGCACTAAGTATGGTGCAAATAATAGCCTGCGTTGCTTCTTCTTTTTCCACTGACTGGAACGCGGCGGTGCCCCTGTTAACGCTCCCAGGACACACCGGCCTCGCTGATCCCCCCACAGGTCAGGACAAATCAACCAGAATCATCCCTCAGAGATCTCGACCACGGAGGCCATCTTAGATGTGCCTCTTCATGTGCAGCGCCAGGTGGTCAGAACGGGAGAAACACCTGAGAAGGGAAAGCAGAGAGAAGATTAACTTCACACTACATCGCAGTAAACCATTTATTCAATCTGGTGTTGTGTGTCGGAAGAATGAGCGGTCATGTCTGGTTGCCCTTTGGTAATTTTTTTTCTAAGATCAAAGTCATTTAAGGCCCACTTCTGATTTTTTTTTTTTTTTTTTAAAGAGTCATAAATATGTGTTGTATACAGCTATAATTCTATGTTTAATTAGCCCGATGTGACCTTTTAGTCGCCAGGGGACAAGGGGGCCAGCCTTATTGTTGAGCCCTGTCAGACCTTTCTGGTAACTGCGACTAGGAGGCTGACCTGGACTGGTCTGTATATGTGACACGGTATTAGGCTCAAGGACAAAGCCCATGCTTCGCTCTCATCCAGTTTGTCTAATGCCAACATCTGTCATTACAAGAACCACCTGGGGGCCGATAAAGCACCGATGGCTCATTGAGATGTTGCCCTGCGCTTCATGTCACGACACCTTCTGGCTCCACTCATCAACGATCCCCATTCTACCCTTTGTACTCAACGCTCTTTTCATCCAACCCCTTGACCTCGACCCCATTTCAGCAGTCCATCCTTGACCCTCACTTGTCCCTCCACATTTCCATGAACTAATGAGCAGAAGTGGTGGTCCTTGTTAGTGAACGGGTGCTTAGCAGCAAAAGGTAAAGGGAAGGGGATTCACACTTTTTTCACAAACACTTTGCTCAAAAGACATTATTTCTGCCACCAATGAAAAAAAAGAAAAAAAAAAGGGCGGCTTGTGATTTTGACAATCCAACATGTGAAGTTTTCCCATGATCCCTCACCTGTCGCAGTGGCTGCATTTGAATGGCTTTGCTCCAGTGTGCTTCCTGAAGTGTCTGGTGAGTTCATCGCTTCGTGCGAAGCGCCACTCGCAGCCCTCCCATGAACACCTGTAGGGCTTCTCGCCTGCGGACATCACCAAGGTGAACATTGATCAGGAAGTGCATTCTTTTGTCAAAAAATTTTGTTCAGATATTTCAAAACCTTAGAAGGACCCCACCAGTTCAACGGGTTTACAGGCATGATAGTGTTTTGTCAAATAGCAATCTTATCCACTGAATTTGCCCTCTTGCTGAAGGCCACAGTTGCAGCAGTTGTAACCAAAATGTCAGAATATCTTACATCTTGAAAATCAATATGTGGCCAATATTTACAGTTCTGACTTATCCGAGGTGTCACAATGCCGATTTCAGGGAAAATGTGAGCCCGTCCAAATAGGCGCTAAGCAGATTGAGCCGGAGAGAAAAACAACCGCGTGCCTTGTGGGTATGCAGCTTTAAGGAGCTGCTCGAGTCGACGGCTTATGTAATGGGCGCAAGCTGCAGGGAAAAATAGAGCCTGTTCTTAATGGTCCTGAAGGCCATTAACCATGTGTCTAACATGGTCAGTGAAGGATGCTAGGAATGTGACTTCCTGCGCTAATGGTCGGCACAGCTGTAAACAGCCTGGCAGAGGTCAAAGGTGAGCGGGGAAACCGCTCAAATTTGAACCCACGGACAAAACAATGAAAATGTCAGATTCCCATCTTTTTTTTTTTGGACTGTGAATTCAAACGAGCCGGTTTCTGTTTTGTTTTCCCTGGTGAAATCTGAGAACTGTTGATTTGTTTTCAGGATCCACATCCTCTGGGTGCTCTCCTCCTGCCGCAAAAGGACGTCCCACCCCCTCCCGTCCCTCCCGTCTCCCTCCCCCGCCGCATGAAGTCACGTTCCTCTGTGTGAATTAGGTCACAGTTGTGGGCATTCCTCCTGACAAACTATTCAAAGTATGCAGGACGATTTTTCAGCACTTCGAGTGAGGAATCAACTTTCTGGAGGTATTCAAATTTTCCGAGGCGTTGGTTAAGTTTTACTTTGCCAAAAAATAACTTGATGTCATAAACCTGTCAGTATTCCCCCCCTCCCCCTCTAGTTAGTTTGCACTTGTGACATTTGCATGGCAGGGATAGAAACACCTCACTGTCAGGCATCTTTACCTGTGTGCGTGCGCTGGTGTGCTTTGAGGTGCGAGCTCTTGGTGTACACCTTCCTGCAGCCGTTGAAGAGGCACCTGTGCACCCGCCTCCTCCCGTCAGGCGAGGCCTCCCCGCTGGTCAGCCCCGTCCTCTCTATGCTCCCAGTCCTTATTTTCCCAGGTGAGTGCAGCACAGTCTGTATCCCACTCCACACCTGGCCCACAGAGCCCTCCTTGCCTAGCTCAGGCGAGGACGGCGGCGTGCTGATGATGGTGGAGCCCAGGTCTTCGCCGTCGTCTCCCAGAATGTCAGTCAAAGAGCTGGAGGGGAAGTCGAGGGTGGGGGAGAGCTCCTCGGAGCTGTCCGAGGCCTCGCTGCTGGCGTCGGAGTTGAAGCCGCCGGCGTCGAGGTGCTGGCTGTCCTGATTGTCTTCCTCCTCCTTGATGTGGGGGATCTTTGGGTCCGACTCGTTTGACTTGTCCCCGCAGGCAAGCATCAGCTTGCTCCACAGGTCCTCCTGGCTCTCAAATTTGAGGTCCGTGGCTGAGACGTAGGGCTCGCTCTGGAGGTACCGCTCGAGCTCCAGGCATGTCTGTGTGGAGGGAAGACGAGATAGCAGTGAGTGCACAGAGCCTGAGGCCTGCAACGCTACGACTCTCTTCAACAGCAAAGTCCCTAAAAACAAACGGAAAGTGGACTCGTTTTCACGGGAAACAAACTCCGTGGCTCTTCTCCACACTGTGTATTCTTAGCAGCCGCAGCAGCAGGAGGGGGAAACGCTGTGACACTGTAACACCACTGGCTCTGCTTCCTTCCTGCCTGCAGGAATGAGGCAAGACACAATGTCCTATGCAGAGGATAGTCGAATACGGGTGCCCTCCGAGGCCATATCAGGGAAGATGACAAGCACCACATTTCCTTCTGAGAGCATGCAAGAACAAGGTGCTCTCACCCACCACTGCTTGCATGGTTGTGTGTGTGCGTGCATTGGGAGGTTGGTCATGAAATTTACATATGCTACAGAGCCCCCCCCTCCCACCCCATTGGGTTAGGGAAGTGCTTGTAGATCTTTTAAATCTATCAATTATTCAACATAATGTGGATTTAATAATGCATTCGAAGGCATCGCTAGAAATAACATAGCACACCAGGGACCGACAGGAGGGAGGTCTGGTTCATGGGGGTCCATAAAAAGCCTGGCATGAATACTGCAAGAGCCGCTGTGGATTGTGGGCTTATTTTCTTTGAAAAGGAAGTGGGAGAGCACTTCCCCAACCCACTGCAGTCAGCGAGCACAGGCCAGATACCAGGGCCGCTAACAGTTTCCTAATGAAGCAGATTACAATTTATAGCCGAACCTTTTCATAACACAGCAGAATAGACGGCCAGCTTCAGGTCACATGATACATCTAAAGATTTGCAAGTTAAGTAAATTCTCTCACACAGTATTTTCCCCATCAGTGGAGAGTTTGACCTCTTCGTGCCTCTGAAATATTAAAGGGAGACTCTCTGAGAGGGGAATATCCCCGTTTGGAGGCTCACAGCTCACATGCTTACAGAGGTCCATTATTTCAAAACAGTGTGCAGACTCAGAGGTAACCTTGAGACATAAACACCTCATTAAAGCAACAGAAGGACGAGCATATAACGCTATTCTTCACACAGCAATATCGTAATGGATTCAATGCATCCACAAAGCTCGGTGTCAATGAATCGTGTGTATACTTTCACTCAGGAACACTGTTCCACCAAATCCCCAAAAGGTCACCGCAACTTATCCCAAACACTTTGGAGCTAAAAGAGGAATATCGTGCGAACGTGGTAGTAATGAGAGAGAGAGAGGGGGAGAGAGGGAGAGAGAGAGGGAGAGAGAGAGAGAGAGAGAGAGAGAGAGAGAGTGCGCGTTCAAGGCAAATGTTTCTCGTCAGCAGTGCTGGATGAATCCCAGGCGAGCTTTAAATGCCTGGGAGGGCGACTTGGCCTGAAGCCCGAAGAGATCTGATAGACGGAGAGATAGAAGAAGACTGAAGCGTGTTGCCAATTCATTTAATCCAACCCCCCCCCCAAAACTAGAACAAGACGCGACTCTCGCCCCCCCTTCCTTTCCAGTATAAAACTCCACTGTTCTGTCTGTCTGTCATCCAGAGCCGCTTTGTCGAGCCAAATTGGAATAGAAATCAGTCCCTCTCTTTCTGTCAGTCTGGCACTCTCTCTCTCTCTCTCTCATTTGTGTGTGTGTGTGTGTCAGAGAGCAAGAGAGAGTCAGAGGGAGAGAGAGAGAGAGAGAGAGAGAGGGGAGGAGGAGATACGCGCAAAGACGCACGGCTCGCTAGTCAGACGCTAAATCTGCAACACGGTGTGTTTTCTTTGATCGCAGCGCGATGCGCCTCTAAAACATGGCAGCGTGCGCCGCGAATACCTGCAACAATATCTTTCCAACAGCAGAACGTCAGCGGAAAAGCACCTCGAATAGACCCTTCAAACTTATCATACGGCAAACCCTCAAAGTCAACTGCTGGCACACCGGGAGAGAATGTGGACATTTCATAGAGATCTGTCACTAAGGGAACTTGCATCACTTCCCCTAAGAAATAAACAGAAAAGAAACACACGCAGTGCGACTTTTAAGAGGAAATGAGCTGTTGCAATGAATCAAACGTGGAGTTGCGTAGACAACTTTGACATTTGCACGTTTACACGCAGCTGTCAGTGGGAAGGAAGTTTCCCTGAAATCACCAACATTCCTCGCGCTTTAAAGAAGAGAAAAAAAGAAAACAGTCCGCACGGGACAATCTGTCAAAGCTGGTGCGCGTGTCGGCGGAGGGAATGGCTCGTTTACCTGCTGCCAGTACTCTTCCAGAGACGGTAAGGCTGAAAAGTATCCGGTGTCGTGCACGATCTGGAGCTCCTGAAAGATGCTACACATGGGGATGACATCCATTTCACTCCGACGGTGCAGCCGCAAGTAGAAGCTTGCAAGGGGGGGAGCAAAAAAAACAACAACAACGCAGCTGGTGGGGTTCAGAGAGGAGCCGGAGTCTTGGCTGTGTTTCGCATGTATGACAGGCTTGGAGTCGTGCGCTTCCACTGGAGGTTTTTGAGCGTGTGACGCACCGAGAGCGCACAACACTGAACTCTCCAAAAGTCCGTCAGCGCACTGTAAACTTCCCCCCCGATTCAAAATTACAGACAAACCCACCCCCATGTGATTGCGTTACGTTGCGGCGCGTCCGCCAATGAGCTCGCGGGAGCGCACTGCCCGCCCACCAGACCGGCCCCGGCCAATGCGGAGCCGCAGCCCGCTCATCCTGTGCGCTGTGGTTGGTGCGCGAGCCGCAGCGTCCCCGGCTCCCATTGGGCTGAATGTGCGCTATTTTTAGGGCGCTATATAACCCGCAGTCCTCTCGTGCCAAAACGAGGAAGTCGACTTCTGTACTGAAGCGAGCGCGAGCCTCGGCGTCGTCCTCCGGAGCAGCAGCGGCGGCCGCAACAGCAGCAGCGGCGGCCGCAGGAGAAGCGCTGCGAGCCGGCCGTGAAGCGCTCCAGCCTCCAAAATAGATCTCTTCTTGTTGTTTGATCACACACAGGCTACTTTGCGGACTTCTCACGGCGGCCGAAAGCCTCGATTTTAAGAGGAAAGTCTACCAAAGAATGACACATTGATTCAGTATCGCTCCTGCGCGCAGAGCGCACAAACCAAGGCTACAATAATATCCGGAGGTGTCTGCGAACTCAGGGGGGTCGTTAAGAGATCTGATCAATTTCTGTAGTCTATGAAACAAATCAGAGAGACTTCTCCTTTTCATGGCTGTCCAGAGATCCGCGAGGATTATTATGAGTCTCCCCGTGACAGTGGAGACAGTTTAATAAGCTATTAAACTATAATAGAGTTGCCATAAAGATGATTATTCACAAAATGCGGGTGCGGGTTATTGTAGTGGCAGCAGCTCCAGGGGTATCGTGAGGGACAGGTTTGCGTCTGCTGGAGATAGTGAGTGTGTGTTTGTGTGTGTGTGCGTGCGTGTGTGTGTGTGTGTTAATCTCAATCACCTGTGGCTCCTCTTTCTACAAAAGAGAGCTTACTTCTCTTGAACCAAAGCGTGTTTAGATACTATTCTCGATTGCAATAACGAAAACCACATTACCGGTTCATTTCCTCTAGAAACAGGAAAGAAGAAGAAGAAGAAAAAAGTGCAGGCCAGCTTTTGTGCATAGTGCGAGTTTCTAATATAAGATCCTAATACATATCTTGCATCTGCAGAATGACATGTTAGAAAAACGCACTCACTTCATCCTCCTTGTAAATGCTACCCACTTCCCATGATTCCCCAGATCAAAGACGTATGAATGCTTATCAGAGGTAATAGGCCTTCATGATGACATGTTGATATATGCCATGTGTGGCTTGGCACGAAATGTAATATGTGAAAATTATATGTCATAAAACCTCAATGGTTCATGATTGCTTTAAAATACAGGTGATTCAGTCTGTCAAGCTTTTATTTTGTTAAGTCAGGACTTCAACTCTACTTCCCCTTCAGCTAATATGACAAACAAGCCTTTAATTGGTTTGAATTCATGCGCTCCATCAGATGCCATTCTTTTTCGACGGAGCATATATGATTTCATCTCACTCTCTAGGGCCAAACAATGCAAGCAATGCTGAGCTATTGTTACGCTGACGGACGCCTAACATACAGCACATAGGAGTAAAACTACATATCCAGTTGCACAAGATGTAGGGATAAAGTTGAAATCGAGCGGAACAACGGCGGCATTGACGAGTTAAAGGCAGGCGATGTGACAAACAACATATTTGGAACAGAGCGCCATTGTTTAAGCCATCGGCCCGGTCGAGCGCCTCCACAACGGAGTCTCTTTTGTTGAGATCTCAGCTGTGGGCACATTTGCAGCACTCAGCAGCATCACATTTTGTCATGAGTCTATGGGGGTTTAGGGGACAGAGAGCACATGGAGGGTCTCTGTTTTGACATGGATGAGAAGTAAGAAGGGAAGAGTCATGCTTCCCTAAAGCGCCGATGATTCATCGTTGACCTTATGAGGAGTGCAGAGGACAATAGAGTATTTATATCAGTGTACCTACTGTAATGTACATTTAGTTAATACTTCTGTCTATATGCAACATGCTGGTAGAGAATGCATGTTTTTGGAAAGCTAGTTTGACATTCTCTGTGGTCTAATGTATTAAATTGAGGCTGCTTCATAACCAGTTAAAAGTTACTACTTACTAGTAACCCAACTTACGCCCTAACAAACAAAAAACACATCCAGGGTAACATTGAGACGTCCATTCATTATTACTACAGTGGAGTGTCTGCACCACTGTCACCTCAATGTGTCACACTCACCAGCTTATACTTCTAAAGTAACACGTTTGTTCTGACGTCACTAAGAGCCCCTTGTGCTCTGTGAAAATCTGAATTTTGTGCCTTCAAAACAAATTCCTGCACCCTCCCTTCCTCGCGGTAGCAGAAGTCATCTCTGTCTCGACTCTGATGCAAAGATAGCATGAGTCATACGACTGTATAGAATCAGTGCAGTTGCCATGAAGCAGTGGCTGATGTTGGTGGCAACGCACGTGGGATGCCGGTCTGTCTGTGACGGGAGGAATCCATAGCAACAAAATAATGAGCATAAACAGATGAGCGGCGCTGCTCTGTTCCTGTAAGGCCTGGAGTTAATTTGTATACCTCTCATGCGCACTGTTCACTGGTTGGGTGAGAATGTTTCTGTATCAGGAATGACATTTCTGCTTAATTAAAAACCAAAAATAGGGTTGTGATATATTACTACACATCATTTTATATGCATATCAATTTTTTTAAGGTTTCCTGTAGATTCGGAACACATTTAAATAGATGCTGCTATCATATCCTCGCTCCAAAACCCCAAACTTTAATATTCATATCACAGCTGAAAACATAATCAGACAAAGTCCTTTTGTAAAAGTGTAACCACAGAAAAAAAACAAAAAAAAACAGGGATCAAGCAGAGAAAACAAACCGTTGCTGTCTCTCTTCCAATGCGCAGTTTTAAAATCCTGCATTTAGAAACCATGCCAAAAAATGGACACTCACTTTTAATTAGCTGTCCTAAAATTCTTTGCACAGCAGATAATGGCCGCTTCTTAATTTGAAAACAGTGTCTGGTGCCTGATTAAAAATCCACTGTTGCAATTAGGACAAAAGAGACTTTTGTTGTTGCCAATAATAACAAAATAACAATGAGTTGTTGCTGCACGTTGAAGATTTTTCAATTGATCATCTCGCAAAATGTATCCTGTTTGGTAGCATTTGGACGAATGAGAGGCTTGATTTTGCTAATGAATTCAGCGTGCCCCCCCCCCACACACACACACCCCAACTGCCTGTCACTTCAATCTAATCAAAATGCAAAGATATTCAGTACGAAGGAAAGTACAGTATGTAAAAGCGCAGACAGCGGGCACAATGAGCAACAGTCTGTGGAGTTAACTCGGCTGCAAAAACAAGCAGAGTTAATGTAATTGGTTCATTACATCACATGTCTCAGTGATCTTGGGTTGTTGCTGTTTGGGTCGAGAATCATAAGACCTCGGTCATTAAAAGGGGAATGGAATCCTGCAGGGTTTGGAGGAGCAAACATATGACGGGCTGAATGACACGTGTTCAAGGTTTTGAATTCCCTGCAGTCTGACGGCACAAGGTAGCTGCATCGGACGAGCAGAGTGAACGTGATGCTCAGGGCTTAAACGCAGGTAAGCAGCACTTTCCCTGGATGAGTAATAACTGTGCAGGGAATCAGCAAAGTGATGTTTACATGGTTGCATGAAAACAAATGTGCCCGGGACAAGAAAGCAATATTCAAAGCATGACCAAATGAAGACAAATTATTTGACAAATGAAAGGGTTTGGTTGCATTAGTCATCATGAAAGAGAGGGCCTAAACTTCATTTCCACACCAAAACTAGCACAAAAAGTGGCAAAAAAGCTGCCAATAACCAATAATTACAAATCAATGAATAGACTTATGAACACATAAAGAATAGCAGCAATAAACACTCAGAGCAAGGTGAGTGAAAAAACCCACGTAGAGAGCGGATGGGGTGGGTCAAACAAGCGCATGACGTTCACCCAGGAGACCGCTGTTCATGTCCCATGTGAACAACCATGTCTACAAAACGACGTTGCATACAAATGGATTTTCTCTTGGATGGGACACATACTTAATTAACTTGAAATTAAAAACAAACAAAAAAAAAAAACACTACAAAACATTTTGATTAGGTTGATTAAAAAACATCATGGTTCAGCTTAAAATGACTATGAAATTGAAACAAAAAAACAAACTGCAACAAAACGACTTTCGGCAAAAAACGGACACAAACAGCATCCACCCCCCGACCTCTTCCCTCAAGTCAAACACAAACGTTATCCTGATACGGCTTCCTGTGAGATCACACTGATGGAGCGTCTTTCTAGTGTCGTGCTCCTCTTTATGATTCTGGCAATCGAAGGTGAAGGTGGGAGATGGAAAGAGAGGAGTCTGAAGTCTGATCAACTCAATCAGCCACTTCATATACAGAAACCCAGTTCTGAAAGAACCTGTGGGAATTTACCCAGAATTCCACTTGTGAGACATGTCCACAAAGAAAGGTCAATTCCAATGCGTTTCCCACATCTATCAACTGTACATTAGATGAGTCACCCCAGCTGAACACCACGTCAGGGGGGGGGGGGGGTTCAGATGACTACAGTATGTTAACCGTTTGCTGGAACGTTGGCATGCTGGGTTTGAGCGTCCCAGGGGAGCACTCAAGCAGCCAGCCAATAGAGTGAGAGAGGAAGTGCGAGACAGATAAATGTGAGTGCCTATACAGTATGTATGGCTCGGCATGTATGGAAAGCTTTTAGGTGACGTAACATGCGGTGTTTGTGAATGTGTTGCCGGTGACATTTACATTTAGGTCATTTAGCAGACGCTTTTGTCCAAAGCGACTTACAATAAGTACATTTGTCAAAAGAAGGAAACAAAGAAACCACGACGTATCATTGCCGATGCAGTAAGAGCTAAAAATAGAACAAGTGCTAGGTCCTCATCTGAGTAAAGTAGTACTTCAAGAGTAACAGTGCTACGATCCGAGTTTTTTTTTTTTTTTTTTTTTTTTTTTGCGGGGGGGGGGGGGGGGGGGGGTCGAGGGAGGGTGTTAGTGGGTCATGCTATGTAGAGTCGAGGTGAAGTCTGAACAGGTGAGTCTTGAGCCTTTTTCGGAAGATGGCAAATGACTCTGCTGTCCTGACATTGGTCGGGAGTTCGTTCCACCACTGAGGCGCCAGAACAGAGAAGAGTCTGGACTTTGCTGAGCGACATTTGTTTGATTTCAGCGATGGTGGTACCAGCCGGCCAGCTGAAGTAGAGGAGCGGAGTGCTCGCTTCGGGGCATGAGGTTTGACCAGTGTTTGAAGGTAGGCAGGTGCCGTTCCATTGATGGCCCTGAAGGCCAGTGTCATCGTCTTGAATTGGATGCGTGCTGCAACAGGGAGCCAGTGGAGGTCACGGAGGAGGGGGGTCACGTGGGAGAATTTGGGTAGATTGAAGATAAGGCGTGCTGCAGCGTTCTGGATACGCTGCAATGGTTTAATCGCATAGGCCGGGAGTCCGGCCAGGAGAGAGTTGCAGTAGTCAAGGCGGGAGATGACCAGTGCTTGGACCAAGAGCTGCGTTGCATCCTTTGTGAGGAAGGTCCGAATCCTGCGGATATTGTAGAGGGCAAATCTGCAGGATCGGGCCACAGCAGTGATGTTGGGGGTGCAGGATAGTTGGTCATCGAGGATTCTTAAAAGTGACAAGTGAGAGTCTCGAACACTTTTCTCCAACGCGGCAGGGAAAATGTGTGGAGTCCCAGAGTTGAAGACAAATTGGTGCAGTTTGATGCTGATGTGAATTACCTTGTTTATTTTTGTCTGATGCAGTGCTTTACACTCTGCCTGCCTCAAAATGTAGCTTTAAAACCAAGTCCTCCTAAAGAAAGTAATACAGTTCTCACAGTAAAATGAAACAGTTTAAAACTAGAAATCCCAGAAGAGTGTATGTATTTTTATACGAGTTCCCATTGTAACATGGGCTATCCCGTTAATCCCATACATACAGTGAGCACACTGCAGGTGGCATATAGATGTAGTCCAAAACTCCAAACACTCCTACAAAATGACGTTCCCATGCAACAGCTCTCAATGATGCTGCCAAGAAAACATATTTTATTCAGGACCAAACGGTTGAACTTTGAACAAAGAATCAGGTGGCAACCTCTGTTTTCGAAAAGTGAAGCCAATATAGAAGTATTTGCATTCTGTCTACTCTCCACCAGGGGGCAACTCCTCTGGTTACAAAAAGAAGTCTGATTGCATGGAAGTCTATGAGAAAATTATCCAACTTCTCACTAATTTGTTATCTCACTAAACATTGTAAACATTAGTTTTGAGTTCATGGTCTCATCTCTACGGCGATGCTACCGCGGTAATGCTAACTTCGCTACCACACTACCAATGCAACACTTAGCTTCCATAATCCAAGATTCAAGATTAACAGTTAACTCTGTTAGGATCTTTGTTGGATCCAGTTCCAGTAAGGTTGCTGCCCTGGGTGTCGCTCTGCTACTTGTGTTTGTTAGATGGACCTGGTGATCCTCCACAGTCCAAATATGGTCACTTCTGTTCACTGGTTGCAAAAATCCAAGATGGTGATGTCCAAAAGTCAAAGCTTCAAAGTTGTATTCCACCAACCACTGGCCGACTACATCCACTTCTTATAGAAACTATATACACAGTCTATGTTTGAAAAACGCGGATAGGGAACAAAATAAAACATGTGACAAAACTATATAATGTATATGTTAAAAAAAACGTGTTTAGGCAATCAAACCACTTGATTCACACAGGACACGAACAGCGTACTCCGGATCAAAGCCGGTGTTCTTGACCCGTACACCGCCAAGACCTTCTCACTATGTGGACCTCCACAGACTCATGGAACTCATTTGTGATACATCAAGAGCAAATGTAATCAATGACAAAATATGTTTCCCTCAAAAAGTAATTCACATTGCAGTTTCTTTGTGTGGGAGTGTAATTTTGAGGAGAACAGGCTACCTGTGGACTTTATGTTCTTGTTTATACTGTTTTGTATATATAGCTATTTTTAGTATCAAATGATCCAGTGTTTTACTCTCACGTTGCCATGCAGAAGATCTCTGATGCAGCTGCTGTTCGTCGAGTACAGGTGTATCTGCAACCATGCATGTGTTTACCTGGTGTGCAAGTAGAGAAAGAGATTCTCCTTTCCATCTCCTCCACCTGCAATAAGCCAGAGTGGCAGGCTGGTGAACGATGCCGAGGAACGTCTCGTCACATCTGAGTCTGAGTCATCGTCGTCTCATGACCAGCTACTCCGTGGAAACAGAGGCCTCTACTTTGCCTTGACTGATATACCGTGAAGTGTGTTAATCTGCTGAATGTCTCTGGTTTGGTCCACGTGGAAACACATCCCCATACTATGAGAGTTATATATAAGACTTTAAAAAAATGTATTGCAAGTTTTCTGAAATTGGATGTTTATATATGCAAATTAGGCATTATCTAATGTTAACTTTTGGTAAATTTTGGTCAAAAAGGAGAAATCTAGAAATTGACAAGTTTCAAAATAAAGACTTTACATATATATATATAAAATGTAGAATGTACCATTAAGATATCCATTGAGACTGAGTGCATTTTTCTACTGAAATAAAGTGGAACTGAACAATTGGTCATCTTGGGACAAAGCAGTGAAACATCTATTCCACACAATTGCATCAGCTTAAATGTGTGAAACGTAAAAAAAAAAAAAAAAAAGAAGAAATGTAAAAAGATAAAGTATTGATTTCAGTTTAGGGGAGCCCAGCTGTTATCATCTGTGAGCGCTGAGGTCAGTCGTTTTAGCTTTGCTTTAGCTGTGGAGATTTATCAACATCGGTTGAATGAAAGAGAGAGAGAGAGAGAGACAGAGAGAGAGAGAAGCAAAGATAAATTGAATGCTGATCCTTGGTGGAATAAGAAAGCAGCTTCGCTCCAAAGTGAGATATATATGTGAGATAATAGTCGATGCATTTATGCCTTAGAATGTGATTGATGGCGTAAAATGAAAATAGCAACTTATCAACAATTATTAAGGGCTAACTGGAGTTTTTGGTTGGAGAAAGTGTTATCGAATGATACACCGAAAGTAGTTATATTTCTTTCCCTCTTATATCGACATTGAAAACACACTTCAAATATTTCATGTGATTCTTGGTGGTGGACAGTTTTAACAGTCAACATATTTACAATCTGGGGACCGTTTCGCTGCAATCTCGCGTAAATCTTACAAAAAGACCGATATTGCGCGTCCGTGGACGGTCATGATAACGGCAGTTAAGTGCATGTCGTGCCGTAATAAAACAAAGCGCCCATCATCTCCACAGTGCAGGGCCTCAGATTCCAAAGACAGGCTCAATTTAGTTCCTCATCTCCATTATCAGCCCTGCATTTAAGCGAGCGCCGTGAATTAATGACTCGAATCATCAGAATCTCAGCCTAACAAAGCAGGAAAAAAAAGATGAGAGCAGGTTTGAAATGACTAAACTGCACCTCGGGAGTTTATGACAGAATGAGATATGTGCAGGCTCTGTTAATCCCGGTAATGTACAAGAAACTTTATGTCCGTAATGGTTTTGTGTTATACTGCACCGCTGCTTCATTGCTTACAGGAATTAGGTTGAACATGGTTTTACAGTGTAGGTATACCGAAGGCCTTATATCTTATTAAAAACATCTACATTTATACTGATCTGTGAAAGCCCGAGCACGCCTTTTAATACGAGACTCAGCAGCACTATAGAGAGCTAAAAGTGATTTGTAAGTTACAAAATCTTGCATGTACGGTCCAAGTACCACACATCCTGTTGTTCACGAGAGGAAGGAAGCCGCCGGATCCCAGCAAATGGGAAATGCAGAGGACGCAGTTGAATTGATCGGAAAAACAGGTCGTGGAAACAAACACTAGAGCTGAGGACATGGCAGCAGTGTGGAGACGCAGTGGAATGATGCCCCCCCGCCCCCATCTCGCCTCCTTTTAAACCTCATTTCACTTTACATGGCATATATTTATTTCATTATTGCTAATGGCCCTTTAAGTGCCACATTCGGACCTGAGAACAGTTGGAAATCGTCTGTTCATCCCATCCCCATCTTTGTTCCATATACATAGTCCAACCATCCAAGTGAGAATCAAACCAGCCTGGTCTCCTTCAAATTACAGTCCAGCACAACAAAACATTGTGAATTACATTTCAAGGGAAACTAATTGTTGGATTCCGTTTGCTCTCGACGTATCACAAGTCCATGTAGGGAGGGGATCGGGTGGTGGACACGTCAAAAAACACAGGGCGTTCACTGATGAAACTGCTGTTCGTGTCCCATTTGAACCAAGTACTTTTCTTGCCCAAACATAACATAAGTACTTCTTTTGTATGTGTGCCTTGTTTCAATTCAAGTTTTTTTTTAAGAAACCTAACCAAGTAGTTTTGCTGTTGGAACCTTCCCTTTTTGAAGCGTTCTTTTGGTTTTTGTTAGTCTTGTTTGTTACCACATTATTCAAAGGTTTTAAAACGGCAACCATTTGCTCCAGAAAAAATGTGTTCCCTGGAAACGTCATTCAGAATCCAGTTTAGTTGCATGGAAACGTAAGGCTCTACCTTCTCACTGATGAGAAAACAGAAATTAATAATAGAGAGATAATGAACACCAATGCTGATGTTTTTCATCCTATCGACTGTCCGTTGATATAGAGAAGTCTTTCAGTCTTCTGAAACAGCGCATTCAGACTGCTAAGGTTTATTTAAACTTTTGTTTATTCTGGGAAGTTTGGCTGAGCATCGACGTTCCCTTTTTTAAGCTCATTCATTCATGCTGGGCGGCTACAACCACAGTGCTTCACTCAGCGATATTCAACAGGATCCACCTCATTGTCCCCATTCTACTCCAACTCCAAGTCCAGCATGCTTGAGGAGTGTACATCATGGGAGATTTTTCTCCCCCCCTGCCCTCGTCCTCCCACTCAGCCCAGCCCCAGCAGCTGTGAATGTGATGATAGGAGTGAATGACCCCAGAGGACCCTGCACGACCCACCCCCATTCACATCTCCACCGCGGCTGCCATCCGATAATGCAAACAAACAGGAACGTGACCTCCTCCTTCCCACTGTAACCCAGACTTGGAATCCAGTCCTCCCCCCCTTCCTCCCCTTCCTCCCCACTCCGAGGGGAATCCTCCACCCCATCGGCAGCGTTCCACATCCTGTCTGACTGACATGTGCGAAAAGAAAAAAGGCAGCTTGTGGAAATACTAACACCATTACAATGGCATGAATAGTCTGGAATTGATATGATGATTCTGAAATAAAATACCCAATCTTTGCAGTATGACAACTGTAAAACAAGTCAGCTTTCCTTCTGCCTCCCAGGATATCAGGGTGCAGAGAAAACCACAATTCCTGGAGCCAGTAGAGACTCAGGCCCAGATTCATAAATTCATGAAAGGCTTGGTCAGCAGCATGGCCAAACCAGAGTGCTGTGGAATTATCTAACAATGTGCAAAGACTGGAAAGCTGCCTAATAGCGCAGGCAAAAAAATATATAAATAAATAAATAAAATCCTCTTTGCGTCTGTCATGGTCATGCATATTCAAATTATGTGTAAATCACATTATAATCTCATAATAGCTATTTGCAGTGGAAGCCCTCCAAAACCATTTGCCCAATTCATTTACACTTTGCAACACAAACTCCCCGAGTGCATTGCAATTATTTGTTTATTTTCTAAAAAAGTTATAAAGATGTAAGGATGGCAGGGCAGTTTTTAAAACTGAAGCAATTTATGCCTGCGGTGAGGAAGAGGAATGGCTGGCGGACGGCTCCCTCTGAGAGCTTGTTTGCACCACAGCTTGATTCACTTTTTTTTTTTTTCAGATCAGAAAACACCCTTCTGGACTACAGCAATGTAAATCTTTAGTCTTTCATATGGGACTCTCTCTTGGTGCAACACTAACAACAGTTCGAAGTCAGTCACACAATAGTGATTTTTTAGCTAGCTTCTTTTTCTGTTGACTGAGTTAGCTTTACGGAAAACATCATGGTTGGATTTAAAATTGTGACGTACAGTTTAGGAAACTGTCACTTCAGGACAACACTTTGGGAGAAGTTATTTTAATACTATGTCACCATCTCTGACTGTTGTCCACTATGAAACTGTTTGGTGAGGTTGGGTGACTTTCCGATGCACTAGTTTTTGACCCCTCCTTCCACTAATAATAATAATAATAATAATAATAATAACAAGGAATACCGACTGCATGTCGTTGAGCTCGTTAATCCTCCCATAATGTTAATCCACAGACGCTGTATTTTAAAAGATCTCTGGAGTTTCACCCAAGACAAGCTGCGGCTCCTATCGTTGCATTCCACCAGCTTAATGCACAGTCTGAGTCGTGTTATGTTATGCCAACGGAACCTGCCAACCTGGTCGATGCCAGCTTGATAAGGCCAACACTGTGCTGTCCTCTTTCAGATTCCACACTGCGAAATCTAAAAAGGACAAGGTCTGAATACACGGGACTTTCACCCAGGAGACTGCTGTCCATGTCCTGTGTGAAGTACTTTTGTCCCATTTTTGTCCCAATACCACAGGTTTAGGCAACAACATTTCTTGGTTAGTCTTCAAATGACTATTTCTGTTTAGTTTCATTCGTTAACCATGTGTTTCAAACTGATAGAAAGCTACGTTTTCCGTGAAAATGATATTGAGGGACCTCATTTTGTCGGAGACAGGGTTGCTCTGAACTCATAATGTCATCCTGCTGGCAGAAATAAAATGTATGAAGATGTGCAAGATGAGGTCCTTCCTTTGTTCTTTTCCACCGTGAAACATGTTCATATCGTGCATCATTCATGATGTTTAACCATGGAACAGCTCATCAAACCGTCTAAGGAACTCTTCTAAAAGGAAGTGTCATGTCATGATGTCATTGAGCCCGTAAGTAATAATCTCAACCGAAATGATCGGGCGGCTTTTGCAGAATGACAATGCCAGCCATTTCAGTGGAGGAAACCCCCTTCTCCCCCTTCCCTTAGTGTAAATGCATGCTTTCCAATCCAGCGGCACTCTTCTGGTCACATGTGTATGAATCACGCCACTGCAAACAGTGAATGAGAGAGCTCAGCGGGAATAATAGAGCAGTATTTACACAAGCTGTGGGTTTTAATGTCAGGGTAATCTTGGGCGTTTGTGAGTCACTCTGTCCTTAAACATGTAGTCACTGCAGCCGCATGGGTACCAAGGCAATCATGTCGGTTTGCTGGGAGTCCTGTGTGACTCACACCGGTCGGGACCGGCGAAGTCCGAGGGACATGCCGTGTTTCGGAGGAAAGCAGTGTGTCATTCCGAAGTAATGGACTCTATATTGGGCTCTGGGGATTGTGTGTTCTGAGTGTGTGTTTCCCAGTGTGTGGGCTGGTATGTCAATCCAAATGCACGTGGGAGCAATTTGTGTGTACGTCCGCGCGTGCGTGTTCGGTTTCCTACAAGAATGGTAGCCATTTTGTGTTTGTTTGTGCCACCCTGGCTCACACTGACAATGAACACTGTGATCACAGGCTTGTGTGTAGGTTGTTCTGTGTGTGTGTGTGTGTGTGGGTGTGTGTGTGTGTGTCTGTGTGTGGCCAGTTTGTACCGGGGCAACCAGTGTGGCAGGCGAGGCGCTCCCCAGAGCCGCCCAGTCCGACAAACAAGCTCTGCTGTGTTACAGCTGCTGCTGGACAGTGCAGACATGAACCTGATGAACCTTTATTCCCTGCACCCTGGGAAAATGTGAATGGGATATAAAACAATAGCAATATTGCACTCAAATTAAACCGGTAAGGTGCCCTTGAACAAAGCACTCAATTCAGTACTCGGGGACTTGCAAAAAAACATCACAACAATCGGTTGGATTCTGGTGCCAAAAACCTAAATAATGATTAAAAAGTCAATGCTACTTTAGGCTTTATAGACCGTTTTACAGTCGACGTCATCAAAAATATGCGGCGCGTGCGTTGGCAACAGAAGTGGCGTTTTGCTCCAGTCATCCAGCAGAGTTTGCAAGCTTTACACATTTAATTAAAACTGTCACCAGCATCCAAATATCTGGTTGTTACACGTTTGGCCATCAGAATGGTTTTTCTAACACCGACTCAAGTTCCAGAATTCCGACAGGATCACGACCATTTCAGAGCAACATTTGTTTTCAGCTTAACAGGTTCCGTGTCCATGGTTGCAGCTTCCGAAAAATTAAATTTTAATGTTTTTAAAATTGGTTGTTGGTTGGTCACTTATTGTAATCCATACTGAAAATGATGTCTATGTCCTGCTTCGTCACACACACGCAACAAAAGTCATGACAGTTGCATGACAGTTGCAACTTGCCATTTGTCTCGTTGCAGCTCCAAGACGATGATTCTCACTCATTCATTGGCTGTTCCATTTCCATGCCTTGAGCGGCGGCACCACCTTAGCTGACACTAAAAAGAGTCGTTCAAAAAGTTTAGCATGTTCAGGTCGTCCATCACTACTTCTTTCACAGCTGCCTGCAGCAGCAGCAGCAGCAGCATGTGGTTGGATCTGGCAGTAAGATTCAAGTTGCAAAAATGTAAAATTCAAATAAAATTGTAGAGTATAATAACGATCACAAATCTACTAATCCTGAAGTAAAATAGCAGAAACTGGCAGGTACTTAACTCCTAATGAGCAACATTTTAGGTGTGCCGTTGTGTAGAAGTTGATTCATGTTTTGGGAATCTCATTTTTTCCCCACAATGCTGTACATCCAGAGGAGTTTACACAAAGGAAGCCGAGCTATCAAGACCACCAGCTGCTTTTTGCCACTCCTTTATGCGTGCACATGAATCAGTTCAAGGTAGCAGCACCGAGAGGTTTCCGTCTGCTGCATGTAACAAGAATTAAACATTTATGGCCCCTTTAATGCACATTAATCAGCATCAATAAGCGTTAATTAGTATTGAGTAACATTTACCTTGTTAATCACCCCAAAGGCATGCACCCACGGTGGAAAATTCATTTTCCGACTCCTGTGGTCGTGTCATGCGGTGTTACCCACAATGCAGTGTGATGACAGTGCCAAAGGCTTACTGGGGCAGTCTGTCACTTTGTCCCAATTCTGTGCCGTGTCCACACCAAAGCCTTCACTCATGTTGACTCCAGTGCATTCAAAAGTATCAAACGGTCGAGATGACACACTTCCACACCTACTGCGCTCCTCTCACTCTCGCTTCCTGTTAACATGTAAAGCATTTTTGACGTTGTTCAACCTTTACGTAACCAGCAGTCATATAGTCTAAGAGTAAAAACTGAAACCTCTCTAATTTCGGCAGCTTAACAAGCAGTGTGATTCTTAAAATGACTTGAAATGCACGACATCATCACAGGCAGTTTGGGTAAATGTCAGCTAAAGAGAAAGCCAAGCCAGCTCCTCAGGTTCCTTCATAATCAGTTTAGGAGTCACATACAGAGACCAGCGCATTAAGCCATTTTGCAGCTAATACACACTTTAATGAAAGTGTGTGTGTGTGTGTGTGTGTGTGTGCGGCATGTGGTGGATGGATGATGCCAGGCTGGATCGGTACAGGACGGAGTGACACCGGTGGCGGGCTAATGACACAAGCCTCAAGCTGTTCTCACACCTGCCATGGATCCACGGCGTTCACTTGACATTAACATTGAGGAGAGGGCCCATCTGAAAACACACAGCCGCAGATGCAAATACGGCAGCATCAAGACACGCGTGGTGATAGAAAACACGGCGTTACATCCACAGACTGTCACACACAAGCAAACAAATAGGTAATTATCCTTGAGAGGCCAATTAGGCAGCAAATGGGAGAGCCAAGTTGGAAGTGGAAGAGAGGGATGGGCACATGATTGGATGACGTGATCGGGGAACGAGTGTGAAGGTTCAAGGTAACATTTAAAACGCCTGACAAAGATTTTTTTGAAGCTGATTAGGTACAATTTAATGTTGGATCAATGCTGGTGCAAAAAACAGCATCCTCTCCCTCCAATTAGTTATTTTAGCCCTCATATTACTTTTTCCCAAATTACTACTTTGTGCACTCTGTACCCACATTATCTCACGTTAATAATATACATCTACGTTATAAGTGTTGTCAAATAATGTGTGCCCCCAAATTTTTAAGAATTTACTTTTAGAATTTGTATTAAATATTTACCGTCTTCAAATTTGACATGAACATCTACCAGGACTCAAAGACAAACTGCTTCAAATTTGGTGGTCCAAAGGTGACGATGACTTCATGCCCGACCCATCCTCGTAAATGTTATACCTCAGAAATGTCTTGAGTGAATTTCTTCAAATTTGGCATCAACGTCGACATCAACAGCTTTGATGGTCAAAGGTCTCTCTGACCTCATAAAACACATTTTTGGCCGTAACCCAAGAATTCATATGGCGATTATGACAATATGTCTATAATATATACAGTATATAATATATATAATGTCTAATGAAGCGATGCCATTTTGGACAGACGTGGATGTAAACTGTGACATGACTGATTGGCGGAGGCATACTAAGCGGTAATTCTATGTTAATGCTGCACAATACATTCCATATGAACGACGAGTCTATAACTGTTGAAGAAAGACATTTAGAAGCTTAAGAACCTTTCAGGAGTAGGTGGAGACCAAAACTGAAGCTAAAAAGGTTCATTATTGGCCTTTGAGTCACCAGGTAGCCAGATACATGACTCCAAATGAGTGATAATGTTGCTCTGTGTTTGTTCGATATGTAAATGAGTAATTTGCTCACCAATAACAGCGACAACTCCATAATGTGATGATATGTCAGTGTTGTGTTTACAGGTTGTTAAGCTTTAAATAGAAGAATAAAACTGCTGTTTAAGTCATTCCTTCACATTGTCTAATCACCTTATTTTCCTTTGTCATTGGACCCCCAACCTACATTTGATTTGATTTTGAACCCCGGACTTTTTGCTCCATTAGCTTAAACACAAAATTAGGTTATATTAGAGAGTGGCGGCGAATCACTACCTGAATGAGGTCACTGGTCACACATTCTCTTTTTGAATTATTTTGTAAGTATTTTATCTTCCATATCACATTAGGATTAAACCAGTTTCTATTATTGTCGAATTACGTTTTCCTTGCTTGATGTCTCAGGTCTGTGTGTGTGTGTGTGTGTGTGTGGGTATGCGTGTGAGTCATGAATGAACAGTAGCTGTGACAGGCTTCACTTACACCCTTTTCCAACTAAAAGTTGTGGGAATATGCAGGTTTTTTTTACAACACTGGAAAACCTGCTGAAAACCTGTTTTTTTGTTGATTCACAAATTCGACAGAAACAGGGTTAGTAAACAGAGAAAATCTTGCAGTGTTTACTTCTTTTTATACTTTCCTTATTCAGTCTCTCTATTATACTGTCATCAGAGTTGGTGATTGTTGGAGCAGTAAAGACTAACGGCGACTGTTTTTATTAGTTTTTTGCTTCTGTCAAATTTGAATGAAGTGTGTTTGACAATGTTCTGTAAAAAAAAAACACTGTTTTTATCAATGGAGTTTGGTGGCTTTGAGGAAAGCATTAAACGGCTGGTTCTTTTTTCATCTAATGGGGTGAATTGAAGGATTATTTGAACCAAAGCAGAGTTTGTGATTGTTGGAACAGTGGAAAGACTAACCAAGGCTGTTTTGATGAGTTTTATTTTTAGTTTATGTTGATTCTAAAGTGTTGAATGATGTGTGTGTTAATGATCAGCCAGGTAAAATCACTCTTGTCTGACTGGCCTTTTGTATGTAAATAAATTCAAACAATTGTCCAAATCCACGTTGGTTTTATCTATCATACATTCACTCCAACATGCGTCACATAGAGTCGTATAAGGAAAAGTCCACCCGGGTGCCGTGTTTCCATTGTTGCCAATTGATTGATTGACTGGAGCTGCAGCCAATAATTACCTGCGACTACTGCAGAGTCAACGCGGATTGTAAACTTTTCCACTGAAGGAAGAAAACAGATGTTTGTGGTTTTTTTGTACGGTGGGAATGGGGCTTTAGACTAATCACATTAGGTCTAAACTGGCTTTATGAAACTGCTTAATCAGCTGGTTCAGTTACTTAGTCATCCAACTCGGGCTTTTCAAAATAATCCCTGGTTTTCCCACTTTTCTCACAGCCTGGTCTCCTAAGCATTATGTTAATTGTGTTTATATTATCTCTTGGTGTAAGTGACAAACTAAAATGTAAGACTAAATTATAGTCAGCAAGTATTTTTCTCTCTCGATAAATCAGACTCACCAGCATAGTTCTGTTTGCCTCACAGGCTGCTTGAGTTTGTAAAAATCAGTGTGCTGCATTTTACAGACTCCCCTCACAGGATATCTGTGCAATCAAATTCTCTCATGAATGCACAAAGATATAGCACAGCTCTGACTTCTCTTCAGGAATGCAGTAAAAGTGTTATTTATTAATTATAAGCCTATGTAAAATTATTCATTATCTTGATACAAAAACACAATAGGAAACCAGGATAATAAAAACCTTTTATTTCTGCTGTATGCTTAGCAATATCCTGACCTACAGAAAGGATGTTCTATAAATGACTCGCACCATTCAGTTGCTCTTAAATCCACACTCACCAGTATGTGGTTTGTTTTCTTAGAAACTGGGTGAGTGAGAGACTTTTTTTTCTTCGAAATCCGACTAACAGAGCAGCACCCAAACTCAGACAACAAAATTACAAATCAACATCTCATAAAAGGGTTTAGGTCTGTTTCACACTGTAATTCACCACGTAAGCACCCGAGATGGCAGGAGTCCAGTAGCGGATGTGAGATTCAATGGCTTTAAATCTGAACTAAAGGGAACACAGACCTAATGGTGAAACTTTAAATTCCATCTGAGCTTACAGCTTGTAAGTGGAGACGCGCTATTCTCACTGCGGTGCGCTGGTATGTCTCAGTGTCCTCAGGCAGTATATACAGAGTGCACCGAGGTGTTTTACTACAGTTTGTGGGAGCTGGAAGAGCTGGGATCCATCATGCATCTGATGGTCTCCCCCGCTTGAGCGCCGTTTAATCTGTTCCATGAGAAAATTCTCTGCCGTCGTAGTAGCTAGGCAAGGCAAGCCAAGCCGAGTTTTGGCAGAGCTTCTTGAGGACAAAGTTACATAACTCTCTCTCTCTCTCTCTCTCTCTCTCTCTCTCTCTCTCAGTCTGTTTTTCTCTTCCTGGTTTTGGCAAATTTGTCTCTGTATTACTTTCTTGTGAGACATCACAAAGTCTGTGTTGTCTTCTTTCTCTCTTTTTCTTCCCTTTCCTTATTTTTTTGTCTCATCTTAACCTTTCTGCTTATCCGATCATGCTGGCTCCTTAAAACTAAACACACACACACACACACATTCCTCTGGAGTCTTACTCTGGCAAAATGTCTCGAGTCTGAACTCTGCAAAACATTGAGTAACTGCTCTCTCGCTGTCAGTGCAAAGCGCTGTGTTACATAACAGGAGACGACCCATTCATTCACTCCCTCACTCACTCACTCACTCACTCACTCACTCGTACCACATGTATTTTTTCTTTCTTATTGGCTCCGCCTATTCCTCCTTATAGGTTTGTGTCCTGATATGTTCCAACAGCCTCTATGACCTAGTCTGGGTTACCTCACCGAGGACGAAGTGCTGCAGAATGATAAATCTGCTTTTGCAAAGAAAGAGAGAGGGAAAAAAAAAACCCAGACAAGGCTGTTGATCCTTGCTGGGTTATGGGTCTACATAAGTTATAGGATCCCTGAATAAGTTTCCAGCCTTCTCCAAACTATTTAATTTGACCACGTTGTCCATTATATCTCCAGAAAACCACAAAAACAACATTTTTCAAGCCAGCTTGTTTATTCCACTTCAAGTGATTTGTACCCAAACAAGTTCTCTGTGGGTGCAATAATGCAATGTTTACCTCATTATCTCCTACATATCTCTTTACCGACAATGCTGCAGCTACCCCACAGTACTGTAGCAATAAGACTGAACTTGGGGAGTAAACCCCACTTTTATGTGTAACAGTAAATATAGCATCAGCTTATTAATAGTGAAACCATATCTGTCGTCAACAAATGAGAATATGCCAACATATATCCATACAATGTGTCAAATAATGCAGCTTGCTCAGTGCTCCAAAGTTTCAAACTATAATGCCAAACATACCCTTTTAGTGTCACGTTTGCACGTATCAGCCACAACCTGTCAATATACGGTTGCTAATAAACTAGCTTATGGAGCGGGTGGGTGCATCACAAACACATTCGCTAAATGAGGGCTAGAGTACTGACTAAGCTGCATTTTTGGATGCCTTGGCAATGAGACCAGGTTGCTTATGTTTTCTCCGACCAGTACCTTCATCAAGACCATGCAATTTTTTCAACAGCCCATTATTCCAAAACCCAAATACTTGGAACAATGGTGCTTGTTTTCTGGCAACACGTTGTCAAACAAATAGGATTTTGCTCCAATGGGACATTTTTTAGAAAGCCCATTGCTCAGAAAATAAAAATACACATTTGCGGCACATGATTTATTGTTGCACATGAATGACATCATCCGAGCTTCCCTGTGTAAATCTTTTGCCCCTACTATGGCTCTGTCATTACCTACCCTAGCCCAGACCAATCTCATTCCTCTTGCCTAAACCTAACTGACGAAGGCTGTTTCAAAAAGCTATGAACAGATTTCAACATGGGCCAAGGATGGCACTGAGGGAACATAGGGCTTAATTTGTATGGGGGAAGAACCCATAGGTGCTGAGGGAACATATGGCTCACCCCCATCCTCCTCTGAATGCTTCAGTTCAGCTGTGACTGGCAAAAAGGTGGGTAGGGTATGGCTGGATTTTCATTTTGGGGTAAAGTGGACCTTCAATTGGCAGAAATAATAATGTCAGAACTGGGGCTTGATCTCCACAGAGACCACCCATGACAACAAAATACATGTATGCCGGCATGGAGCTGCATGAAAGCCAACGAAAAAATAAACATTACCTTAGAGTTTCTTCCTGCGGTTTCTGTTCTTCAACACCAAAATGGAGTTTACAATTATACTTTCCACATCTTTAACTGTTTACAGAAGAGTTGGGTAAATAAGCTCCTATTCAGTGGTTTAGTTTGTCAGCATAGGGCTGATGAATGTTCAACAATCCTAAAAGTTCATCAAACAGATCATACAGAGAATTGCGTTATTTGCTGATGATGTGCACATTATCATGGTTTATAAAACATAATGTCTATTTTTTTCTTCTTTTTTTTAATTGATTGTAATTCGTCTCATCAGGAAGAATGTTAGTCATTCTTAGAGCTTCTTTTATTCTGTTTGGAGTGACTTGTTATGGTAATCAATAATATATATTTAGAAAGTGTCGGAGCAAAGATCTTTTAGAATGCCGACAAGTTTACTGTGATTTTGTAATTACCTAAAAGAAATCTAGAAAATAATATGTTTGAACTAGAGGCAATGCTAGATGCTTAGGTGTAGATTAGGTTTAATTCCCTGTCATTTTCTGATCCTTGCATGCACATAGACACTAAATTACACACAGTTGCAACCTCCCACAGTGAAAAAAAACCAAAACAGTTTATTGGCACGAGAGACCAATTCCTCTATCACCAAAGTAAACACACACGCCTTTCTCACCCAACAATACACAATATCTAAATGTCATCGCTCAGGCAGGCCATGCCTTTATTGGGATTGATGTGAAACGACGTTCCTACTGTGATACGCCATCCATTGGTGAGGGGTGAGGGGGTGTGCATGGACAGCCCGCTCGCTGTGAGGTCCATCTGTGTGGGAGATGCTGCGGCGTTTGGCCCCTCTGCCTGTGGAGGAGATGGATCTCTTACAGGTGCCTCTGCCAGCATGGACCAATTACGAATTAGATGCACACATGCATGGGTTACACACACACACACACACACACACACACACACACACACACACACACACACACACACACACACACACACACACACACACACACACACACACATCCATCCATATACAAGTGGACAACAATGTGCCATGTATGTAATTGGTGAAAAATGTAATGTTCTTCTTTTGCAATATCATTTTGTATATTATTCCTAATATGAAGAATCGGAAGCATCATCTTTTTGCTTTTGCCAAAATCCATGTCTTGCACGATATATCATGTCATTATGAACCATTTGATTATGTGAATGCAATTGATGAAACACAAAGTGTTGTAGGTAAATTAAAAATAACATGACATCCCCCATTTGATAAAAAAATAATAACAATTGTGAAAATTTAACTAAATAAAACACACATACACACACACACAGAAGTACAGTTGAGATATACAAGATTTAGTAGGATCCTACATCTTGCATTTGTGTGTTTTAGCACATTTTTGCTTGTTGCATTCTGCCGTCTATTAGGTGTGAATCTCCTCAGATCTCTGAAGGTCGTTGCATGCATTCAGTTATCAACCTTTGTCAGCATCATTAATGATGTGTGTCTAATTCAGCGGCTTGTACTCCCTTAAGTCCAAGCAATGGCTTCTTGTGACACATGGTCATTGGTTTCCATATGTCTATGGGTTATGACCAGGTCAACCAAAGAGTGAATATTTCTCCTCAGACTCTGATGCTCTACAGATGGCAGTGCTAATGTAATGGTAATAAGTAACAATAACAACATACTGTTAAAGCAGCTTTTAATCAAGATCATTACAATAAGAATGTATCAAATGGCAATGTGTCTTGTACTTGTGTACTTGATGAACATACAGAGAATCATCATCTGACTGTGCAGCTCCCCTCAGCTTTATGGGGCTTACAGGTAACTGTGCAGTGACCCACAACTTTACTGTTTTGGTTTACTCTCCTCTGCCTGAACCTTACACCCTGCTGGTGCTGGACTGTCTCAGGGGCATCTTTGTGTCTGGTGTGGTAAACCCCGTGCCTGTACCTGAGGTCCTGTCTGGTATGGTAGACCTGGGTATGCACCTGAGGGTCTGTCTGGTGTGGTAGCCTCTGTGCTCTCTTTCAGACCAGCCATTTCTAGCCACTGGTATGATTTCACCATATCAGCCAATTATTTTATCCGTGGCACATTCCATGCAGGGGCTTGTCCTTCCATGAGGGTTCCCCCTCTTCCTCCTCCTCATCATCATTGAGTATCTGCTGTCTGAGATGTTCACTACTCCTGGATCTTAGTTGTTTCATCCTGGATAGTGGCTCTGACGCTAAGGATTCCTCAGCCTCCCTCCTTCCACTTTGTGTACGCACTCAGAGTGCTGGATTTGGGGCAGAAACCTCATACAATGACTGGCAGTGCGCACACGTTGATTGCTCTAAACGTATTTGTTCCATTCAGTTTAATTTTTTAGGACCTGCCTTACTCTGTGTACGCATTTGTTTGTGGCTGACTTTCTTGCGGCCTCTTCATGGTGTCCATTCGCTTGTGGGACTCCAAGGTATTTGAAGCTGTCATGGACATCTGCTATATTGCTTTCTGGTAATTCAACCCCTTCAGTGGTGATCATCTTGCCTCTCTTAGATACCATCCACACTAATGAGTTTCTGATGTCCTTGCTGTAGATTCTGGTGATGTGGATCAGTGAGTCAATGTCATCCTCATTCCTGGCATACAGCATGATGTCATCCATGTAGAGGAGGTGGCTGATGGTTACTCAACCCTTAGCGTTGATCTGGCTGAGGGGCTGAGAGCCTATGCAGAACAGCAGCAAGGACAGAACATCTATTTGGTATATGCCCCACTTGATGTTAACTTGTTTGCTTGGCTTTGAGTTGGCCTCTGGAGTTGTCTTCCACAGCCCCGTTGAGTTATTGATGAAGGCTCTTAGAATCCTGTTGATGTTGTACAGTACCAAGCATTCCAGTCCATGTGTGTGGCATCGAGTCATAGGCTTTCTAGTAATGGTTTACAATATTCTTTCTTGTTCTGTCTGATCTTACAGTCTCTAGTGACTGATTTGTAAACCAGTAGCTGGTGTTTGGCTCCTCTGGTGTTACTACAAATTCCTTTCTAGGCCCCGCTTGTGTATAGTGGTTGGAAGGAATTGCTCCATTCTGGGGGTCCCTCGTAATCAAGACTGTCTAGCCTTGGGTTAACCACAATGGGTAGGTTCCATTCATCAGCAGCTGGTTTATTTTTGCTGTCAGGCATTCCTGGAGTGCAGTTAATTTCTTTAGCCAGTAGATGTGTATCATATCAGGGCCTGGTGCTGTCCAGCTCTTCTCATGACACTCTTTCTTGGGTGTCTGCCATTGTGATGATTAGGTTGCTGTGGTCTGCTCTCAGATCCACTAGCCACTGAGCACTAGTGTTATGTGTTGCCTTTTGCTCCCATGTTTTTCCAGTATTGTCCTGTCTCAGCCCTGGGTGGGTCTGTTCTCATGCCCTGTCATTGGGAGTACACTTTGGATGGTTCTGTGGAGAGCATCCTGTCTAATCTCCTCACTCCTCTAGTGTACCTCTTCAGTTGGGCAGCCAGAACTGTGAATTTTTGTTTGTCAGTCTCCAGTGCCTCTGGTATAGAGTTTGGTGTACTTACTAAGTAGTTCTTTCTTAGCACCTGTTGCTCTGATAGTTGACTAACTTCTCTCCATGTTGCATTGATCTTGACTTTCAGCCTCCTTCTCCATGGGGGATACTGATCCTTATGTCTTATGCTGTTCATGTTTTGGATTTTCTGTTGGATCACTGCTACTATACTGTATAGCAGATCGTTGGTCTCAGTTGTGGTAGCAGTAGGGATAGTATGTACTATGGCATTCACATCTTCTAGCAGACTCTTAGCTGTGGTAATGGACCACAGGGGTTCCAGGTATCCAGCTGGCTTATGATCTTCAATCTCTGGTCGGCCTGTCTGTCGGTCAGTTTGTCTCTCTGTTCCATCTCTCTGGTCTCAGGAGACTGATTTTTGTGTGTGAAACTAAGTCAATGCTGACTTATTTCTCTTGACTTCTGATATTTATCTAATGACACATATGTAACTTGCATATTTATTTTAATATTAATTACGGACAATCTATTTCTAAACCTACGACGGCGTATTAGGGCCAAGTATGAACAAAAAATATATATATATGGACCCGGGGGAGGGGGATAATATTTAGAGAAAAATGTTGCAGATTTATGAGATTAAAGTGGCAAATTTATGAGAAAACAAAGTCGCAGATTTACGACTTTAAAAAGTGACAAATTTACAAGAAAAAAGTCACAGATTTACGAGTTTAAAAAGTGGCTAATTTATTAGAAAAAAGTCGCAGATTTCCGACTTTAAAAAGTGGCAAATTTACGAGAAAAAAGTCGGAAAAATAGTGTTTTGTTTTTTTCAAGCAACCTCAACACAACCACAGACGCCGATGCTAACAACCGGCATTTATGCTAGCTAACTTCCCATGAATGTCGCTTTTATCTTTCTAATTAATCCATCCCAATGTGTGACAACACTTTGCTAAGGTCCTTAGGGTGATGGCTGTTGATGGTTATTGTCGGTTAATTTTACATGGGCCAAATTTTTTTTCTCGTAAATTTGCCACTTTAATCTCATAAATCTGTGACATTTTTCTCGAAATATTACCCCCCCTCCCCCGGGTCCGTATATATATATTTTTCATACTTGGCCCTAATACGCCATTGTATAAACCTAACCATATTGTAAAGACATATAAAAGAAAAAAAACTGCACTGCAGGAGCTTGTGCAGGCACACTAATCATTCATGTTGCTATTCAAAGGAGAATGCATGAAAAATAACTTTTCATGAGATACATGGAATGCTATGCTGAATAGCTCAGCATGAAACATCATTTACATGGTAGGGACCAAAAATAGAGGTAAAAGAGAGTGAATGATGATGTTGCTTCTTAACTGCTGGATGTGTTAACAAGCAGCTATTCAGTTAAGCAAGGGAAAAGTTGATTATATATGATAGTGATTAAATTTTGTTTTGCTGTTGAAGAATCATTTCACTCAAAACCACAAGCAAATCTCATGGTAGCACTACAGGAAAAGTCAGATGATCACCAAAATAATTTTTAAATAATTTGAAAATAAGTGCCTGCACAAATATAATCCTTTCAGTAGTTGGTAAGATAATTTACGAAAAAGCCAAAAATGTCTATACAAAATTGGATGGCAATCCTTGCTAACCCTTTGTGTTCTCTCTCTCATTTAAATAAATGTAAAAAAAATACAACAAAAACAAATGTTTGAATGGAGGAGATTCCCAGAACTGGTGAGAAGGTGTTTTTCTTGTTAACGTCTTGCGGTTTTGGGATTTGATAATATAACGCTGGCGTATGTCAACACTTGCCTTGATTATGATTGTGAAGAATTTACCATGAGTGTACTGTATGATTGAAAGATTTCTCTGTTGTGCCTTTTTAAAATCTCCGTCTCTCTTTCTTTTAACTTTAAAACACATGGCTGGATGGTGTATATATATGCTAAACATGCAAGATTTAAGAATCAATATGAAGGTTTTATCAAGAATCCTAACACTCTTTGTAAAACTTCTGTCTAGATGTGTCAATTAACATAATCATGATTTTACAGAAGCTTTTATGAACATTAAATGATTGTAAGAGTACCAGTATAAAGCAGTGAAAGTATGTTAACATGCAGTAATGATATGGTACTGACATACTGACATAGTGCAGTGCTGCTCATGCAAGGAAAGCTAAAGCCTTTGATAAGCTTGGGTTTATTGTACCTGTAGTGAAGTAAATACGGTTCTCATGAGGCGCAAAACTGTTGGCATGTCATGCACCTTCAGACACCTGTGAGTAGAAACACTGAATGATGACAGCCATGTGTATCCAGTAATTAGGGCAAATAAACAAGGCATTTGCAGTCAAAGCCATGAAGATTCTTATACCGATGACTCACCGCTGCAGTGTTGCCCAACACCCTGTCGGTTGCTTAGTCTCATGCCAAGATGTGTGGAAAGAGGTCAAAGTTCAAAATGAGCATAAGTTTCATTGCCGCTGTGGCCAAAAAGAGTAGTTAGTTAGCTAGCTAGCATTTTGTTTCTTACGAAGACTCATAACTATATTTTTTCATGGCTATACCAAATTATGTTTTTATTTGTGTTTCATTGCCGTTCATGTTATCATAGCAGGCGGCAACTTCCAGTTCTGAATAGTGAAGCCAAGTCGAAGGGCCGTAGCCTTGCTTTCTTTGTAATCACCATCAAGGGGTGACAATTCTGGTTGCAAAAAATTCTATGAGAATATCACCCTACTTGTATTACCTCAGTAAATATTGTTTATGGTCTCAATCTCTCGTTTCAAGTCTTCTTCAATACAGCATGATGTTCATATTGTAAATTATGGTCCATTTAGAGTCAAATAGAGGTTGCTTCCACAGTGTTGTCCGGTCTGGCAGTCCTTGTTTTAATTTCAGAACTTTAATCCTTTCATGGTGTGTTTTCAGTTCATGAAAAATTAATTGTAACTTTTTAGTTGCTTAAAAATGTTTTATTAGTACTATTATTATTATTATTATTATTATTATTATTATTATTATTATTATTATTATTATTAGATTATTATTATTATTATTATTTACTTAATTCTGTGTCTGGTATTTAGCAACCTCTCATGTCACTTTTGTTTGCAAAAAATGGCGATGGCAACATTTACAACTCAAGGTTTCAAAATGGTAGTCCACAAACGAATGGGTGACCTGACAGTGAACACCTCCACTTCTTATATTCAGTTTATGGATGGTAGTTATAAGCTGCATGGAGGGATGTCAGTAAAGTATTTAAACATTTTTTTTTACAATTTTTGTCCAACCCCTTCAGCCGCCTTCAGAGGCGATCAGGATACATAACTGTTCATCATTATGACTGACACATTTTGGGTCAGGAATTTAGATGCATCAATCACTCATACAGAAAAGCTGCAAAAATTAAAAAAAGGATAATCCACTGTGAAATGTACAGTATGTCACATATTCTATTTTTATAAGACACATGATGTTTCTGACATAAATGTTAAATCCCATGAATAAGAGACTGTGATGTCATGCTGAGACACGTTGGAGCTACTCTATAGACTGTGAATAATGAAACAAGAGTATGACAGCACCCAGCGTGATTTGAATGGGATATTGGCACATTTTCTCGTTCACAGCTGTACGCTCTATGTCCAGATTAAACGTTGCATTAATACCTAACGAAGACATGTTTTAGGTCAGACGGTCAGTAATTCAGTTTGGATGGAAGCTGATCACATATTCAGTTGAATTCTGCCTGAGAAACAGCTGTCTGTGTCTGTACTTACCGACTTAATGTTCAAAATTGTTGGAAAAGCACAACGTACGTGTTTTGATTTTGTGTTAATTGTTTTTGCAGCCGTGTTTGTGCATTGCGCTGAGCGGAGGCCTTCTGTCAAACTCAGCAGGGATTTTAATATTTCATATTTTCCATTGATACCGTTTTGCATCTCTGTAGGTGACGCTCTTTTCTCTGCCATTAAAGGTGTTGATTATTACTGCTCATGCTAACTCATCATTTTTCAAACCATTTATAAAGCTCAGGACTTTAGCAGATAGTAAGCGTTTTTCAAGCAGCAAAAATCTGATCTGATCTCAAACATACTGTACTATTCTGGAGTGTAAATCCTTATTGTATTGCAGCAAATGATAAAGAGGTGCAAAGCAAACCAGACAAGATATGCCCTTTATGAGAATTGGAATGATTACTTCATGCTGGCTGGCTGGAATGCAGCCACAATAAAGTGTTACAGATTTATTTTTCCCATGGCTTCGTTCCAGCTTCTGTTATTAGTGATGGTGTAATGTGGGCCTGCATGCCTGTGCCTGCCTGTCCCTGAGAAACTCTAGCCGAGGTGTTGCTGTGAGAGAGAAAAAAAAAGAAAAGCGATGGCAGGAGCTGACATGCCACTGCTTCTCTGACATGCATGAGATTTGGCTCAGCCAGTCTGCAGTTGCCCCTTTCATTGTTTGCCTGATTCTGCATTTGGCCTGACTTGAACTTACTTACTCGCCCTGGAGTCTGAATAATGTTCTCCAACTTGGTCACAATAAGATTGATTTCTGAATACTACGAGTGTAGCAGATTGCTGATGCACACACATGTTAACAAGTGACCCATTGAGAAGGACAAGAGTGACACGTCTGTAGCACATTACTTAGTGCTCTACATACATTTCATGTACAGACATGGTCATTCATCCATGTATATAATAAAATGGCTGTGCGATATTGAATGCATATTGTATATAAATAAGTATATTGAACATTACATTTCAGACGTGACGCAACCTCTTAGCCAATGAGCCACTCATGGCCTACGACAGAATACACTTAACTCCACTGAAAGCGGAGTCGACTGCCTCAGGAGGAGAAGCAAAGCTAACATACAGATAACGTAAGGTTACTCCACTACCCAGCATGCACCTGGCTGCCTGATGTCCAACCGCAGGAAAAATAAGATGGATGAAAAGAGACTTCCCAGAATCGGGAGGTCGGCGACTGTTAGTCCCACATCTTTACAGAGCCCTGCCTGCTGAGGCCAGAGGGCCAAACTCTGGTGGGATGAGAGGAGGTGGACTCTGTGTGTTCATGGACAATGTTTCCTTGATGTTGAATTTTTAAAGTGATGCTGGACATGTTATGTGCCCAGAGAATTGTTTTTGTTGCTGCTGTTTCTATTAACTCCTGATGCAAATTAAATAAATACACTGTTTTTGTCTTGTTTTTCCTACGAGTGCCATTCATTTTGCCTCACTGTGTTGCATATTGACAATAAATGATAGCATAGCATACATCATGCTTCTTCACCAGTTCCAAAAACCTCAACCTGTGCTTGACAATTTAATGGGGGCGGGGGTTGCATTTGTCAGTGGGTATACGACAAACCAGGTCATTTGGATTCTGTGAAACAAATCAACTTGTCACCTCAGGGGTTTCCCTGACTCTGATAGTGCGACCCGCTTCCCCGGTTCAGACTTGCGAGGCAAGCTAATTCATGTACAGATCACTGCAGGCTGCTCTGCTGGTGCTGTCAGCCCTTCTCATCGTCCTGCAGCCATCCGCCCCCCCCCACACACACACATGGATGCACGTAGTCATGGGAGATGATGTGTGTGCATGCATATATGCTCCACTCTATTTGATTCAACTCTATACCACATGACAAAAGAGAATCATCGCTTTGCACAAAATGATTGTTGATTGTAATCAATGTTCCGCCATTGGGTCTTTATTTTGCATTTGTGTTCCTGATAAACATCAACCTCAGATACAATTAGCTTCCTCCCTGACAGCTACAGCAAAACAAAGTTAAACTACAGAAAATAGTCACGCCTCAATACATGGCTGCACCCTTAAAGTAAATTAAGCAGTCTGCGTTTCATTGAAGTTTAATGTCTTTTAATGGTCTGAATTGTGTAATAAATGATTTCCCCATCCTAAAACTGGTAGATTCTGCAATATTTTGGCAAAATGAATATTTGACTACTCAGTAAAAAACTCAGTAAAAACAGAAACCTTGGTTTTCTGCAGATCCATGTGTTTGGTGTGTAACGTGTCAACTTTTACATGCAACTTAATGACAAGAGAAATAAAGACATTTGTAAAAAAAAAAGAAGAAACAAGTCAGCATCAAGATTCAAAGTTGGGCTCCATTTGACAACAAATGTTTTGCTTTAAAACTATGCTATACATGTGTGGTATGTATTAGGTCGATGGTTAATTTGATAGTAACATACATTCACAAAGTAAAAATGGAATCCTCAGACGTATCAGGGTCTATAGTGTGGAGGCCTAGAACGAAAGCAAAAGCTGCAATGTTGACAATGAAACAGGCCAGCTATTCTTGCTGGGAGACAATTATTATGCCCATTCAAGATGAGCCAGGCCTATGCAGAAACGACCACCACAGACTTTATTCCGACTTGCTCAACAATAATCTAACAAGATCAAGGCGGCCACAATTTATATGTCCAGGCTCTAAACCAAACAGATGTTATCAGAAACCCGACATGGATAGTTTACAATCTGGCGCTGGACGGCATTCTAACATAAAAATTGGCTTATGCTGTTGAAATTAGAATGTTCTATGAAAGTCAACGTTTGTGGTAAAAATTAAGAGCCAATCAGCTCTTTGAAGAGGCGACAGCCAGGCATTACCCATCATGCCCTAAAGCAAACTGTGGCTGTTATTGTTGCCAAGATTATGCATAACATAAGAACAAAGTCGGCTCCAATCTATCCAGCATGCATTGTGCAGCGATCGCTGGTGATCGATTCTGCACCGGCCTTGCCCAACTCCCTCAAGTCTAATAATCCCACCAACAAAAATAGTCAGTCTATTTCATTGTCAACATCCATTGTTGCCCACTCCTGTCTTTTGCACTTATTTGACTTCTCTTGGGCACAATAGCCTATATTAATTTCAACACGGGTCTCTAAATGGTATTTGCAAAGAGTTCAATAAAATATATATGTATTTATTTTGTATTATCTAATATTTTGTATTATGTAAGGATGATAAAAGAAATACCTGGCACTTGTTAAAACCTGTGAGATACTCAACTTACCAGCAATGTTTAGTTCTGCGCTCTGCTGTTTGGTGCAGCTAGCAAATAATTAGCTTGTCTGTTGGAAGTGACTACGTCTAATTTCTCTACAGTGTAGGATTTGTTCCAGAGAACTGCAAACGTTTGCGGATATACTGTAGAGTAACTGATATACGTATTCATCTCTCTCACACACAGTACACAGACCTTTCATTCAATGTAAATATCAAAATGCATCACTTAATGGAGATTTAAACCGTAAAATGTAAGCGCAGATTTTGCATCATGTGAAAATCAGCCATAGTGAGTATTTGTACATGACTGAAGATGAAGGTTCTGATTTTGCATGCAGATTCAAATCCAGACATGGTTTCATAGACTACATAGAAAACAGAAGTCATCAGTAAACAAAATGACACACCTGTGATTGGATTACGACGCTCCATAAAAAGCTGTTTTATTATCAGATAGGTGAGCTAAGTTCTAAAAATAAATACCCAGACTACATTCCTCATTGTCATTGTGGGTTTTTCAGTGATGCAACAGGCAGCAGGGCAGAGCATGTAATCAAAATAAAGAATTTCCTGAGGTGGATTCATGCATTTTTATAGAACCGTTTCTGTGCACTCAAGATTAACAAGATTCCTATCAATTCATTTTGAAGCTAAATGGATTTATTGAGCCTGCAAACCCCCTTATGGATTCGGCTCATGCCTTTATCGTCCTCCATTTCATAGTAAGAGCTATGAGAAGATCATCTCTGTCGGCAGAAATCACAGATCTGGGGCCTGTACTACGAAGCAGGATTTGGGCTTAGCGAGGTAACTTAAGCGTTAACTCTGGGTTTTCCATCCTACGACGCTGGTTCACTTCTTACCGGGGTAGATCGCCATGGTAACTTACGCTGTGGAGCTAACCTGCTCCGGAGCAGGTTACGTTCCTGATAAGAGATCAACGTGGAGAAACACACCGCCTACTGACCAACCAGCTGTCTTGGTGCGCGGATATAAAAAAAAGAAGCTCGGTGCATCGTGAGAGGGTCTCGTAGGAGAACTATAGAGTGTACTGAGACCGGCAAAACCCTTTTTCTGTCCCTGACAATTTTTTATATGAGAGATACAGATTCTCATCGGAGGGAAAGACTTTTCTTTGTCAGCGTACAGCCTACTTACCACTTTGAATTATGTTTTTATATTTATTTGATTTGCTCACAAGTCCGTTTTACACCGCCGGGATTGCAGCTGAAAGAATGAGGCTGATATTGTCATAAACCACGTTATAAGATTACATCCAAGCAACACATTCATTATTTTAAAGTTATATGTTTGGCCTTTTATTGCGGAAGGACATCGTAAGAGTTAAAGGGATGAGAGAGAGCGACGACATGATTTAAAAGAGGACCGTAGGGCGGATTCGAACCAGTGCCGCTGCGAGGAACCTCGTAACATGGGGCGGTAACTCTAACACTAAGCTATCAGCGAAGTGAAAGAAGTCATGTAACCAGTCAGGTCTACTAGTGTCCTTATGATGGGGTAGTCATATTATACTACTAATACTATTAATACGACTTCCGCATTCACACAGTCGGCGAGTTTTTGCCAGCTGTCCTTCCTGCATTTGGCAGATGAAACTGTTGCCTTTTGCCTGGACTATATGTTTAACTTCTTCGTATTTCTATAAGATTATGGTTCGCTCCTCGTACGTGAAATACGCCGCTCCGCTGCCATAGACTGATCCATGTATGTGATTGGTCAAATGCTGCAAACGCCGCCTCTTTCATGTGCACGCGCTCATAGCTGGACAGGTAAACCCTGGGTTGACTTAACGAGTTGATAACCAGCTTCGTGTGACCGCTTATCTCCGATTGCCTTTGTTAGGGTTACTTAAGCTGGATCTCTGAAAGATACCCTGGGTATGTTGAACTCGCTTCGTAGTACAGGCCCCGGGATCCTCATCAATATCTAATAAATTCTTCGCATATACAAACTCACAGGGTTCTTAACATCATCTGTTAGACGACCAATTTCATGAAGGTGCCCTAAAACAATGACTAGCCGATTGGTCACTCATAGCAGTGCATTATGAGAATTGTCGAACACCATATTTGAATCATCCAGTTTAAACGCTGTTAGGCATGCATATTTAAAGGCAAAAAGGACATGCTGTTGAGACTGAACCACACTGCTGACGGAACCTGTGACACCGCCATGAGCCCAAAAATGTGTCAGCTGATAGTCATG
Source organism: Eutrigla gurnardus (assembly GCF_963514095.1). Classification (NCBI taxonomy): domain Eukaryota; kingdom Metazoa; phylum Chordata; class Actinopteri; order Perciformes; family Triglidae; genus Eutrigla; species Eutrigla gurnardus. Next base: position 13,162,797 of record NC_139918.1, read on the forward strand.
TTTGGTTTTGGGTCAGGAAGTAGCCGGCAGTGAATAGATAGTGAGCACTTATTTACTGTATCTGTCGTGTGATGTCAGAATCAGGGAGGGAGGTGCCCCTGATGTCATCCATAAAGCAGGCTACACCCTTTCCCAGATGGATGGCTAAAATATCTGGTTGTCATCAAAAGACACTGGGAAATTTTACTGAAGAACAAAAACTTTCTTGGAGGCAGATGGCTGATCTAAAAACAGAAATGATCACATTTGTTTTGTTGAGCTAAATCTCAATGTCTTTGAAGATCATTCATGTAGTGCAACTAAGTGTTGCTAAGTTTCACTGCATCTTCACAGCATAAACACTGAGATTTTCTGCTTTTTATCAAAGTGGACAAAGCCCACAGTCTTCCTTTTGTTCTTTGTAAACATTTTGCAATGTCATACCGTGAGATTGGTCTGTTATAATAATGTAATATAATATTGTACACTACAGTGCTTGCTTGGCCCCTGGAAGTGCTGCTTGCAAAGTTGCCAACAAGATTTCATCTCTTGTTGAGGGAGGAAAGTGAAGAAGAGTTCAGTTATCAACAGTCTCACGGCAGGTCGTTAAACAGTCAGCACATTAAGAGTGTTGGTGCTGAGTGACACAAATTATGCATTTGTTTCATGTAGGCATGACTTCTTTTTTGTCAGTTGGGATGACAAAACGCTACAAAATGAAAGTTAGTTTTGGGCAAGGCAAGGCAAATTCATTTGTATAGCCCATTTCATACACTATGCAATTCAATTTGCTTTTACAGAAACAACACAGTCACAGAATATAGATAGAAAAAAGTGCTTAAAATCTCCAGGTCCAAAACCATGCATTGACTTAAAAACAAGTAGCACAACTTTAAAATCAATTCTGTAGCTTACTGGAAGCCAGTGAAGAGATTTTAGTACTAGAGTTATATGTTCTGTTCTCCTAATTCTGGTAAGAACTCTAGCTGCTGCATTTTGTATTAGCAGAAGATTTTTTAAATGTTTTTCGGGGAGGCCAGTGAAAATACTCTTACAATGGTCAATTCTGCTGGAAATAAATGCATGGACACGTTTTTCAAGGTCTGCCTGTGCCATAAAACCTCTATATTTTGCCATGTTTTTTAAGTGATAAAATGTTAATTAAATCAACTGACCTGCCTGTTGTTAACTCTTTCAAAGACAATAACTTATTTTTTATCACTTTGCAGTTGCAGAAACTAGAATCTCTCACTCTGTGCATAGATCAGGTCAATAACACACATCTAGTTATTGACCTGATCTATGCACAGAGTGAGAGATTCTAGTGGGCTAAGGTCATTGGGGGAGATTGCTAGGTATAACTGGGTGTCGTCAGCGTAGCTATGGTATGAGTTCTGATGTTTTTTGATTATTTGTCCAAGTGGGAGCATATACAAATTAAACAATAGGGGCCCTAGGATCGATCCTTGGGGAACACCACAGTTTAAGGTGATAGATGAGAAAGTGTAATTGCCAATAGTGACAAAGAAACTTGTGTCCTTGAGGTAGGATTTGAGCCATATCAATCACTGTGCCCCTCAGACCAACCAGGTGCTCGAGCCTGTGGAGCAGTATTGCATGGTCAACCGCGTCAAATGCAGCACTCAAGTCTAGTAAGACCAGTGCAGTTGTTTTCCCATTGTTAGTACTTAGCCTTATGTCATTGAATACCTTAGCAAGGGTGGTCTCTGTGCTGTGATAGGTTCGAAAACCAGACTGAAATGGGTCAAGACATGAATTATCAGTTAAAAACTATCCTTTCAATTATTTTGCTGATGAAAGGCAGGTTAAATATGGGCCTGTAGCTGCTATTTACAGTGGCATCCAGATTCCTTTTTTTAAATAAGGGGTTTTACAATGGCTGTTTTAAGGGACTTTGAGAAAATGCCAGATTTTAGCGATGCATTTACTATATTCAGTATGGAGGACATATTTTAAAAAAAGACTGAGTTGGCAGAACAAATTACAGGTTGAGGAGTTCAGAGATTGTACAGTTTTTAGAATGATTGTAATGTCTATCAAAGAAAATGTTGACATTACATTGTTTGGTATTCCTTCTATGAGAGGGTCCAGGCTGTGTAAGGCTTGCAGTTGAGAGGATATGCTAGATCCTTTATTGTGGATTCAGTTTTCCTGCATTATCTTTTAAGGGATTTGACTGTGGGATTTAGCAGCCATGGAGCTTTGTTTTTGCTGGTGATTGTTTTGGGTTTCACTGGGGCAACATGGTTCATGACGTGTCATTTGTGAAATAAAATTATCCATTAAACAATTTGTTTGATTCGATTGCTGCTCAGGAACAGGTAAGGGTTCAAACTTATGAACAGATGATAGTGTTGACTCAAAAAGAGTAGCTGTGTTCTCATTGATGATCTGGTTGGTATGAAGAGGAAGAGGCATAAAGAATACACAGAAATCCTCTGACAATGTTACATCTTTAACACATACAGATACAGAAAGGCCCTTTGTAATAACACGATCTAGAGTATGTCCCAGAGAGTGGTTTGGCCTCTGCACATGTTGAGTAAGACTAAAAGTGTCTGTTATATCAATAAAGAGACACACAAAAAGACATTAAAAGGGACATAAAGTCTTTAGTTTGTCCATTGTCCATATGCAGGTTAAAATCACCTGTTATGATAAAATCAACCGGAGGTTCCGGAGGACAAGGAGTAATTTACCTTACAGTTTTGTGTCAAAATGAGTAAACTCTGTATGTTGATGAAGACAGTTGAAGACAGTTGAAAGCTTTCTGGTTAGTTTTAGGCAACAAAACTACTGAGTGAGGTTAAGGAAAACCATCATGCCAATTAATAGACAATAATATTAAAAAAGACAATTTGTGTCCATGTACACGAAACCAATAGATTGAACTTTGTTACCATTTCACGACCTGCCACAAGGCATACAGACAGACAGATTCCCACTCTTGTCCAAATGGCACCACATTTGTCTTGGTCACTCAGACTCCATTACAGTAGCAAAAATAACAGAAGAAAATCTGAATGAAGGAACTAATTTCTTTATAGCTAGATAATGCTCAACTGATTTGAGGAATAAGCTGAAGACGGATGAATGCCAATAAAGTTTGGACTTCCTCAACTTCACATAAGAAAGGTTGGATGTTTAAACAGTGAGATCAAAATGAAATTGGATTGTGAGCCTGATTCAGACTAAATTTGCATTTCATTACAAGTTGCTAGGAGCACAAGTTGCTGTGTCTGTAAACATACAAGAACCTGTACAGCTGAATCAGTCTCATCCTTTGTGTTTGGAACCGATTCGTGGTCTAGGCACGGATGATAATGCCATGAATTGAATCAGTGCAAAAATCACTACAGACATAGCCACACTGTAGCCACAATTGGTAGCATTAAAAAAAATCCTTTGGCATCCCACTAGTGTAAGTATCACAAAAAAATAAGACATTGTGGCAGTTTTCACTCGATTTTAGATTTTGCTATCGTCACATAAAAAGTCTAGATGTAGCAGTTTTCAATTAAAAGAGGCATTAAAGATCTATATGCGAAAAAAAAGGGTGATCATGCTCCTTATCCAAGTCATTGATATTCAGCCTGGAAGATTATTCTGCCTCTAGAGCTGTTGCCCTGTAATCACCACCTCAATCAGGGCAGTGTTCTTCCTTTATGATCACTTCTTATGAGAAGTATAACCACAGATTGCCACCTCTTCCTTACAGTGTGTGTGTGTATGTGTGTGTGTGGGGGAACAAGCTGTTTGCAGGTGTTCTGTTAGGATGCACAGCATAACTGTTTTCAATTGATTTCTGGCTCAGGACTGAACGATGTACAGATAGAGTATCACTCCTTTGGTCACATCCAATATCTGCAATTACTAAGGCTGACTTAAATGACACCGAGCTAACTTCCCAAGAATGGATACATCACAGCGGTGACAAGTGGGTACCTGTAACAGCCTCTGTAAGGCGTCCACTTGTAGAAAAAAAATTAACATGAACCTGTAAGTAAACAACATTGTTCTTAGGATCCTTTGTTTTTCGCTTCACATGATCCAAGTCAGAAATTAGCGAGGATCCGACACTCCCCCACCCCTGTGGGTGCAAAAACAACAAGTTCAAATACATCTCACTGCAGCCGTAATGGGACTCAATGGCCCCGTGTGTTGTTTTTCCCATGACGCTACAGCAACCATATTGTAATTAACATCTGAGAGAGCGGCATTCACATGCGGTAAGAGCACCCTCGTGTTTGATAATTTCCTGGCACTCCAACGAAGGGCAAAACACAACCTGGATGGGATTTCACTCAAATTGCCACATGCAGGAGTTTCCTCTTGGCAAGAGCAGGATGATTCAGCACGCTATCAAATATTGGTTGAAATCACTGTTACCGGCTAGCAATTCCATTCATTGGTTTAGATGCAAGGACCAAAAGTGATATTCAAAATGCAATTAAACATACAGGAGCAAAAGTGCCAATAAACAGCTTAATTTAGCACAAAATAATAACAAAAAATAATATAACGTTTATTTTGTCTTATACTAATACTAATAAAAGGCTTCACACACAGACGGCTTTCTGCTCAGTGGAAGTCCATGTAGGGAGATGGATGGATCCAAAAACACAGGGCTTTAACACAGCAGACCTCTGTTCTTGTCGCGAAAATGGAAGATTAGCTCATGACCTTGTCTAGCTCTGTGCTGCTAAACATTACAGATTCATGGGTATCTGTCATAAAAAAATTCCCCCCGGAGAAGAAAAAAAAAGATATCAAAATGTTTTTATATAAACATGCGAAGAAATTAATTTCTGTACATTTGTCAGCATATGTTGTTAAATAGGGGATGTGATCTAATAAATACGGAAGCGTATTGTATTCACTTGAGTAATTTTTTTTTGGGTTTGTTTTTTGGAGTAATTATTCCTGTTTTTCTGAGTAATTTATTTCTGTGGTCTGTTTTTCTGAGTAATTTTTTTTTGGTCTGTTTTTCTGAGTAATTTTTTTTTGTTTGGTTGTTTTTCTGACTAATTATTTTTCCTGATTTTCTGAGTAATTCTTTTCCTGATTTTCGGAGTAATTTTTTTTCTGTTTTTCGGAGTAATTTTTTTTCTGAATTATCGCGATACTTCGAACTCCCGCGAGAACCTCCAACCTGCAAGTGACTCCCATGGACCTGTAGTGACTCCTGCATACACATGCCCCATCTTCAGCTATTCAGCCGCAAAGTCCTCAGGTGCCTGCGTAAAGTGGATACACTTATGGTAATACCATCTATATGACTCAAAGACAGGACTATCTCCCAGTGTCTTAATCCCAGATCAAAGTAGAACTTGATAAAACTAAACAAGTCGGTCATGTTGGCCTCCATTATCGAGCTTTCACAAAGGAATGAATGCGTCTATTGTTTCAAATGCTGTCTAAACTCAGAAAAAAAATTATTCAGAAAAAAAAAAAATTACTCTGAAAAACAGAAAAAAAAAAAAAAATTACTCCGAAAAACAGAAAAAAAAAAAAAAATTACTCAGAAAAACAGACAAAAAAAATTTACTCCGAAAAACAGACCAAAAAAATTACTCCGAAAAACAGACCAAAAAATTAATTACTCCGAAAAACAGACCAAAGAAATAAATTACTCAGAAAAACAGACCAAAGAAATAAATTACTCAGAAAAACAGAAATAATTACTCCAAAAAACAAACCAAAAAAAAATTACTCAAGTGAATGCAATACGCTTCCGTAAATAAAGGCATTTTTTTTACTGAACGCAAGTTTTTTTGTTGCCTAAACCTAGCTGCTTCAGTCAAAAACTGCGACAGTTTGGTCTAGGCAAAAAAATGTGTTTACCTGGAAACGTAATTGAGAGTGCGGGTTAGTTATATGGGAACGTAATTTTGTAGGAGACAGTGTTGTTAGTTTTTCCCACCATGCCCCACAGTTCTGTCTGTCAGTGTCTATCACAAACACATTATCCTGCCGTCAGTATCGCTGTCATTTCATCCTGAGGGCATTTCTGGCTTCTTACGCCAGAGCTGGGAACTCTGCTCCTGCCCCTGTCCCCGGCTCGTCAATGAGTGATCCATCATGCAGGTTCATGGCAGGACTCGTCTTCCCATGTGAGGACATATAATATGAGATAAGATAAGAGACTTTATTGTCATCCTTCTATATACTGTGAAGTGCATTCCACAGAGGAACGGCATTGTGTTTCCCTGGCGACGATGCAAAACACAAAAAGAATGAGACATAAAACAAAGTGCAAACAACAAGATACAGAAATATGAACAGAACACAATACAAAGTACAAGGAGATATCAAATTAAGTAGTGAAATGAGGATAGTTTTGTTGTAAGAGGGGTCCTGTAAAGCGACGTAGGGTATCAAGTGTGCAGAAAGAGGAAGAGCTAATGCAAGTTTGGTGTTCAAAGGCAGATTGCAGTTTTATTTAGACAAACATTTATCAGCACTGGGCTTCCAAATTGGCCTTGACATAGAGAAAAACCAAAGAACCACAGTTTTAAGAACACAAAAACATGTGTCATGACCAACAACAAACATTTCTAAAGAGCTGTTTTGAAGCTGCATAAACCAGAAAAGAAAACAAAAAAACATACCTAACTTTTAAACCATGAAATTCAACATGTATTGGAAGAAGTGACGAGCTGAGAGTTGGCAAGTTAACATTTCACTGCACAGAGTGGAAAAACGGAGGCAAAGAGAAATGACGAAAGGACCCTTGGAAGCAGTTTGCTTGTTAAATGTTAACATATTTTTTAAAAACAAGTATGTTAAATCCATGTGTGATGACTTGTGTGAACAGATGGGGAAAAAAAGAAAATATATTGTCTATGCCAGTAACTACTTTTTTGTTTTATTGCGATATATGATTGCTTAAGAAATAATAGCTTAAAGCTGACATCATCAAGTGTCCTCAAATTGAAGAGTTATACAGTACTTTTGTCTATTGCACTCCATACATCAGTGTCTGTCTTGCACATGCCTTGCATTTCCTCAGAGCTTTGAATGGACATGTGTTGATCATCATGATAGAAAAGATTATTTCATGCATACACATCTCCTGTTTTCTTTTGAGATAATTGTTGAAAGAGGGGGCTGAATATACTCAGAGGTTTTTGGGCTCACGCAAAGCCTTCCTCATTGTACTCCAACGTCAACCATGCCAGGAGCCTTTATTTATATGTTTGACTCCACCCACCAGCTGACAGCTGCAAACCCTTAATCATTAGATGATCCAAATCATGTGGGAGCTTTTGGAAGGACAATTTTATCCATTCACATTCAATGTAATCAAAATGTTGCCATACACCCCAGCAGATTTAATTTAAACTGCAAAAAAAAAAAAAAACGATCTAACAATAAAGACTGGAGAAGTGCCTATTCATTGAGAATAGTGAGTCCATACAGGCGGTAACAGTTATGGTTGCCACATAAAATCAGAATTATGCAGGGAGGTTAAGTTGATGTCATCCCCGAAGCTGACTACACACGTTTCTCCTTGATGGATTCATAAATCTGTATTTTTATTAAATGCCCATAGCTCAGACAGCTGATCTGTTTTGACTTCTTTACAAACCTCAAACATCTAATGTGAGTCAGGCGTCTCTAATTTAGACAATCTGCAACACAATGCACTCAAATGTCAACACAAATATCCTCCAAATCTACAAATGCCATTGAAACTATTGAATTATATCAGCGTTTTTTTTCATGTCTTGTACTGTTGTTTCTTCTTTTTCCTGGAGCCATGAGTATTATATCTCCGGTTCCACTGGATGACGCACAATCACAAATGGAACAATTTAACTGTCTGCTGCTTATAAAAGAGACGATATAAACTAATATAATTGGCCATTATTGAGCCCAACTGTTCATATCAACTGATAAACTAATAATCCATCCCCCACAATGATTTTACATTTAAATTAGGGATCATTTAGATATGAAAGAACATGTTTAATATTTGTGCAAAATGTTTTTTAAAAGCTGTAACTTTTAAATAATTGCAAGTTGTAAGAAATGGCTTTACTGCAAAGAACCTACTGATATGTAAAGTTCTTACATACATTACACATGTTTACTGAAATGTATGAGTAAATTTCATGCTTCCAACGTTGTTGCCACATCTCTTCAACCAAATAAATTTGTTTTAAAAATCAACTAATCTTTGTACTTAAGCTTGATTGTTTATCTTAAATTGGCTCTGAATTAGATTATTATGATGAAAACTGCATCATTGAAACATTTGCCAAGCAGTCTCCCAGTTTGACCTTTTTTAGGGGGAGAACTTGAGTTAAAGGAGACATGTTCATTTTCCATGATCATACTTGTATTTTGGGTTACTACCAAAACATGTTTACATACTTTAATGTTAAAAACAAAATAAAAAAAACACAAGATTTAAGTGGTTTAAGCGGAATTGCGTTGCTAGGCAACAGTTTGGGTCCATGTTAATGTCCTATCAGCTGATGTCTTTTAGGTGCCAACCAACCGCCTATAAAATGATTTCCCATACCAATAAACTGCACTCTCAATTACGTTTCCAGGGAACCAGATTTTTAATTTCCCTGAGATTACAAGATTGTCAATTCCTTTAAAGACATATTTGTCAGGCTGCAGCATTCGGCCACTTGGATCTCTGGTCGTCAGAATTGTTAATTAGTTGGTCTCTCCGTCATACGCTGGTGAACTGAGTTAACGCATGCATGCGTTTCTATTTCCATGTGGTTTTAGCAACTTAGTTGCACGTGCCTTTTTAATGTGGTTGGCAATTGCTTCCTTCCTTTTGCCTTCTGCTCGTGCTTCTGTCACTTGGCTTCAGTAGGAGGAGCTGCCCGGTTCATTCATTTCTTTTGAATGTCAGTGAACAAACAGCACATGGGTACGTTCAGTTATATCTCAAATACATATTTAAAATTGTTTTGGGCTGTTTGCTTTACAGATTATTAATACATGAAAACAAAACTGCAAATCTAACACACAAAAAAGAGCAGATCTTCAAAGGGTTTGATGAAAGAGTGAAAAGGCAAACTTGATTAAGTCTGTAGTTGCACTGCGGAGCAGATTAAAGTGTAGAAACAAAGTATTTAATTAGACGCGTGGATGTGCTGCAGATGTAGTGCTGTGTGTTCTCTGCTTGTTACGAGGTGAGACTTTGGGGATTTTTTTTATCTCATCTATTTTCTCTCTTTATTGTGTTGTTGTCTTACTATTTTCTTTATCTGCGTCACTTATTATTGTGCCAGTAAATGCACTCAACTTGAGACACATGATTTCTACACGCACTTTAGCCAATTTGCATAGAAATGATTGTATTTGTAAAATGTGAATATTTGTTTCTGCTGTGTGTCACTGCATCTCTCTCGGGTTTGTCACGCAGCCTTTTCAGATGTTTTGCCTCAAACTTGGCCGCAAATTAGATCGTCCCAATATCTTTTCAAAAGCTCCTTGAAATAAACATTCAACCGATTTGTAATTTGTGTCCCAACTTGATGTAATCTTCCCTCTAGTTGTCTCTGCCTTATATCTGTACCATGTCCGTTTTTGTCTGTCCCTTACTTACCGCCTGTCTGTCCTCTCTGTTTCCTCCCGTCTCTCTCTCTCCCCCCTTTTCTGTCTTTTGAAGATCTGTGCTCACTCCTGATTTACTGAGGTATACTGAGTGCATACAAAGCCCTCTAAGATTAGTGATGCTATCACACTCTTCTGCATCGCTTCAAGGGAGAAATCCCTCCTCAGGATCAGTGGAGGATGGATTCTTTATAAGAAGACCCTCTTCAATTTACAGTGCGACAACACTGCCTCGCTGCAAAGACGAGGGCTTTTTGATGTGTAAAACATAAACTCAGAAATGTCAGCTGATAAAAGGCTTCAGCAAAACGGCTTTTTACCTCACATTGACCCCTTTTTTTAATCCAATATTGCAAAGGGACTATGCAAATGTACCAATGTGAACAGAATTCTAACCAGCATTTCTTTACATTTCATGCATTTTTCACACATTGATTGCCTGAAGTTTGATCGCTAACATCCGTGTAGCTTCACTGGGCAATTTCAAATAAAATATGATTCTGTATGATTTCATTTTTCTGTTGGAAAATCTATTCCACATAAATTGTCGAACGATCTTTCTAACACTGATCTGACACCCCTGTATTAACAACTACAACATAAACTGTTGTATTGTTATGTGAATGCAGCTGTTCTATATTCATGTTGGGAAATAATGTAGCAATAGAAAAGATGAGCTCTTTCATTGGGAAACCATACAAATACCATGTTGTAATTGTTTAAAGTCTTATTGCTACAATATTCACATGGACACATTGGTGCTGTTAAGGTTAGCGCAATATTAGCTGAGGACAAATAAAGTCACAATCCACCTTCACAGGTGATTTTTACTGACTTAACGTCATTCCTCATGGGAATTACTCATGTTATTACTACCTGGTGAGTCTAGACAATTCCCAGGAAGCTCCACCCACCTTAACCAAGTTCTAATTTACCGGAATAATTAACAACACCGGACACGTTGTGCTGCGCTTTTATCTTTCTTCCTCACAACACTGTACGGTCAACATACTTTATTTATGGGTGTCTTACAGGGAAGAATACCAGGAATTATGGTGAAATTCCATGTACCTGCTTTAGTGTCAGGGTGCTGCGCATGCTGACTCACCATCACAATGTCATGGCTTGCTGGGACACTTCAATATAACAGCGCCTTAATATTATCCATAAAAAAATAAGACCTTTATAGACGGCAGACATGGAATTAATCACATTAATGATGGCTGCACTCATCAATCCACTTCCTTCAACCTGTTCAAACCCATCGACACGTGTATCAGCTGTTATAAGCCCATGCAAACTTTGAAAACCTCACACCAAACATGCATTTAAATTACGTCGCAGATGATCCGAAGATACCAAGCTGAATTTAAAGGGAATCGAATGTTGCAGCCCTAAAAAATATTCCGAGGAGCCTTGATTTGAAGAGAATGATTCACTAAATGTCAGCATCATAGCTTCAATGAGGAGCTGGATAAAGTTGACGCAATATATTTGTCGCACTGTAAGCAAAGGAAATATTTTTTCCATCCTTAAAGCTACATAAAGGGAAATAAAAGAGGTTTTAAGGGGTTAAAAAGTTGTTATGTTCGACTGCTGCAGCCCATGAGAGTAAGCGCTTTTAAATTGCTGCAGAATCTCAGCGAGCCTTAACATAACTTCCTACATGTGATCCTGCCTCGAACAACACAGTGCGACCTCGGTGCATAACTCAATATTTTGATCCGAGCAAGCTCTATTTTCACTCCATCAATCACCAGCGGGCTACGAACAGGACCAACCAACAGGAACATATTAAAGGTGGCACCAGTGTGCCCATGTTGCCAAGTACGATCTAAGGCCTTCTGATATGTTTATTGAATTATATATCTTCTCGGCCCTGTTTAGAGTCGCCTTTGTCACCGCGAGCGATCGATACGCTGGCGCTGCCGAGGCTAACAAGGGGCTTCGTCTGCTGTGGCCGGCACTCCCGCCTGTCACCAGATGGTATTTATTACGTGCTTTGTTTTAACATCCATTCAGTATGAGTGGAAATCAATTTTTCATTTGGACCTAATTGTCTCTGTGCAGTGGCAGCTCAAGGCTCTACGGCCCTGAGCCCCCCTCGGCGTTACGGTGGCCCGGTCCCTCCCCACCCTCCGCACAGCTGTATTTTATACCTAATTACACATGTCTGAGGAGCAGCAAGGAGGACGAGGCGCTGGGGAATCGTTCCTGTGAAGACGGGTCGGGGGGACTAACTGTTGGTATCTCTCTGGTAGGGATTTAGTCATGCCTACAGTAGCTGTGCCATACTTGGAAAGAGACTCGTTGACCCAGACTCGCTCTGCCCCTGGTGTTTTACATCACTGTTGAATGCTGGGAGATTTTGAGGAGCTACGGGGCCTGATGGCTAACCTGTGTACCTGAGTTAGAGTGAAGCCTGAGAGGTTTATTCCACTGATGACCCAGAAACAGTTCACTGTGAAACCTTGCAGACATATTAAGTTGACAGGATATCCTTCTGATTGTGTTCTTTGTTAATGATTCCAGTTGATTTAGTCTCTTTAATTGATTTAGTCTCTCATCAATTTATAGTTTTGTTATACTGCACACCTTTACTCTGGTATCGTATTCGTCTCATGTATCTTTCTTCTTGTGTCTCTCCATTTAAACTGCTTAAATACATTATACAGCGAGTGATAATTGTATTTCATGTCATTAATATCTGGTGGGATTTAAAGTGCCTGATATTAATCCTGTCTCCTACAAATGATGTTCCCATACAACTAATCTGCACCCTCAATTACGTTTCCAGGGGAAAATATTTTCTTTTGGACTCAACGGTCTCAGTTTTAAGATTTAAGAAACGTGGTTAAAGGACAAACCAACACAACATACACTATAAGACTACAAAATAACAATGAGGGAACAAAACTCATTGGTTAGGTTTCGTAAAGAAACATGGTGTGGCTTACAATGACACTTACTTGACACATACAATGTGTGGAAACATTTTCAAACTTGTCTTTGAGACTCTCCTACAGAAAAGTTGTTCTCAACAGAAAGCAGGAAAAATAAGGTTTTGATAAGCAAATGACAAAATATACTATGTTTACTTGATTAATATTGGTGTCAATTGCTGCATATAGCATTGCCTTGAATTATACCTGCTTTTGTCTTTTTCCACTTCATCTAATTGTCTGTGTTTGTGGTGGCTATGGGTGACAATGGAGGCAAAGAGGGGGAGTAGTTTTGGGCATCCAGGTTCGGGAGGTCAAAGTCCTGCTCATTTTCTGCATAGACAATGTCAAGTGACTGATAATTGGATTGGTTCCAAAGCTTGGATGGACATGAAACTGGAACCGTTGCATCATCACTACAAAAGAGGAGAAATTGTGATAGAAATTGTTTTGTTCACAGTACGAGCCTGTGGACATAAAAATGTACAGACTGCGATATCAAGTGCTTTTGTTAAGAAACATCAAATCAACAAGCTTAAAATTGGTTGCCTGTTAAAAGATTTAATAGTATGAATCTAAATCATTTCTGATAGTAGTAATTTGTTCCCATTTCCAGCAACAAAGCAATCAGCAATTAGCTACAGCTGTGATTCTCATCAAGTAATTCAATGCTGAATGCTGAATCTACAGTATTGTTAAATTACCCAGGAAACTTTCTAATCCTCGGTGATATAAAAGGGACATTTCGTGGAACTCTTTGAATGCTTATGCACATACATTTGTGTATCCGCAGTGCCGGACCTACAAACCGTGAAATGGGACGACCCAGTCAGCTTTTTTGTGGGCTGCATAGGTCAAAAAATATGTCATTCAATGAGACAATCAGATGTGACTCTGCTTCCTATGTCACATTCAGGTGCATTAGAACATACCACCCCTCATCTGAGTCTCTCCTCCCACAGCTTGAGAACTACCCTTGCAAAAATGCGCCATATTTTTTCCCCCAAGCCAATCGGAGCAGACTGGACTCTTAAAGAGAGGCTTAAAGAGACAGGCGCTCAAATGGAACGTTTCAGACAGAGGGAGAATACAGTATATCCAGACAGACAGTATGAGAATGTTTTTTTTTTTAAACATTAAAGCATGTAAACATGTTCTAGAAGCCCAACATTCAACCTGAATGTTGGGTTTTGAACCTGAAAATAAACATGATATTTCCCCTTTAACCAATGCTGTCTCCTACAAAATGACGTCCCCATGCTAAATTTCACTCTCAATTAAGTTTCCACGTTTTTTTCTGGACCAAACAGTTGCAGTTTGAAACAGTGTAAAACATGTGGGTAAGGAACAAAAAACAAACAAAACAAAAAGCTACAAAAGACAGTTCGTTTTAAGCAACAAAACCACTTGGTAGGTTTGGTTAAAAAAAACCTTGTCATGGATCGGCTTAAAGTGACTAGGAAATTAAAACAAAAAAGAGTAAATGTACTCAGTTATGTATTGACGACAAAAGGTTTACACAGGACACAAACAGCAGTCTCCTGGGTGAAAATCCTGTTTCGTTTGAAACTCATTTGTGATATCGCTAGAGAAAATATAATCCTAAACTAAATGTATTGTCAATTCATTATGCAGTTTGTTGTTTTGGAATGTATTTTTTTTTAGAAAACCAGGCTGCTTTAACCATGTTTAGAAACACTGAGGATATTGCAAGGGGAATCAGTTAAGTGGTTATTTATAGCAGGGAGAAATACTTAAGGAACCAGTTCCTTCTCCAACTTCACAACCCAGTTATTCTAATACTCTGCTGTTGAAAAAACACAGTGACATTGGTTGTTTATACTTTGGCTTGGCTGGTTTCTATTCTTTTTCTGCTGTGATGTAATGTATCTGATACTCCGCTCAGTCAGTGTTTATTAGGGCATGGGTATTGGCCACTGAGGGAGAAAATGTATGTTGTGGTTAGAGGTCTCCTTAGCCAAGATGCACCTCAAGTCTCCACGGTTCAAGCATAGAACACAGCTCGACTGTTAAACAAGTCGCTACTCATCAAGCTGAGATGTTGTAATGACGCAACATGAATTTGTTTGCTGCAGTGACGTTTGAGTCAAACATATCAGCCAGACACCAAATATGTTTCTGGGAGCTTGGCAGGGCTTTTCAGCTATTTGACGTTTTAAAAGACTTTCATTCTTGCTTTTCTTTTTGTGGCAGTTTGGGTACTCTTTACGGTGGTAGGATGGAGCGACGTACGATTGTATTGAATCAGTCCTGCAGGCTTTCTGTAAACAATTCCTATTTGGGATGTCGTAGCCAAGCACAACCCCTCAGCACATACAGTACTGTGTCTAAAAATGGACATGTGTAACATCTACATCTGTATGCCGGCTTCATATAAGGAACTAAATCCTCTGTGTGAGAGTACCTGTCCAGCTCCTGGGAGGCTGATTATCTGTCTCTTCTCCCTTTGTGAGAAGTTATTTTTTCGATTCCAAACTGCACATTTTATGAAAGCTTCATTTGGAATGGTCTTCTGCCTCCCACATTGCTAATAAATGTCTTACAGCATTTCAATCCCTTGAGTTCAGTTGTAGAGAACATGGCTTTTCATCCTTTTTACAAAGCGCGCTGCTTTTCAGTCAGTTTTGCAAGGATGTGCTCCATTCTATCTTTTTAAGCACATAAACATGAGGAAGCAAAAGGAAATAAAACAGGTTCAAGCTTTTTTTTTTAAAACACAAAAACAATAGCCAAACTGTAATGTGAGTTATGACGCAAACAGTATTACTTATGAGTCAAACTTGTGTGGAAGCTTATCTCTCCTTCTCTCCCATCATAACATATAACTTTGGATGAGTTTCACTGGGAATGTGCACACACACACACACACACACACAGCTCCCGCAGTCACCCAGAGAAACTGAAACACACTATCTCGACTGTTACTGGAAACAAAAGCGTAGCTGGATGAGATCAGCAGTTCTTGCTAAGCTTATGGGGGGGGGGGGGGGGGATCTCTGTCGAACACTCTTTCCTGGATGCCAGAGTGACTCGGGCCGCAGCAGTTGATAGGAAGCTGACTCACCGAGCAGCAGATGTTGGCTGGATAGAGTAAGTAATGCAGGTTCAGGGCTTTGCTGAGTATAAATTGTGAAGGGTTTGTTTATGTGCCCGGGGAGGCTCAGACCTGGGAACTGAGATGTGCTGTGGTCGACCACATCAGATAAAGTTGGCTTGTTTGGTATTTGAGGAATTGAACTCCGAGCTGCATCTGCTAAAAAAAAAACACAGAAAATGTCTTCAATTTTACATTAAAAAAAAGAAACCCCTTCCTGGAGGATGAACTGAGAAAATATTATCAAGTCATGTAAAAGTACAATGATCACATTTCACATCATACAAACAAACAGTATTGATAGAACAACACAGAACCTGCAAATATATTCAATCGATTGATTTTGTTCTGAACCACACAAATTGACCATTTTTTTTGTCTCTCGGCACAACTTCTGGTGGGACCACATAAGAGTACGAAATGAAGGTTGGGCTTTTAGGGAACACAACCATTTGATTAGGTTTAGAAAAAACATGATGGTTAGTCATAAAGTAACTTTATGTACAATGTTAGGTTTACCTGGACAGTACCAGAAGTTGAGAAGAGCAGCATTTTGTTGTTACACCATTCTCATCATTTAACGTTTAACTTAATTGGATTTTCCTGAAAATGTCGCTTTCAAGGGTAACGTGGGTATTTTTCAACCTGGACCATATATCCAAATCTTTTTGTGTCTAAGTGACTAATGGGGACAACTATTTTTGAAATTGGTCCAGTATTGAGTGAGCATGCTGCAGGGTCTCTGTAGGGTCCTTTCCATAATGTTGTCAGACACTTATAATAACAATCTGAGCCTTCCAGTGACACAAAATTTGCCCGGAAACATTACATTGCGACCTGTTTAGCAGCCTCAGAATTCTCCCTCAATAATAGACCAGTTGCTGTCCCCATAAAAAAAAAAATGTGGTCCAAGTTGAATAATACTCAAGTGGAAGCCGAGCTGAAACAGCGTTTCAAAGGTCACTAGCTTGCCTACCGTAACGTATTTCAGATAGACAGGTGGGACGTCATTTAATAGATTGGCTCACCACCTTCTCCAGCTTTCTGCAGAGCCAAAGTTGCAGATTGAATGATGGCAGAGTGTTGTGATATAATTGGTTGAAATTGGTTGATGCTAGCTGATGTAAGCATGCGTCATATTATATATTTACATAATATAAAGGGGCGTTTCTGATGAAGCTGCATGCACAGTCGTCAGAGCAGCATTAACAGTCACATTCAAGACTCGACACGGACACATGGACATCACAATACAAAATACAAAACACGTCTAAAAGCTAAAAATTGCGCCCTTTCTCAGAGCCTGGAAGCTAAATCCCCCACAGCAGCCGCAGCTAACGTTAGCACAGCAGCCATAGCTAGCATTAGCATGCTATGTGTCTAAACTATGTGTCTAAACTGCAGCCAGTGTCTAAACGTCTAAACACATTGGCGTGATTAATTGGCCCGCTGGATACGTTGTCTTGGTTCACATTTTTACTAGCATTAGCCAACACTCTGCCACTGGCTGCACCTGAAATTTCTCACCAACGTGATATTTAGTCTCCACAACACTGTGTGACATTTATTAGTATGTCCGACACCTTACTATGAAACCTAAACTATTAACAAAAAAATATCACAGTATGACATACAGAGGTGCTAACGCAGTGGTGCTGCTAACACCACATTAACAAAACAGGAAGGAAATCACGTGATTCGTTCGCAACATGATCAACAGTGTTACCCTGGTGACTGACTGACAGGCAGCAGTCTGTAGAGACAGTTTGAGTTAAGAGATGGATTTTATTTTGTGTTTAACAAGATAATCTTTGAGGTTAAGAAGTTTAGTTCAAGCATATTGACCACACACGGTCCACCCAGATACTAGGTTTCAGATGTTCTTGTTTATTGCAGCTCTACTTTAACAATCACAAATCCCAGGTCTAGCTCTTGAAAAATCAAATGTGTTTTCCTGCCTAAAGTGTAATTTCACACAACATTTCATCAAAATACATTCAACTTGTTTGAGTTATCCTGCTGACAGACAATGAATGAAAGAATAAATGCCTTTCAGGAGGAAACGAGTGAGATCTGTTATATGTAGCTTATCGCCTTGTTCTATCTCTGACTTTGTGACAATCTGTAAGGGAAAGCAATCAAATCTCAGTGGACACTAATACAGTAAATATGTTGAATGATTAAAGAGGGAGATTTCATGCCAAGTGGAAATGTGAATTCTGTTGGACACAATCTTCTTCTATCTCCAAAGGCTCAATGGTTGGTCCAAGAATTGGTTTGGTATCTAGATTATTTTATTCACAATGATGGTCCACCCACGGTTGCTGTCATAATGCAACCAACACACAAACCTATAATACTGCTGTGATCATAAAGGACTCTTATAACACTTGATAATACATTCATAAACCAGCCTAGTTTCATAAAATGACTTTTCCACACAATGAAACTGCATCGTGAATTACATTTTGAGGGGAACCTATTTTGTCGTGGATTACTTTTGCTCTTTGTAACATAAATTAGTTTAAAGTCTGCATACGGCGGTGGTTGGGATGGTGGACAGGTCAAATAACCTGGGCTTCAACTCAGCAGTCTGCTGTCTGTGTCTCATTCAAACCACATTATTTTCTTGCCTAAACATGACAAAGTACTTTATATGTTTTTGTGTTTTTTTCAATATCATATTAATTTTAAGCCAAAGCATTGTTTTTTTTTTTTTTTTTTTTTTTAACTAAATCTAACATAGTATTCTGTTGGCTAAACCTTACAGTGTAGTTTTGTAGTGTAGTGTAGTGTTTTTATTTTTGTTTGGTCCGGACAAAAATATGTTTCCCTGGAAACGTAATTGAGGGTACAGTTTAGTTGAATGGGAAACCCAATTTTGTAAACTATAAACTCTAGCTGTAGTTATCACTAGTCTGGGATTCCCTTTGTAATTATTTCATTTTGCCACGACATAATTTGTCAAACATAATTGCCTGGCTCTCTGTGTGATTGAGGTAAATCCAATTATTACCAGCATTTCAATACTTGATACCTGATCAGCATTGACGTAATCATAACCTTTCTCCAAATGCAAAACTAAACCTAATTTTTACTTTTACCCTGAAACCAAGTGTTGTTGGTAGATATAACAAAAAGACCTGCGTTCACTTATGTTAACATAGCCCAGCAATAACCCCACCTTTGTTATATGATGTAATGCAGTGCAATACATTCACTTTCCAATTATAAGTGAATTGGTCTCATGGCAGCTACATAAACTAATGTGTTTGGAGACCAACGGCAGTCTGCCAGCAGCAACCAAGGACACCTGACATCTCAGTCCTTTGTGCGAAGGAGGTGTTTTGGTAGCTTTCATCAAGGTAGTCTGGATACTTTACGATTATCCAGATAACTAATGCTGTAGAAATATGTACATGTATATGTATTACTTTAACACATTTATTTGAGAATATAAATAGCATTAATACAGTCATAATAAAGCTAGGATTGGTCATTTTAAGAAAGTACACTCTCAATAAACCAGCCCAGTGTCGCCAACACTTTTCCAATGAGAGTAGCTAGCAGCACTAGCTTCCAAAGCCATTTAATCTAGCAAGAACGTTGGAAATATTGACAATCTTTAGCAAGAGTACACATAACCTTAAAAATGATTGAACCGAAAAAGAAAAAAAAGAAAAACCTGGCACAGTATTTCCAACTGCTTTCCAATGAAAGTAGCTAGCAGCACTGGCTCCAAAAGTCGCTAAATCCAGCGAGAAAATCGCCAAAACACGGCCTATTCACACCTCCTGCGAAAGCTACTCCCCCAAAATTACAAAAATAATGGTAAACAACACACATGTATAGTGTTAGCACTCACAGTTTTCAAGTTAGTTGTTTCAATTTTATAGTAATTTCAAGCCAAACCATGACCTATTTTGACTGACTGACTGTTTGTAAGTTTTGTTGCCAAAACATTACTACGGGGTTTTGTAGTGTTTTTTCATTGTGTTTCAAACTGCTGACGATTTGAACCATAAACACATATTTAACAGGGTTGATTCAATGATCAATAACTATAATGGCAAATGTTTTACCATCCCCTGGCTTTAAATAAATAAATTCATGTGCCTTTTTACACTGGAGAAAACTTTTCAACAGGTAATTTAGTCTAATAACTTGTTTTGTCCTTTTCAATTCTTCAAATGATTCTGCCAGTGGGATGAGATGGATCAATTTGTGTCTAATACAAGCTCAATTATGTTACATTTTGTCAAATAAAGTAGTCTAGAGTGATTCATACTGAACTCACAAGAAGCAAATGCACTCAGTGGCCACTTTATTAGGTACACCTCTCAATATAATGTAGTCCAGCACAGCGGCACATTTAATATGACCTCAATAACCATTTCTGACAATGTGAAAAGAAAAAAGAAAAAAACATTATACATTAAAAAATTCACAAAAGCTTAAATTTATAGCCGAGCCGTTGTTTGGAATTGTAATAGATTGCTCTTAATCAAGAGGTCACTGAGTTTTAGAAAAGATTTATACAGTAGCTGAGCCCGCACCACTATATTTTATACTTTTAATGCGTCTCATTTGCGGTGAGCTTGCTTCTAATTGAGCTGTGATTTTCTTTTCATCCAGACCAAATATAACACACGGTACCACCTTCAGAGTGGGAATTCCAGCTGTATTTAGCGCCCATGTGACTCATCCAATGAAACTTTGATATGATTAACTCATCCGTCATGATGTCATGGAGACCGCCGCTGAATTTACGCACCTTAAGAGCCTGGGCTCTATAAAAATCCACAGGCCTCACCATGTTAAACACACATAGACAGAGCAGGATAAAACACACACATGATTCACACACAAACTGGCACAGAAATATCACACTTTTATATCAAATACACACACATTCACACAGGAGCAGCACAATGATGTCATCCTGCACACTTAATTTCCAGTGGCTCTAAATCCACTCCAGGCCAAGTGGAAATGACTGTGAACATGGAGGAGGCTAAGTGGCTTTGTCGAATAGGAGCGCAAAGCAATATTAGCAGAACAACACCCCCCCTCAACAATACATGACACTCCAGAATTATTACAGTAATGTGGCTGTAAAAAAAAGCCACTAGATATTACCTGCTCATTTTAATGTGTCTGGTAGGTGACAGATAGCGAGTGTTATTGGATGGCCAAGGAATCTCAATAAAGAAACAGTCGTTGGGTAGATTAAAGGCGCCATATGAGACTCAAATCCTATATTCATGATGAAGAATGTTAAATAAAGACATTCTTGCATTTTTTGTTGGTTTGTTTGATTCTATTTTCAGGTGCTAAATTTGATATTCAGAAAATGAATAAAGCGGCTAACAACTATATGCTATGCAAAGATAAACTAGAGTAATGGCCACCTGAGCAGAGAGTGAAGTCATTCTGTGTGTTAGAATCCAAGCTGTGTACGTAACCCGTCCAGCCGTGCATGCATGATAGTGCACGTGAGTCCCAGTGTGCACTGCACTCATGAGGCTGGTAACGTTGTGCGGACCTATGACGGTAGCGCCCACCCTCCAGTTAGTAACAATGTTAGTCCTGTCAGCTAAATTCAAAACAACATGTATCTAAGTAATTCTCAGTCCTTGTGTTTCCTTAAACATCCAACAAGTCTCGCCCCTCTCACAAGCTAAAGCTAGTTTTATTGCTATTTATGGAACATATAAACAGTTCAAAATGATGAATATATACCTCACATTATTATGTTGAGTGCCCCCCTAATCAGTCAACACAATATGAAGTAGGGCTAGTTTGAAGCTTCATTTATAATGTTGGCATTCAAATTTTAAAATCAATTCAATTTAATTGAAATCTCAGAGAGAGCCACTGAGGAGCAATAGAATAAACAGCATAATAATATGATAATATAGTGAATCCATATGATATAAGTGATATATATGTATAATAAGTTGCAAGAGCAAATGCAATACAATAACATATTCAAATGCTGCTCAGGTTGTTTTTTTGTTTGTTGTTGTTTTGTTTTATGAGTTGCAGATAAAGATCAGGTTATACAAATGTTCTGAGTGTTACCTTTAGTTGACGTACATTCCAGTGGTGTCGGATTGTTTCATCTCACGATGAATGCTCCATTCCACTCGTTGGCATTTAGCCTTTCAAAAACTACATTTTCACTCTACACAATGAAGTCTGGAAATGGTGATGAATGTGAGGTGAGACCAGACTAGTATCCATTCAAGCACAGTCATTCATACCTGTACACAGTTAGAACAGGCTCAGGTCCAGGGAATCGTGTGTGTTTGTGTGTGTGTGTGTGTGTGTGTGTGTGTGTGTGTGTGTGTGTGTGTGTGTGTGTGTGTGTGTGTGTGTGTGTGTGTACTGCCTTGAAATAAGCGCAGGTAAAAAAAAAATTAAAATCAAAAGATAGGATCTGCTGTTAACAAAAAAAAACAAAAAAGCTATCATAAAATGTTTTATAATAAATATTGGCTGCTGGCACAGATGAAGCCTACCCTTTCCCTAAATCACATTCTTTCATGGACATCATTAGGCCCATTGCTATAATCATCAACCATAGAATTTGAAAACAAAAACACAAAAAGAAAAGGCAACTTTTTAAAATTCCCCGTAATTTATATGCTTCTGTCATATTCCCCGCCATATTATCTGCGTAGATGAGATGATACTATTGAGCGATGCTTCACTGTCAATCTAATCACATGGTTGGATTGGAGAAGAAAAGGGCCAAATGCACATATATCTCCGCTTTAACAAAGCACATAAAAAAGTGGGTCACGTAATCACGCCACTCAATCCAGCGCTACGCTGAGAAGGCTTGATTTAATATGTTCTGTTGGTTATCGACAAAATGTAATATGATCATCAGAAATTCTACATGCTGCAACGTCTGCAAAATCTCATTACTGTCTCTTGTTTCACTCGGCCTCCCCTCCTCCCTTCTGGAGCACCAAGGCAAAAGGCTAATGCCAATAAGAATGAGATAAATTGGACAGCAAAAGAAGAAAAAAAAATCCATGCATCCATTAACCCTGCGAAGGAGGGAGGGGTGGGTGGGTACATTTTTTGTCTTGGTCAAGTGTGGGTGCTGAGCCAGACTGCAGGGTCATTATCCATATGCTAATTTGTATCGGCTCAGCTAAACTGTGTGTGATAGGTCAAAGTCAGCAATGCTTGTCATGGCCTGTTTTTTTTGTAATAGTTATTCTGATCATTACTTCCTTAACATACTCTCTCACATTCCCTGATACTGTTTCTCATTTACTCTATCATGGTCCAGGCACTGAGGCTGCCTTTAGCTCTCATGTGTGTTCTCACAGAAATACACTTTACGAGTGATCTGAACTCTTTCACCTTGGGTTTTTGTTCCTCAAGCACGATGTCCTGACCATGTGATTTGTAGAGCCTGTTGGTGCCACAGGCAACATGACAGGAAGATATTCAGACACTACTTAGGGCTTGAATACTGATTCACTGCATGTTTGGAAACAAAATCTATCTTTATGTGCAAAGAATAATTGATATGTAAAATATCTTTCTTATTGCATTCATGATATTGACATTTTATTGGTTCTAATAAAAACAGTGCCTTTTTCCGTACACCATTCACACGTCAGCCCAGTTATTTACTATAAGCTCTTTCCAGAACTGTTCAAATTTGTATGAAAAGGAAAATAAGATTCATTACCTGGATAACCAACGTTACAAGCAACCAATAGCCAGGGGGTTAAAGGTCAGAACCACAGCACCCAGACAATAGATGGAACAAATCCTCTGTCCCTGGAATGATTTCTTTCGTTATTGATGTGCGATATTGCACACGAAGACATGTCTCTTTTTCCCCTCAGATCCAAATCTGTAATTGCAAATAAATGAGTTGTTTATTAGTTGAAACACATCTTCTAAAGCACTAGTGTGCATTTAATTTGCAAATTCAAAATGAGGAAATCAAAGCACATATCCTTGAAATAAGCAAGTATTTGAAGAGATTGAAAATCCATCATTCCTAAAGGTAAACACACATCTACTGAAAAAAACACCTAATTAAACTTGTATTTGAAGTACAACTTCAGAACATACAATGAGAAAAAAAAGAGATTTTGTATAAGGTTGCTATTTCAGTAATTGACGTCTACCACTGTATAGCATAATTAGACTGCGCAGGAATGTAATTATACAGAGTCAAATATTTCTCTTATTACATTTCTATACAAACCCGGTAGCTGACGCTGAATAAAGAAAACCAGTAACTGTAGGTGATTAAAATAGACACGGCTAAGATAAACTTTACTGCCTTGAGCAGCATAACAATTCAGCAGTGAAACCGAGCCAGACCTCCGATATGCAAGTTGCCCACTAAAATGAGAGGTGAAAGCCTGCAAAGCAATGTCCATAGAGAGTCTTGCTTCTAGCTTTCCACGATATGACTCCCCTGACAATGGCAATGAAAGTGGGCCACAGTGAGCAAACAGATCAGCCTACATCAAACATCCCCTCATATATTACAGACATAAAAAGTCATTATCCTCAGTGGAAATCGATAGCCGACGTGGTCAAGATGAAGAGACCCCAGTCTGGTTTTCGGGGTCAGCTTACAAAGGAGCAATGCAGCAAATGATATCATTTTTCTATCATTAACTGGCCCCCAGGTCGATGACCATGTTTAAAGCCGAGGTATAACGTTACTTATAATGTCGGGTAATGAATGGTGTGCTGGTCGGGATGTGTTCAACATTGATTGAACATGTGGACCGGCCGGAGGAGCAGGAGGGCTCAATAAGGCTGAGGTTAATATGCCAGTGTTTCCACAGCAGCTGCAATATGCAGGTGTGGAAGGGGCTTCTAAATGGTGGTGTGCTTTATTTGGAGATCTTATTAAAGGGCTCCGTTAGTGTTTGTCCAGACTAGCAGTGTTTGTCTGTAGTCTGGCTGCTGCAGTGGCCTGGACTTCTAATGGGAATTGAAACATCTATTTCTGTCTATTGTAAACTAACGTAGTTACTGCAGATGACGTCAAACTACTGGTATATTAGGAGTATTAGTACTTACTACTTTGACAGTGATACTGGCTAGCAGCTCCAGGCACTGTTTGCAGCCATTGGAATAGTAATGCAGTAATGCACCAGATAACTACGTGGGCTATTATAGTCACCATTATAGTCCCCAAGAAGGATAGAACATTCTACCAGCTGTACCTTACTTTAATGGTCTGTATCACTGATATGAATTGGTTATGATCATGAACGCTATATTGTGTGTATGTCTTTTTAAATAAAAAAGCGTATGGCTCCAAATATTGCCTTCAAACCGGAGGAGTATGAAAGAAGACTTCTAAAGTAGTGTTAGTTAGATAGTTAGTGTTGCTAATTATTATTATCACACTATTATTATTATTATTAAAATAAGGAAAGCAACTCGGTAAGGTTCAAAATTGTTAAAATTACTGTGGAAGTGACTTTACATACTTCTGGTGTCACACGGGACACAAACATGATCTCCTGGGTGAAAGGCTGGTGTTTTCGGACCCAGCCTCCCTTACTTCCTCTCCGTGAGGACTCAGCCGCTCTTTATACTTCCTGGTTCTAAATTAGATGGATTGCATATGAATTGATGACATGTGTTATGTAGGAATTACAGTGCAATCCTCTTCATAGGTTTCTGTATGAGTATCTGGTGTATGAGAATCCTCTAATACTCTATGAGTAATAATCTCTTCCAGTCATGCAGCCCAGTCTCACAGCAGGTTATATAGGCACGACACTGGTTTCGTGTACAGCAACCAAAAGCAGAATCAAAATCAGAATACTTTATTAATCCCTAAGGAAATTGTATGGAAACAATGCCAACGGAATGTTAATTCGGATGATTTTCCGTGGTTGACACAATAATTTAACCCATCCATGTGAAGAGCCAGGGATGTAGTATTCAATATTGAGAAAGACTACTTCTGGTGGGCAGCTGGGGAGGACGGGTACATGAACACAGGACTTTCAACTACTGTACATTGTTTGACATTTGACATGTCCCAAAGTTTGTTTGTGACCTTTTCGTTTTGTAGTCTAATAGCAATCTCGACTGACACTAAGGCCCCGCTTGCGGGTAAAAACTATCAAATATTTTATCGGAAGTGCCTTTCGTTTAGACGGTGATGACGTTTTTTGGGGCTTAAAAACCCCAAAATCTGAAACCACCCTCCAGAGTGGAAAACTTAAATACACTCCGCCGTAGCGTTTCCGTCTACACTCCCAAGATGCAAAACTTTGCTCAGATCTGCTCACGTTGTGTACGTGTTTACGTCACATGTTTTGGTTTTCGTGGCGCAGATAAGAGAAGAAGGAAGATTCTACGCATGCGCTCAGACATGGCGGTGTTGTGTGATAGTGTATCACAGCACCACCTAGTCGCCTGGCATGCATACCCAATCAAATTCCACACACCACATCACCGTATGGACGTAGATTTCCTCCCAAAAACGCTCGTCTAAACGCGGAATAAAAAGGGAAGATGTGACGCCACTTTTGCGTCTTCTGTTCAGACCGTCATGTAAACGTAGCCTAAGAAGTTGTGCCAAACGACCTGAAAAAAAAATTAACGATTCATGTCTCTCAGCACAAAACCAATAGATTACATTTTTAAATAACGTGAGACCGGACCGTGAGACTGGAAAAGGGCTCCACCCACCTCTAGCTGGTCAGTGTGGTTGGGTCGCTGTTATGTTGGGGCAGGCGGTACATTCATGGGGATCCACCCACTGTACCCATAGCATCCAGTAGAGGGCAAATGCTGTACAAATGAGAATGGAAGTTATATATTTGTAAGTTCTATAAGCACAGGGGGAGTCTTCTGCCAAGGCTGACCTGATGTTCCTACGCTGCTCTCTCAAGAGGATGTAGGATGGCAGACAATTGTGTTGGCTCTGCATGGATTCAGGTCGGCCAGTCCTGATTGGCTAGCTCGCTTAGGCACATTTTCCGTGGGTGAATGCATGTATTACCCATAGAGTCCATGAAAGGTGTGTGCTTATAGAAACACTGTCGTTACTTTTCTTCTTCTATGTGCATGTAGTACTGTAAAACGTGAGAAATAAGAATATATTAGAAATAGCATTTTGTGATGCCGCAAAAAGGAACAGAATGTGCCGTCTATTTTAGGAGAAGTGGAAAATGACATTTTGTTTCATTCTCTTTTTTTTATGATGAGCTGACAAATACTCTTCACAGTAAATTAACTTTCATTTCTTCTCAATTAAACGATCATGGAAAAAGCTGAAAAATGCTTCACTATGAAGTGGCACATTTGTTCTGCAAAACAAAAGGAAATCCAAGGGAAAAAAGCTAAATGGACTCTATGATACCTTCATTAGATCCACATTATTGCTTTCAATTACGCTATCGATCAGAAATGTGTCATTTAGTAAATGCTAAATTACAGCTAACTGGTGCTAGTTGTGTCGAGCTACACAGTCAATGAACAACACCATCATGCTGTTCCCATGTGCTTTAGGAGGACAAACAAGAAACATCTTAAGGCTCCTCACCTCGTGGCTGTGTCACCAGCAAACCCAGCCTCCTTCACACACACACACACACACACAGCCTGTGGCTGGTGCATCGGCTGACACAAGAGGCCCATATCCAGCCTGCTTTTTGACACAATGCATCCATTGCTTCAGTGGAGGCATTCAAAAGGGGGGGGGGGGGCACGAGCCAAAGAATGACTTAGCGGCACGACACAGGGCGATATGCACTCACTGCTCCATTCTCGCTGAGTGTGTATCATCTACAAAATCACCCCGAGTGCTACTAAAAGAAAGCGTTGGGTCGTGAAGATGTATTTCATCAAAATTGCATGGTTTCAGCCCCCATTTTGCCACTTTAGAGACTTTTGTTTGGTGTTTGGAGGACACGTTGTGTGTAACCTGCTCAGTCTTGCACAGATGAGAGCACATGTATAGCCACACTAAAATCTCAGTTTGTGTGCGTGTGTGTTTGTGTGTGTGTGTGTGTGTGTGTGTGTGTGTGTGTGTGTGTGTGTGTGTTTGTCAGGGAGGTTACGCAAGCTTAGACCAAAACTGTCTTTTTAAGAAATGTCTGGGACGACACTGAAACATGGCTTTGGCAATGATGGAGGAATATTAAGATTCCCATCAGCCTCAGCTGTACTTTGTGGTTGGTGCTAATTAACTCTACGCTAACCCGCTAAACTATGTGTTGGCTCAAAGCACTGTCTAAGTATAGCATTGCTCATAGATGTAGGCCTGTCAGGGAAAATCCCCACACTCACATGTTGAAATGTTACCATGGTGACCGAATTATTTTGCACAATCGAATAGGAGGACCTGCTAGTAGACATTTTTCACGATCATAAAATGAATTGAATCTTTTTGATCTGCTATAACTCAGTCCATCGAAGAAACCGACACACAGTAGGGTTTGTTTGAACTGCACTAAAAACTATGAATGCCACACTACAGCTTTTTTCCCCCCTCTTGCTGTCGCTCTACTTCTCACACACATGGTTACACAATGCTCACACGAGAAAGAATCCATTTAACGGTCTTGTGTCTCACACAGATTGTTTTGTCTGTACGTGTCATCCAGTTCAGAGGGCGCATTCTTACAGGAAGACACAGCGAGGCTTCACACAGCAGCCCTGTGCCGCCTCCTCCTCCTTCTCCCTTCACACATCCTCCTTTACTCCTCTGCCTTCATCCCTCCTCCTTCTCTTCCTCTCCTCCTTTCATCACCCCTAGACAGCTTCATTTGAACTTGTTTGTGATAATTTTCTTTGTAATGCCCCATGCAAATGCTGTCTAAAGTACTACTCAACTGGAAAAGTAAGAAAAGTAATCAACACCTCACAGTGGTTGGATCTCTGAACACACACACACACACACACACACACACACACACACACACACACACACACACACACACATATATACAGTATATATATATAACAACAATTCTCAGACGTATTCTATTCTGCTGCCAGTGATCTAATGCAAGAACACAAGTATAAATGTAATGTCAGTACTAACTGATGTTGCCCCCCCCCCCCCCCCAGTGTGTGTATGAACAGAAATAATTAATGATATAAAACGAAACTCCTAAAATCCTATGTTTATTTTGTATTTGTTCCGTTTCCTTCTTCCCTGTGTTGTTGTTGTAATTATTATAATAATTGTTATTATTATTATTATTATTATTATTATTAATTCATTTCTTCTTCTTCCTCTTCTTAATAATACTGTATGTTTATTCTCTTTAGTTTCTTCCCATTCTGTCCAGTTACTACAGTTGCCTTTGCATTTGTTATGTCCATATCTTCATTATCTGTAAGCACTAAAAGGTGACAAAAGGAGGGAAACGTCTTCATCCAAATTATGCATTTGAACAAAATCCGTAAGTGATCTTTGAATACTTAAATACTGTGACCAAAGGACATTTTCCTGTTGTGTGCAGTGATTTAGTCCACTTTTGTTTCAGGTTGTGCAGGTCAGTAATGATTTTTGGCACACGTCTATTTAAAGCTTTAAAAGCCATAATGAAATGTTTAAATCAATACAAAACTCTAACAAGGAGCCAGGGCCAGGTGGCTGTTGCAGGGGGGTTTATGTCCATGTGTCCTGATCTCGGTAATAATTTGTGCAGCGGTGCTCTGCAGTGCTCTGGAGCTGGTAGCGGTAACCCTGATTAATTCCAGAGGAAAGTATATTACAGTAGTTATCATTCTCCTTTCAACAGTCGATCCACCTCTTTTCATCAGCAGATTTTATTAGCAAATATAAAAGTGGAAACCTCATGCAGACATTTGCAAAAAAAAAAACTGAAACTATTGCCGAACAGAAATGTGCCTAAAACTACATTTTAATGGAAACATGACAAAAACAAACACACGTACAGTCCAAACCTATGATTTGGATCATGCATTGCAGAGCAATTGCAATCACTGCGTCAGTAACAGCAGTTTGGCGTTTATTTGCAGGGTGCTACAAGTGATGATTTTTAGATGTAATTTAGCCAAACAGCTTGTCATACTCTGAAATAAACCAGCACAGGAAATTTAAATTACTTCCATTTTCTATCTTGGAACATATCTGACACATGACACAAGCATTTCATTCACGCCTCATAGCTCCCGTCCACATTACATCCTTTTGTCAGAGAAGCAGTCAGACTGTGCAGCTATTGTAGCACAACCCCCCCCCCCCCCCCCCTTCTTTTCCCCCACAAGGGCCTGCACAATTTTAGGCAGTGCTTGCAGAAAAATGCCCCCACCGTCCTAAATGAAATCATTCTTCCTCCTTCGTCTGTGATCCGGTTAACAACTCGTCTCTGCCAAGAAAAGACAGAAAGAGATAAGAAAGACAGAGAGGAAGAGGAAGAGGAATAAAAGCCTGAGATGCCCCTCACCCCTCTTCAGGCTGCCAAAGACCACCCCCCTGTAAAGATCTCAAACCATGTTGTGAGTCAGTAACAATCAGAACATTCACAAATGTGTCATTTCTATTCCACTAAGATCCACGATTTGCCAAGCGCTCCCTCTGAGAGCTGCTGGTGGCCAAGCCAAAAAATCCCCCCCGCCACCTCCTCCCCAAGCACTGAGAACACCCCCGGAGTGCTGAGAAATTGCCCCTGCCGTGTCCCCTTCAAATGTGTGTGAATTCCAAATAATGTTCCAGCCAAATAGCCGTTGGCACAGGGCCTGGGTGAAGGGCTTGAGAGGGGCTCGCTCCCACGGAGAGCAGGGAAGAAAGGACATAGTGAGCAGGGCGACATGGGAGTTAGGATGCAAAGTCAGACACCTTATAATGTAAAACCAAAAGCTTTAATTTTTTAGTGCTAATGGTTTCATTTGATGAAATAAAACAAATCGTTGTAGTTCAATAGCAATTTAACATGCCCCCGTCACTAACCCCTGCATTTTTTTGGCGACTTACAGAGCTAACAAACTGGATCATGGGTTTACTTCATTTTCGGTTTATACACAACAAATATGACATGGTTTGGTTCAGGCAGTGGAAGTAATTGGTCTGGATTGGGAACAGATCATTTTTGGGGTTAAAATCAGTTAATTGTTATGTAACTTGTCCTGTACTTGTTCCATCCATGCATCCATGCTCTCCTCTCACCCACCCTACATTAACTTTTGCACTCTTTATTCTGCATCAGTTGCCCTGAGCGTCCAATAATGAAGTGGATGTGTTTACATAGTTAGATAAAAGCCTGGTGCATCTCATACAAATGTTAAAGGGCGCCTCGGTACGCGGGTATCAGACCGTGATCATGCTGAGTTGGGAGTGAGAATGGGTTGTCAAAACCTGATGTTGAACACATTTGTTAATTGATCATTATAAAAGTATTGATTTTTAAATAACAGAGAAGAAACAGAGAAAATATTGCAGATGAGTGAATTTCTTAAATGAACAGCAGCTGCTGTACGCCGTGTATTGAATCCATTAGCCACTTTGCTGCTGAGCACTCAGTGTCTGACAGAGCTAACTGCCCAATATGAAATCCTATACTTATATGTGCAGGAGGGAGAAATAAAGACTTACAGCAATAGACCCTCAATTTACGTCCAATGCCAACATTTAGTGCCAACGCAGGAAGTAGTGTGCTCTATAGATTCTTTCTTTTTTAACTCTTATGGAGCAACTGCAGCTGTATAATTTCCTGAGGGATTAATAGCCTGATTTGGATGTACCATCGATGAAAGTAAGGGTATGGAGCTTGGTGGATTTAGCAAGAAACCATGATCTTTCTCTAAACCAATTGTCTTACCATGGCTTAAACCAGAGGTTATTTGCCATGCACAGATATTGCAGAAGGTCGGCCTCTGTTGCAATTTTGAGATGGAGATACTTTGAATTTCCCATGAGAGTAGTGTCAATAAACCAGTGTACAGCAAAATGGCTGTAAAACTAATCTTACAGAAATAAGATGTAAATAAAATAAAATGAACAATAATACAATCAGAGAAGCAAGAGCTATACTGCTTTTTTTCTAACATGTTTACCATGTTAACACAGTGCTATATGGTAAATTCATGGTCACTCCATAAAGCAACTCATTTAACAGCATTGTAGCCACTGAGATACATGACTATCTTGCTTTTCCTTGAATATCCAGATAATTTTCAAATGTTCTTTTATGTAGCCTATTATATGTTTTTCATATGTCTCTTTTCAGTGGCCTGCAAGAGCAAAGCCAGAGAAAAATAAATGGTATTCCAACTAAACATCATCTAGTGACCTATAACACATATATTGTGTTGAAGAAATAATAACCAATTCCTTTGCATTCTGGGTAAAGGGTTTCTTCGACTAAAGTTCAGCAAAGTTTAGAGAGAGAACAGCACTGGAAGAAATCTGCAGGGCAAAGGTCATGTTAAATAACTGTTGTGAGTGAAATGGATGATGGAGGTTATTGGCACTTTCTGTTCTGAGGTAGTAACAAAAAAAAAACTAAACTAAACCGAACTGTCTCCTAAACAGCAGTGAATGACCTCTGTGCCCCAGGCGAGAATGGACTGAGCCACATCAT
Organism: Eutrigla gurnardus; assembly: GCF_963514095.1. Taxonomy (NCBI): domain Eukaryota; kingdom Metazoa; phylum Chordata; class Actinopteri; order Perciformes; family Triglidae; genus Eutrigla; species Eutrigla gurnardus. The sequence continues at coordinate 13,195,016 of NC_139918.1, forward strand.
ATTCTACACCTGTGTGCTTTGTTTGCTTTCCACTGGTTTAAAGCATCACAGAACAGCAGGGTTGGTCAAACCATTCTCACTGCCAAGTCGTCAAACACCAATGTTTAGTCATTGCCTCCCTGCGTCTGATACAGATGCACCAACACACCCTATAGCGTCTGTATGAAAACACCAGGCTTTCAACAGAGCCCTAAAGTAAACCCATCTGCTCATTATTAGATGGACAGAGCAACTGATGTGAGAGAGTGAGAAAGTCCAGGTGGGATCGGGCAAACAAACACAGGACTTTCACCCAGGAGTCCGCTGATTGTGTCCCCCGTGAAACAAAGTCAATGTGGACTTTTAACTTAATATTCGTAACTTCTGGAATTTACTGACGGCAATTATAGAACAAGCGTACTTATCTGAATCCAAGCAAAGATCTCTTCCTAAACCTAACAAGGTAGTTTTGTTGTCTAAGCAAAGCCAATGAATATTTTGAAAAGATACTGTAGGCTATACATGTACAATATATCCAGAAAGTGCACCTTTCTCCTGAAGTTTAGAACTGTAGTTTACTTTGAAAAGTCACTCTGCGTTTAATGAGAGGAAAGTGACTGCCGTCCCTGACACGTCTGCCGCTGAAGGGGAACCTAGAGTGTCATACTTTGAAGTGCAGGGCCACGGACCAAGCGTCAGTTTCTGACGAGTTGGGAGATTGTGTCAGGGTGGTAAAGATGAGTGTGCTATGTGCAGTTTACTGATGTAATGTGACAGGATTTCAGTGACCTCTCTGTCTGGTAGCTAGAGCTGTCATTGTGCAAACATGAGTGCAGCTTGCAGTGATATTAGTGACAGTTACTGGACACAGATGGAAAAAAAAAAGCAGGGGGAAAGGTAACAGGATTATATAAAGCGGAACCTAACCTTTAGGGCTGGAATGATTGATCCGTCTATCCACATACAACGTTAAAATGAATGATGTTTCTGCTTTTGTCTGTTTATTTTGGTGGAGTGAATATATTTGGGTGTTGGAATGAAAAAATCAGCAATTTGAGGAATTGAATTAAGCTGAAAAAAAATTAAGCAATCTAAATACACATGGAGCTTGATTATTTTCAATTAAAAGAAACCATCTATAAAAACACGTCAAGCCTGCTTTATTGCCCTCTGGGCTGGGTTTTTTCCCATTATTATCCTTGATGACGGACTCAACAAAAAGCTTTTCTAAACTTCATTCATAGCTCATAGTCCCTGTAGAATATAACACAATTGTGGGTTTAGTATTTGAACAAACTTATGCATTATTTTGGCTCTGCTTTGGTCTCATATTTCTCTACTTAGATTCAACTCACAACATTGTGTTGTTTTGAATAGTCTTCTTCCTTCAGGCATCCAACTAAAATGAACCCCAAGGTCGAAGAAACGAGACACAACTGCTCTGAGAATTCGACAAACATGGTGTAATAAACCACCCATTGTATCCTTTATTCTTGAGGGGGATGTCTGCACCGCCACAAATGTTCTAATATACCCAAAAACTCATGTGAAAAACTCATGCAGAGACAGTTAAAAACCCTGCGAGCCGCAGTTGAACTGGCGACAAGAAAAATATTCATTTGATAAATTATCTCAGTGCATAACACCACGACTCGCCATTGGCACGGCCGACCTATTAATGCAATTGAACAGTCAAGCTGGGAAAAGCACTGTGATTGTGTGTGTGTGTGTGTGTGTGTGTGTGTGTGTGTGTGTGTGTGTGTGTGTGTGTGTGTTTGTTTGCGTTATTGAGGTCAAAAGTAAAACAGTAAGTGGATTAATCACTGTCACCTTGGCGGGGCGATTTGGATGCTAAGTACAGTCCTCAGCCATAGATCTTTTGTTAGAGCAGCTTGGAAGGACCAAACACACTAAACTTATGACAAATAGGAGTCATACATTAACTGTAATTTTATGCAGTGTCAAGTTAAGAGAAACAACCACGTTTTTCTTTTTTTTTTCTTTTTTTAAGCTTGGTGAGCAAATTGCTCATAGATCTTTGCAGCTGTTAAAGAGAGACGTTGATTTTCTTGCAGCTCAGCACAATTTTGTGGCTTTTGTTTTTCTTTTCAAGGAGGGAAAATTTTTTTTCAGCTGACACACATTTTTTCAGACTTAACAATTTGTATATCCATCAGGGCAATGGTATTTGAAACAGGTCAACATGGAAGTTTAGAGGAAGGATTGTATTGGTTTTGTTGGCTTATATCGTGAAATAATTCCGAAATCTGAATACCTGTTCATATTTAATTTCTGCAGGCCAAAACATTACAAATCATGTTGGATTGTCAAACTTAATATTTAAGTGTATCGCAGTTCAGAGTCTCAGTTGCTATGTGTCTTTTAGTATTGACTCACACTGTATGTCTCAAAGGGGTAGTTGAACAATTTGGGGAACATGCTTATTTGTTCTTTTTCCAACAGTGAGATGATGGAAATCAATCTCATGCCTGTGTGTTTAGACAGGTTATTATTTGCAAGCTTGACTTTATCCTCAGTGAAAAAAAATAGTGTCTTTAGTTTCATATGTACTACAGTAGACCTGTAACAATTTGTGATGTTCAGGATAAATTGAATTTCTTGATGAATAATAATCGATCCATCCACCCAATGCTGAGCAGATGTATTGATTTTGTCTTTGTACAGGAATGATGATACCTCACTGTGACAAGAAACCACCAAGCGATACAGTACATTGCTGTTGTACCCCAATATACAGTATATCCCTTTAACATCTTTCTGCACAATGAGAAGACAATGACTCAATTGATTTTTTCTGGGGTGGTTTGTAAGAAAAGATGCTTAAAGAGCCTGAAATAATAATATAAGAGGTAAGTAAGTCAGCTGACTAAATATACAGTATATTCATTTTATTTTAGCTTTTGCATTGAACAAAGAACGCTATCGTTTCCTCCTGCATCCTCTTTTTATGCTAAGCTAGGCTAATGTCCTGAGTCTTTTCCAACATAGTTGAATGAAACTGATTTTATTTGGTAATTTTTGGAATTAAAGCAAAATCAAAGTATATGTTGCAAAAGGAAGCATTATTTAAATTATCTTAAAATATAAAATATTGCTTGGAATTCCAGATTTTTGTTGTCGATCTGTGTCTTTTATGCCATTGGCTTCTTGAAATCTACTGAAACCATTTTCTTTAAACTGAGTAAAGCCTTAGATTTCCATAACATCAACACGTTAGGTATCAGAGACATGAACAGAATGGTAGCTTGACACTAGCATGTGGAGGAGCATGCTGGTTGAACTTCTTTTCTGTGTTTTATCGGCTATGAACTTTTATATTGGCATTTACAAACAAAAATGTACACTTGAAGTGTGTGCAGAATGCAGCCTGGTAGCCTACCATACAAAGGAATTAAAGCCAATAACACAGACATCATGATGAAGAAACACTATTCTCTTTTATACTCTAAATGCCGGTTTCTCCTTTCTGTAAATATTCTTAAATCTTCTCAAATTTCTCAATTTGCTCTGGCCATCTACGTAGTTAGACAATGTTAGATGAGGACAGACAGACTTGCCTCACTGAACTCTGGCGAAAGCTTTCTCTGATGGTGTGATGTTATAAGGTTGGTGCCCCTCACCAACCTTATAACCCTCACAGATGCGTCAAGCATAAATCATCCTTAATCCTCCTGGAATTCTCTTCTGTTCTGCATGACAGCAGCAAACAGGTTCTGTCAAAAAGAGCTGCAAGCATCATAGCAACCGTCTTTGGACACATACAGTCATATCAGTGATACATTCAGAACTGTACTGTATTGTTGTTTTTATGTTATGACATTTTAGTGTTTTACAGATATTTGGGGGTATCAGGACACAGCTTGAAACCAAGGCAATCCTCGACAAACTGGGACATTTGGTCACCGTAGTGTCCCTCATTTTCACCATTATCCTTTATTATGTAACCATACCAAAATCTGGAACCAACTGGATTAACTTGCCTGAAGTGAACCATTTTGTTTATGGTAAAACTAGTATTTCAAAGTAATACTATTGTGTTTCATGATCTGCTGTCTGTCTGTCTGTCTGTCTGTCTGTCTGTCTGTCTGAAAGTGGGTCAAGTGGAGCCTGCTGGGGAGGCGTCCAGCAGGTCTCCAGATGCAAGGAAAGGGAGGGGGTTGTTGCCTTAGGCTTTCTCCTTACAGGCCTGAGTAGCCATGTAGCCTGTAACCCCAATGAAAACCATGTGTGGCCCTATGGAGAAGGTTCACTCCTGAAACCAGATGTGCACCGGCTAAGGTGTCACCCACTTTGTGATCTATTTCCCTGTCTGACCGACTCACAGCCAAGTATCAGCTCAGTTCCCTCTCACTTGGTCTATCTCAGTGTCGGTCTGTCTCTGTCTGCACTTCTGATGTGACAAATACACTGATTAATGAAGGTCATGTGATGCTTTTAACAGCTAAATATCTATTTTCATATCAACATTATTTTGAATATTGATATGACCCAACATGAACAATCCCTGGGGCAAGCAACATAATGCAAATTTGTTTGTGTTTTAAAAAAAAGATCTGGCTAGTTTGACATAAACAGAAACAAAATGTGGGCACTGCTACTTTTTGAGATAATGACAAGGAAAACTAAAAACAGGACCTTGGCTGACAGGCACATATGTTGTGGAATATATAAAACAATAAGGACACCGGAGGTTACCGCTTTAAATTTGTTTCAGTCTCAGTTGCATGAAGCAAAAAGTAAAGGTCAGGAGGAGAGATTTCAACAGTGTACTTAAGGGAATGAGGTTAACTATAATAGGAGGTTAGTTCTGATAAAAGTCAAACACACAAACGATACTACAGATCTGTAACGACCTGTAGCTGACTGGTAACTGATCTTCAAAAGGAATATCCAGCAGCAAAGCATGAATAATTGTTACTGTGTGGGTCTGGGTCATTAGTCCTGTAATTTGACTATGTGATGGATATGGAGTGTGTTTATTACCGAGTGCCGCTACAAGCCTGGAAATGTTATGTAACTTTTGGGCCAAGCAACCCTCTCTTTTCCTCTATCTTTGGGTTTATTCAATATCCATTCCGACTGTCTCAATTCATTACCTCCCAAGTCCCATAAACCTTTAAATCACACTCATAAACCCTACAGTCAATCAGCGTAGGAAGTTACTTTTGAGGGCTCAGACTGCTGTTTATCGTCATGAACTGATCAGTGATGTCACAGCAGGTGGTTTCCATTATCTGTCAAAGCACAGCATCTGCAGTGACTTCATTGGTTTGGGTGTTTGTAGAGTTGCAACATGATTTAAAGTTTAAAACAAAAGAAAAAAAGATTTGATACAATTTTTCATCAGCTCCAATTTTAAATGGTTGTTTTTAAAAATGTCTCCATCTTTGAATTTACTGCCTGTCAATCCAGGTTCAAGGTTTAAGGCTATCTTTATTGTCACACTAGGGGAGACTTGTTTTGCAGCCAGGGTTCACATAAAGACAGAATACGAAGAGACATCATCAATGACGCATCAACACAATAAATCACAGAGCTAGAGCAGGGAAATGGAAAGTACACATGAATACAGCCAGATGTCTATTTTCTAATATTACATCAGTAGAACTTCACATCACCAGTCTATGTATGTATGGAGTTGGCGTAGGTCTCAGTAACTGCGTAGCTACATGGATGATGCTGCTCTTCACCACTGAAGTTGCGTTGCAGAGCTCCTCCACCACACCAGACAAACTCAGCAACAGAGGAGGCTGGTAAACATCACGTTGTTGGGGAAAGCAGCAGAAAGTGAAAGTTCAAGCAGACAATTCACTGTTTGTCCATAGCCCTCTTCTGGTAGCAGCATGGATTCTTTTCAGCACTTCCAGACTTTGAAATCTGAGCAGCCAGAGAGTCTAGACCAAGTTCTATCTGTAGAAATCTAATTGGATTCACATTTCAAACTATTGCAAATTGCGAAAGTCTGAAAATGTGTCTTTTTTGCTGTTCAGACGTTCTAAAATCATTTTGATTTGCCAAAAATCAAATTTGGCATGGCAGTCTGAGCAAGGGCGTATTTATTGAGTTGTATTATATCCTTTAATGAGATGAATAGATTAAAAGTAAAAAGTACTTTGGTAAAATAGGGGTTTTAGTTTCTGAATCCTTATATTGTAAGGTTATTTCCAACAAGGCTAAACCTAACTACAAGGGATTGATGAGGGATTAAAAAGGATTAGAAGTGAGAAAGAAAATCTGATACTGGATTCAGATTTGGAACTCCAGCCCTTGTTATATCCCATTCATAGCCACGGGGAGTAGCAAAACAAAACATTGAGATTCATGCTGAGTTATGCATTGCATCAGGGTATAGTGGGCTCTTTGCAACGCATTGTTCTCCAACTAAGTTATTTCAACATAACAATAGATAACATAATCAGATTTTCTGCTTTGAGAAGCCACAACCAGACAATTACAGAACTCTCATGCCTATTTCCCCTCTCCCATAGGTTCCAACTTCTGCTTTCCCTGTGTTTTCCCCTCCGCCCAATTGCACAGGCAGATTGCTCTCCTCTCTAAGCTCTTCCCCAAAGACCCCAGGCATAAATTGAGTGGAAATTTTCTCTTAGAGAGCAGGGTGATGTGGTTCAGGTGAGCGTGTATGTGTGTGCCTTTGTGTGTAAATGCACTGTTACATAATACTCCTCTAGCAGGTTTGAACAGTGCAGAGATGAACTCCTCTCAAATGTGACACCTTTTGGCTGAGTCCCAATCAATCTCTCTCTCTCTCTCTCTCTCTCTCTCTCTCTCTCTCTCTCTCTCTCTCTCTCTCTCTCTCTCTCTCTCTCTCTCTCACACACACACACACACACACACCTTTGCACCTCCCTCTTTGGCCCACAAATCCCAAACACCACTTCCATCATGCCAGCGTTTAGGCACTCCATACCTCCATCAACTCCTCTTGGGAAAGATAATTAAATAAAATAAATAAATCATTTAAGATTTCCAGTGACACAGAAAAACACAGAAAAACATGAGGAGCAAACTAATCTTACATTTTTATTCACGTAAAATTTTCAAAATATTTGTTATAATGCAAACTATCAAGACGCTAAGCAAGACGCTTACATTTTTGAAGGCAAAGAAAAAAGATCTGAGAAAGATATAAAAAGTAAACACAGAAAACTAAATAAACTAATAATGACATACACTTACAAATACACTTGCAGGAACGCATGAGCTCCAAGGTCTGGTTCTTTAAACTTTTTTCCATCATTATTTTCAAAAGTTTCAGCTTGCCTCTTTTTTAAATGTTTTTTTATTTGTTTCCTCATTACTGTGATTTGCCCCAAATAAATGCTATACTAGCTGGCCAAAATTTCATTATGCATTGTGTACTTCTGGTCCGGAGCTGTTTTTCAAGATTTGGGCCAGACCACTTTGGTACCATTTGGGGTAAATCTGCAGCATACAATCATGTTTTATACATGTGTATATTGTGCCAACATTGTGGCAACAGTTTTGAGTAAGCCTTCTTCTTTTTCAACATAATAAGCCTATAGAAATGCCTTTCCCAGTTTGACGTGACCTCAATCCCATCCAAAACCTTTGGCATGAAATGAAACATTGACAGTGATCCAGGTTTAATCAGCTATCATCACTGTCAGACATAATCATTTCCTTGTGCATCACAGTGTCCTGGAGATAATGTTCCGACTCAGTCGACATTTTTTTCATTTCTGCAACCCCAACCTATGTTGACTGTTGAAGATTCTGAACCAAAAATATGTCTTATAAATAACTTTCAAATGAACCTTGCAGAAACTTACAATGACATGCAGTGAAACATTTGGTTAAGTTTAGGCAACAAAACTCCTTGGTTAAGTTTCAGAAAAAGATCATGGTTGATGTTAAAATATGAATGTGCAATGTGACATTACAACCATAACGATGTAACCAATACCTATACCAATGCAATAGCAGAATTAATGACTATCGCCCTGACCAGACTCTCTTACATAACATTACGTAACAAGCAAAAAGTCAATGTTCATTTTGGTTTCACATGGGACATGAACAGCTGCCTCCTTGACTGGAAGTTTGACAAATCCACTACCTCTCCCAGACACAATAACAGGACTTGTTACACTCGGTATTATATGAGGTAACTTTTAATCACGGCCGCTTGTTGTACTAAGTCACCCACTAAATACAAATACGCCCACATTCAACATATCCGGTGGTAACTGGTATGGTTTGGAGAAATATCCAAAGCCAACATTGTTTTCCTAGTGACTGGGCTGGGCCTTCAAATATGGGCCAATAAAAACAATTGACATCAAACGTAACAAAATGTTGTCAGTAAACAAAATGAAGCATTTTTCAGAATCAGACAGTTTCATAATTTTGTCTGGCGAAAGGGTTGCTTTGTGGTTGAATGGGAACATATACCTGCTGAAAGGGTCAGAAAATATCATGGAATGCCTTCCTTCAAGAGTGAAAGATAGCGGCAAATTAAAACAAATGGTTTTGGAATGAGGTGTTCCCACAATCACATATGGATGTAATGTTTGGTTCCAACAACATAGAAAACTATCCCCAAGAGATAACAGTCTTTGCTGCACAGCAATGTCAATGTTTAATTGATGGTTTGGTTGCCAACTGCTGACTTCAACACAGCAAACAAATATATTAATCTTATGTTGGAATGTTTCCAATACTTACCTAAAAATGGGGTGAAAGCTTGGTAATTAGCATTCTGAATTCAATAAATCAGCAGTCTTTGTATAACTGCTGCCAAGTGTTCTGTCGTGGAATGTAAACCATGCAAAAGACAGTTGTATTTTTTTCTAGGATGTGACTGGAGGCAGGGGGTTGCTTCATAGCACATTTCTCAACAGTGGTAGCATATTCTTTTATCCCTGGAATTTGCTTCTGTTGCATAATATCTCAAACGAAAACACAATTTGCCTTGCAGAGCGAATATGGAAAACACATGGCGCGGTTGAAAGCCACTGTAGCTGCTCCTGTTTGTTTTGGTCACATCCTCAGTGAGGGATGCACAGATGGGACTCGATGTTCGGAATAACTGGCGTCTGCAGCTGCTGGGAATTGACATGCAGCAGAGTGAAAAGTAGAAAGGGGCATTGTCAGAAATGGTCTCAGCTGAGGAGCTGGTGGGGAAGAATGCCACAGCCAAGCTGTCTGCTAACAAGACATAGAGATTTATCCAAAAATATTCATGGCTGTTAATGGACAGATTGGCCGTTGAAAGAGTTTGAACTTAGAAGGAAGTCGTTGTGCCTTCTGAGTTCATGAGAGAGCGTCAACAGGCCTTGGACATTTTTGTTTGCCAGGGAAGTAAAACAAGTCTCCAGTGGTTTTGAAAAGAAGTGTAGAGCAATCAAGGCTAACTATCCACCTCTTTTTTTTTCATGCTGACAGAAATGTGTCCATAACACCTTCTTGAAAATGGTTGAGTATGGACTGTTTGGTCAATTTGAATCTTCTTTGCTTATTCTTTAGAAATGTGTTTGCAGTTCCACTATTCAATGGAAGAACATTTATTTACTGTATTTAATGTATATTTGACATTGAGAGCTTTCAATTTTAAACACACAAAAAAAACATTTCCATTGGTTTCAATTTAAAAATGGTGTGGTTTTGAATCAAACTGAAATATTCTCCTTGAACCGACACCTTACCGTGGTGGAGGGGTTTGAGCACCTGAATGATCCTAGGAGCTATGTTGTCCGGGGCTTAATGCCCCTGGTAGGGTCTCCCAAGGCAAACAGGTCCTAGGTGACAGGTCAGACTAAGAGCGGTTCCAAAGCCCTTAATGAAAAAAGAAAAATCAAGGAAGTTCACGTCGCCCGGATTGGCGTTACCGGGGCCCCACCCTGGAGCCAGGCCCGGGGTTGGGGCTCGCAGGCGAGCGCCTGGTGGCCGGGTCTGTGCCCACGGGACCCGGCCGGGCACAGCCCGAAAGAGCGACGTGGGCCCGCCCTCCTGTAGGCCCACCACCCGCAGGAGGGTTCAGAAGGGGCCGGTGCGGTGGGATTTGGGTGGCTGTCCTGGGCGGGTGCCCCGGCGACCCAATCCCCGGACGGTGACTCTAGCCATGGGGACATGGAATGTCACCTCACTGGGGGGGAAAGAGCCTGAGCTAGTGCGGGAGGTAGAGCGCTACCGGCTACAGGTAGTCGGGCTCACCTCCACGCACAGTCTGGGCTCTGGAACCCAACTCCTTGAGAGAGGCTGGACTCTCTTCTACTCTGGAGTTGCCCGCGGTGAAAGGCGCCGAGCTGGTGTGGGCTTGCTTATAGCCCCCCAGCTCGGCCGCCATGTGTTGGAGTTTTCCCCGGTGAACGAGAGGGTCGTCTCCCTGCGCCTTCGGGTCGGGGATAGGTCTCTCACTGTTGTTTCGGCCTACGGGCCAAACGGCAGTGCAGAGTACCCGGCCTTCTTGGAGTCCTTGGGAGGGGTACTTGAGAGTGCTCCAACCGGGGACTCCATTGTTTTACTGGGGGACTTCAACGCTCACGTGGGCAACGACGGTGTTACCTGGAGGGGCGTGATTGGGAGGAACGGCCTCCCCGATCAGAACCCGAGTGGGGTTCTGTTATTGGACTTCTGTGCTGGACACGGTTTGTCCATAATGAACACCATGTTCAAACATAAGGGTGTCCATCAGTGCACATGGCACCAGGACACCCTAGGCCGGAGGTCAATGATCGACTTCGTGGTTGTGTCATCTGACCTCCGGCCGTATGTTTTGGACACTCGGGTGAAGAGAGGGGCTGAGCTGTCAACTGATCACCACCTGGTGGTGAGTTGGATCCGCTGGCAGGGGAGGAAGCTGGACAGACTTGGCAGACCTAAACGCGTTGTGAGGGTCTGCTGGGAACGTCTGGTGGAAACCTCTGTCAGGGAGGTCTTCAACTCCCACCTCCGGGAGAGCTTTGACCAGATCACGAGGGAGGCTGGGGACATTGAGTCCGAATGGACCTTGTTCTCTGCTTCCATTGTTGACGCGGCTGTTCGAAGCTGTGGCCGTAAGGTCTCCGGTGCCTGTCGTGGCGGCAATCCCCGAACCCGGTGGTGGACACCGGAAGTAAGGGATGCTGTCAAGCTGAAGAAGGAGTTAAATGTGCTTTACAAATAAATTGATTTGATTTGATTTGATATGAATTTGGAGACAAATAATTCTGCCTTTATTGAAATGTCCTGTATACTTTTTTTCTCCAAAACTCCACTTTGTCTACATTCTAAAACAAATTGTATCATAAAACGCAGTTTAAACTGTCTTTCTCTGTGCATCCAAACTCAAAATAAAGATAAAATATTTGAAAGATTGACTGTTCTGACTGTCTGACCTGATGACCTCCAACACGGACACACAGCACTCACTCTTTGAATTGCCAGCTTCAAACTCGATCCTCGTCTGTTGAGGTGTGAATTATGTGGCACAGCACCACCCACCGCCCTTCCCCTCCCTCCCTTATCCATGCAGCGGCGGCACGGGGCTGCCTCCGACCAGATGTTGGCCAGCCCTAACACTGGAAGTCAAAGGTCATGGGCTGATAGTGGGGGTCGGGGAGGGTTTTGATGTTGGGGAAGAACATAACGGACGTTGGACCAGACCATGTAGCACTTCTTCAGCTGGAGATAAACAGACCGCGCCCTCCTCCGACCTTGTGTGGTTTGAATTAGGGCCGCCATGATGGGAGGTCCGCTAATTGAATTCTGACACCGCTAATAAATAACAGGTGATCAATATTTTAGGAGGTTATTCGTTCACTGGTAACATTCCATTGATTGTGTTTACCATTTCTGGTTCTTTATTTTTTATGGCATTATCTTTGATATCTTTCCAGATATTAGCTATTAACCTGGTTAAGATAATATTACCACAATTTATTATCACTTAAAAATGATGCATCCATGAAGATGGTTATGGTTAACTACCATATCATTCGGAACCCTAACATTCCTCAAACTCATTTTAAGATATTAGATCAGGGGCATGCATTCATCCAGACTGAAAAATAAATAAATAAATAAATAGCCATCATTGTTTCGACCTGCTCAAGGTCACTGCGGTGGACAAGAAGGGCAAAAGCTGCCAGAAGACAAGAAGCAGATCGTTTAACAGTGAGCTATTGAAATGTTATTGTCTCAACTGTCCACCGGTTGTTTGACTCAATCCTATTGCTCTCAGCTGAAAGTCCATTGGCCTCTACAGAGGACTATATATGTACACTGTTTTGTAAACAGGTTACAAATTGTATAATTGTCATTAAATATTGCCACTTGGGCAAAAGTCCTCATTTAACGTAACGTTGGTTTTTGGCAACAAAACCACTAAGGCAGGTTTAGGAAAAACATCGATGTTGGGCCAAAAACAAGTATGTACACTAAGTAAAATATGTCACAAACATCACTGTAACTTCAACAACCCTTTGGAACACAAACACCAGTCTCCTGCTTGAAAGTCCTGTGTTTGTTTGACCCAGTGGCGCCGCCAGCCGGAATCCTGTACGCACTTGTGCATACTTTTTTTGAAGGTGAAAAAAAAATTGATGATTGGAAGGCCGGATTGGAAGATTCAGCGGGCTAGATATTTAAATTATGCAAATCAGCGGGTGACACCAAACAACGTCTCCCCAAGCAAGTCAGAGCTTTTCTTTCTCCCACACAGTGACCTGGAGAGACGCAGCCGCATTTGAGAGGACGATCGCGCGTGTGTGCGCAATTGCGCATAGCGTGTGTTGGCCCCTCTCCACTACACAATACAGCTCGGCTCTAGTCTCGTCACCTCTCTGCTGCTGAGCACTGTGGGCCGAGCCGATGCATCTCCCCGGGCCGGGAGAGTAATCATACCGTACTGTGCGTGTGTGTCCAAGCGTGTGTGTGCGTGCGCTTGTGTTTAGGGTGAGGATTGAAGGCACAAAAAAATATTTGCACCGAGGCCTATCACCATGATATACGCTACTGATTTCACTGATACTGAAAACATTAGATTTTGTCTAAAAAAGTATTTTTCCATTTGTTGTTGTATTTGCCGTTTCTGTGCGTACATTGAAATTGAATCCAGGCGGCGCCACTGGTTTGACCCATCCACCTCTCTGCATGCCCTGCCCACCATAAGTCGTCTCTCACACTGTTTTAGGTCATTCGCTCTGAGCTTTAGATGACACATGGATCGGTTACTTCGTGTGTCCACCACAACATACCAAACTAATTCAATTTCCATTGGCATTGTTTGAGTGATGCTGACACCTCATTTACGTATCAACACCACACATGTTTTAACAGGTCGCGGTCATTTCCAATATTTATTTATGTGAGGTTAAGATATCAGGTTTAAGAGCCACAGATTTGTTAGTAGGATCAATTTATTGTTCGTTTTTCTCATTGTGGAGTTCGTGGAGAAAAATAATGGAATATAAAATGTACAATGTACCCTTTAAATGTAGATGCTATCCCGAACAATATATCACTTTCTGTGAAGCACCTCAGAAGAATGTACTTCTTGATCACGGTTATCAAATGGAGATAAACCTGGTTGTCATTCTTGCTGAGAGTCTTGTTGTTGTTAGAGGAGGGAGGCCGGGAGACTCCGGGCCAAAAAAGAAATCAGGATGGTTTTCACTCCCCAGGAAATCTTCTTGATCTAATTTTCTTCTCGTACGACTCTGAGAGCTTTACTCTGACTCTCTTGTCGCTCAGAGCCTGCAGATGTTACTGGATGCCATGTGTGAGTGTGTATATCTTTGTTCATGCTTTTAAAAATAATGTCAGCGTGTATGTATACAGTATACTTCACTGTGTAAGTGTCTGTTTTTATGTCTGGATGTGGGCTACTGCATATATTTTTGTATACATACACAGTATATGTTACTAAATATACTTATACTGCTGCGAGCGACACATAAAAACCAAGCGGGTCTGAACTACGCAGAATTTATTTGCAATATATTTTGTCATTTACACCAGATAACACCCCATAAACTCTCACGGGGGCGGCCCATCCTTCTGCAGTCGTCATAATCAAAAGGCAGCGCCCGCTCCATCCATCTCAGTGCTCCCTTCAAGCTAACAACATTACTATTCATCATCAGTATTCACACCTGTCCAAATCCATAACCTCATTGCCTTGAGGGAGAAAAGAAAGGAAGAAAAAAATAAGAAGTCAGCGGCATCTTGCAGAGAAGGGACACATCCAATTCCCCTCTTCCTGCGTTTCATATGCATTTGTCATACATCAACCAGACAAGTCAACTCCCTCCTCTCCTCGCATGCAGCTCCTCTCTGACCCGGCCAGCTTTGTCCTGACTCATAAAGAGAGCTAAATGAAACCCACCCCCAGCCCCCCCTCCTCCCCTCTCTGTCGCACTTGTCTCTCCACGAACGAAACTCATTTCCTCTGCACAGTGTATGAGCGGAGAAAAATATACACAACATCGAGGTCAGGAGGGCCCGCCCGCCCCCCACCACTCTCCGATCGGCTCAGACAAATAGTGAACATTTCTCAAGGAATTCCCGGAATGTGGGAGTGTACCTGCAGATGTTAGAGAGCTGTCACCCCCCCTCATCTCACTCCCAAACCCCCCCATCCCCTGCACCCATCCCATGTTTCCCATTTGCTGTCACGTTGCGAATGCACAAACAGATGCGGGAACGAGCACAAGCACAAAGGCACTCGAGCAGCCGCGCATGTACACACAAACACACTATAACAAACAAGGTCACCGGTCACCAGTCAGGGGCAGACTCCCTCTCTCTCTTTGTGTGTGTATGTGACACACACGCAGGTAAACCCATTTCCCTCTGTGCCGTGTAACTGTTGTTTATACAGACAAAAACAGACACACGTGCAAACACACCTGCGTCAAACTCAGAAATTCTCTCCGCATACCCCCCACCACCCCCACCCCCACCCTCAGAAACAGAGACAGTTGCAAATCTCTACAGTATGTGCATACACACACCCACACATGCTGACACACGCACACACAAATATATACCCCCTCCCTTCTCGCAATTGCTGACACAAGTGTACACACACACACACACACACGCACGCACACACACACACACACACACAAACATGCACAGTACTTGGGCATCCCAGGGCCTGGACCCTCTGTTTTTCCATTACGGAGGTTGGCGGCAGAACAGTTCAGCAATACCAGAAACATTGCAGCGGTGGGAGATGAAGCTGATGGGCCGAGCTCATAAAAACTGGATCCACAAACTCACCAGAACACTGGGTGATCAGACACACACACACACACACAGAATGAAAGGTAGGCACTATGCGTTGCACACGTCTCTGAAAAATAGAAAAAAAAAGATAACAGAATTCATGCATCCAGTATTTCATTGTTGCTTCCACCTAAAATCTTACACTGTGTCTATTCTGATCCCCCAGTTGCAGTGAAGACCTACTAAACTGAGACCAAGTCATGACTAAGACCAGTGCATATGACCAAAACTTTGAGGGGCTAAGACCAAGGCAGGGCGAGACAGAATGAAGCCCCAGACCAGACCAGTATGATTCCCAAACTGTATGAAACACTAACGATAAAGTGGAACATGCAGACTCCTCAAACTGATCTGAAAGATCCACCTTCCAATAAAAACCACCCACAGAAAACAAATGAAGATTCCACTCCCTTCACCTCTTTTATTGCCATATATACTGTATAATGTGTATATGTCTAAAAAACTACAAAACCTTTTTCCAATCAAGAACACTGATTGTGTCAGTTGTTGTTGCTTTGGATCTGAGCCCTAAATCCTCTCCACACTTCTGATTGTAGAAAAGTTGCTTTCCATGGCAGTTGTTACAGATTACATACTACAAAAAAAAACTGAGTGTAACTTAAAAAACTGCACCAACTTATTTCGTAGTTTGATGTGCATCTGGATTCTCAAATGTATACCCATCATCAAACAGGTTCCATTCCTCATTCATGATCCTGTAAATTCCACAAGCTTGTGCAGCATTCAGTTTAACTGCATGAAAGCATTTTTATTATAAGAGGACTCTCAGTTGTGTTTCAGGCTGCTTGATTCGTGTGTTTGTGAGGTTTTCAGTATTGCACAGCATATGAAGATTTTCCTTATTCCATTTATTAGAGACTGAAATAGCATTTGAAGCATGTTAGTTTACAGGCAATTATTTTGATAATTTCATGTTTTAAATTTAAACAGGCATGCAAGAGTGAGCAACATTTTCAAGAGGATTTAATGAAGAGAACACAAATGGATGATGTTGACAAATTGTTTCAATTGTCTACTCTGGAGATTTGAATTGTTTACTATGTAAACAAATCTTCCATGGCACACAACCAACTGCCAGGTTACAAGTTTTTTTGTTTTTGGTTTCAATCAATTCTTAATAATCAGAATTGAGTTTAACAGTTAGCCAGTTACTTCAAACCCAGAACACAGCAGGGCAGCCATTGTGAAACAAAACAAAAAACAATCTCAGAAGTGATTTAAGTGATGACATAACCTGTTCAGACACTTTTGATTGGCTACTGCTAAAGCCTCCCTAAAAGCATACGATTTATAGAAGGAGGGCTGGGATCCAGCAGGCCGGCTGTCTCTTTAATCCCCTCTCCCAGTTTGGTGGTGGACCGAGCCAGAAACAGAAAGTACCTCAGCAGAGAGTAAAGGAAACAAATAACATGAGACTGCATTCATACACTGCAGGCAAGGAAGCCCATTTCTACACACATTTGTTACCTGAGATGTGGACTCGGTTACACTAACTGGTCAACAGTCATGGTCTCCAGAGGATTTATTTTAATGACTTTGGACCTGAATTTTCCTCTTATGCCACCTGCAAGTTTACTTTTTTTTTGGTTTTGATTGAAGTGTCACAACACAGCCTTGAAAGATATGCCTGGTCCCCATGGGATCAATTGTAATAACATACAGATATCCCATGAGTTTTCAAATACATCCAGACGTGGTTCTTTTATACATTGGGTGTCTGATTGAAGTTGGCAGATACAGCCTATATGGTTTTGGGTGACACTGGAACATGTGTACAGATGTTCGTGGAAACCATCAGCTAGAATTTGTGTACAATGCCTGTTATCAGTTTGTATGTAATCCACATAATTGTAAACTGGAATTATGACGTACTAAAGAGCAACAATATCCACAGAGAGGAGGTTAAGGTGGATGAAACTTTTACCTGAGAGACTTCTCTTTGAGTCCTGTGGGAAACACAGAAGTCAGTGTTATGTAATTATCGCCACTTCTGTAGATATTTCACCCCAAATGTTGATTTATTTGTAAGGCAAGAAAAGGCAATTTTATTTGTACCTTTCAACAATAAGGAAATTCAAAGTGCTTTATTTGTAACATAACTTCCGTACCTAAAATATGCAGTGGCTTACGCAGACGGACTGATCGCTCGTGTTGCTGGACATTTGTAGGAAACAATCAATCAAAATATCAAAATGACTTATAGTAACATATAACAACTGTATGATACATGTAAACCAAACCTTCAAAACTATAACTTTTATCATGGCAAAAAACATTCTGATATCGCAATTTGTTGTGAGGTTTGAGATGGTGCATGTTAAGCAAACAAAAAACAAACAAATTCTAATGTCATATCCATCCACACAATTGTGAATCGATATTTGCAGTATTTTGTAGAATCAGCGTTATGTCATCTCGTCTACGTATTATTATCCAGGGTTTCAGTGGAGACATTTAGTCCCATGTGTCTGTCTCACAACTTTGCCCATCGAAAGGATGGATTCTTGGAAAACATGAGATATACCTCA
Source organism: Eutrigla gurnardus (assembly GCF_963514095.1). Classification (NCBI taxonomy): domain Eukaryota; kingdom Metazoa; phylum Chordata; class Actinopteri; order Perciformes; family Triglidae; genus Eutrigla; species Eutrigla gurnardus. The sequence continues at coordinate 13,212,817 of NC_139918.1, forward strand.
GACTGTTTTTGCAATTAATTGGCCAATTTCTGGATTGTGAATATAAGCAGAAATATCAGCTGCATCATCATCAGTCCAGTCCTGCCTCAGATTTGTCTTACTCCTCGTTCACATGCATTTATTTTGAATATACTGTCTCCACAGCACTCTGAATATACGCTGCTCCATATGCAAGTACCATGGCATCCAGCGCTGCCTCCACAGAAAGCTGTCTCCATGGTGATCGCAGGTAATGAGTAAGCGTGCCACAGCACAATCAGCCACTAGCTCATTAGTGCATATTTATAAACCCGACCCAGTGGCAGCACACTGTGTTAAACCGCCCAGGCTGGCAGATCCCCGTCCATGGCAGGAGCTGAAAGGAAGGGTGGACGAGGAAAGATGTGTGAAAGAGTTACCGGCCCAGTCCAGACCGGCGTCCAATAATGAACAGCAGATTGCTGTGGGAACAATGTCATTCCTGTTATTACCTTGCTGGACAAACAGCGGGAGGGGGGCAGTGGGATTCAAAAGCATGGCAGGACATATGTGATTCTACATTGGCCAACCTTCACGCAAACATTAATAACAACTCTTTGATTACACATATGGCAATGCTATATGTTTATGTAACCTAGAAAAAAGTGGTTTAGTCTATATCTGTCCTTTAGTCTCCGAAGACTGAAGCCTTCTCCTCTCTACTAGAAAAAACTAGCGGCAACACGGATCAGTCCATGCTGAGCACAGAAACTTGAAAATTGAGTACTCATGGAAACTAATAGTTAGCGGAATAAAGGACTGATGCTAAACAGTTCATTTCAATTGACTCTTTGCAAAGTCCCGCCCCTCAAACACGGACTAGCCAATCATAGAGAAGCATCGGCCAGCTCCAACAAGGGTCCGACGACTACTCCATGGACTTTCATGCAGCCTGTCATTGTCAGGCTGGTTTTGTGGATTTGGAGCTTGTGATGGTGAAATGCTGTCTAATAATAGTGATTCTTATTACCTGGCGAGGCTGGGAGGAGATTCATTTCTAAAACATTAAAAAAACTGTGGTGCTAATTTAGCAGAGTACATTAGCACATCATTCACTAGCATTAGCACCTATATGCTACACTAGCTACTGAATGTCTACACATCCTGCTTTTGATTTATTTTTCTGTCTCTATCGCCAGCTGATGTGGTTCATTTATACACTGTAGGCTTCAGCTTCTTTCTGAATTAGTTGGACAATCTGAATATCCTTATATACATATAATATATTGTAGATATTGTAGACCCTTTTGTCTGCTTCCCTCTGAAATATTTTTTGCTTCGTCAGGTCCATCAAAACGCTGACAGTGAGCCGGCGTTAGCGTCCAACATCAGAGCAGCCGGCTGCTTAAATTACAAAAGATAATCAATTAAATGTTGTCTTAACTAAGCTGTTTCTATAATGCGTCTACAAAATCTTGAAACCAAGCACACCGTGAAAATTATATAACAGAGGGTATTGTTTGTGGAATCAAATCTCTCATCCCCTGCGCCATAACTTTACGATAATGGAAATTGTCAGAGGTTTGTAAATGGGGATGGCAAAGCAATTTTGTGCCACGTGTCCCCCCCAATCCCAAACCCTCCCCACCTCTAAACAATCAGCCGGGGTAATGAAAGTGATAATGGTAATCTTTACGGCCCACCATGCCAGCCCAAGACACCAGCGACCCCCCGACACTGATTTAATTAGCTTTCCTCTCCTTCTCCTCCTGCCTGTCTTTCATCAGCCTCGGCCCTATAAACTATTAATGGCCTCTTAGGCAATTTAGCTTGATCACTCAAACCAGTCTGCATTCGGCTCGCCTGAAAATGTTTGAAGAGATTAGCAGGAGGGGAAAAATGCTCGCCTGCAAAAAAAAAAAAATCTGAATAAACGACAGTGGAGAAGAGGGGGAAGGTGGGTGTGTGATTAATCAGAACTTTATCATAGTCTAGGCGCCCAGTAAGAGGAGAAGATCGAGGTTATTTTCTAAGGCTCACATGCCATACCAACAATGGAATAGTAGAGATCAGTGGTTCCCAAAGTGGGATCCGGGGACCCCATGGTTCCTCAAGGGGATTCCACAGGTTCCACAATTTTTTCCCCACTATTATTCCATGCATAAGATAAACAATGACTTTTTGGTCAGAGACTTCATACAATTTCTGTATATAACACATCTAAAAAGAAGCAAAAAAGACCAAAGACTGTGGGACAAAAGTTTATCAAATGTTAGTCTGTGGTCTAATTTGCGTCAAGTTCGGGGTCCTTGACTTGAAACAAATAAGGGAACTGGTCTGGTCTAGAGGAACGTTATTTATAATGCTGATATTAATGCAATAGGAACATATAACTCCCAACATTGAAGATATTTCTTTTTGTTTAACTAGAAATTGATATTTTATCAATTTTATGGTTCCGTCCAAACCATAAAACCAAAGCCAAATATCAGAATGACATTTGAGAAGCTGTAAGACCCCCAATCTGAACATAAACATGCTCTTCTTGGATTTTCTGAAACGTTGAAGACTCTGAAAGGTTTTCATCTAAATGCAAGTTCGTCGATGTAGCTAATAAAATGTGTGCTTTATTTAGGGAAAATCATTTAGTGCATTGGACATTAGTGATTAATGTCATTCCACATAAAAAGATCAAGCTTAATATTTACTATGGCCAGAACCATGTGTGAATCAGAAGGTAATTTAGGCAATATATATTAAAGGCCTATAGTTTTTGGACATTGTATTTTTTGTTTCTACCCATTAATCAGCGAAATGTGAGCAGTTCAGGGTTCAGTGTCTTGCTCAAGGAAACCTCAGCAGGGAACCAACGGGAATGTTTAATTTCGTTCCAGGATATTGAGCAGGTCAAAAGTCCACTTTGTTGCTCCATTGAAAACTGTGACCATCTATTCATCATTACGTCATGTTGACCCGTAGGGTACATCCCATGAATGAATGACTGAATGACTCAATCATTCCTATCCTGTGGCTCAGCTTATTACCGTCATCGTCCTCGCTGGGACACACAAACAACCAGAATGAATGGGAACACAGAGAGAGCGGTTGACAAGCTCACCATGATGTAACCGTCAAACATCCACTCAGAGAAAGTTCATGCAGTGTGACTAAAAGATATTGAATAATGTTATATATAATTACTGAAAAAAAATACAAATGGTGAAAGAGGACAAACATGAGGATTCTTAGCATTTCGGTGTTTTGCATCATTGTAAGATATAAATCTCTTTTAGGATGTTGGCACAACAAAATGAGAGGTTGACTGACGGTTACCATGAACCCACATTCCCTTGTCCCTCCGATATGCAACACAGAGACCGTGACAGTGGAGAGGCCTCAGGCGTGAACTATGTAGTGCAACTTTCCTGCTGTTCTTTTTTTTTTTTTATCTCGCAGGATCAATGCTACAACATCAACACATATTTTTCGTAACGGGCTGTTAAACTCTTCAATTGACAAAAGATTCCTTTTTTTTTGTTGCCATCAAGCATTTCTGCCATAGGGCATGCACATACACGCACCCCAGTAATGGATGACCCATGTTCCCAGTAATGGAGTGCGCTTGACTGACTGTTGCAGCAGCGACCATTATATCCATACATTACAGAGCATGTGAGTCATCTGTACGTCAATAGTAGTGATGCCGTGGGAAGTTTCTGTTTTATAAAATGACAATAAAATGTATTTGACAATAAAATGTACAGAGTAATCTTTTCACAGTATTTCAAAGCCTGGAATGAATACAATCCCTTCAACACATAAAACTTTAAGTAAATCACGTAATTTTGCCAGTGATCGACTACTTCCCTCCTCTAACTCGGCTCTGCCTCCCCAAGAAATTCATCCTGACTGTTTTTTTCGTCATCACCTGAGGCAGTTTCCAGTAATTCAATCAATACCATCAATTTCAATGTTTACCCGTCTGCGTTCAGCTCTGGTTTCAGTCCAATATGTCCAAAATGAGACCAATATGTCCATTTGTTGTTGAGTTAACATTTATGGATGCCACATTCGATTTTTCACTATGTTTGGCCTTTTTCTACTCTCAAGTAAAGAGCGACCTCGAGATGCACAACCTCATGCACCTTTGGCAAACTTCACAAAGTTGGACCTCGGTATTAAAGCTGATATTAGACATTTTAAAGTATATGAAGGGGAATCTAGTCCAGTGACATCACACTTTCATATCATTACAGATTTGTCCTCGTAAAAAAAATCGGAAGCATGAGCAGTTGCAACCTATTCACAATCAAACATAATATATGATAGTACATGTACATATAAAAACAATCTGACAGCCTTTGACTGTGTTTAAGAGCCCTTGCTCACAGCATGCACGAACATAGTAATGGGCTAGTTTTGTATCTATTAACATGGTGACCTCCACAGAGCAAAGTGCCTGGGGATATTAACAGCAGGCCATTTGACAATAATGGGACCTTTAATCTGAGCCAGAGCGAAACACATGAATGACATTTCCCAGTCAGTGTTCCCATTCACTCACAGCGGGGGACCAATCACAGCCAGGCAGAGTTCAATTAGATAGAAATGAAGCACATCTGTTGAGGGTGAGGGGTTTTTACATTAACAGCATAACATGAGAAATTGACCCATTTCATTCACCTTTGGTTGGTGTGTTGAAGCAACAGATTACACTTAACAGTGGCCTTAAACGTTAGAGGAAATTATATGGCTGGTGAACAAGCGTTTGTGCTGATGTTTCATTTGAGAAGGTCATCTCTCCTTTGCTTTGACACGTAGATGTGTTTTGGCCTTTTTGACGAAGAAAAAACAAAACTGGCTGAAACACTATGCTAATTTATTGTTAACTTAGTAAGTTTATTTGTGGCTGACAAGCAAGAAGCACTAATGCATGAAGCATCAAATCTGTACAAAAAACTAAGACAGAAACTTTTGAAATACCAACTTGAACTTTCGCTACCAGCGCAAACAACAAACACAGGACTTTCAACCAGGAGACCAGTTTCCAAGTGTTGAAGAGGTATTATGGAGTCGATGTGAGTGACGTGTTTTCTGTAATTATGTTACATTGTTACATACTTATTTTAAGACGTCTGATAACCACTAACGTGGTTAACATACAGAACAAAACAAAACAAAACACTACAAATCGACATAGTTCATTTTAGGCAACAAAACTACTTTAGTTCCCGACACAAACAGTAGTCTCCTGAGTGAAAACCAACACCGCGACCTCCATGGACTCTACCCCAGCAATAAAAATAACACGTGTGAAGTAGATCAGATGAATGGTTCTTGAGATGTGGACATACCTCCAGACAGCCATTCCTGGCTTTACAAGTATGTAACCATATCATATGGGCTTATTTTACTTCACCAACAAATCTTGTGACATATTACTCTATAAGCATCTTAAAGAAATAGAAACAGAGCCTGCAAACATGCACAGGGATTTAAAATAACTTGTTACATCAGACTAAGCAGAGCAAATGTACAGAATGTGATGGTCATGCGGGTTCTAACACACGCTTTATGACGCACCACACAATGATGCGCTGCTTCCAGATACAGAGTTTGCATGATAAAATGAGGCAAAGTGCGGCATCCACGATCACATGATGTTATCATACCAAACCACTTGATCTTATGATACATTCCCCGGCTTGCTTGTTGGAAACAGATGCTGCTGTGTGTGTGCTGTGCTGTATGAAGGTCATTTGCATGGTGGAACTCTGCTCTCTGATTGACAGGCTGCTGAATTTTACGATCGCCGTCCTAAAATACATTGAATCCACAGTAGAATATAACTATAATGTATTTTCACTCTGTTAGCAAATTGTGGGCCAGATAATTATAAATGCTACAATGTATTTGGCTTTTACATGTCAAAGCAAGCTGTTTGGGACTAGTCACTGGAAAAACTGGCATGAACTATGTCAAACAACTCTAGCTTATATATTTTTTCTCATTGAGTCCAACACACTGATATCAACTGTTTTCTATTTCTAGTGTCAGGCTGTTCCTAGGCGGTGTGATGGCAGAATAATGGCAGTTAGTTTCAGTATCTCAAAATCAAAGAACAAGTGCAAGTTCTTTTCAACAGCTGCAATTTTGCAGTGATGTTCAAATGTCACAAGAAATCCACTGGAGCAGAAGTACACACCAGAAAAAGAAATGGTGTTAAGCTTCAAGACATTTTTAATTTCTAACTTAAAAAGAAGAAGAAGAAACTCAGTTTTTGTGACGGCTTGTTTTAAATTGCATGTAATTATTTCTGGAGGCTGGGAATATTAATGATAAATACACAAGGCAGGTTGAGGCTACAACAAAAAAGGTGATCTTACAGAGCTTAATCTTAAAATAAATGTACCAATAACCCAAACACATCCTTATTGAATGGTCAAAGCAATACCTGAAAGAGCAAACTCTTTCCTAATGGATCATACATCCATCATGTGCCATTCATTTCATAGGCTCATCACTGGTTCCGTGTCTCACATGGAGGTCTCTGGTTACCTGTCTGTCCAACCACTGTAAGAGCAAGCAGGGAAATCCATCAACTCCACATGGCTATGCTGGTTTAGTTTTAATCTTAACAGTAATCATGGCAGAATGAAGTCCTGGAGCAGGAACTACCACGGAGACACCTTCAAGTACTTTGCCATTTGTTTATGTGTGTGGACAGTTTGTCACCGTGATAGAGTTACAGCTGTGTAAGGTAGTCAGGAAACTTTACAGATGTGTATTTGAGGGTTTGGACATGTGTGGTTGGAGTAAGGTCTGTGAAGGGGCCATTTGCTCCCACGCTTTATGCCCCTGGCCCAATTGGGCTTAACAAAAATGTACAGCTGTGTAGTTGAGATCAGAGATTGAAGGCTGAGTTTGGCGATGGGTGGGGTCCAAGCAAGGGTGCTGGAAGTCAGGGGATAGGAAGTTGGGAATCGTCCCCCTCAATTCACAAGACAAATGCAGACCACGAACATCTGAATATCTCGGCATCTCTCTTCTCCCTGTCTCTATTAACTGTCTGATGAAACCATACCCTACCACTTAATAATAATAAGAATTATAATACTTTTTAATGTGACGGTCCACACTCTAATTCACAGCTGTTATTCATGCCTTTAGACGATTTAATTCTTCACTTTTATTACACTCTGAAGACTGTAACTAACTTTGAAACCAAGATCCAATATGTACAGAAACAAATCATAGATTTCCTCAGATTTGGAAATTATTCCAAGCAAATATATATATTCTTGTAAATGTTTTTCGGGAAGCTAATTGGAGGTTTTTTTTTTTATAACCTGACCTGGGTATGTTTCTTCTGAGCCCAGATGTGTTAAACCTGCACACAAGTGCTGCCAAACATGGTGTATAATTTTGGCTGCTGAATAGTGTTTCCAGTGTATTTTCTCATGGCAGACCAAACAATGTCGCAGTCATTATGAGAAAACCAATACTGAGGAGTTTCATCACAACCACATCCTGTAGAAAGAAAATACAGGATCTGCAAACATCCCTGACATCACAATTCACAAGAGAATCAGGTAACCGCTCGTTTGCTGTGAACCTGCATATGGAATAAATATACTATCATACATTCGGTGTTGTCTGTCAGATGAAAGATATTATGATGTCAACATGAGCTGTGAAACTCTCTGGGGGGAATCCTGTTTTCCCTGTTCAATTCATGGCTTTAATCAAAATTCAGAGCACTTTTTTTGAAACATGGTATGATTTTTTGTTTCTCCTCCTTTTCTGCATTTTATGTTTCATTTCCTTCTCCTTAATGTTCATGTTCTTCGTTCCTTATTTTCTACTTTCTACTTCCTTCCACTTACTTCCTTATAGTGTATGTGCTGGTTTATGTTATTTAATTGTGATGCAATGTTGGCCAAGGCTTCTTTAAAAAAAAAAAGAAACAGGATTAGATCTTAATAAAAGGTACTAAATGTGAATTAAGAACATCTTGCCACACGGTACACGGTGACAGCTGAGTCGGCAGCTAGCAACTAACAGTGCTTTAACAGTGCAAACTAAACAGTGTATTTTAGTGACGACACTGTAGTTCGGGACAGCACTATCAGCTGTTATATAAACACAGTGCAGAGCGGGGGCGATACGTTTTGCATTTTAATCAAGTCCATATTTTACATTTAGTGGCTATTTAACAAAATGTTCTGACACACACTTGAATCCCAACCACATGACTTGGAGTCATCAGTCAGGTCAGGGCCGTTCTAACCTTTAGGTCACAGCTGTACACAAATCACCCGCCGACAACTGTCCATCCATCCAATCAGGTCATTTAGCCCTTTATTTAAAACACATTCAATACTGCAGCCAGTTAGCTGCCTCACGCTCTCCGTCTTCACTGAGAAATGCATAGCAGTCGCCATTTAACTGAGAGGCTATTGCTGATTGCAAAATCTATGGAGAAAAGCATTTCTCTCGCCTGCGTCCAAACCTATATTGATCGACTGAGGGACTATTTGTTTGAAATGATCGAGATGATTACATAACCCCGTTCATGCTGCAGTATTGCACAGAGTGTGATTTATGGATAATCCATCAGCCTACATGTTTTTACACGATAATATTGGATTTGGGAAGCCCCCTCATATTGGCAAGAGGGGAAAAGGGAGGGGTGGAGACCGAATGACTTCACAGGGAAATTTATGTATGGTACAATGATTGCATTTTCAAACAGCAGTTTCATCTGTCCTTTGGCAAAAACTACCCCAGTTCATTTCTCATAACTGCTTGAATCCCAAAATCATTATAATAACAATGCATAAGAACAGCAACATGACACTATAGTGTGCTTTGCTAAATGAGGTGAATTACCATTAGGAAGCAGCCTCCAAGACACTATCGAGTGGTATTATGGGGTTAATGTGACGATGGATCATACGAGCTGCTTTAGCCTCATCCACAGTGCTCACACATTGTTTCTCTGAAGCATCCAGCCTCTGTTTCTCATATGGATCCTCTGCCCTGCTAACTAATCCTGAGAATATAACATTGACTTACACTGCACAGGTGAGAAGCCAACAAAAACCTGAAATGGTCTTTTATTTAAGGCAGAGAAACCGAGGAAAATGAACAAAATCAATGATTGTCTTTTTATTTTCTTGTTTTTGTGCGAATAAAATGCACAGGATACAACGTGTGTATTATTGGGCTTTAGAGGTAGGCAGATTTTGTTACCAGGCTAGCAGCGTGATTCTGTTTATACATTTTTATTTAGTTAATGTACCTATTTTAATCCTAACCATGATGTTTATGTTGCCTAAACCTAAGTAAATGTTTTTGTTTGAATTCACATAGTTTTCTGCATCCGTAGATCATAGCTCTGACGTTAAAACAGGTTGCATATTTGCCACATAGATGAGATCCGTTGCCTATTGATCTTCTCATTTAGCTCTGCAAGAAAGTGAAGAAGCATTTCTTCCCAAAACGTTGATCCCATAACCAAATTATTTTCCCCCCAGCTAACAACACGGCCCAGTCCCGGTCCATTTTCTGTGTGGTAACGACCCCTTTCATGGAAGCGTGTACGGAGTCTGAAGAAGAAACCCTGGGTGAACAAAGACAGTTGATACCAACCATCATGGTAGCTGTTATCTGCTGCAAAGAAAGCTTGGCTATGTCCAACTTGCTTCAAAGTCAACTCTTATCCCTTGTAAGGCTTAAATCGTGAACCCAGTGGAATGTGTGTCCCTGCCTGTGGTTTTTCACAAAGACATATCTACGCAGTTTATCTTCCCACTATCAGATGACCCTGAACCAAAACGCTTGCTAAATACATTCTTAAACACATGGACAAAGCAGCTTGTCGGAGATCTTTGGAATCATACTTATAGTATGAAGCCTGGGTGTGCATGGAAAAATGTATATGAAAACCTTGAAAGAAAAATGTGGACACATTCAAGAGTTTGCTATCCTGGGGAAACGCTGGTTGTGCTGGTCATTCACTGGGAACCAGTTGTTCATCTACTGTTCTTTAAAGCTCAACAGGAAAGAGCCACTTCCTCTGGTAAACTTCTGAGTGGCGATGATGACGGACCAATTAGCCTGACTCATTAGCTTTCGGAGAGCATTAGAAAATAAAGCTGTGGCAGGATGGACTCCGCTCTGAGTGTTTTTGCATTATTGATTGAGAATTAATGGCGGAAGCAGCTGTCATTAAAAGGGTAAGGGATGGCTCCAGAAAACCTTAGTAATGGCAATCTGGGCCATTTAAGAGTCAGCTAGCTGGCTGTTAACCACTTAAGGGTTGGAGCAGAGCATGAGGTGGAGGAACGGGAGGTTAGAAAGAGCTGCAAGATGGATTATCTGAGAGTGTGGACACAGATTTTATATCTCTTTACTAACTATGTCCCATTGCTTTTGCTACTCCAACAGATGAAAGTTGCTGAAATGTTGTGTGTTGAAACAATACTTCATGTCACTGGTGAAAACACGTACAGGATTTTATGATGGGAGGAACATTAGTCGGTTTGGCCTCTCAGCCTTCTCTGTGTCAAATCAGTGGAGTTTACTGAACACTACTCAACTTTGTAGCCCTGAGTCTATATTCCATATATTATATCTAAGTGTGTATTTGTTTTGGTTTGGCATTCAAATGGTTTGGTTTTATCAGCCCTACTCATGAAACTGACAGGGTGTCTGTGTGTGTGTGTGTGTGTGTGTGTGTGTGTGTGTGTGTGTGTGTGTGTGTGTGTGTGTGTGTGTGTGCGCGTGTGTGCGTGTGTGTGTGTGTGTGTGTGTGCATCCCCATATCTGTGCACAAATGCGTGTGATGTACTGCTGTGTGTAATCTTCCATGTGTCACGCTTTTTTTATTATCATGTAGTTTTGTCCTGTTGACGTGTTAATTGTGACCTGCCAAGGGACTGCAGATGAAAACTAGCCTCAGGCTAACTCTGGTAGGTTGCATCTAATGGTAACATTTCTTTTTAATAATGTACATGTGTGCAGGAAGAGGATGGGCCCCTGGACATAGATGCATGAATCGCCCCCCTTCTGCCAATCTGTCCCCGTCCCCAGAATCACAAGGGCCATGCTGCATGATGTTCCACAGAAATATTTATTTTAAAAAAATATATAATTAGTTGCCATTGTGCATAATAAATATATTTACTTTTGATCATGGATTACTGAAGGAGCCGTATAGCTTAAGCTTTGAACTGTCTTCATCTGCGTATAGATGCTCAAATTTGGTGATTCTGAGCACTTTTATGACACTTTGTCCATTTTAGATATCAGACGTGCAGTTCTGTCAAGTATCAGGGGGCTCCTTGTCCTTCACCGACCAAATGTCACTCAAAGAGAGACGTGTCAACCAGGAAGAGGCTCAAGAAGAAAAAAAGAGAGAGACAAAAATATAGATGGAATGGGGATTTATATATTGTGGAATCAGTTATTTTACATATTTCACAGTTTGTCAAAATAACTTGTAAGTCCACTATCTATTCAAATATTACAGGATCATCTCAATAATCCATCTGTGGATAGAGGGTTGGTGCATAAAGGCCAATGTTTTGTGTTTGTCGATGCAGCATCAGACAGTCTGCAGAGATGATACCTTTTCAGTTACAAGACCAAGTTTCCAGCTGAAGCCTGCTGCACTGACTTATTGTACAACCTTAGATAAAGGATTTATTATTTTCTCAAGATAGATTTTTGTTTAACGCTTTTAATGTAGAACCACCAGGTTACCAATCTTTTGTAAAGCTATCCCTTTTTGCAAAAGTAAGGACAAAGCATGTAAAACCACAGAAGAATGACAACATTTCATGTTGAAAACCCGACATCGTCCACCTTTGACTCCTCTATTAAAAAGTCCTATCAGTGGATCACAGGTCAAAAGCACAATAACAAACTGAAGGTCGAGTGTTTCTGCTTAAAAACCAAGACGTGTTGTTGACTTGGCGAGCGGCGCAGTTTGCCAACGTACCACCCACGCATTGGTGCAACACTCAATTGCTCAACAAGTTCAAAGGCGACTGTGGGCGGTTCGTTTGACTTACAGGTGTGTGTTTTGTTTGAAAACCGCATGGCAGCGGCGCGCACAGTGAGGCATGAAGGCTGCATTGAGTCGGTGGCTGGCCCCATCGCCGAACTGGAAAAACAAAAAAACGGGCAGATACTTGCAGGAGGGGAGGGCTCTGCAGGCAGAGGTATGCACCGTAGTAAGCTACATTTTCTTTCAGCAGACGTTCACCTGTGAGGACATGCTTAGATACACACAAGCGCACACAGATGTGTCAACACGGGCTCGCGTGCACGTCAATGCGCGCACACAATAAGAATGCGCGCGCATTTTGGCAAATCAAATAAATTGCTTGGCTTCATTCATACACACCCTCGGCACAAATAATGAGTCCCTCTCTTTCACACACACACAAACACACACACGCACGTACATGCCCTGTGTACAGCATCCTTGATAAACCAAGTGCTGGCTTTCATGACATCTGCATTGCTGACATTTTATTGTGCAGCACGGCTGTCATTTACTCCTCCATAATTACACAGCTGGCTGGAGATACGAAAGCCAGAATGCCAGCAGGTACCTGAGTAAGACAAAAACAAACTATGGAATAAAGAGGAACCTCAGTTTCTATCATAACATGGTTAGGTAAGCAAGGTAGGTAATCATGTATTTGCCCACTCAATCATCCATCCATCAATTATCTTATTTGTCTGAATAATGCGTGACATTTCAATTCAAGCAAATGGTGAAGTCTGTCAGACACTCGGTGTGAAGAAAATGTAAATACCGGCATGTTTCCGGTTTGGGTTGTTCCAGCTTAATTTTCAATTTCGAAAACCAATTAAGATGAACTTAACATTTTGGAATGTAAAAATTGCACATGTCGTGAGTTAAATAAGAAGGGGTGTACCTAAACAAGGCTCTACTTGCATCTGATTGGTCAATGGAGCTGGCCAGTTCAGCATCAGCTGACCTGGCTAGTCAAAAACCTTCTAACTCGTTATTTTGGTAAAATATTAATATAATGGTCTTTATATCCGACCATGTATAAAGACACAATACCAACTTGACACAGATGACAGTTGATGACACTGATTTTCATTTCCTGAAAAGTAACTGTGGCAGGAGTTGTACTTACCAGTTGTCATACCTAACGAGACAAGAAAGCTCACCAAAATATCAACAGGTTCATTTCATGCAACGTGTGAAAAAAAGAGGTTATTAAAGAAAGGAAAAACATTACAGTGAACAGGCACAAAGACTGAGGCGACGCAATTGAGAAACAATGAGAAGCAACACATCAGCGCTTTAATTTACACCTACCAGATCAAAAATAAATAACCGGCATTTATATTCTTTCCGTGTAATGACTTGTGGCTTTGTTGGATGTTTGTTCTGTCCTGATTTATTTGGCCCCCGCTCACACTCCCAACATCAATTCTCAGTTATTTTAAGTACTTGGGATCTGCTATTGACATTCGGCTACAAATAATGACGCACCCCACACATAATTCCCACAGCAACGCCCAGTCACATTGTAAGGACTAATGCAGCAATATGTGATCCCTCAATGACTTGAGTAATGGCTGATGAGTAACATCCTCACTTCTCACACACACACAAACACACACACACACACACACACACACACACACACACACACACACACACACACCATCCCTCTTCTTCTGTTTTCACATCTACTACTTCACCTCCCTCGTCCTCTAAATTACCCGAACCCCTCCGTCCTCCCCCCTCCATCACTCTCTTACACCCCTCCATCCCCCAACCAGCGGGTGCACCCTCCAATCAATTAGTCCATGTTCTGTAATGACAGCAGCTGTGGCCTGGTGGGGCTCCTTCGCGTTAAGAGTGTTTTACTGTCCGCGAAAAATTCTCCGGATGGGATGCCTCCCTTATTCGCCCTAGGGAGGGATAGATGGAAGCCCGCATATGCTCATCCGTCTCTTTACTTTTATTTTTACGGCATCTGGTCTGCGTCAGGGCCGGCTGGCCACACAAGCCAGATCACTTTGAGAGCGAGCAGCAGGAATGGAGAACTCTTTAAGATCTGATTTCACCTTTAAAAAGTTTCACACACAGCTCAATCCGTTCTGAGGAATCGAAAACAATCAATAAGAACGTGAAGCTGTGATTCATTCGAGCAGGTGAGAACAGTGATACGTTCAGTGGCACAATATGATCACTGTACGAAAAAAAGTGGTTCTCTGCCAAGCTTTCTTTCATGATGCTGAAGCAAAATTCTCTGATATGCAAGGTCGTATGAGTAAAACAAAAAAGAGAAAGATGATGAGGACCAGCAGCTAGAATCAGATATATTTTCACTCCCATCATGACAGGTTACCAAAGTCCAATATTTCAACTGAAGCCACCACAGCAGTGTGATCCCGAAAAAGCCAGAAAGTAAAAAAAGACGAGTTCAAGTTCTTCACTAAGGTCTCAAAAGAGAGCCTTTATGTTTAATGTCTGATGTTGTGGCGATGATGAAGTGGTCCGATCATCGATTGGTCCGTCTGTGTTTTCTGGACAAAAAACACCAGCTGGCTGACATTGAGGTGACATTTTCTGATTTGCTCTATTTGTCTCATCTCATGTATTGGAGAAAAAAATTATCCACCCAAAGCAGTGACCCTCCTTGAACCTGAATTTGATTTGGGCGAATAAGATTTAGGATGCCAAGACGGTTGCGTTTTGTACATTATGTCATACTAGCTGTTACCTTTGGGATGAACTGAACTATTTCTATGGAGCAAATTTATTTTTGTCCTTTAATTCCTTTAAATGTCTTGACTTCATTTCATGTTAACACCTCATACTAATCTTCATTACTAAATGGAAGGTTGGTAGTTAATTCCATTTTAGTCAAGTGATTCTACTGTCAACAAAACAAGAACATACTTATAAATAAGGTATACGAAATATCAGTAATCATTTAATTTGTTATTTTATCATTAGTTTTGTGTAATATTTACTTTTTATGTTATGTATCATTGAATGCTGGGAGACGATACAATTACATATATTTCCTTTGTAAACTGCACATCTGATGGCATTTTCTTTACTATATTAAGTAGGCTATTTGTTTACAATTCCCAGGTGACTTGTAAACCTTTAAGAAATGACGATCAATATAAAATGTTAAAATAAAACAACACTTTATAATAATACTTAGTAAACAATATAGAGTAGATATATCGAGTAAAATAACCCATTTATAATAATAATAATAATAATAATAAAAACAATACTAGAAACTTTGTGCCAAATTCATGGGCTTTCTATTTGTTTTAGTTGACCAAATCAACCTGTCTGAATGGATTTAGATTGTGAAATGATTTAGTCCGCGGATTCTAATGCACAATATAAAAATGGTCCTTTGAAGTGTTTTTTTCTCGGCTCTCTTACTTCAGGAGCCAAAACACATCTGAACTCCGGTCACAGCTCCGATGCATCCTCCCATTTTCACCGTCTTCAGCTCCTCTCTGTCATCCTGCCTCTGTGGAGATAGGTTGATCCATCATGCTCTCTCTCTTGCTCTCTCGCGCTCTCTCTCTCTCTCTCTCTCTCTCTCTCTCACACACACACAAACACACATTCACACACACACATATACAGATATAAACACACATGCACGCAGGCAGACTCGCCCACAAGAATGTCATTCCAGGGATTGCTTGATCCATCACAGATGCGCCTTCCCATACAGACAGACATGCTCACACATGGTGGAACACAGTGTGTACACTACACATACTTGCCTACATGTATGTCATTCCAGTAGCTCTATCCATCACTCACACCCTTAGTTACTTTCAGACACACACACACACACACACACACACACAGGTACCGTGGCTATCACTCAGTAATTGGTCGGGATGTCAGCGGGCGGTTATGAGTCCTGAATGATTGTCAGGATTGTCACAGAACCAAGAGATTCATCTTCAGACTAAATCTGCTCATCAACTGGAATACCGGGACACTAAAATGGGGGGTGGGTTGTTATTTTTAAGATATTGGAAATAAGTGTACGTGTGCCAAAATTCTGGACCAACCGATGGAAAATATGTGAAATTGGCAGGCATGAATTACTTCACCAAAGCAATGTGAAAGGTGACTGAAAAGTAGCCCCCTCGATCCTAAACATTAACAACAATGAGCAACATCATTGCAACAGCAACATGATTACCTGATATCCACAGCAATATGAAAGGACCACACCAGAACCTATTTAAAAATAATTTGGAGTAAGTTTGCCTCATCTTCTCAATGGGGTCTTAGTGGGGAGAGCCAACATATTCTCACCCCTAACCCGTCAAATACCGACGCTAATGTAATATGTGGACGTGTCCCTGACGGCGAGTCAGTCTCCCTTTGTTACGTGCATAGTGTCCTTTCAAATGGAACGTCTTCACACAAAGTAAGATTTGTTCGCCAAAACCCCATAGGTTTAGTGGTTGACTTTAACGTGACAAACAGATGACAAAGAAGTGATGTGACTCACAACACGAAAGACTCATGTGACTAACGACATTTACTTTTAGTTTCGCACATGGACCAAAGTCTCCCCCCCTCCCTCCCTATATAGACTGTCTCACTCTTTATATAACATGATTTGCTCACTTGAATACTGACATGGGAGGGAGGGACAAGTTGGTAGAGATAACATGACAGACTGAAACACATTTTTGATCTGATCAAAATCTCACATATGTCCAATCAATATTAGATTATTTTGTATAAATATGGAACAATTCAGGAACATTTGACTATGACCCCATCAGTTGGAAGTAGCACACATTTGGTCAAAAGTAACACAACGGTATAAATGTCAAATACACCCAATTTCCAATTCCCTCGTTCATTTTACAACAACAGTAGAAACAGTCAAGAAACAAATAGATTTAAAGAAAAATGTATCAATATAAAAGTGATTCAGACTCAACCAACAACATAAGAAACTTCTGTCCCACCAATGACTCCTGACAGTTAAAACTGACTTGCTTTTTTGACATGGCAAACTTCAGGATGTGTTAAAGTACTAAATAATCTGTCATATGATCATGACGATGACTCATACAAGCAACGTTCCTGCTGAACGTGTTGACTTTTTTTCTCCCCAAACCCTAATTGGAACCGATCGGACCCATGAAAGCCTCGAGCCACAGCTGGTTGTAACTAATAGTCCTTGTCCATTAAATAACTATGTCTAACACCAAGAGGGGCGTCAGGCTGTTTTTCTTTCTTCTTCCAAATTCTCATCTCTTCATTTAGAAGCACTGAAGCGTCCAAAAGAGAATTTGCCGGAGGAGGAGACAGAGGGAGGAAGTGGCATGGCCTACTGCTTCCCAAAGGCTGATTCTCCTCACCTACACTGTTCCCATGAGGCCGTTCACCCACTCTTTAAAAGGCTCCCCACACACACAAACCCCCCTATTTCATTTTTCATTTCCAACAAATTTCTGCAGCTTTGCAGCAATATTGATATAAAAAGACGACGGGCTCCTGAGCTCAGGCTGAGATGGAAGGCACCCAGCCATAGTGCACCGGGGAGCTCAGCGTTCAACCTCGGGGAAAAAATATTACAAGGTCCTTTTACAATGCCAATAGCGCAGATAGGTGGCCCAGTGGCAGGCGTGGTGTTTACATGTGTGTTCAAGCGTTGCGACCGTGTGTGTGCGAGAGAGAGAGAGAGAGAATTCAGCCCGGCGGTTTTGACTTCATGTAGAGTTGTTTTGATAGGCTGTCTAAACTGATGCCCCCGCCGTGGTCAATCACAATTTGTTTATGTAATTTGCAAGAATATGGCTTTTTGAAGGGGGGTACCCACTGCGAATATTGATGTAGAGCCAGTGGCTTATCCAGCACTTTAGTACAGCATGTAGCCTGCATGAAGGGCAGGTTTATATGGCACCAGGAAATTATTATGTGCTACTACCGTTTGATAGATTCTTTTCTGCTGTATTAGATAGCGTGTTGTGAAAAGGGAGGAATTCAGGAGAGGATGATATATGAATGTGGTGAAAAATGAACAGGTTTCTATGCTTTATTTTCATCATTATTGAGATACAAAAATTACAAAAACGATTAACATTGCATGATTCATCACCTCGATTCATTTGCGTGCCTTTGTGAAATAGATGTTGTACCGAGCTTGGATGTCTTTGACACTAACAGGTCAGTTTATTCAGTATATTTCACTCCTGACTCCATAACATGGCAAAGCTTAGCTGTAGAGCAGTCTGTACTCCGGCAGAGCAGAGATAATTAAACGTGTATGTGATAGCTTCCTCCGCCTCTGACTTTTGACCTTCTCTCTGTCCAATCAAAGGTCAGTGTTGAGGCAGCGGTCTCTCAGGAGGTCGAGCTGGTTGTTGGCAGGGTTCAGCCTGGTTTCCAATAATGTACGTTACCACACAACACAACTTCAACGTGTATTACCTTTTGAGGGAAAAATATTTTGTGGATTATGTTTGCTCCTGGCTTATCACAAACTAGTGTCAAACCAGTCTGTGGAGGTCCGCATAGGAAGTCGAGGTGGAAAATCTAACCAAGTAGTTTTATTGCCTCAACCTCTTGGTTTTGTAGCGTTTTGTGTTGTCTTCTTCATTAACTGTGTGTTTCAACTGGACTTTTTGGTCCAGAAAAACGTAAAAATAACGTAATTGTGTAGGAGGCAGGGTCAGTGGTTCAGGTCCACGGCTTTCCCAGTCCACTCGATGAAGTGTCCTTGAGCAAGACACTGAACACGTTTTGCAAGTCCAAGTCTCCTCTGGTTGTAATGAATGTTGATGATGTATCATCTGCTGCATGCCATCTGCTTTCAACAAGCCATAGCTATATCTAAGGAATTCAAAGCATGGGGGCCTACTGTACACACACTTCTTCATCTACGATCAGCATTGTTTAGTTGGTTTGTAAATGACAACTTTAAACACTCCATTGCAATGCAATATGAACACAAATGTATAAATAAAACTGGAAAAACCCAGGAACAACATACCGAACGGCCTCACATAGACGCAAGGCAGCAAATTCCAGAAGAATTAAACACTGAGGTAGACTGCACCAACACTGCCTACTGTTCCTGTCATTAAAATACAGCCGTTAAACAGCTAAAAAGGAATGTGAGATTGTACCTCAGAAAGTTAAACACCTTGTTTGTGGGCTGTAAAATGTAATTCCAGGTCAGCATCATGCTAGTAATTCACACTTGAGGTTTGTCTGCAGTCAACAAGCTCTGTGCCAAATATCTACAGTAAGAGTTCAGCAGCGCCGCGATCAAAACAGATTAACCTTTAATGCAGCAAATCTAAGAATACTGAGCCATATATCCGCCATATGAAGCAAGTTTCAAATGATGAGCATATTAGTTTTATGGGGGCATATTAGTGGAAGTTCATAACACCAGTTTGCATTGCTAATCAGATTAAATTGGTGCTTTTGGTTCTACAGAAAGCCAGTTCACAAAGCTACTTCCTCCACAGCATTTAAAAAAATACATT
Source organism: Eutrigla gurnardus (assembly GCF_963514095.1). Lineage (NCBI taxonomy): Eukaryota > Metazoa > Chordata > Actinopteri > Perciformes > Triglidae > Eutrigla > Eutrigla gurnardus. The sequence continues at coordinate 13,232,347 of NC_139918.1, forward strand.
CAATTATTTCTTTTTTGACTTTGAAGTCGGTCTGATCCAGTTATGATTATGTTCCCTGTATGGTTTGTGGTTAGAATAAAGTTCCTTACATTAAGCTGCTTTGCTGACCAGGTCTTTAGCTTTTCAGAAAAGATATTTTCAAATCAAGATCGGATATGCTCAGCTAAAGTCACTTTTTTTGCTAAGAAGAGGGTTAATATGTATAGAAGGACACTAGTTTAAACATGATTTTGTCATTTTGAACTTTTAGAAATGGGATTCAGGTAAAAGACATGGGACGAAGTTTAGCAGCTGTGATCTTTTCAGCACTGAGACAAAAGGTATTTCTGTTCCATCTTCAAACCCCCCTACGTCAACATCACCAGGACCGATAAAAGCCACTGCTGTCATGACCTCTTGTTATTTCTGAAGTATATTGTTCCATTTCCTCTGTGACCCAAGCCAGCTGAAGGAATGTTCTATTTCCTGCCCAGTGGAGGGATGGTGAGTTTGAGGGGGGCGCGCCGACTCAATTGTTCCACTGCTAAAGCCAAGTTCATATCGGAGACTTTCAAAACTGTCAAATTGACTGTTCACACTATACAACTCGCTGTCTTTAGCACACTAACAGGGGGTCAGACACCAAATGACTTTACACCACACACAAAACAGGATATTTTGTTCAAGCAATCTGCTAAACGTTCCTCGTAATGACACGTGTTCACAAAATAGTCTGTTTCCTCGAGGTGCAACAATAACTTTGGATGGCGTTGGAAATGAAGCAAGTTCCAAGCGTTATAGTCCAGCCTTCCCCTCAACCCCTGACTTGTGCTCTCATTGGCTGTAGCTTCTTGACAGGCAAGTCCAGATATTTAACCTGATAGATATCAGGAATGTGTCTGCAATCTGCATCTTTGAGTGATTCACACATATCATTCCAGCGTTGTTTTGCAAGAAGTGTGAAAAAGCATTACAGAAAGAGATTTATCTTACTGTAAACTATTTAACCAACTCTAAAAAAAACAACAACATTAGGTCGTATATCTGGTATTTTGCTTAATTGCCTGAGACAAAGGGAATGCATACCAATATATTCCAATTTCTTAGTATTTTTTTTAATCAAAATCCTATATCTGTTTCTTCCTGGAAAACCAAATATGACACATGCTTACATCAGCTAGAACCATCAAATCATAACATTTATCGATCAGTCAATCTGCAACTTCAGCTCTGCACAGATCTAGAGAAGGTCGTGCGCTAATCTTTTCAACAATCAAATCAAATTCCTCCGAACGCAGTGCAGAAGTTAGATACTCCGGAAATGGTGTTTCAGCTTGACTTTAACTTTAACAAAGTGCATCTGAGGCTGATGGGAATGTCATTGCTTTAGTCACATAATTGGACAAATGGCATCATAGTCTATAGATGTTCAAAAATAAGTGAAATTTTCAGATAATTATAACAACTAATGACATCATTTTTGAACCCATCCGCATAAACCGAGAGCGATGAGCATCATTTCCACCACAAGGATAGAAATAGGGATGAGAGACCTAAGCGGCCTCTCACATCTGTTGTATCTTTATCTTTAACTTTGATCTATCACTTCCTGCAGATGGCCAATATTTCCTGCCCTTGTCCATATCAAATGCCAGAATTTGATTTGGACCCACGAGGAAAATCATCCCATTTATTCAAGATGGGAGGAGTTGTAGCTCAACAACAATCACCCCCTCCCCCCCCAAAAAAAGATTGGCACACTGCTCCATGAAAACCTTGCAAAGAGCACGTTTAAAAAATATATTTGAAAGCTCAGACTAAGTGACTCCTTCTGATGGACATCTTTTTTTCCCAGTTTGTGCAGGGAATTAAAGCCATGAGGGGGCGTGAGTGAAAACTATGCACACATTCTGCAGGCTCTGTCACTTGGGGCCAGGGCCAGTCTCATCACAGCTGTTCCACGCCCACGTACAGACACAGAGCAAGGAATATAAAGTATTCGAGCCAGCTACAGGACGTGCAAACTCTGGCAAACTTCTCAGCCATGTGTTGCTGCGACAGGGATGAGCATCTGTGTCCGTTTCATTATTTTATTCTCAAAAAGGTTTGTGTTCGATAGAAATACTGTATGGATGGATGGAAAACATACTGTAAGATTGTTAGACATCGTTTTCAGTGATTTCAATATTGAAATATGCCCCATATTCTATTCTGATTTTGATCTACAAAGTGCTTGTCTTTCTTGCTTCTGTATTAAAAAATAAACATAAAAACACACAATGTGTAAATGGAACAGGAAAAGGCATCGGTAAGATGATCACAGATACACACAACACTGTGTTGTTCCCCAGTTTAGAATTAAAGAAGCACAAAAAAATGCTAATGTGCGCTTATACAAAAACAGAGAGTTACATGTTTGATAAAGTGTTGTTCAAGGTAGTCCAGTCATGTTATGTCAGTCCGTCTTGGAGGATTCCCTCCTCCGTTGGTCTTCCTGAAGGTTTTCTTGTTTTTTTTGCCTCTTGAAAAAATATTTTTTTTCAAAAAATATTTTGAAAAAAAAAAATATTTTCAAGAGGCACATTTTTTGTGAGAAAAATATTTTGTGATTTATTTTTGTAAACTAATTGTGCAGTTTCTTAACATCGGTTTTATGTAATAAGTTAAAGTCTTCACCCGGTTCATCTCACTTCAATTATTTTTTAATTTGGAGCAAAATTATTTTGTCAGTCAAGCAGACAGATTGACCAAAACTCCCTCTTTGTTTTGACCAGCTTCCTGTCAATCACACTGAATTTACCCACAACCACATCAGAAAACGTTAGTAAATGTTAGTAAAACAGTTTAAGATGTATTTGCAATATCACTAGATGATATCACAAAAGATTGATACTCACCCTTAGGTCGTGGGACACATGGTGTTCTATGCTGTACACACACAAGCCCCTTAAAGTAAATGTGTCATAGTTTATTATTGGTAGCATATTCAAGGCAGAATAAGCTCTATAGAAAAACATTGGCACAGGCACCACCTGATGAAAACAGCATTCCTGTATGAATAGTGAAAGGTTCAAACTGGAGCTCTGCATCACTCCATCATCTTGATGGATGACAGAAGAAGCACCAGGTTCATAAACCAGAGTCAGGTGGAACTAACATCCGTGTCCTGCATGTGGACACCTCGCGATAACTGTCAAAAACCACAATACCTACACTTGATTTGTGATTTAATGAAATTGTACAGCTGGCTAAGTGGGCAACTAATTTTCATTTTATCTTCAGAGCCACTTTGCACAGGCTCTCTTCGTATTCTGCCCAAAGTACTGAGTCAGTAAGTACAACCAATCAGCTGGCATTGTGCTCCCCGCGGCCCAGCGAGCTGCCTCATTTGTGGGGAGCAACTGAGGTCTGTGGTAGCTTAAACTGTACTGTATGGCCATTAGACTGGCATGTCGTTCCGAAGATAGCAGTCTGCTGCTTAATGCTGCAGTGGCCGGAAAAAAAACCTGTAACCGTGGAATTTTTCTCTTCCTTTTTCTTCTCGTTTTAGAAACTCAGCTGGCGCTATTTTTTTTTCCTTTCCAAAAGTGGCTGACAAGGATTACCTCAAGGGCTGACGTCGGCCATGCTGTGGTCTCCAGAGGGACTCAAACCCAGCAAAATAGTTTACAGACAGCAACTACAGTAGCCTTCAAAAACATCCACATTAACTCATAGCCAAACATGATATCATTGGTTATTTTAAAAAGGAGAATGATATCCAAATTTCATACCAAGTTGCAGGAAATGTATTCTGTTTTTCCGACCAATTGAATACATACAAAGAGCAATACGATGCAACATTACTGACTATGTTTTGTTCTGATGAAGGAAGTAGTGTGGTATTATTAAACAGCAGTGTAAAGTCATGAGTCCCCTAATGCCCAGGGCATGCTTGAGGCAACCTAGTCTGTATGAAGTGTCGTCCAATCATGTGTAAGATAAGAGTGTTTAAATCTACTGTGAATGGCCACACCATCAAAGCCTACCATCACAGAGGCGCAAAACCTGATCAATTGCACACCTAAGTCAGCCTTGTGTTCTAAAATTGATGTTTCGATACAATTAAACTGCTTTGTGAATCACGTTTCATATGGAAAAATATTTTGTCTGATTATGGTCAGATGTGTCAAACAAAGACAGGACTTTGACGCAGGAGACTGGTGTTCATGTCCCGTGTGAAAAAACAAAAGTCAACGTTCTTTTAAATTATGCCTGTAGTGTGTAGAACAAAGCAGTAGTTTTGAGCCAAAACAAACCAAGTAGTAGCCATAATCCAGGAGAAAATAGGTTTCTTTTTTAATGTTATTTGAGAATGACGTTAAGTCGTATGGGAAGGTAATTTTGGAGGAGACAGGGTTGCATGGGGATAAAGCACACTTTCAGACACATTCAAGGTGTTGAAAGAAGTAGTTGCGTAAAGAGTGAAGAAAGAGAGCTTGACATTAAGTTGAAACACTGCTTGTTTTCTCACCTTCGTACATTTGGCCAGTTGCTGCATGTGTGCTTGGCAACTTTGTTCAGATGCTGTCGATGATCTCAACATCATTTAAAAGCATATTAATGCCATAACCTGCTTGGAAAGGAAAACTTCAAATGCCACATTTGGGCTTGAAAGGCTTGAAGCTCGCCGTTTCCTGGAGGACTGCAGATGCATTTCGCCTGGATTCACCGCAGCTACGATGGATTACATTTTCAGCTCAGTTACAACAAAGGAAAAGGGTCCAAACATATCAAAATGACTCTAGAAACTTCTCAAACCCAACATGCAGCATAATAATCCATAATGCTTTTTAACTTGATGCTCGAAACTTTTTCTGCTTAATATAAAATACAATTTTCTGACATTGTGTTCAAGAATTTTTTTAAAATGAGTCCAGGCTTTTTTGTCAACATATTCTCAACATGAAAATGTTTGCTGGAAACTTACACCATCAACCCTTCCACACGTTCTACCCACTGAGCTGCCTAGATTTATGCCCTGAATGGGTTTATATCTCTTGGAACCTCAAAATCATCCAACAGCTCCATTGTGCATCTCCAATAACAAAGGTACATAGCAACCAGCCTGACATTGGTGGTCACACACACGCACACACACACACACACACACACACACACACACACGGCCTCCAGTCTCCCCAGTGTCAGCGGTGCCTCAATGAGACACGTGCCGACCGTGGAGGTTAAGTGGAGCTCAGAGGGAGAGCCCAGCTGTGATGAGGGACCGCAAATCCCATAAGCCACCAGTCTCAGGGCAGGTTGGCACCACAGGAAGCTTTGATAGGAGATGTGGCCAGAGTGAATGTGTGAGCGCGCGCGCGTGTGTGTTTGTGGAGCGTGGAGGAATATTGGATGTGAGAGGAGAGGAATGTCTTGGCCAGCCTAGCTGACGTGAGAAGAATACCATATTGTCTTGTTTGCAACAAGCTCAGCACTGTGCACATCCACGAGTGCACGCGTTGACATTTCACTCTGAAATATTAAAATGTCTCAAATTTTACAGTGCTGAGGTAATCCGGAGCGAAGTACTCCACTTCATGTTATTTATTGGACAGAATATTATTTTTTCCTTCTCCTCCAGAATCTGGACATACAGTGAGTTGTAACAGCAGAGTGAAGCGTCCGTGTCTTGGAGCTGGCTGCTTGTTTGTTTGCTACTCAGTGATTAAATCAAGAGAAATGCTGCCTCAGCATAGTCATTATTGATTACTATAACCTTTAGTTAATCCGACAATACCGCTGAGATATCTTTTGTAAGAGAGACCAATGTTGCTGATGCAAAAAGCATTGTAAATAGTCACAATTTAAATTTTTTAAATTTAAAAGTCGATATACTCCAATAGGAGGAGATGCTCATGAATCGTTTGTACTTTGCTCGATTTACTTGAAAATACTGTAAATACAGGTCTTCACATTCATGATTCTTCACCTTATGATTTCTATATGCTCAATAGTCAGCAGTGTGTCTGATTGATGATGATGATGGTGCAGGTTGAATGGTGTGCAGCACATTTGACTTTTAGGCAGAGGACCATGAATATTGGTATTCATGTAAAAAGCAGAAAAGAATGTGCAAAACTGATTTTAAAGAGGCGTACTTAGAGTGTTATGTTGCCAAATCATGAGATACCCTATAATTCATATACCATGATGTAAAAATAAGGTGAAATACATTTTGAAATTTTATACAAGATACATTTAACTTGCAAAGAATAGAACATAGGGGAAAATACTGCTACAGCACTTACTATTTTGTTTCTCCACCCAAACACCAATTATTGTTAAACTAGTTTGCCTGGGGTTATGATGACATCATACACCAAATGTCTTGGGCTTTGAAAGAGCCAGGACTGATGAAGTCCGGGACAACCCTCCACATTGATGGTGTTACTCATGGCTTACTTCCAATGGCTCCTCCCACTTCACAATCATATTGAAACAGAGTAAATATAACTACATCATTGTTTGTTTTGTGGGTGTGCCAAAGGAGATTGGCTGTAATTATGGATATCTTGTAAAGTAAAAAAATACACAATTTATTGTATGATGACTACAAACATACATATCATTGTTTATATCACAGATTTAATTATTCTACATTTTAATCCACTCAGTTTTTATTTTTTCAGCGTCTTAACGGTCAATAATTACACACAATACTCCAGTGATGCACACAGGGGAAGCAATATTGATCAATTTCAAGCTTTACCAATGATTGTACAGTTAATTTATTTCAATAAAGTTGTTCATGTTTTTGTTTTTAACAGGTTTGTTTTGCTGGCTGAGTCACCACTCCACTTTGTCCATGTTTCAAAGATCTACAACACCTGTTTCAGTTTATTACAGAGTCACGATCCGCATAATGAAATTTGTCTCAGAGTATGTTCAGAGGAATCAAATCTGTCATCATCTGCCGATGCTGTGGACCAATCATCCAACCACTTTGAAGGCCAAACAGTGTGACACTCAGTGAATGCAAATAGCCTACTCATAGCTGACCAGATAGCAGAGAGCAACTATTCCTCCATCAAACGCTGCTGACAAAAAGGCAGCATCTCTGTGTACAAAATGCTGCATTATCCAGTTAATTCCTGCAGTGCTAGATCAAGATTCATTTCCCTGCAGACTGATAGAGCGAAGAATGAGTTCAGACCAAAGCTGAGAGGCATGACTGTCTGAGCTTTGTATTTGAACAGCAAACAGCACAGCAGGGGAGACAATTTCCAGCCTGCAGGCAAGGAGGCTAATCTCCCAATTAGGTATTAAATGCGCTCATTAAAAAACAGCAAAGGCAAATGTCCTGGAATAATACTCAAAAAGCAAAGATGGCTTTCTCGTACGATCTTTGAGGCCACCAACACAAATCAAGCAACATTTTCTATCTGCAATCAGGGACTCTTTGAAGTTGCCGTCTGCAGTCGGCACAAGCACTGCATTGTGGCAGTGTATCTTTTTACAGGCCTTGCTTGGCTCCTGTGGTGCATATTATACTTGAGTGGGTAGTTTGTTTGATTCTCAGAGTTGAACTAAAATTGCTCTCGCCCCACATAGCACACTGAAACGATCCACCATGGAAAAAGGGGTCGGTGCGTCACATGAAATGTTTTGTCTCATGGTTAAATGTCAGTATTTATTTCTCTAATTGGTCAGATTATTTTTTCCACAATTAACACTGGAGAGCGTAATGATGCACTTTATGATACCCTCATCGCAGTGTGTTATCACTGGGAATCCATTTTGCAATATTCTGTGTTAATGCTTAGGTAAAGTACGCAGCTGAGAAGCGTTCACATTTGTATCCATTTTCACACATTTCATTTAACACTGACCGGTGATGATGTCCAGAAGAAAACTGTCCCACTGGTTTATAAAAATTAAATTGACTGTTTCATATACCTTCTGTTATGGAGTATTCTTACCATGCATTGTCATCCAAATAAAAGTTAAATTCCGTTACCTTTCCACCTGGGCCCTATGTTTATAAATGTGGGAGTATAAATGAATACTACAAAAACTTTTGAAATTGGTCCATTAGATCAGTCGGTAGCCACAACACGGTGGTTCAATGTCTGAATTTGTTATCTAAGAGCCTGACAACATTGCACAAGCAAGTCTCGCTAAATCAGAATCAGATGAATTGTGTCCTGGAACTCAATGTAAGTGCAGACAAATCACAACTGAAGAAGCCTCTTGGATGAAGAGTCTTTGAAAAACCCACAGAAAATCCAAGAACCGTCACAGACCACATGGTAGGCCACTAATCTGAACTGGCTGGACGAGGGTGATGGTCGAGGTGGTTTAAAAAAATTATAGGTGAATAATGTGCATGCATGTAAATATGTATGTATACTTGCACAACGGATAGCTACTGTAGAAGAAAATGTGTTACCTCACATTTTTATTTTAATCTCATCCTAATATTCCTTTCTCTTGTAGCCTACTAATCAAATGTCCTGTTGCTCCTATTAACATTTACATTTAGGGCATTTAGCAGACGCTTTTGTCCAAAGCGACTGACAATATGTACATTTGCGAAAGAAAGAAACCACAACATATCATTGCCGATAAAGTAAGAGCTAAAAAATAGAAACAAGTGTAAGGTCCTCGTCTGAGTAAAGTAGTAGCTGTTAAGCAATTTGATTTGATTGTGGTTAACTTTTGTTATCCTGATAAGAAGACCTTTTGGTCTTTCCCCCTTCCTGGACCATCTCCGAAACATCCTTATCTCACATTGATTGATCAAGGCCTGATGAATGGCCCCTGTTGTGACAGGGGCCACTGAGAGCAGCCACACCTTTGACTTCTCAGGAAGCCTCTTCCTCTTGGAAGCAGACGTACTGTATATTGAGTCACTCTGTATAAAACTCTGACTAGCCCCACTCTTGTCAGAAAGGTTTTTATGGCAACGCTGTGACTTCCTTTTTCCACTGACAGTGATTAAACCCCATCTGAACCAGCCACAGGATTGGACCTGAAGAGTTTTCTTCCACACTACCCAGTGGCCTTGGCTGCCTCTACCGGTTTATTTTGGGCACATAAAAGAAGCACAAACAGAGGGGGTAAATCCGTTGACCCAGTGTTGGGTAGTGACCAAGGAATCATCACTGGACACATCAAGACCAACAGGAACAGGTCCCACAGGAACTGGTGCTCCTCCTCCTCTCTTCATCTCTCTTCAGTTTGAAGGAGTCATCCCTCATCTACACTATATTGCCAAAAGTATTCACTCACCCATCCAAATAATTGATATCAGGTGTTCCAATCACTTCCATGGCCACAGGTGTATAAAAGCAAGCACCTCGGCATGCAGACTGTTTCTACAAGCATTTGTGAAAGAATGGGTCCCTCTCAGGAGATCAGTGAATTCCAGCGTGGTACTGTGATAGGATGCCACCTGTGCAACAAGGCCAGTTGGGAAATTTCCTCACTCCTAAATATTCCACAGTCAGCTGTTAGTGGGATTATAACAAAGTGGAAGCGATTGGGAATGACAGCAACTCAGCCACGAAGTGGTAGACCAAGTAAAATGAGTGGGGTCAGAGGGTGCACATAGTACGCAGAGGTCACCAACTTTCTACAGTCAATCGATACAGATCTCCAAAATTCATGTGGCCGTCAGATTAGCTCAAGAACAGTGTGTAGAGAGCTTAATGGAATGGGTTTCCATGGCCGAGCAGTTGCATCCAAGCCATACATCAGCAAGTGCAATGCAAAGCGTTGGAGAAGTGGAGAAGCATTCTCTGGAGTGACGAATCACGCTTCTCCATCTGGCAATCTGACGAGTCTGGGTTTGGCGGTTGACAACGGTACTTTTCTGACTGCATTGTGCCAAGTGTAAAGTTTGGTGGAGGGGGATTATGGTGTGGGTGTGTTTTTCAGGAGCTGGGCTTGGCCCCTTAGTTCCAGTGAAAGGAACTCTGAATGCTTCAGCATACCAAGAGATGAAGGACAATTCCATGCTCCCAACTTTGTGGGGACAGTTTGGGGATGGCCCCTTCCTGTTCCAACATGACTGTGCACCAGTGCACAAAGCAAGGTCCATAAAGACATGGATGAGAGAGTTTGGTGTGGATGAACTTGACTGGCCTGCACAGAGTTCTGACCTCAACCCGATAGAACACCTTTGGGATGAATTAGAGCGGAGACTGAGAGCAAGGCCTTCCCGTCCAACATCACTGTGTGACCTCATAAATGCGCTTCTGGAAAAATGGTCAAAAATTCCTATAAACACACTCATTAACCTTGTGGAAAGCTTTCCCAGAAGAGTTGAAGCTTGTATAGCTGCAAAGGGTGGACCGATGTCATATTAAACCCTGTGGATTAAGAATCGGATGTCACTTAAATTCATATGCGAGTCAAGGCAGGCTCATTTCCACCTTCGCCTTCCTGTAACAACTCAGCAAGACTTGTTTGTGCATCGGTAATGTTACGACAAGCGACCCGGGCCCAGAGGGAGGGCCCATCAGCGAGCGTCTGCTGGCCGGGCTTGCCACGGAGCCTGGTCGGGCACAGCCCAAAGAAGTTACTTGACAACTGCTTCTCAACGTCTTAAGTGCCTCAAAGGGCGGTAACCGTCGAACACCGTGGTGGACACTGTTGGTCAGGGAAGCCTTCCGACTGAAGAAGGAGTTATTCCGGGATATGTTATCTGGAGGCGGTTGCAAGGTACCGACATGCCCAAAGGGCTGCACCCTCTGCCGTGAGGGAATCAAAACAGCGGGTGTGGGAGGAGTTCAGAGAAGGACTTTCAGTTGTCACCAAGGTGCTTCGGGAAAACTGTCCGGCACCTCAGTAGGAGAAAGGGGGAACCATCCAAGCTGTGTACAGTAAGGATAGGTTAAGGATCCTCAACCGAGGTCGGGCAGTGGAAGGAACACTTTGAGGAACTCCTGATTCTGACTGATACGTCCTCTATTGTAGAGGCAGAGTTGGAAGCTGATGGAGGATCATCGTCAATTCAACATTGCGTGGAAGTCAGGGACAGTGCCTAAGGAGTGGCAAACTGGGGTGGTGGTCTCCGTGTTCAAAAAGGGGGACAAAAGAGTGTGTACCAACTTCAGGGGTATCATACTACTCAGCCTCCCTGGTGAAGTCTACTCCAAGGTGCTGGAAAGGAGGGTTCAGCCGATAGTCGAACCTCTGATTGAAGAGGAACAATGCAGGTTCCGTCATGGCCGTGGAACAATGGACCTGCTCTTTACTCTCTCGAGGAGCCTGGAGGGGATCTGGGAATATGCCCATCCAGTCTACATGTGTTTTGAGCGTATGACCGGGTCTCCCTGGATATTGTGTGGGAGGTGCTGCGGGAGTATGTGGTGAGGGGGTCATTTCTTAGGGCCATCCAATCTCTGTACTCTTAAAGCAAGAGCTGAGTTTGGGTACTCGGCTGTAAGTCAAACTTGTTTCTACTGGGGATTGGCCTCCGCCAGAGTTTCGCTTTGTCACCAATCCTGTTTGTGATATTCATGGGCAGGATATTGAGGCATAGTCGGGGGGAGGATGGTTTGCAGTTTGGTGTGCTGCGGATCGCATTGCTGCTTTTTGCAGATGATTTTTCTGATGGCATCGTCGGTCTGTGACCTCCAGCACTCACTGGATCGGTTCACAGTCAAATGTGAAGTGGTCAGGATGAATCTGGGGCCATGGTGTTTAGCAGGAAACCGGTGGATTGCCTGCTCCGGGTATGGAATGAGTTCTTACCCCAAGTGAAGGAGATCATGGACCTCAGGGTCTTGTTCGAGTGTGAGGGGGACAATGGAATGTGAGATTGGCCAGAAAATCCGAGCAGCGTAGCAGTATTGCATTCACTAACGAAAAGAGAGCTGAGCCGGAAGGCAAAGCTATCGATCATCTGGTCAATGTTTGTTCCTACCCTCACCTTTGGTCATGAGAGATGGGTCATGACCGAAACAACTGGGTCGCGGGTACAAGCGGCTGAAATGAGTTTCCTCAGGAGGGTGGCTGGCGTCTCCCTTAGAGATAGGGTGAGAAGCTCAGTCATCCGTGTGGTACTCGGAGTAGAGCCGTTGCTTCTTTGTGTCGAAAGGACAAAGGTTTGGGGTCCCATGCTGAAGCTGTTGCCCCCGCGACCCGACACTGGATAAGCGGTATCGGGAGATGGGATGAGAGACACTTACTTGCAGACATAACTGAGAATGTTGTCGTTGCCCCATGTGATTAACCTGTAGCCATTACCATCCTTCTACATTGTGGCAATGAGTGCATTACCCAGATCAAATCATTTTTCAAGTCATTCCATTGCATGGCGTATTACTTAATGGATGACATTTCATACCCATATGGTGAGACAATGGAACACACTGTCCTTTTGCAAATACACATTCAGACAGCAGCTAAGCAGGAAAAGATGTTCAACAGAGTACCAGATCAGATATTCAATAAGGCCGAAGAAGTGTTTAGAACCACGACATGTTTGAACACACTGCCACAGCTGCCATGTCTTGACGAATTACCATCATATGATAATCACATCCTTTTATTTAAATTGGCTATTTTTAACAGAACATTTCCCATTCGCGTAACAGCAAACATGCTTTTAGATTCATTATATTTAGACAATATGTCACTGTGTGCTTTGCATCTATATTTTCTGACCATGAGAATATTAGAATAGACAATTGTACACATTATTTGGGCATTTAAACAAATTCAAGTCAAGATCCATTTGTAAAGAGGGTTTTAACAATCAACTTCATCACAAGGGAACTGGGGACGTAAATAGCCATTAAATTGAGAGGAAACAAACAAGAAACAAGACTGGACATTAAAGAGACACACATAAATCCTGGACCAGATTTGATTACAACTGTAGGGAAACAACAAATGCAATTCTGCTCTACTTTCTGGTCTGTTTTGAATAATGTTTGTCCCTGTCTGTTCAAATCATGTCCCCACGAGAAATAATTTGCTTACAAATGAAGGACAACTCCATATTTAGTATTGGTACTCAATGTATTGCATTATTTTCTAGGCATATAGGCACCACTATGACATATGTCATGTGATGTCTCAAGTGAAACAGTAGCATGACCTTCAATTTCCTTATCGCAAAAATTACAAGAATCGTCTGTTTTCTTCCTGTCGGACATGTCCTTGGTGTATTTCCTCTTTACCCTGAATAATCAGATAACAACCCAAAAAATGAGTGAAGAAAACATTTATGACGAAACCTGATAATCCAGAGGAAATAGTTCTGCTAATTGTTATATGGAGAACACATAGTTATTCAACATTCTCAAATGTGTTTTTTTGTGGTAAATTGCATGGTCACACATTTTCTAGGGAAACATTTTGAAGCTGCAGCAATGGTAGCACACCAAAAAAACATGGTTATACGGTGCTCACATCTGCTTGATGTTATATTTACACAAGACTAATGGGTCCTCCGCTAATTAGCCCACCGCTGTTGTGAATCATAAAACAAATTTGCACTACTCTGGGTTTTAAGAACTTGGTTTCCCCAATTTATAGTGTCTGACCCCTTTAAAGCTTTCGCTTGCTCCAACAGATTGGGTCAGTGTTGATTCAGTCACAACACAACATTGTTGCCATGATTCAACCAGGCCTCCTTGTTACATCTTGTAAACCCCCACAAGCAGCACTGAGCTATGCAGGACTGTGGCACAGTGTCCAAGAACAGTCACATGATCCCATGGAACCAGGAAGTATGTTAGTCATCGAGGTTATTTCATATTTAGAAAAGTCAAAAGGCTTACTTAAGTTCACATTCTTGACATTCAAGTCTTTTCAGAGAGTAGGATGATCCTTTGTATGTACTGGCACTTAGTTTGTATGTTGGCCTACTGGCACTTACTTTAGTATTTTGCACTGTATCTTAGCACTAACCTCTGTTGTATACCAGCTTAGAAAATAAATACAAAATAAAAGTAAAATGTAATTAAATCATTGACTACATGTATGTAATCATCGGAAACTGTAGGTTTTCTGTGAAGGCAGGTGTTTCTTTTGAAAGGGCACTATGTGTGTAACAGGGATAACCTTACAAGCTGTCCCAGAGACATCCAAAACTGATGCTAGGTGGAGAACTCAGAGTGTTTGAAGCATAAGCCCACTAACAAACCTTTTGATTAATTTGTCTTGGAGCAAGGCATGTGGGCAGCCATGTTTAGGTCATGCAGAAGTGCGAGAAAATATGTATGTGCTGCAAATGCTCGAAATAAAATAAATGGGCCGCGTATTGTTTAAAGTCTGCCATCACCCAAACATAATGCATGATTCCTGCAAGTCTGATCCATGTACAGTCGATGCAGAAATGTTAATCATTTTATAATTAATTCAAAATTACTTTCCAATTAAGCAAAGCCAAAAATTAACTTTGAACTGAAATAGATTTTTCAGCTTATCCTCCATAAGAGGAGGGGGGGATAAGCAGCTGGAAACAAACAAATCACATCTGAAATTAGTTTCATTCACACAACTGATTATTGTTAGTATTATCAGCAGCAGTTTCTCTTTATTACAATGCAGTAGGTAATCTGTGCTTGCAATTATTTTCCTAATCACATTGCAGATTTTATTAAAAATGTCTATTACACTTTCTCTGGCTGTCCTCCTCAGATAACATCAGGTCTTTGTGAAAGGCGGTTAAGATGTAAACCTTAAAATGTTGGTCGTTCTAACCAAGAGATGATGAGATAATGGGAATGATTTGAAAGAGGGAGATGGGGAGGTTGGTAATACATTTAAAGATGTACAAAAACGCAACCAACAAACGGTGAAATTAAAAGCTGTCTTGACTCTTTCATTTCAGGGCGTTCTCCTGTCTGTCATGACCCTGCCTCAGGCAGCTCGGGGTCAACCTGCAGTCAGGGTCATAAAAGCCAGAGGTTGTCACTGGCCCCCGGGCCTGTGGATGAGGTGACCCTGCAGGCGAAGTTAACCAGGTGAAAGACGAAAAAAAAAAATGACAAAGTGATTCAGTGTCTCCTTTGTTGCAGTCACCTCGAGCAGCTTTCAAAGTCGGATTGACAGCAGTTTACCTTCCTGTGCCTGACACGTCCATCATCCTCCTGGAAATTTCGAAACCCCGATTTTGCAACACTGCCATGAAAGGCGAGTTCCCCCCCAGAGTATCAGTATCAGTGGCAGTGTGTCCGAGGCCTTGTCTCTGCATCCGCCCTGTAATAACATTTTCTGACAGGCACTTTTTGCTGCTGAATACCCTGTCTGTTTGACTAATTCTACAGCGTTTGGCATGTAAAACCAGCTGTCAGCAAAGCTGTTTTCAAATTACATATCTGTGAAGTAATTGATAAGAGCAGCACTGTGGTTGTGGGTTGTGTGTTTTCAGGTGTGTGTGAAGAGGTCAATGTTGGCATTCCTCAGAGTGTGAAACAATGAGTGTTCACGTGCAGTAGAGATAGGCTGCTTTGGTGGAAGGAATACATCTACTTGTAAACAACTTGTTGTGACCTTGTAAAATATGTAATCTTCACTTTTTAAATTGTGTAACTTTGTTAAGGACATTCTTAGGCAGGTAGTTGGTAACTTTGTCTGTCTCCCGTTTTATGCTTGACAGGTCAATGTTTACAACAGTTCAAATATCTCAATGTTTACAAAGGTTTCTAATTTTCAACACCTCCTATAAATGTCCAACAACAGGTGTCACATTTCTGCTTAGTATATGTATACATTCTCTTCAATATGATCTACTTTCGGAAGAAGCAACAACTATGGAAGTGCATGACAAATACTTGAAGGTTAACTTCTGGCATGAACAGAGGTCTCCTGGGTGAATGTCACTCTTAATACTTCCTAATTGTGGAATACATAAATATTTGTTTGTGAGATGCATTAATTACAGCGCATTACTTTCTGTAGGTATAGTGACTTTTTTTTTTTTTACTTCTTTTACAGAAACTATGCTGTGATATAGTGTCTATAAGAGTAGTGAGACTGAGTCACACAGTAAAAACATTTTTGTGTCATTTTAGGCATAGAACTGAACACTAAAATATTACAAAATTTATTTTATTCAATTTTAATATCTAGATTATTGATCAATACTGGTAAAAAAATGTTTACTGAAGCATATTTTAATAAAGATTTGGAGGACAGTCGAGTAAAACAATAAACAAACAAAAACAACGAAAAACCCACACTGACACACGTCTAAAATTGAGCAAGTTGGTAATTTCACTCCCTGATGTAACTTTATAAGTTATGCAGCGCAAATAAAGCTTTGTTGTTGATGCATATATATTCAACAAACACTGCAGAAACATCCAGCATGTTCATTGTCAGTGTGACTGCAGCTCAGATCAGTGAGGCCACTGATTGCATGGATTGAAGACACCTGTTTCATGGTGTTAAAATGTAGCAACTGGAGAATGTGTAGACACCGCATGACTTGATGTGAAAATGTATTTATTGTAATCTACTATTGTAAATAATATGGTATTTGGTATTTGTCCTTCCTTAACTATGTAAGAGGAAAAAAAAGAGAAAAAAGACATAAAAAAAATGTCAAACACTTTAAGTGAGATCTGTATTTCATTGCATTGAACAAGTGAAACAATGACTTAGATTAAAGGACTGTATTTCAGCTCAGATTTGGGGGTGTTCACATCAGACAAACACTAAGAATGTGGCCTGCAGTTTAAGTTGATGCCGTTTGAGCTGATGCAGTTTGTTTGACCGCTCATGCATGATTGGCTGCTTTTGGTAACAGGTGTGTTCAATTTCATTATTAGCTCAGGCACCTTGAACAAGCAAAATAACTTTTGAGTTGATTCTTTGTGATGCATTTGCATTAGATCCTCTTAACACATTACACAATATTGTGAGGCTAAGAGACTGAGGATTTTTGATACGGGCAGTCCCTGAACATGCGAGACACAAAGTCCCCTACGTTGTAAATTATTTAAAGGTGGTTTTCCCATAAATTCACACTGAAAAATTGATACAGTGAGATTTCTTTCCCATGTACATTTTTTTCATGTGGCATGAAATAATATACATCTGTAGCTGCTCCTGTTAGATCAAACACAACACATGTTGTGTGTTAAGTTATGTTGAATGTAAAGGGTTGGGGAGTGAAATCAATACTAACCTTCCTCCTGGTTCACACCATTTTCCTTATTATGAAAAGCAATAACCAGAACTTCTCTTTACATATATGAAAGCAGCCTGGTCTTACAGAAATATGTGCAATGACCACAAACTATGTGAAGCCATGCCGATGGAGGGTGAATGAGGATGCTTTTTAATGGTGGGCACATATTCCCAGCTTAACATGTCCCAGTATGAATATGAGGAAGACGTACTGGGAGAAGTTGAAAATCATTAGGCAGACTCTTGAGCCGTAACCGTATGAGCCTGAAATGACCTTTTTACTTTGGTTCCGCCCTCCGAGCTGTCAATCACAACAGAGCCAAGAGAGCCGTTGGGCTGAATGTGATTACGCCTGTAGAAATAGTTTCTAAGAAGAACTGCATTTAGAAGCAGGATTTTAAATAAACTTGACACACATGTTTAGGTACATTCTGTAATGTTTATTTAACATGGATAAAACGGAAACAAACAAACTCTCACAATGAAGCAATTTTGTTAAACATGGTAGAGGTTTATGTGAGCTGACCGATATTGTCAATGGACAATGACATTTATTAACACTGGTATGGCCCTTTAACCGACCATTTAATTGTTGAACCATCAACTTAGTTTTGTTGCTGTTTAATTAGTAAAACCAAGCAATGCAATTTTGTTGATTTAACCTAACAGTAATTGGTTTAACCAAATTACATAGATTTGTTGCCTGAAACTGTTATGTGTAGGAATTAATGCAAATGCTGAATGTTAGGAATTAATGCAAATGTACTGAACATGTTTCGTTTGAAACTTTATTTATTGAACTCTGAGCAGTACATTCATTAAAATTATAATTTCAAATCAAAAGACTTCAAATCCGGAAAATGTCAGAATCAGAATGACTTGACGTTAATATATATATATATATATATATATTAATGTCAGGTGAATGGAAGTAGATCATACACAATGACAACACAAGTCAGACGTGTTTATTGTCAAGAAGCAAGAATGTTGGTCAAGGAATGTTCCTACACAGTTTCCAAACTCAAAGATCTACAGGCTGCGAAGATCATGTGTTTTTAAGGAGATAATTGAGGTGGATGTGGTGACCTGTCGCAATTCCAGAAATGTGTGGAAAACGGAAAAAGGCACACAGGAGAAGTGAGGAATTTTCATGTATGCCCTTGTTTTTTTTCCCCTTTGTTTCTTTTGGGATGACATGCTTTTATGAATCTTTATTTCATCTAATTTGCATAAACTGTTAATATTTAATAGTGAAAGACATTTTGGATTTTTTTTTTAGCAAATCAATTATGAAACAAAGCCTAAGAGAGTTTGTCTTTTTGAACTTTGTTCACATATCTGTATGACAGTGTGTAGACTGTATATATCACCCAGTACACGTGCTGTACAGTACGCATACACTTCTGTTTAAAATCTATGTGCGTGTGTGTGTGTGTGTGTTTATACTGACATACACACACATGCCTGAGGACTTCACAGTGACACCAGTCTAAACTGTTGAGGTGTTGGACGTGACCTCTGACCCTGTCTGACAGCTGGTTCAGCTGCCTGTGAATTGTTGACCCCATCAGGTAAACCAAAAGTTGTGTCTGAATCTTCCTGGCACAGCTGTGATCTTCAAACCTCAGAAAACAATAAACATCAAAGCCTCAAGGCAGACCGAAACTAGTTTAAAACTTATTTTTTATTAAAATTGATTCCAGAAAAAAGCCTTTTGTCATCATTTTTTAAAAGCTAAATTGGATTGCTTACTAAATAAGTAAACAAACAGAAAAACTAAAATAGTTTTGTTACCGCATCTGTGTATGTGAAGATGTTTAGAAGTTGTATACAAGGCTGCCCTTTCTGCTTCATACCACTGTCTTGTGTTACTACAGATACATTTCAGGACGATTACAAGGAACCAGCTCTGACAGGGGCCCCCCAGGTGTGTGGTTTTGGTTGGAGGTTGGGGAGGCAATATTATATTCTTTCATCAGGCCCAAAATCTCCCTCGTGGCTGTGGAGGATTAGTGGCCTCTATTTTGTGTAATGTAAAGCGTAATGTGAGGACTGCTGGGGGCTTTTTGGATGATATTCCTTCTTGTGCGCTCTAATTTAATGTCAAGAAACCAAGGTTATCAGGTCACATGGGGAACAGCTGGGCCACTGGGTCAACCTCTGGCAAATCTGTCACGTCTGGAGGCAGCACAGTCATGACCGTACCTTCTGAATCTGCTTCAGTCTGTTATGCAAGATCGGGAATACAGTTACAGCACTGTTATTTTTCTCTCATAGTTGTAGCTATTGATTGATTGAATGTGTGAGAACAGCGGAACAGCTGGTTCACGTTGTGCTCTGGCATCAGGCCTACACTCTCCCAGGATGGCGTACGTGGGTGTAACTCTAGTATGACCCAGTCGGGGTGGTGTGGTGGGCCCGGAGCCCCCTCGTCCACCAGCCGGAGACTGGAAACAGATGGGCTGAAGAGCCAGGATTCAGTCTGCAGGGATTCACTTTATTTTAGTTTTCTCATGTCAAATTGGCTGTGCTTTCGTGCTCTGGTTGTTTTTTCTCCGTGAATCTTGATTTGTTTTCACTCCTGTCTTCCCTCTGGCTCTCCGAGCCCCTTCGCTTCTCCACTTGGAGTCTCTACTTCCCTTTTATCTTCATTTTATTCTCCTTTTAATCATCGTACCCTTTCTCTTGCCTCATCTCACCTTTTCACCGTATCTCCTCTTAATTCTTTCATACTCCTCTTTCCTGATTTCTCCCAACGCCCCCCCCCCCCCGAATTCTTACTCATCTCTCGTAAATCCAGCACTTCCTCCTCCTCCTCCCTTTTCCATGTTTCTTCTTCCATCCCTCCTTTCTCTAATCATCTCCCGACACCTCCCTTCTCCATCTCTTTCTATTGTCCTCTGTCCCTCTCATCCCTCCCCCCAACGCCTCCCTCCTCATCCTCTCTCCTCCCTTCCTCACCCACTCCATCCTCTCATAACAGCTCATGGAATGACAGGATAACATATGAAGCCAATCATCCCTGGGAGCGGCTCTGAAATATTTTCTATTTTTCTGGCCCCACCAGGATTCTTTTCCCGTGTCTCCAACAAGCTTCTCCCACTTTCCTGAACATAATGTTTCTCTATTGTGTTTATTATCTTATTAACATTTGATGTATGAATATTTCAATGTGCACAATGTAGAGGTAGGAAGGTGCGAAAGCTACGGACTCCAAGGAATGATAATTACTTTTGAAAAAGAAAAGTATTTAATTCAAAACAATGTCAATTTATGCCTTCCTTCCTCCTAAAAAGACCCATGTTTAAAAATGCACCCAATCACTTGAATATTTATCAGTCACTTTAATTGCAACATTAATAATCAAACAGTTAATTTGACTCTCTTGTACTGTAAAGTCTAGAACAAACTGTGTAGATAAATGCGCTGTTACATGCACACAGATTGTATCCTTTGGGCAACTTGTTTCATAGAATATGTAAAGAGCACAACTCAGAATCCCAAGGGCAACTGTGTTTTCAAAACAGCCAGAAGCATAGTCATTGTTTTTGTCTTTTCATCAACATTCACCAGCATCTAAACAAGCTTTCAGAGCTCTCACACTGTGGTAGAAATCCCAAATCATATGTTAGGCAACCCAGTCGGCAGGAGAAATATCTTTTGGCATTGTATGTTTCTGCTGACCAAGGGATACAATGAATGTTGACATTTCTGAACTTAAAATGTGTTTCATAAATGTGTTTTTATCAGCATCTTGTGATGCTGATATAAACGCACAATGCCACACGTTTGCCGTTGTGAAACGTTTCCAGTAACTAAAAGCAACACTAAAGAGTTTTTAGTGCCTTAAAATAATGTTTCCAAAATAAATAGTTTCAGTGGTTCATCACCTCAAAACCGGGTGAACAGCACTTCAGCATTCGCTCTGCAGCCCTCTATCGGCTGTAACCGCACTATGTAACTTTGCCTGGTTGGGTAGCGGTTTTGTAGTTCTAATGAGACTACAAATTTGACCTGCTTTACGGCAAGCGTTACAAAAGCCGGTAGGTGGAGGCTCTGCGTAGAGATCAGTGGGAGAACACCTGGCAGGTGCGTGGAAGATACCTTGCAGCTAGGTAGTTTTTAAATTGGCGTCATGGCAGAGCCTGCAAAGAAAAGGAGGAGTATAATGCCCAATGAGACGAAGAAAAGAAAACGGGAGCATGACAGAAGAAGAAAGAGCTCGAACGAGAGTGAATATCGGACCGGCTCACACTCGTTGGCGAGTACTGAAGGAGGCTACAAAATGCAAGACGGATGGTGACTTGGCTTTGTTGCTGCTGGACTTGTAAATAATACCGGTAATCATTTTTTTTCCAACAGTGTGCATCTGTGTATAATACATTGTCGATTATTTTATTGGCTCATGTTAGCTATTGTGCTAATATATATGTAACTGTCGCTATGGCTCATGTTAGCTAATCTTAGCTAAGGCGTTAGCTACTCTACCTTGTGACTGGACATCGTTCAAATCGTTCATCGTTTCCAGAGCCGGTTCTGCATACAAACAAATAACGTGCGTGCGACGGTAGGCTGCGGTAGGCGAATGGCGAATGGAACGGCAGTAATGGACAATTCCGCTTCCAACCTGAAGGGGGACCGAAGAGGAAAACTTCTTAAGTGTTGCTTTAAGTAGCCTACTTAGTTAAGGTTTGAAAGATAACTGTGTAATGTAACAACCAACAATGAGTTACAACAAATAACAACCGGCCTTAGCAGATATTCTTGTGTAACCTTATTTAAGAGGCATCTTTTGGTTTCACACAGGACACAAACACAGGACACCTGGGTGAAGGTCCTGTTTGTCCTGCCCAGCCTTCACTGACTCTCTTACACTTGTTATTATAACACTAAATCACTTACTCAACGTATGCCTGGTTTGCAGAAAAGTATAATGCAGACATATTTTCCTGGCAACTGTGCTGTGTTCAGACCCGGTTGTATTTCACATATAATGTTTGTGACTTTAGAGATTAGCAGCTGTCCATTGTCAATCAATGTAATTATGTCAAATGTCAGTGTCTGTCATGAATTATTTAATAATGCTTTTCATGGACACAAGATATTAAGATTAAGTCAAGGAGCAGGTACTAATTCACAATTGAACGGATTCATACAGATTATATTTATCCTGTAATAATGTTCTGACTTGAATCGACATGAATTTATTTGTAGATGATGGTGAGTCTCTACTAGTATGTGTGAGTGTTATTTGGGCCAGGAGTGTGCTTGTGTGTGAGCTGCAGTACCCCTTTAATGAGAGATCTGGGTTGCTGTACGCTCAGCTTGCAGACCCCCAACCCCCCCTCACTCCGTCTCTCTCCCCTGACAGGTCTCTGAGTAGCAGGTCTGAACAGGGGTCCCTGTTGCCCAGCGATGCAGGCGCTTCATATCGGCACTGTCTTTTCAAATTCATATCTCCCTCGGGTCCCGTGGGTGGCTTTGGATGCAGCCTAATCAGAATTCTACCTCCTTGTGAGTCCACGTTTTGTAAAGGTAGCTGTGTGTGTGTGTGTGTGTGTGTGTGTGTGTGTGTGTGTGTGTGTGTGTGTGTGTGTGTGTGTGTGTGAAGGATAAGTGTAAGAGGATAGAGCTATCTCAAAGGTCTCACATGTGGGAGCTGAGACTCCGCTCAGAGATAATTCTCGCTGTGTCGTGCAAGATTTTGCCTCGACAGAAGAGGGTTGGGATCCTACATTTAAGAGTGTGCGATGAGCAGGGGTGGGGCTGTGTGTCGGCTCGTAGGTGGGAATGGCAGAACCTGAGCCTTGTAGTCGTTTGTTATAACCTGAAGCATTTCCCTCCTAAAGCTCGGCTCACCAATCAATGTCGCCCCGGCACCTGAAGTCTCATGTGAGAGGATGAACCGAGGTGTGGTTCATTAAAAGTGAGAACGTAATCCAATCCAGCTGCAGGAGATGACCCCGAACTGAAATATTGTGGGGGTATTAGATGGCAGATGTTGACATCTGTTAGCCTGCAGTCCCCGGTCTCCAGAAAGCCCAGATGATGAAGTTAAAAGCAAACTGCTTCTTCACCTGATACCTGAACCAGAGACGGTAACTCACTGTATGTCAGAGTGGAGTCTGTCTCTAACAGTTCAAGTGTAGACTTGAAGATTGTGTTTGGATGTGAACACGCCACCATTAGCATCCCACTTGTAAGTGGGCTCAACCATGGATGGATTAAGAGACAATGGACCCCTGAGCACAGAAAGGCCCCACCAACTAGACTTTATAGTTCATTAGCCTCATTTTGTGTCACTTCATTTTGTGTCTCTTAATAGTCATTTTGTGTCTCTTAGTGATAATTTTGTATCTATTTATATTTATTTGTAGTCCCTTTTTGGTCATTTTGTGTCTCTTTATGGTCATTTTGTGTCTCTTTGAGGTTGTTTTGACCCTTTGTGAATCACTTTGTGTCCCTTTGCAGCTGTTTTGCATCTCTTGGTAGTTGTTTTCATCTCTTTGTAATCCTTTGTGACTCATTGTAGTAGCAATAATAATAACTGAGGCCAAAAATAAATAAGAAAAAACGTAGGGTTAAAAATATAAACAGAGATAAAATAGTACAACTGTTAAAACAACAACTACAAAACCTCAGTACAATACAAATAGCAGTAAAAATAATAAAATCCATCCATCCAAGACAACATTACATTCATAACAGCGTTGTTTTGTGTTTCTTTGAGTGACCCATGGGGCTGCATATGTAAATGCATGTTTCATTATTTAAATGATTTTGCACAACTTCTACTGAAAAATATATGCAGGAGCACCTTTACACCCTGCTACATGTCAGAACACAGTAGTTTAAATACATGTAGAATAATAATAATTACAAGAGGATTTTTTGTAGAGGACACTCAAAAAAAATGTCATGTCAATCCAAATTATGGTGCGGCAGGACTGGCGAATGACCACACTAGGTGGCGCTAGCGAGCAACTTTTTTGTAGCCAAATACAAAACGGCCAAATTCTCAAATTTTTCACCAGGCCGCATGGACACAACAAATTTGTTTTTTTTTATGCTGAGGCCTCCAAAAGGCACGTCGAACCCGTGTAAGAATAATAACCGTACGATAACAATAGGGCTTCGCAGCCCGTCGTTGTCGGCGCTTGGGCCCTAATAATAATAATTATAATTATAATAATAATAAACATGTCAGGCTAATTTAGACAGCAAAAAGCATATCATCAGAACAACTTAAACTTTGAAAAAAATGTTTTTTAAATCTTCCAGAGACTTGCATCACATATGTAACACTTATTACTAACCAATAATTGTGAGTGCATACATTTTAGTTATGCACCTTGATTGGGACATCAACCTAAACAAACAAATAAACATACAAACACAATGATTTCCCCTGTGATATGGACCAGAGAAAACAGGGTGTAGGTCAAATGACATACATTCAAAATATGTTGAGACAAATATGAATAAAAATGTGTTGAAGTTATGTAGCCATAAAGGAGCAGAGCAGTTAACTCTTTATCCACAGAATATTTTGGAATATATTCAGAGAGTTGTGTTTCTTCTCTATGTTGTTCATGTTCCTGAAGTCTAGGACAATCACCATATCAATGTATTTAAAAAGGTCTCTCCGGAAGGTAATCGCTGCACATACTTTAATCACAGATTAATTCGTGCAGCAAGCTAGATAGGAACTGATTCACTCCAGAGTGAGATAATGACTGTCCTGAATACATGAATGCTTCTTCATACTGGAGACATGCTTGCTTTAATGAGAAACCTGCACTGTATGAATCTTACTGTTAAATGTGTTCTGTAATATTTTCTTAAATCCATCATAACTCTTTGAGTAGTCACTTTAAATGGAGGCATTAAAATGCAACTTTCATGTATTCCTTTGCAGGGTTATTTTGGGTCTTACGCTGTTTTTGCATTTACATGGAGCTTTACATAGAATGACTTTCATTAAGTGCAACGCCAGGAAAGAAACATGGATGTTGTATTGATGATAGTTGGAAAAAAAAACCCCCACAAAAAGAAACCAAACAGATTTGAGCAGTAAGACCATGGTTTAAGTGGGAACGTGTCCCTCTAAGGATTCACCTGAGGGGTCAGAGGTTTAAGGGCAGCCAGTGAAGCACTTTTCTTTTTCAAAGCATGTCGAAAGAAGGAAATATTAGCTTTCACAGGAGACCTGTCCGAACCTGGAAAATTGGTAATTTGTTGAAACACTTAAAATAACTTGTCTGTCCCTCTCCTGAAAAAAAAAAAAAAGCATTGGTTGTTTAATCAAATGACACGTCTGCTAAGGTACATATTGAAAAGACGTACAGCTGTGTGATGTTATACTGTCAGAAATAGTCATACCCTTTCAGCAAATGTTTTAGGTGGAATGGTTGTTTTGCCGACAGAAATTTCTGAAGCAGAAATGCATTTCATAACAGCCTCATATCACACAATGCCATGTGGTTTACATAGTGAAACATTGAGGGGTTCAGGTTTGAAAATAGTAATGCTGCAACATAATGTAACGTTACAACGTAACTACTGTACATAAATAACGACCACCCTCAGCGGGCTTCCTCACATAATGTTACAGAACATCCGTGACAGTGTTACATAACAAGCCTTAACCCACCCTTAGACTCTCTTGCTTGTTATAGTATATGCTTGTTATAGTCTTTGTTATGGCAATTTAACTTTCAATAACGGTCGCTCGTTGAATGACTTTACTTGCTCTGACAGAATGCAAGAACACGCATTGTACTACATGGTTTGTAGAAGCGTTCAACGACAACATGTTTGCCTGCCGACTGGGCTGAGTTTAGATCCAACTGCATTTCACACATGATGCACTTTCATTTATCAAATAAATTACTCTATATACTTTGGCGACGTCCCTGACCGAATACAAAAACATTCAATGTATTAGTGGAAACAATGCAATACAATGCCATTTCCCCCGCTGGTGACACATTTATGGCGGAGGGTGTATGACTCACAGCAACAGGAAAAAGAGAAGATGGACCTGAAAAAAAGTAACAGAAATTGGAATTAACAGCTGCCTGTGCAATTACCACATTGACTGTTTGTGGTGAACAAACATGGTAGAGTTTACAAGGCAAAAACTTTACGTTCAATCTGTATGCACCTTCAGGAAGGAATGAGCATGTTAAATGTGTGATTTTAACACTGGAGACTAGTTCATGTTCATGTTAAAGATTACCCGATAAATAAACACCCATAAGATGACAATTTGGCCCGTATAAACAATAAGCATCAACAGCCGTCACCCTAAGGACCTTAAAGAGATGGTTCGGAGTGAAATGCACCCTAGGTAATTTCCACCGTCATGGTCATCCAGCCAAATACCCCCTCAGAAGCATTTTAGCGATGGTCAGCATTGGTCAAGATAGGGCTATCAGCCGAATGGCTTAGTACTGGCGCGATGGTACATTATGTATATCTCGTAAAGTGCCCCACTAATAATGCATGGAATGTTACCAAACTTCTGCAGTAGTACACATAGGGTCTGTACTCATAAAACGAGGCATTTGAAAGTTTGTAAGTACACCAGGAGTTTATTTATTTATGTATTTATCAGGTCAACACTTGTCAACACTTGTTGACCTGATAATACAAGCATTTATAAAAATGTGTTGACCTGATAATACAAGCATTTATAAAAATTCAGCGAAACTTTTTCATACTCTCGCATGAAACTCGCATGACAGCATCGGCTGGGTAAACACGGAAGTGGCGTCGACGCAGCGGTAACGTTAGCAGCCGAGTACAGAAGTTATCATGCAAGTGTTCTTTTAAATAAACTCCTGGTGTACTTACAAACTTTCAAAGGCCTCGTTTTGTGAGTACAGACCATATGTGTACTACTGCAGAAGTTTGGTAACATTCCATGCATTATTAGTGGGGTAATTTACGAGATATACAAGATGTACCATAGCGCTAGTACTAAGCCATTCGGCTGATAGCCCTATCTTGACCAATGCTGACCATCGCTAAAAATGCTTCCGAGGGGGTATTTGGCTGGATGTCTTGGTGGAAATGACCTAGGGTGCATTTTACTCCGAACCATCACTTTAACAAGGCGTTGTCACACGTGATTGATTAATTTAAAAAAATAAATGCCTACATTCATGGGAAGTTAGCTAGTGGTTGTTTGTTAGCATCGTAATAAAGTAGCATATCTGCGACTTTTTCCCGGAATATTGCCCCCCTCTCACGCCCCGTTGTTTTTCATACAGTGGCCCTAATACGCCGTTTTACAGAGGAGCAGAATATCTACTACGAGCGCGGAGGCCGCCGTTGTTGTTGTTGTTATGAGACGTCGCCAGGGAAGAAATCAGGCTCGAGCCGATGACGTCATCGTATTTGTTTTTGCCGTCTACATGAAAACGAACACGAAATGGAAAAAGTGCGTTTTCAGGCCCCGAAAACGCTGGATCCGTATGGACGGCCAGCCGAAACTTCTGCGTTTACGCACAAAAAACGTTTCCGTATGGACGGGGCCTGAGGGCATTGACTCGAGCCCCTCTTCTTGTCCCAAACTCCTTGGTGGCTTATCGATGGGTTAGCAGCATTAATGGTGATGTGTAAATGAGTCCAAACGACTGGGCATTCACAGGCCTCATTTCCTCAGTGATTAGATGAGGATCTCCTCCCATACAATGATGTTTTCATTATCCCTCACTCCTCTCTTTCTTTTCCTCTCCTTTCTCCTTTTGTCCATTAGGAGAGGCAGCTAGTGCCCGGCATCGCTGTGAGACAATAACGCCCAGAGCGTCATCACTCCGAATCACCATCTGTTAAAAGCAGGTAAGCTGAGCACTAAATGATCTCATGTGAACAGTCAGAGGCTGTCGATACGTAAATAACGATTCTAGTCACTGAAGTCATAAACACTTAATGTTGTTGATGACACAACTCCACATATCTTCCAATTTTTATTATTTTTCTTTATTATAATTGTATTTTATTGTTGTTCATTGTATATTTCTTCTATTATGTACTTGTTCATATATTCCTTTTTTCTTTACCTCTATATTTTCTTTTGCAATTCTTTAGTTTTAATTTCTTATATGCTTGTGTTATGTATATATAGGAATATATAAAGCAAAAATATTGGCAATACATTCTGATTGGGACGAATAATGTCTACATTATCTCAACAGAAATGGCATTTTTAAAAATGCTGTTGCCTTGAATTCAAGGACTCAAAAAAATAAATATGATTCTCGGGCTTTGTATCTTAGATTGGTGATGCTGAAATAAAAATACTACAAAGATTCTTCCAAGAGTGAATGATGACTCCTACGGTTGATGGTGATTATCTTATTAGCATTTATTTAGATATCACAATCATACTTTATTATTTTAGCTCATAAAGCATGTGCCACTGATGTAATTATGCACATATTTCCACACCTAATTTACAAGCATGCAGTCACTAAACTCAGCTTTTAAGTGAGCGCTAAATGAAAACGGTATTAGTCGTCTCTTTTCCAGAGGTCAGGGTTTTTCTGCTCAAGCTGTTTCCCTCCTTCTCTCTCCATCTTTCATCTTCTATCCTTGTTCCGCTCAGTCTCTCCCTCTCTGTCTTTCACTCAATTCAATAACCTTTATTGGCATGAGCGTTATTATATAAGCACTCCTGGCAAACTGTCTGGCTGTGTGTCCACAGCCGCACAGCATTAGTTCCTGTTAGAGACTATATTTACCTGACTGCACATCACAAATGTCTGACAGCCTCAGATATCAGCCTTCGGCCTGCTCGTTTAAATGTGGAGATTGTTCCTGATTGCATTGATCTGAAGCTATACTTAGAAGCCAACAGTGTACAAAACATTTATCACTATCTGCAAGCTGCTTCTGCTCTGGAGAATGCTCCGATTTCTTTTTCCCCCGCTTTTGGCATTTGTTTTCTGCCTTTTAAAAAAAAAAATGTGTCTCCAAGGAGCAACAGTGAGGTTTCTGTTCAATGTGTGTGTGTGTGTGTGTGTGTGTTTGAACCCAGTGACTGTGGGAAAAATGGTGAATTCCAATGAGTTCTAAAAACTGATTGAGGAGATGGGAAGTTTTTCAAAAGCTTGCGTGTGGGCTATTTGATTCTGCTTCATCAAATATAAAGTATCTGATATCAGCAAGTGCAGCTCGCTGCTGATATGATGGAGGTTAAAGATAAAAGCAGTCTTTAAACTCACAGTAATTATTCATACAACTGGTCACCCTTTTTTTTTTAAATGCATTTTTCTCAATTTTTTCATTTAAAGACCTAGTGCTGTTCGGAGAGTTATGACGCGGTTTGACAGGCTTCAGAATCTGCAGTAAACACAGAATACTGAGCATTTCTCTTTAATATGAAAGATATCAATATCTGCCTTTCAAATAAATCTATCTGATGATCGCCTGCATGCACACATGCAAAACACAAAGACTCCCCCAGACATAACCAGTTATGCAGGTACATACGCTCACACATAGATTTTCATCTTACACAGAGGATTAACATGCCAGGTCTCGTCTATGCATGTTAAAATAGCCTAATCTCAATGGAATCACGAGGGTGTCATTTAAATAAAGACGTCAGTTTGCTGCCGCGGAGCTGCCTGGATTTCTGTCGCAGCCAAACTTGAGCATCTTAATTACTGATTTCGTCTCGTGATGAGTCTCAAAGTCTTATCTTTGGGAAAACAAATATTAAAAGACAAATCTGCCAGTGGGGGTGAGATTGGTTTGCCTTTTGTGATGTAAATTGGCACTTCAAATTCAGTGTAAGTATGTTAATTGAGTGGAGTGAAACCATCCTGAAACAGCTGGAGTCTTTTGTGTAATTTGGAATCAAGTTAAGAATTGTCTCTGTTTGTTTCTTCTCTTTTTTTACCACGTCTGAAGAAAATAATGTTAGTTTTTTTTTTCATGAACAAATGCACTTATTTAATTTTATTAGATTTCTAAGTCACCAGAAGAAATAACATTGCTGCATTGTAGACTTTTTCACCCTACGGATGTTTAACATTGGCCATCTTTTTACTTTTCACTCAGGACACCATTTATCACAAAACCATGATCTTAACCAAGTAGTTTTATACCAATGTCATATATAACCAATTATATGACAATGGTAACCACATGGCATTGTGTGTTTGTACAAGGCTGATATGAAACATATTCACA
Organism: Eutrigla gurnardus; assembly: GCF_963514095.1. Classification (NCBI taxonomy): domain Eukaryota; kingdom Metazoa; phylum Chordata; class Actinopteri; order Perciformes; family Triglidae; genus Eutrigla; species Eutrigla gurnardus. The sequence continues at coordinate 13,262,671 of NC_139918.1, forward strand.
AAACCTATTTTTGGTTCTGAAATGTTGACATTCAACGTAACCCTGGTTTGCTGAATCATGTAATGCCAATTCCAATTGCAATTCTTTCTGGCGCCTTGGTTGGTTCATCAAAAACATCTGCTTTTTTTGTATACTGATACTCAATACAGTAGTTGTGTTGCCATTCAGGCTGCGCTTCCTTGGAGGCCCACATGTCCAGACCACATTTGTCATAACACCTTTGAGATTGCAAAAGGCTATTCTAAATATGAATGTAAGGCACAGCCAGGGTCCAGTCTTTTGCAGCCCTCAATATTACATAATCTATTGTGTACCATGGAGTCAGACTCTCAAAAGGCCACCGCGGGATGTCAACGATACTGACGAGTGAATAACATCTACTGTTTGGTCTCGTTAGGAGCCTGGAAGTTTAGCACATCGCCACTTCTGCTGTACACTCTGGTATGTAGCTGTTTATCACTGGTAATTGGTTGTTTTGTTGGCCATTTGAGTGCAACTTCCAGGGGATACATTTTAGAAATGTTTGGCTTTAAGAGTTGATGAGGAGCGACTGAACGGATCATTAGTTTTGGTGTCTGTGAGGCCAGACCATCTGGGTGGAGGGTTAAACCAATCCTGGAGGACTCACCTCCACGGGCCATGTGCTGTGTCTATATGGAGGAACCAGCCTCTAAATTTAGGTATATACTGATGAAATAATTAATATTGTCTGTTATAAGAATAAGGTTCTGCTCAGGGATGTTTTGGCAGGATGAAACGACTTCTTCGGCTTTGAATTCAGCTAATCATTAGTGCACACATACAGAGTGTTCTTGATTCCTTTATTGCCATTGCCTTTCTTTATACAGGTTTTACCTTTTATAGAACAGTTGCTTAGCAATCGTGGCCTTCAAAATCACAAGTACTGTTTGGTTGACAAACACTTGCAGATGCACGACGTCCTCGTGCGGGCTAGATGAGTGAAATCTTGCAAATTTGAGTTCATATGAAATCGGAGGCAGTGCGATGTCGTGGGGGAGCAGAGAGGAGTTGAGTTACACACAGTTTAAGTGTCTCCCTGCTGCATGGCGTGTTCCATAATGTTACTCCTGCCAACGATAAAGAGCACAGAGGCCTGGTATGCTGAGCCAGCACTTCCACTTCCCCATTTTCCCTGTATTAGGAGAAGAAAGTTCAAACCCAGAGATGCTCTCAAACATCAGCACACATCAGATAAAATACAACTGGGGCACAGAAGACAGAGTGGTAGAATTTTTTTTTTTACTTTTTTTAGTTCCCCTCTTGTAACAGTCGGGTAGAATGAAAATGTACCTAGATAGAGTACAAAGCAAACCTCCAGCAAAACTGATACATATTAGTTGCTGTTACAAATGCAAACACATCTTTTTCTTCAGTTTTAAGTGAAATGTGAAGCACCTGAAAATCTGGGTTTTAATGACCGTAAAACCCAGTCTCATAGCAGGCCGAGAAAAAAGTCTCAAAAAGCCAATCTATTGGTTTCGTCAACAGTGACACGGCAGGAAAATGATGTCAATGGAAAGAGATGTGGGATCGTTTTTCCTGGAGAAAGCATCCACGTGAATAAGCAGCGGTCAGAGCGTAGTATTAAGCATTGACAAAAAACATTCTTAGTTGGGAGGTGTATGGGTCCAAAAACACAGGACTTTCAACCCCAGAACCCATGTTCGAAATCGCCTGTCCCAATGTTTGTTAGTTTTTGTTGTCTAAACCTAGCTGTATGTAATTATTTTCAGCCAAACCATGATGCTTTTTCTAAACCTAACGTGGTGCAGGCACAAGCAATAATTTCAAATGAAATCCATTATTTTTAAAGTTGTCATGAGCGACGTAGAAAAAATGGGAAATGTGTGTCCCAGAATACGAATCAGCAGATTTAAATTCCATGGCTATTTCACAAACTGCCGTGAGACTATTGCATGGTATCATCCATCCACAGAACAGTGTGCACCAGCAGGACAGAACAAACGGCGCCACCTTCAGGCAAGGAAAATAACAAGGTCCAACGCAATATCAGTTCTCAATCTCAATCGCAGTTCGTGAAACAGTCATGAAATTTGACAAAATGGTTTTCTGCTGAGCGATATGGATTGTCCATTATTTTTTAATGTCGCTCGATGCAACTTCTTTTCATGTCAGTTGGTTGGGAAGACATTACACTACAAAACCCAAACAAAAGTTTGGTTTAGGCAACAAAAGTTGTTGGGCTTAAAATAAATACGTACAATCAGTTTTAGGCAACCAATGATTTTAGTTTGTGAAAATCATCACTAAGGCGTAACCACAATTTATGTTTTTACTTTTTAAAGTTGCCTTGTGCTTTTGAGCTTGAATGATTCAAAGATGTTTGTTATCAATATTTTTACATTAACAATTGATCAATTATCAAAGTTGCTCCTTATCCCTATCAAAGTCTCAGAATCATAATTTATAACATACCTTAGATTGAGGTAAGTTCATTGTATGAAAGGTGCTAGACAACTGCTCAGCAACCTTGCCTTTTTTGTTGTCAGCAGGAATTGAAGTTCATTCAACTATTGTTGAGTCACTCAAGCCCAATGGTGGTTGTTAATCTTAAATGTCAAAGATGGCGAAATCAAATTTGTAAATGAATGATTAACATCCTGCCATCATTGAATCAGCCAAACGCAGTCATCAGTCAAGCAATCAATCAAGCAGTCGGTACTGCTGTTTAAAGTCATGTCGGCAAAAGCAATCTCAAAGGGATTTAAAGTGAGAAAGTTTGAAATGTTGGTTAAAAAAGGGAATTAAAACGAGATGCAAACAGAGTAGCTCTGCTGCTGCTGCTGTGTGTGTGTGTGTGTGTGTGTGTGTGTGTGTGTGTGTGTGTGTGTGTGTGTGTGTGTGTGTGTGTGTGTATGTGTGTGTGTGTGTGTGTGTGTGTGTGTGTGTGAGTGTGTGTGTGTGTGTCACAGCAAGACAATATGGATGACTGTTAGGCCTTGAACAAGATGAATAGAGATACCCTGCAGTAAAATACAGAGATGAGATGATGTTGCTATAGAAACCGGTAAATGTTTCTGCCCTGCACTCAGAGTTAATGACCATGAGGACAGGATGGGTTTCCCCATTGTTACACGCTGAAGTCGACTTCTGAAGAGACTTGAATCATGTAAAGTAGCGCAGCGCTGTGGCTCTGGACCTTGCACCTAATGTCAAGTGCTAGTGATGGATACAGTGTGATGGGTCCCCGAGGGAACACTTGTCTTAGTGCTGATCCACCATTATTACACAATACCATAAAATTACACAAAAAAGCACCTGATCAAACTTACTTATAAAGCACCTTTCTGATTCATAAAAAGCATTGGAAAAAACACTGACAAGTGAATGCTTGTCTTTTCAAATGTTTTTGGGGGGATGGAATAAATCAAGTTCTGTCAAAGTGGCATTTTGTGGTGTTTGTCACATTCAGAAACATTTATTCATTCCATCATTTTGCAACAATTGTGTCTGTAAAAAGCATTTTTGAGGCAGTGGGCATCATGTGATCCTGCTGTACCAACCGCGGCCACTACAGCAAAATCCATTAGATCTTTACCACCTGCAGCAAAAAAACTAATTTAAGCATATCTTGCAGATCTTGCCATAATCACATAACATAAATAATATAGGGTAGTCTGAACAAGTTAATGTGGTGAGAAGACAAAAGATAATAGCTACTTGGAAGCCCTGAGAGGCAAGTCAAGGGGAAAAAGAAAGTCTGCTTTAAATTATTTGTGTTTATGACTCAAGAACAGAGATTTTTAAAAAGGATTATCTTTCTAATTAACTTTTATTTCATCTGAAAAATGTCAAAGTTTTTGCAGATGTTTTTTTTTTTTTTTTGTCAGAATCATTTTGTGTGTTGTTGTCATACTAATTTCCACCACAATGAGGTTGATATCCACATCCTACCCATAACCACCCCTAGGACTGTAAGCATGTATTCTTCCATGGCAAGTTTCAATTCAAATAATGTGCTAATTATCATGTACCTTTTGTTAAGAGGTATTAAAATTAAAAAAATGGCCATATCAACACATGAATGCTTCTTTTTTTTCTCCACAGTTTTCACAGTTGAAAGAAAAAACTTCTGCTAAAAAAATATCCTGACAAAACCCTTTTCACCTGTTCTTCAGTCATAACCACAGGAGAGAAAATGATTCAGATTAGACTTTAAAAATGGATCACAAGTTTTGTTCTTTCTTTCTTTTTCTCACTTGCCTCTGTGTTCTGTGTTCACACTGTGGAGCAACTCTGGCTTCTCCAAGAGTCTACCCTGAATCATTGGAACTCTGCCCTCAGTTCTTTAAACATAGAATCAGGTGTTTGGATTTACAACCTGATCACATGTATGCCTTTATGATTGAGGGATATTATATTGAGTTTTTTATTGTAACAGCACTGCAATCTGCTGTGAGACATTCATGCAGAAACGTCAGGCCAGAGAAAAACAAAACAAACGCAATAAAAATGTGGAAGTGCAATGATTTGTTCGTCTGTTATGCACTCAGAAACAAGCAGACAAATCATTGTACGCATTGTAAGTCACTGTAGCTTCAGGCCACATTTACTTACTGTCAAACCATTTTCACAATTTCAATAAATATAACTTGGTGTCAATGTGACTTACATCAAGAAATTATCATAAAAGAAAGAAAAATTGTTTGGCAAAGCAGTCTTTTTAAAACAAATTACTCTTTAAAAAAGCCAATGAAAATGATGTTCCTGAGCATTTAGGTGATTTGTATAAACTTAAGCTGACATATCCTCAATATGTCTGGATGCAAAGTGCAATCGCTTGCCAAGCTCATTATTACAAGGTCGAACCTGACAGCGTTAACAACCTCCAAGTGTTTTATGGATTAATACAAAGAACGTTGCATCTTTAGTTAAGCTGTCATGTTTGTGCCAGTGATACAAAATGCAACGTATGGTGATCGCAGCACATAGATGGTGTCAGGGAGCCTCCTCCGGACTGTAGAACTGGTGCCCCCCAGTGTGCAAACACACACACACACACACACACACACACACAGTCATGCAAGACAGCCAGATATTATGCAACTACAGACGACATGACATTTGAATGGGAACCCCATTATGTAGAAGTGAAACCGAGTGAATGAAAAACAACATGGTGAGTTGCAGGGTATCATGTCAGAACCTGCCAAGCTAAATCTACAAGTAGAAGTCTGTCTGTGTAATCTCTGCCTCACTATCTCTGTTCAGTATCTCCCCTCCTCATATGACCTCCATCTCCCTCCCTTTTTGTGCAATCTCCAGCTTTTGTAGTGAATGCTTTTCTCTCTTCACTCTCTTCATCCCTATCCATTTCCCTCATGTACCACTATATGTATAAATTATTACAATCCAACCCTGACCTGAAGGTGAGACACCCCAGGCAAAAACAGCGTTTTTTTAAAGCACTTAGCCAGTTTGCTTCCATAACACGTTTCATTCCATATTAAGAAAATATCCTAAAATACACATCTACAGGTGATTGTTTTACTACTTTGTCTATTTCTCCTAAATTGACTTAAAGGTAGCATTAGATAATGCCTCTTTTGCACATTAAAACGTAACATTTCTGAAAAATAGAAATAATGATTGTGTTAATGTTAGTAATCAACTGGGGACGTTTCATGGTGATTTATTTTTATTTTTACCCTATACACCTGAAGTGTCTTCACACTGTACGTCAATACAATACGCATCTTTAAAACAAACTTTCTAAGACTGCGAATATTGGTGGATGTTAGTGCTACTGAAGTGATATTTCCCATCTATATCCTGAAGTTATTAATGGTTGTCATTTATCATTCATAGCTGATTTATACAACATGTTATTCCTAATATGTATGGCTGTTGTCCATATTTTGCAATTCATAGTGTCATGCAAAGAGATACCCACTATTCCCTCTGTACAAATCTCCGACACTAATACGTCAACTAAATGAAACAAATCTGGCTTTTTTCCCCGATGTTATCCAAATCAGCATATATTAAATAAGACAATGCCTAATTTGTATTAATAAACATTGATTCTTAGAAAACCTGTTATACAAAAAAATTGAATTTAATATGAGAAATCAACTGGGGAAGCTGCATGGTGATGTCTATTATCGAGTGGGTTTTTCTTTTACCCTATACACCTGTCATGTCTCCAATTAAAAAATAAAATGATTCGTGACTCTTAATCGCAACCCCATGAATACATTTTGGCTGGCCAGTGCAACCATATGTTAAATGTATCCTAGTGGGAAACACCGGTCCTCCTATGTACAGAAAGACAAGAATACACACACACTTACTTTTTTCAGTCTCTCCCCTTCTTGCCAACACCGGCCGACGCTGGCGTGTGCAGCGCTCAACCCCTTTCGTGCTTAGTCAGCAGAAAGTATGGATGCATCGTCTGAACCAAAAAAGCCTCTCCGCATTCCTGTGGCAGCATCTAAAGGAACATTTCAGTAAAAATCAGCCGTGCCGTCCTAATGAGATCAAGATGGATTATGAGCTGCACTCTGCAGCGAGCTGCCAGCGCCTGACACGGCCCGCCGTGTGCCGGGCTGCTGTTCCCTAAAATGTAAAAGGGCAACTTTTAATCTCATTTCTCTCCTCGTGGAAAGGCATAATAAGTAATCGTGTTACCCATCAGCCCCGACTCTGCTCGGGTTATGTGCATTACTGACAGTGAGAAATGATCCGCCTGAAATTTAACCCAGCACTTACCTCTAAACAGATATATGCTAGTGTGTGTGTGCGGAAGAAAGAGAGGAAAGAGGGAGGATAATTCCAGTGAGACAGAAAAAAAGGGAAGTCAAAGGGCATCCGTCTGCAATTTCAAGACAAATCTCCCAAAGTCTGCGGAGTAGAACAGCATTTCCAATCATCTATACACGACTCAAACAGGAATATCAAAAACCTACACATGAGAAAACCATTCACATCGGACCCATTTATACTGTCAGTTCACTTGTGAAGCTTTCCAACACGTTTGATTCGTCCAACAGCACAGCTTTACAGGGCGTAAAAAGAAGATAGAGTTTCATGAGTCGTTTAAACTTGGATTCACAAGCTTGTCTCTGCAAACTGTTCGCTTTATCCTCTGGGAAGTGAGAGCCCAGATAGCGACAACATAATTAGATTGATTTTAGGCGTACTTTGGCAATTTAATATCAGATTTCCACATATTCAGGAGACTTGCAAGAGACGCATCAACATTTTTTTTGCAACAGAAGCCGATCCTAACGTGTATCTTCCCATGGTTTCAGATTGAACAAATGGTTAATACCACAATATCATATTTCCGTAGACTTCTTGTGCCTACCAAAGTGAGACTTAAGAATGCTCCTCCAGGCTGACAGAAGAAATAATGCAACTGTTCTAAGGGACTAGATGATTTTGGACGGTAGCTTTGACAGCTTGATCGAGTAGCAGCGTTGGGTCAATTAACGTCGCTTTAAAGTGGCGGCTCTGAAGGCAAGGATGTCTCATTTGTTAAACGCCCATTGCCTCGTCTCCTCTCTCCTCTTGTCTGTTCCTCGAAAGGATTCGAGGATGCACAAAACTGGGACATAAGGAAAGCCTTTTGTCTAACATTGGCGAGTGAACATTTAAGTACCAGTGAAACTGATTGCAGGTAAGTGCATAACCAGAAAGTACAACCAGTCTCAATGTGCATCCAGATAAACTGTCAAGACAATGTGGAGGATGTTCAGAATAAGAATAAACTAATACAGTACTGTAGCTATATGTGAACTATGAGGTTCTTGAACCTAATGTTAACCAGTTGATCTGCATATCTGTTGTATTTTCCCCAATTTAACCTCTAACCTTCATCGTATAGAGGTGGAGGAATCATCTTATAACTTAAAAAAACTCTTAATATCCGCATGGCTAGTTTCTTCGAGAGGGAAGTGAGAAAATATGTTTTTTTTTTGTAATTTGGGTGAACTGCTCCTTTAATTAACAACCTATTAATTACTGCATGTAACATGGAATTAAATAGACATATAGGCAATGATGGCTGGAAAACTATGAGAAATGAAATATGAATTTGTGATTTTAAATCAAGTGCTACTGATGAAGTGGCATGTGCTCTTGATGATCTATTTTAAGTGATTCATGCTACCAAGTTTCACTGCTTAGTCATACTTAGATCCTTGTTTTTGTTCCCACTGACTGAATGTAATAATGAGAGATGCCGTCAGGAAAACCAAAAGAAAAACTGCTCAAGTTGGAAATAGATTTCCCTTTTATGTGTTTATTCGGTCCACTGACTGAGTTAAAATCAAGCACACCTCTGGTCTGTGAACACCATCAGATGAGTCAGTGACAGATCATCGCTTGCAACAGTTTTCCATTCCCCTTCTCTCCCTCCTTCCCTCCCTCCCTCCCTAAAACCACCACAGTCTAGTCATCCCTTCCACATCCAGATCCCAAACACAACTTCCCCGGCTCACTCCTCTCGAACAGTTAACTTCTTTAGCTCCGTCTTATGAATATTCATGAACTCAAACATGTTGTCGTTTTGTTCAAAACGACTGCAATCGAATTAGCATAATTAAACATTATCTATGGTAATGCTGGTGGACCAGCGGCCCCGGCGAGACTCCCCAGTCGTGTTTCCATGTGTGTCAGCGCAGCGGAGAAGCATGATGGATAATATAATTATGTTTGGGAGACAATGGGCGCCCTGCGGTATTGTTATTAATGTGCTCTGTTAATAACGACGCCCCCTACATGAATAGGCACGTTTCAAAGAGGGCTTCCGTGTGTGACGGTAGAGAGACAGAGAGAGAGAGAGAGACAGCACGTCTGTCCCTGTGTTAGATAGATTTGGTTTGTATTTCTGGACGTCTTTTCTAAAAGTGCATGCATGTGCATGTGTATGTTTATGTATATGGGCATTATCAATATATCTGTTGGATTCTACCTTTTATTAAATATTGGATCATTGCCAAAAACTTGAAAAAGAAAAATCATGCTATAATCGTTTTATGGACAGGGGGGTCAAGGGTCAGAATGATTTTCTATGGCTTGAGAAAACTCCTAATGTGACATGATGTGATTTGTTTGTTAATGTGATTTGTGATAGACAGATCTTTAAAAAAGAACAGTCAAAGTCAAGATATGCCGAGTATTCGAGAAGAGTGTATATCAACCCACATTTCCCACAATGCAACTTAAATAGAAGCTTAGCTGCCCATGCAAAATTGAGCCTATCATTCACTAAAATCTAGAACCACACAGGTGCTCCATTTCTAAAGTGCATTTTAAGGACAATCATTGACTTTACTTTTACTGATACAGTTAATCCGGGACTAAAACAGATCTCTTCTACATCTCGCAATTAAAATGTTTCTTGTGTCCATGTAAACTTGCAATTGAGGTCCAATTGCTTCTGGTTCCTTTTTGCTGACATCATCCATGAGTGTGTGACCATTTTGACCAGCTTTATTGGTGCTCTCTTGTTAGTAGCTTAGCTCGCTAGCTGGCTAATGGCTGCTTCCTCTGGAACAATCATGCACAATTACATTTTCTGCCCACGTAGTCGGACTGATTTACACTTGTTTTTAATGTGGTCACCATGACACCCTGACAAACTCATGAGGAGGTTCAGCCGACTGGATGACAATCTGTCTTCAATATTCAATATTCATTTCGGTTGCGTTTGGCCCTCTACTTTCATGTGGTCACGGACTATCCAATCACCCAAAACACCTTTCAATATGATGTGTACAGGGGACAATGGAGGGGACATGAACGTTGTTAGACAATGAAAAGAAATATCTGGATTAATAATCTCATAAATTTGTATCTGAGATGGATTAATGGGGATTTTAGCATTATTGACTCAATTTTGGTTAAACAAATGATATAAGATAATATAGTGATATTTTGCATGCCAATATTTTATCAATGCAATGGACACGTCCTGCGTTTTTTTCAGGTAGGCTATCTTGATGAGTAAATTCAACAATTGGTGGGAAGTTGGCCAAAACAAAAAAGGAGTGTCAGTCCGTCTGTTTGACTGACAAACCCTTTGTGCTGCAATACAAATAAGAGTGAGAGGAAAGACGTTTTCATTTCAACAGATGTTGACAAAATGGTACAAAATCTCAATATGCGTTATCGCAATACTCTATAGGCAACAAAGGCAGCTGCCTAGGGCGCCATCGTGTGGGGGGCATCATAATCACATCCAGAAAAGAAAGGGAGTGTAATGTTTATAGGGTGTTTTTTCATCTGTTTTGTTAAACACTTTGGTTACAGTAGTTAAACTGATGAAAAAGTGACAACACGTTCTGTTGCGAAAGGTTATTAAACAATGTCAAGTCATTTCACTAGTCTGTGTTTCATTCCTGTCATGATCTACATGTAGTTTTAGGACATTTTCTTCCCACAAGAAGAACACTTGAACCTACTTTCTGGCATGAGATCACATTCTAGTTTCAGTTTTGACCTTAAGAGCCCTTTGAGATTTATCTGTGAACAGTAAGTTTGCATGTGTTCATACTTGCTGTGCTGACACTTGCACATCTAAAATTATGCCTCCTGTTGCAACTGGGTGAATCTTGGCATTAACCCGTCCACAAATCCACGTGTATCCCCACGTGCGTTTGGGGCATGTCTGTCTGCCGAGGACACTCCCTGTTCGACTGAACACTGAGTAACTAAACAGAGACACTGAATGAGTCATAAGGGCGTGTGTGTGTGTGTGTGTGTGTGTGTGTGTGTGTGCGAGTGTGAGTGTTCTCATCCATTCACCACAATAACACAGACCTCACAGGCCAGCGGCTCCGTGCCCGAAACCCATCCATCCTGATGACAAGTGGTGTTTACATAGTGATGGTTACTTACAGACAGACAAGCTCGCAGTGAAGTTTGATCTATGTTTCATACTTAGCCGCAGTAAAAATGCTGCGACCCACAGTGGAGCAGCGGGCGACCCGCCGGCCCCAGTTAATCTTTTGATCTACTATTGAGTTCTATTCCTCTCATCACTCTTACTGAAAGTGGGAAAAAATATCTGCTTGTGGAATGAGAGAATATGTCACTGACACCGTTTCAAGGGTTGTCATGGATAAGATTGTGGTGGAATAAGTGAGACCTTTTTCTCTTGAGCAACAGGAGAAATAATGATGGCAGCTGGAAGTAACATTTGAGGGACTTCACTTCCCATAGTTCCTGTCACTTAAGGTTAGAACTTTCTGCACAATGCCCCCCTTCATCTGTACAACCTTATCTTGTGGGAATACATAAATAGCAGGATATTTTAAGGACATCTTGCGTGTCATGACATTTTTAGTCTTTTCTCGTGTCTTTTTACGCCATGTTGTTGCCATGAAACGACCGCAGTCAGGTTTTTTGGAAACAACATCGTGGTTGGGCTTAAAATGAGTAAAATGTAAGTGATGGTGCAGAAAACATGTCGCAAACATTGCTTACATAACATTACGCAACAACACTTTGGGACAAGAACACCGGTCTCCGAGAAGAAAGTCCTGTGTTTGTTTGACCCATCCACCTGAAGTTGTCTTTCTCACTTTCTAAAACATGTATCTTGCTCTGAAGTAGCATATGTGATAACATTGCAGTCAGTATAGACAACAAATCTACTTAGTCAGGTCAAGGCAAACAGCATTGTTGACGTTAAAGGTTGAGTAGGTGATTCTATTCAGAAACACTTTCTGCTATATAACTTAAAATCCTCGTAACATAACGATAACAATGAATAAATGAAGTGCTCTGACATAAAAAATAATAATAAAATGTCATCTGTGGCCGTGGGAGGACTGTAAAAACCCTGTCCAATCAAAAGAGTCGGGCCGGAGAAAACAATAGAATAACTTGCCTGTCTGTCAATGCTTTCTTCCTGATTGCACTCTGCTGATCTCCAGCACTCGTTTGGCGTTCTGGGGGAGCGGCTTTGAAGAGGTCTGAATGAAGGGGGCGGGACTTTTCCGGTTCTGCGATGAAGTCAAATTCTCTGTGTTTTTTCCAAATGACCTACTCAACCTTTAACTTGACTAAGGACTAGTAAGTGACCAATGAGTCACATGAATAATGGCACTCACATGTCAGTCCCCTGGGCCTGTAATAAGGATGCTGGTGTGTTTATATTGGAGTTATGTAAACACACCAGCAATGTGACATATGAGTCATCTCATGTACTGCTTTTTATTTGTCGGTAGCCTGAATTGGCCCAACTTATCCAACACAGGACAGGATGCTCTTCTCTTAATCTCACACTACTCCCAAACTGGGGAGCAGGATTTAGCCAGATAGATGAGAAGATTTTTCCATTAACCTCTTGTGTAGTTCAGTTTTGAAATCATATCTGACGACTTACTGGTGGAACATTTTCGAAATAAATCATAATGAAAAAACTAAAATTATCTCACTCCGACTGCAGATATTTTCACTTGTTTGTACAAAAGAAAGAAAGATAGGCTGTGATCATTTTTCCCAGCACCGTGCGAGAACATTAGGTACAGAACGTATTGATCCGATATTATTGCTTCTCATTACAGAGCTCATTTTACGTCAAGACCGATGGCACGACACAAGAAATAGAAAAGACAGAATCATGCTGTCCTTTCAAGTCATGTAATTGTCACAGTTAAACAACTCTGGCGGCTGTGACACTTTGAAAACACAGGTCAGGACTCTAATACTCGGCAGCAGAAGAAAGAGACAGTCCCAGTGCGTAGCTCCCGGCGCTCCCTCAGGGTTCACAGAGGGCGTAATAAAGGAAATTATACTAATAACTGGCGGGAGGATATGCATTGCGGGTTATGTAATTGTACTCTATATCAATCAATACAGTCTTGACCTGGGAAATGAGCCCAGCATTAAGTCTGGGAGCCGGTTCCTTGGCACCTGCTGTGAGCGCTGAAATGAAAACCAGCATGGTGGAAGGGAAAGAACAGCGGCAGTGTATGTTTAATATGCTGACTGACAGGACTGCAGTGTGTGCAGTGCATGTTGGGGAGGGAGGGGAGCAGTCATACTAGATTGTCATATTTCTCTTCAATGCTTCGCTCCCCACAGGCTGTCAAAATAAAACCACCGAATAACGCACAATAAAATCTATTACCAGAGATATGGCAATTCATATGTGCACTAATTTCATTGTACAGATCCCACGTTCCCCCGTGAATACAAGGTTATTATCCTACACATTAGCAGCTGGATACTTTATTAGCACGCTGAATTGTTCTAGTCCCTTGAGGAGGTAAGAACAGAGGACGTCTAAGTCGCTAAGTGGAAAGACAGCAAATCAGTTAAGCACTCCGGAGATGGAAAATACTACACACACAACACAAACATGTCAAATGGAAATTTCAGGTGAAAACTTATCTTACTTGAGTCTTTGGTGTCTGATTGACATGAATTTGAGAAATGCGTTTCAATTGAAAGCGTTTTTTTTTTTTTTTTAAATCGAATCAAATGTCAAACATGTCCCTACATGTTCAGTAATTACATAGAAAGTACATAAAGTTCAGATATATAACACTTTCATTTCATATACCTTTAATCGTGCTGGAGCATGTGAAAACCCCCACAAGGTATGCAGCAGAAATAAAAAATGGAATGACATCAGTCAGATACTCAGCAGCAGTAAAATAAAGAATAACTGCAGCATTTTCACACCACTAAATGTCTGTTTGACTTCTCTCTCCACTTCATGCTGGGTGTTTTGTACATTTATTGTTTCTCTCTGATGTTATTTTTATTGTCCTTTATCTTATTTTATTGTTTTTATTTTATTGTTCTCCCGCTACATATCTCTTTCTCCTTCATGTTCATTAGTCTCCCATTGTTTCACTGCTTATGTTTCTACACTTGTATTATGAGCGTGTCAGTCACCTGTAAAGCACTTTGTACTGAACCAACCGATTTAGTAGCTCTGTCCTTGTACAAGTGCTCTGCTTTTAAAAAGTGAAGCTTTTATGTTCATGGATTCTTTGACATACACAAGGCAGAGGGAGCACTGGGTGCACTATCAAGTTTGTCGTTGGTTTCTGTTACGTCCCAATTTCCATATTTGCATGCTATACTAACGTACGCCAAAACAATATTTGAGTTTCATCACATGAGGTTGGCACAGGGTTACCATGGTTACATGGCTCCAACTGGAAAGGAGGTTTAGCAGAAAGTGTCATAATTAAAGTTTACATACGTCGAAAAGATACATACTACTGTTTCTTCCCCCAAAAGTATGTTGAATGATATGTTGAGGGTTTATGTGCATAATATGTGATTCGGACGCAGCATTGTTTTCAGTTGAACATTCAGTTGCCAGTAGCAACCGCCACTGTCACACTTCTATAGCAATGCAGGTAAACGGACATTGAGTGACAAATAACCAACACTTTGTGAATATTACACGTTAAAACTATTTGTACTGGCAGGAATATGAATTTGCGTCAGTTGCGGCAACCAGAATCCTTTTGACCTGGTTGCATCTGTCAGTCTGTCTGTTGTTAAATTTTAGCTATATTGTAGCTAAATATGGTTTAAGCTACTATAGCTTAGCTTCCTTTTGGCAAAATTAATTTAAGTTGCCTCTGCTGAACAGGAACACAGTGTATATGTCTATGGCTTTTGGTAGGGGCTGCCTGGACAAAGTTTACTGTCTTATATTGAAAGCATTGAATATCTCCGTTCACCACACGGTGATTGGTTGACGCCTTTATCCGTGGTGCTAAAGCTCAGAAAAATCACAAAAAAAAAACTTGTATGTATGTAATATTCACATTTTGTGGAAAGTAATGTTTTGTTGAAAAAAAAAATGTTTGAATCAATATATCGTCATGCAAAATGTTCACACATTCACACATGGAAAAAGTGTGTGTAAAAACCTTTCAGGTGTGTTCAGATGATGATGTTGTAATTGAATATTTCTTTCAATCTAACTGTTATTTAAAGCATCTCATGTTTTTTTGTGTGTTTAATCCAACACTTTTTAAAAATTGCTTCCAGTAAAAAACGTCAACTTCTATCTTCACCCTGTATTGGAAGTGTGCTCTGTATGTAGTGCATTAGCTGAACAGACACAAAGAGACAGAAAGTCAGACTTCTTTAAAAGGAAAGTACCTTGACCCTAGCTGTTTGACTGAAAAACAAATACATTTTCTTTGTACAGCAATGCTTTGTTCATAGCAATTTCCTCTACATTGAAGCTTCTTTCACAGTCAGTATCTACAAAGTCAGTATATTTGAGTAGCTTCTTCTGTCTTGGAGGTGAGTTGAAGCGATATTGTTCTGCCTGTGTTAAGATGATATTCAAGGTTCTGTACTGCAACAACACATTCTCACTCCAATGCATCAAACAATGCAGCTTGTTCAGAGCTCTAAAGCTTAAAAATATGACGCATATAACATTTCAATGCGTCACTTTCATGTGTGTGAAGTTAGAACTGCAGATCTGGTATGTGCTGCCTTGACACACGGGACATGAACAACGGCCTCCTGGATGAAAGTCATTGTTTCATCCATCCGCCTCCCCTCCATCGGGCCCTTTGTGGAATATCTGCGTCACACACAAACGCTGACACGCTAAACAAGCGTCGGTGGCAGACGCCAAGCAGCACTGACCCAGCTGCCTTATTTGATGAGGAAGCAGGCTGCTCCCTCACAGGTGTTGTCAATAGTGGTTCATTAGTTGTGTGCTTAGGATGAAGGTTGCCAGAGCTATGCTCTGTGTGGTCGTCAAACATAATTAATCAATAAGAATGATAACGGTGATGGTTGTTAAAATAACGAGATAGTGCCCTCACTCTCTCGAAGACCTGAGAAAAAGTCCAATCAGGCAACGCAAGAAGAGCCATAGTGGTGGAAAGTGGACATGTAAGGGCTTTAAGGCCTGAATACAACTGTGGGGCTTGATTGATAGGTTTCTCCACCTACACTCTGTAGCTGCTGAGAAACTCTCCAGGCTTCAAAAATGTCCCTTCAGAAACTTGTCAGCGGCGTTAAATGCCACGTTCTACAATCCATAGGATTCAGATGGAGGCTGTGTTTGCAGGCAAAGTAGTCTCTAGAAGCACAAGGCCCACTGCTCTCCAACTAACATTCAGAAACTTCAGCGGGAAAGGTTGAAAAAGGTCAGAGCTGAAAGGCCCGGTCAAAATGATTGTCATAGGTTTGCAGGGAGAAATCTTTCACTTCTTTATAGGTCAATGAAGTGTTACTTTTAAAAGGTCACAAATGTATGTCTTTCCTCCCCTTCTTTCCTTCAAAGACCCAACTCCCCCTTTCTGATCTTTGTGACACACAAAGCAGTGATAAAAGTTTCAGCATCATAAACCTCCGGCCCGAGTTTAAACTCGATGCCGGCCGGAGTCTTTGGGAGCCGGCGGTGCAGAGATACGAGCTGTGCTTCAGCAAAATGAGCCACAATGCCACCATTACACAAACGGTAATAATCTCTCCATCAAATAAAATGGAGGGGGATAAAAAAATCTAATAAGCATATTAACGACGAGAGAAGAGTGAATTTTAATCACAGATAAGGATTTTATCAGCCTTTTGTGGGCATAAATCTCTTCCACACTTTAGCCTGTCTGGAAGATATTACAAACTGGATTGAGCTGAGGGGGGTGGGGTGGGTTGGGGTGGGGGGAGTCAGTTCATTATGACAACATTAACTCAAATCCATTTGTTTTCCACGCTAAAAAGGAAATCCGGGACAGAATAGGAATCCAATCGGCTCTGAATAATGAAATCATTAATATCATTTTAATAAAATGAACGTGTCCTTTGAATGATTCAGGTTTTTTTCTTTCTTCTTTTTATATCAGGCTACAAAGAAGGTCCTAAGAGTTAACTCTGTAATTAAGACACATTAACACATAACACCTAACAGACTGGCTCAATTACTATGAAGCCTATTAAATTATATTGAAGCGAGGCAGTGGAAACGGTGGTGTCCGTTATGGAAACTGCTATCTGCATACTTCCATCGCCTTTATGAAGCAATAAAAAAAAAGCCACCAGTAAGGGAGGACTCATATTTTTACACTAGAAGGTGTTTGAAGCGCTGTGTTAAACTTGTTTATTTGCCGCCTGTCGGTGTTACATGGACTCGAGTTTATTCAGTGAATTCACAGGAATGAATGAAGTGAATGCGCCACATGGTGCAGGGATGCGTGGACAGCTGATGCACTACCTCACACGGAGGCGGCAGGCGTTCACATTCGGTCAAGGCCGTGCAACATAAAGCAGACTATTCAAACCCTTTGCATACAACACAAGCATTCAGCCTCCTGTGAGAACCGAGGCTGCAGAGCTCCAAGGTTTTTAGCTGTGGAGGGATGAAGGTGGTCCAGCAATGGCAGCCATGGTGTTATGCAATGATAATGTTAATATGCATTTAAGATGAAATGCATGCGGCAGACGGTTTCTCTGGAACATTCACACTGTAGTTTGGGGGTTTTGAAGCATATTTGAGAAGCCTCAGACGTGGTGTCCGCACACAGCACACAGCAAGGAGAGTGTCATTAGGTTATTCTTTTCCTGTGCTGTGGCTCCCCCTGCTGGATGCTTAAATGATGGTGGCAGTGGCTGACGACCATTGATTCTGACTTGTGACCCCTAAAAACAAAGCAACACCTTCTTGCTTCAAACGTGTCGTTACTGATTGATAACCTGTTGTGATTTTATCAGGTATTCAAGGATTATTTACTGTCATTGTGTAAGGAAAGGAAGCACAACGAAATGCAGTTACAAATCCAAACAAAACCATAGTGAGTTCCTGAAGTGCTGTATTGCAGAAAATGTGCCGAGAAGTCGTCCCCTTCCAGTCAGAGAATCCACAACATTCCTTTGTCCAGTCCGCGTTTTCCTTTGTTTGGACCAAATGTTATTGAAATATTTTTCACTTCCTGACATCCCTAAGCCCTCAGGATAAACATTAAAAGGTCATGGTTTGGTAAAGAGGAGCAATTTTTCCACCAATAACTCAACTAATCAAATCCAATCTTGTAACCCAAAGGCTATCAGCCTCTGTTGTCGAGGGGTCGTATCCGGGTCAAGACTTCCTTTTCCATATGCTGCTCATTGTCTACACTCTGATGAGAAACTGGTGTTGGAGTTGAGAGACGACATGTGGGACTGGATTGTTTTACGAGTAACCAATTCACTCATTTTAAACCAATAAAAAGCAAACTTGTTCTTAGACGATAGCGGGTGGTCTCCCAGAATACATTTCACCCATTGTGCCCCTTTGTTTCTCCACAACCACGGTTTACTTGCATTCAACCAAAGCCTGCTCTAATGTAATTGGACAATACTAATCGATACTAACAATAAATGAAAAAAAGGATGCTTTGGATGCCAAAATATTTGTGTTAGAGTGCAGCATCTTTCTGCCAAAATCAACTTAATTTGACATATTTTCACAACAGACTTGAGATGCCTTTAATCTGCAAGCGCATTCACTGTAAATAATAATGGCTTTATGACTCTCATCACATTACCACCTAATGGCCATGAGAGGGCAGCATCCAACCATGATATGAACATACTGTTCCAATCCGAATAATATCCATCTTTGTACGAATAAAAACTCTGTCGTGATCCTAAATTGAACACATAGTAAATCAAATTAACCACTCTTACTTTACTTTTACTGATCGACAACGGCTGCATGATGTTGCGCATCTTTTTTCCAGGTTCATATATTTTAGGCTCTTTAATAACATAACAAACATAACTGCAAACCCATCGAAGTGATTCACAAGCCTTTCTGGAAGAGTCGACGTGACATTGCTTTGGAAGTGAGACAGGTCATCTCACGAGAGAGGCTGGATTGGACTCTAGAATAAATCACTTGGTGGGAGGGATATGCTCTGTGTTCTTCAGGAGGAGACGCTGTGTGACACCGGCTGCACTGCTGCCAGCGTTGTAGCTCCTCCATCTGTCAGGTCAAACTGTTAAATCACTCACAGACAGATACACTCTTGAACTAATAAACCTGCAAACACATCGGGACAAAAGCTCAACAAAGCAACTGATTTACTGACTCAGGGCTCAGATATTGATGTGTCATTTGATACCTGGTACATGTTTTCCCTCACATAATACAAATGGCCTCCCTGTACAACCACTCCCTTTGTATACACCCTACAGTACTCTTGTCAGTACACACCTGCATCATTTAGCGGCAATCCATCTATGGATGTATGGCCATGACGTCAGACTGACCCAAAACAACTACATTTCCTCCCAGCTCACTTTTAATGTTTTAGAATTCAACTGTGTTGAGTTTCGATAGATTAGAAGAGATCAGGGGAAGAAACATCATGCAAAAAAACAAGTTGGTTAAAAAAACAACATGGCTAGGCTTAAAATCACTACAAATTTGAAACAAAACACAACAAAAACACATTGAAAAAACTTGGCTGGGACAGCAGTCTGCTGGGTGGTGTTTTTGGACTCATCCACTAATACAACCTCCACCCTATGTGGACTAATGTGGACTCATTTGAAACTAATCTGTGATACATAAAGAGCAAATGTCAACGACGACAAAATATGGTTTAGTCGAAACATCATTCACAATGCAGTTTGTGTGGGAATGTCATTTTCAGGAGAGCAGGCTGAAATGGGAGACAAACAGATATGGAGTGATTTATTAACCAATAAACAATAAAAACAAGAGAATAGATGGGATAAACTTGTAAAGTCAGTATATAGTGTAGTGGATAAGTAAAAATGTGCTGTACAAAGGTGTGTGATTTGAGGAGATCTGGCAACAAAGTGCTCAGGTCTTCATGCATGTTCCACAGAGACCAGGCATGTCCTATAATGCTGATTACACTCCAATCAGATCTGCAGGTCTTTTCCTCCATGAGAAGGAGAATTCATGAGGACAAAAAGACAATCACTTCACTAAGCGACGTAATTATGATGCAACAATGGATGATTCACAGCTGATGACTGACGTGGGTCTGCCCTGTTCCGAGGATGGACACACATCTTCTGTTTCAGCTATGTTGTTGGTTCTAGAAGGAGCTCCTCAGTGACGGCTGCTTCATGTGTGAAGGAGAAGCTCCTCCTTCCTGCTGCTGTCACACTTAAACATCAGCACCGCTGACACTAAACCAACAGACCAACACTGTTCATCAATTAAAGAATATCAAGGTTTCCTGTGTGTAATAATGTGAATTCAACTGTCCAGTTACAAGAGTTTATATGATAACACACACACACACACACACACACACACACACACAAAGCCAGAATGTGTTTCTTTAAATGATCTGGATGAAATCAGGAATAAATACGTAAAACGCACACATCTAAGTATTAACTGTTGTGACAGGATTGTATCACGATGCCGACTTGTGAGGTTCGGTGCCTCATCACTGCAGTTAAACAAAGGCAGCATCATTTATCACTTTCAGTACTAGTGACAATATATTTCTCCAGCTTCTGGAGAAAAATGTTGGAAAATCAAGAGAGTAGTGAAATTTGTTGAGGAAATATGGAATCATCATCACCTTGTCAACATTTCCATCCAGCACCGATGCTTCTGTGCCAAGATAGCCACTGTGTGTGTGTGTGTGTGTGTGTGTGTGTGTGTGTGTGTGTGTGTGTGTGTGTGTGTGTGTGTGTGTGAGAGAGAGAGAGAACGAGGGAAGAATAATTATTACGAAAAACAAAGTTGATACATTTTTTTTAAATGACCAGCAGAAACACAAAACAAGAAGAGAAACATAAATTAAGTAGAAGCTTCCTAAGATGATAAGACAGAGACAGAAAGACAAATAAATTAGGGGGAAGCCCGGAGGCCTCATGCCGCGTCTGTCAGCTTCTGTTTGAAAGGTGGCCCAGCTCAGCTAAAAGGCTCTAATTTACGAGCTCGGGGTCTCAGGTGGGCTGTGTGTTAACAATTGTCTGTCTGGCTGGGGAGAACACGCTGGCTGTATGGCCTGGGTGCCAGCCAAATGCTATTCATCACACGCTCCCATAGAGAAGCACTCACTCTCCTCCAGCTGACCCCCTCACTGTAAATCTAGCAGACGCTAAACACATCCAGAAGCAGCGTGTGTTAGTGTGTGAGCAGACTGTATGTCTCAATACGCCTCTGTCTCTATTTATGTTCTTTTACCATCTATGATGCGTTTGGTGCATTCGTTTCAGTCTTCAGACTTGACTGTGGATGAAGGTTCACAGCAGCTACAGCTGTGATTCCATGCAAATTTAAACTTGTGACAAAAATAGAAATTTGGCATGTATCCATTATCTGATATGAAGCGAATAATTTTGGCTATAGCATAGATTAGGCAGAGGTTGGCGCTATACGCATGCCTTTAATTCACCAGTCACCAGAGGAGAAGATGAAGTGATGGCTGGTATCCTGAAACAAAACAATATCTGACCCATCTAGTGATTTATTTCAATTGCACAAGTTTTAATTGCTCTTTCATGTCAGCCTTGGTCATGTTTAATGTGTCATGAAGACAAACCATTATAGGAATACATTTTTGCAGAATTATTCAGCAAAGGTGTTCCTATGATTGATTAAACACATCAACCAATTTTCACCAAATGCAAAAAACACCTGAAGTTATTGTGACCTATTTTTTTCTCACATATATATCTTGATTTCAGTTATTAGAATGGGAACTCAATGCAAGAATATTATTACTTTCAGGAATCCTGGAACACACATATGGGGCCTGTATATTACATGTAAAATAATGTTTTGTTCAACTTCTAAAAGAGTGTTTCTGCTATTGTTTCCCACATAACCCCATTGCTGAGGGATGCAATGACACCTGTAGGCTTTACAATGATGAAAAATATACTGTTAAAAAGACAGACAGTCGGGTCTTAAACAGAGCATCTCTATTTTCTGAATACAGATTTATAGTTTTTACAGGTGTGTAAATCTTAAGAGCTCTAACTCTAATCTCTGCAGACGAGACCTGTTGACACAGCAGTGTGAGGTCGAACTGAGTACTATCAGTCTGGCTTGTTTGCTGTGTGCAGACCTCTGAGTTCCCATGCTTTTCCAACTTTCATTATAACCATACACCTTTACATTTAGAATTGTGAAGGTAATTTAAACTCCAAAAAGGTCAAGGAGTGCTTCTCATTAAAGTAGTCCCCCAAATTTCCTTGAATAGTGATAATCACAGTTTCATCAGCTACTCCCAGGTTTGTTTCTGAACAGGAAGTCCTGAAGCTGACAAAGAAATGGAACCCGTGTAGCTCTTCTTTTGACCCTGCACATAACCCCGGGGATCGCTCCCTCGGGAACTTCAGTCCACTGAGGACAGAGGGCTGTGCTGGCTGGAGAAACTGCACTTGTGGTATTTTTGAGCACCAAAGATCTGTTGATTAAAAGCTAGCACTGGAGGTTGTCCAAAATAGAGGCAAATAGAAAAGAGGCCCAGAGGTGCTGTTGTGTGGTTGCCGTCTGACGGGTGAGTTGCTCCGGTCGCTTAGCGTTTTCGCTCTCATCCATTTACTCCTAAGATCTGCTTGTTAATTACAGCATTACTGCAATGGCAAAAGGTCACAGCAGATCAGTCACCCGGTTGAGACAGGAAGACTGCTACTTTCAGTCAGCGGTTCAATAGAGCTGTCGCTGATAAAATCCCAGTTGATCTATGGGTTCAAGGTCACTGGATGTGCTCTGAGTTAACAAAGACGGGTTACAGCTGTGAGACGCTGGAGCGGCTATTAGCAAAAGGAAGCTGGCAGGGAGCCCAATGGTAAATGGGAGAAAACATTCAAATCCTAAAGGTTTCATTTGAGGCAGGTGTTAATATTAATATGCCTGAGGGGGCGCAGCTCTCACCCAGATCTTACTAGGAGTCCAGGGTCAACGGATAGACAGTTATCTGCCACATTTTCAAAGCTTAACAAGGTGAAAAAGACAAAAATATTTAAGCCAAAACAGAATTTCAAGAGCAAAAATTCTCCCCTGCTGAATATGAAATATAATCAGCACCTTTAACATGTCAATGCTCTCTGCATCTCTGCTGCAGGTTTAATGAAAATGAATGCTGGTAGTAGAATTGCATTAAAAAAAACATATTCCTGGAATTTCTAGTCGGGAACACGGCAAGAAAATAACGACGAAATAAAGAAAAGAAAAAAAAGTTTTCCAAACCGGGCTCCAACTTGGAACCGAATGGCCGCAATTAGGAAGTTATAATTACGTTGACAGTCCCGTCCTCTAATTGCTAACCAGAAACAACACAACTTGAAACCTGTGCCAAACATAAGGGAAATTTGTACTTTCCTTGATTTTGTTTAGAATCTCACTGCACATTACGCCCTGCCCACTTCACATAGTGTTTACTCAGCTAACCAACCCTGACTGAAAACCCGACCCGAGCAAAACAACTTCTGCCAGCCTGCAAATGTCTAATGTGGTTTCAGCCGCACGGCTAGCTTGGGGCTAACGGTGCATGCTAGGCTACAGAAGGCGCAAGAAGCGAGTGCGTGCCTGCGAGCGCTTATAATTAGAAAATGTTCCACTCGCTTGCAATTACAAGGCCCTCCGCAGAGTGTTATTAAAGACTCATTTTGCCTGCTTGTGCCCCTGTAATGGCTCCCATGTGGTGTTTGTTTGCCTTTACTACGCGGCTGGCGTGGACACCACGGTTTGCTACTGCCAGCAAGAAAAAGGTCTCGTCCAAATGTTAACCTGAGGATTAGCTTTCTTTAGCACGGAGGCAAAAGGGGTCACCAGGAGTACAGAGGTTGTCACAGAAAATTAAATATGGTTACATTGTGTGTCTGTCCCCTATCTTTCTCGACAAAACACAAAAACACTTATTATTAGTCGTTTCCCTTCTACTGATCCACAGGCTTTCCTGAAAGGAATCAAACTGAGATACATGTTAGATGAGAGCTATCATATTCCTGTTGTTATTTTAGTCCCAGACCTTCATCCCGTGGCCACGTAAAAATAATCCATATTCAGTAACTATGCAGAATGATTGCTGAGGTCAGGACTGACCTTGTCCTCGTCCTGAGGAAGGAGGTCGGTCTCAGCGGTGGCCCTCCAGGAAAAGTAAAAATGCTGTCTTTCTGTCTGTACTCTGCAGCTGTGTTACAGATTGCAGTGAAGCTTTTCCTCTGACATATTGCACTTTTCAACCTCCATAGATTGGAGAAATGTGTTCCTTTATCTGTCTCAACAGCGGCTGCCACATTGTTTTGTTTTTATTAAGAAATTATGAAAAGGTAAGATACAACCCTTGGTTTGTATTTCTGTTTCAAAGTTCCAGTTAATGGATTTCAGACTCAGAAAGTCAGACAAACCAAACCAATCCTGACATCAAAATCCAAGAGGGCTGCTCCGTGCATCAGCAGTAAAAAAATATTTAGTAAGTACGTTTTTTAGCACTTCTGTCTTACTTGTGTCTCATTAAATAATCCATACATAAAGTAGGCTACTTTCCAATTTAGATTGGTGGACAAAATATACAAATCTGTTCTTTCTGACAGAAAAACGTAATTAAATGTGTCCCGTTATTCGCAAAATGGAAAGAAACACATCCCAACCACAAATTACAGCCAGGAAACTTGATAACCAATCCACGTTCTACTTTTGAGCCCGTCGCTCATAAATCAGTCAGCATTTTGGGACGTCTCAATCTGACCCACGGCACGGCAACCTGGTGCTCTGACATTTATACACCCGGTGTGCCTGTCAGCAGTCACAGCTTAATCCAGGAAGGTGATAATGGAGCCTCCAGCTCTCGGCCTGTGAAAGGAATCACCATAAAGCGCTTCCCTCTGGGGCCGAGAAAATTCATGGGTACGGATCCTATCATTTCCCCTCCCGTTTAATGTCTTCAGCAGAGCAATCTGTCTTTCATTAACTCACGCACACTTGTTTATTATGGAATAAATTCGGAGTTTAGACATCAGGCAGGATATA
The DNA here is from genome assembly GCF_963514095.1 of Eutrigla gurnardus. Taxonomy (NCBI): domain Eukaryota; kingdom Metazoa; phylum Chordata; class Actinopteri; order Perciformes; family Triglidae; genus Eutrigla; species Eutrigla gurnardus. Next base: position 13,287,614 of record NC_139918.1, read on the forward strand.
GGATTTCTCAAAAAGTGGGGCTCCTTTGCAGAGTATAAGTGAAGGCGAAATTAATTTCACTGGGCTATAAACTTTCATGATGTGGCATCAGTATGGTGTTATTTTTACTTTCTGATTTCAATTATGGATAATAAACCTGTAACTAGTGCAAAATCATTTTTTTATTTAAATGTACCCACTAGGGGGTGCTGTATGACAATATAATGGTGTCCAGAAAAAGTGCGTGCTATTGGTCTTTCTTAAATGTTGTGTCTGCATCACTTAGGAGATGTCCTGTTACTTCTGGCATGATAGGGTTTTGCAGTCGATGCAGATGTCCGAGTCAGGGACCATATAACCGACCCATTCTCATCCCAACTCCTCACATACTGATGCTTGCTCAGAGCCCTTGGTGTCACTTTCTGTTGCACTGAGTAGTCCGGCGTGCCCAGATACTTCACTATGGTCGCTGTAGACACATGGTTAACATTCAAAACTCAAACAACATCATAATCCCAGTGAAATGAAGTTTACAGCATCTTCAGCTCCTGTACTGTGAGTATTCACCAGTGGACGGTGTACTTTTAGAAGAGGGATCTAAATCAAATCTTTCACATTTGAATGGGCCGCTAAAAAGTGGGCGAGCTTAGAATGTCGTGCTCAGGACTGTGGCTCCTCACCCCCTTTTTGCTAAAAGTTGCAGATTGATTGAATGATTGATGCATTTCTATTCTTGGTTGATATTAGCTTACACAACACGTATATTGGTTTTACAGGAAGAGAAGACGATGAGATTTTTGACACATCACATCATGACTGGGGATGTGATCTAAAATGGGTAGAAAACATCACTAACGCAGCTTAAAAATAATTCAGCAACATTTTAGGAAACAAACACCGGTCTCGTGGGTGAAAGTCCTTTGTTTGTTTGACACGTCTTCTTTATTCTCTTCTAAATCTTTATAGTGCATCAGCACACTTTTCTCTGACTGTCCAATAATGCCATGAAACCCAAATGTGTCATATACAGATGGTAAAGGCTGCCTTGTGCGTCCGAGGGGCGTGACAAAGTGGCAGTGACGCCCCGGAGAATGAGAACGGGCTGAATTACACTGGATAATATGCTTCTCTGTCTTGAAGCAGCATCTGTTTTCTCTCTCCACACTGATGGTTGAGGGTCCCACTCTGAACAGTGTTGGTGTGTTTAGTCCCACTGTGGACCGTCACAGGGAAGTGGGAAAGATGAGTCAGCACAGCAGAAGCTGAGGGAAGAGTTGGGACTCCCCGAGTTTATCTATGTTTGATAGAACAGCACTGTGCACTGTGTGCTTCAGAAAGGTTTTGCAGGAGTTTTTTTCCAGAGACTGCACCACACCAGGGGTGTGAATAAAGACAGTGTGGTTGCACTGGGGGGCCCGTAGAGAGAGCAGGCCCTCCAACAATGTGTTGGTTGGACAATGCCAGGTGTTGAGATAGCCACCTCAGAAATGGACCTGTGTTCAAAGAAGAAGTCTGATTGATGGTGCCATTTGCTACATATGCCCTGAAATTTCTGTGAATTAGAAAGTAACAAAAACAAAAATGATTCTACATAAACTATAAAGAACTTTCAATAAATGAATACGTTCTTATTGCCTTTGGTATTCTTTTCATATGCAGATATGCAGGGACGATTGCTGACATTATACTGAGCATTTCCTGCCATGACAAGCTTCTTTTTTGTAGCTATTTGTTTGTGTTGTTCACCAGATGAGTTGATGGTTGTATTCTTTAGGACAAAAAAGGTGGATAAATCCAAACAGAACCAGGAGTCTCATTTATGAAGGATAATCTGATGATTAATTCTAAAAATCTAAAAGACGACAGATAAATATATGTCAACTGTGTAATTGATTATTTTATGAGACAATACGATGATGTGTTGTGTGGTTGAGTTTTTGCTTCATAACAGTTAAACACATTCACACGTATCAGTGCTTCCTCATAGAGCATTGCTTCTACTTGTGGGACGCATGGTGGCATCTTTTGGTTACGGCTATTTAACGGCTCCATTTTGGACCATCTGGTTCTCAGTGTTCCCTCAAACTTCCTATGTCTGTATCTGAAAGAGCTGTGCAAATTTACTTCACCTCCATGAGTAAATCCAATGATGGAGGTGATTTCTTTTAGTTAAACTGTTGCCGTTTTAACCAGACCCTTAAATCAAGAAAAACTTCTGGAATTACATACACATATCTATTGGTACAGGGACAATTTTTTCATTTTTTTTTTGTGTCCTGGTTTTTGTGTCCTGGTGGACGCATAAATTAAATGTATCCACATGAATATGCAATGATCAGAGCTAATGAGACGGGGCTGTAACTGTAGATATCTATGTAGGGTTTGAGCAGTACTTTCAACCGAGGGCAGCGTTTGACACCGACATGTCCATAAGTCATACGTTTAGGAGCATAAACTTGCATTTAGTATCACGATGGATGTTGACGGATAGAAAAAAGCAGTTGTGCCAAGCATCAAGAAAATAGATTGCCAATTTTTGGAGCTCAGCATGAAACCAAGAGATTCAAATTTCAGGACTACAAACTTCTGAGAGACTGTGATGAAACCTGTACATCATTTGGAGGGAAGTGGCCTCTGTAGCATCACCATGATCCTGTGATGGGAAATTGAATTATTGGCAAAACACCACAAGGGATACCAAATGTAAAAGGCAAAGGGTATTAGCATTGAAATGGATGATTTTCGCTCCCTCTTCTGCATCTCCCACACAGACACCAGCACGTTCTCCACCCCCCCACACTCTGGTTCCCTGCCTGGGTCTTATTTTCATCGCCAGGCACAGCCAGCGGCTCACTGCTGTGAACACATTGAGATGGGAGAACTAAAATGTATATGGAACCCTGAACAAAAGACATAATATCAGGAGAAACATTTTGACATTGAAGATTTTCTTGTGTATCTTTGAAATCACAAAATAGAAGTCTGTGTGTGTTCTTAAATACATAAATAAAAGCCTGATGGGAGCATTCAGGGATACATTTCATTTATGAGTCTCCACTGCAACCAGAAGGAACTGCATTCACAATGTTACAACACATGTTTCACCATTCAAAACGCCCCGATTGAAATAGTCCATTAGACAATTTGCCAAAGAGAGCGTGATCATGGTGTCTTAACTCCAGCTGGCAGTTGTCTTCCAAAGCGGACTCTCAAACTTTAGCTGTTGATGTTGTATGAAATTTCTCAAAACAAGTTATGACACCTGAGTTGTCAGAGTGAAGAAAATTAAGCTACTGGATTGTAACAGCAAAAAAACAACCTACATTTCAGGAGACAATTGACTTTATTTCAGGGCAATGCTGTTCAAATTGATCTGAACGTTTTCCTTTCAGTGCTCATTTGAACCACCAGTCATCCACCTTCAGCTGAGTCCTATTAGGAAGAAGGAAATGCATTGACATATGTGCACATACGTGACCCAACCATACTCAGTTACACAAAAGAAACCCTATTTATTTGCAATCACAAATATGAACCTGACAGGATTTCATTTTGAGAACAGGAAACATCCTGGAAAAGGAAATAAATAATTAAATGAAGTAAGATTAACAGTGATACAATAAATAAACACAGACTAAATGCCAAATGTTAATAAAGGAGACAAATTAAATGTGATTCACAGAATAGGAACGTATCACACATATTCCTACATTTACCCAACCGTGCAAACACAGTTTGCACTTTTTTTTCGAGATCTTCTACTCTGTAACTTAATGATATCTCTCTAGTTTGGGGATGTGAACATCTTCCTCCTTTTCCTCTCCCGTACCACGCTTGCCTGTAAAACCATTGTTTTACGTTATCTACCTGGAGTTCATCTTTCTTGCACTGTCCTTCCTTTTAGAAATGTTCCTCTTCTTCCTTCTAATCTGTCTGCAAGGGAGCCAAACTGGTAGATTGAAGCCTCCATAATGTTCAGAAGGGACATCCTTCTATTTGGTGCTTCAGTATGAGGTGGGTGAGCACACGGCAGGATTTGCCGAAGTCACGTGCCTCCACCCGGGAGAGACAAACCAATCAGCCAAGAGCTGCAGGACCCGGTGTGAAACCCACCAGATCAGCAAGGAAATCCAGAGTCTGCTTGCTGGGATACGGGGAGCTTTAAGGTGGAACGGAGGTGGTTTTTCAGATGGATTTGGTCTTGCTGGGCCCATCATGTCGGGCTTTGTGTTGGGTCTAAATGGACAGGAAGCAGCTGAACACATACAACGTCTTCTAATGTTGAAATGAAAAAAAATTTAAGGGTTTTTTGGAAGAAAGCACCAAAAAGGAGATTTGCAGTATCTTGAATCTTCGCTATATCCCAGGGGGATACAGCCGGATTTAAATTTAGCCAGAAACGTTACAAGCATCAGCGTGGAGCTCGGGAGCATGACAAACCGGTTTGAAGAAATGAGAGCTCAGAATGATACGCCTTCAAAATGGTTTGGGGTAATTACATTGAATCGTATTATAGACGGGTCTAAAATTGGTATCGTGTACAGTGTCACAGATGAGATTACACTTTTAAAAAATGGCAGCTCATTTATATTTACCCGTGGGAAAAGAGTGAATATTGTTAGATTCTAAGGAATTAAAGAAACAGTTGAAAAAAGAACAGGAAATAAAGCTTTACATTTGGTGCTCAGAATATAGGAGAAGGAAGAGCAGAACACCACGACATGACGTTCTGAAACCCAACCTAATGCACCGTTCTCCTTATTGTCCTTATATTCCAGTCCAACTAAAAGAGGCCTACTGTGCAGCACATTCAGAAAAACACAGACAGGTGCAGAGGAACAAACCTTCAGTGACAGCTGGAGATCAGGTGAACTGTAAAACACCCGATTGTTCATTAATCACCTTGTTCCAGGGCGATCAATTGTCCATTTGACCCTGTGGCAAGATTACACCCCTTAGTGTTGCTAATACCTGTAATTACAGTCGACTCACCTGCCCTGTACAGGACAGGTATTAATGTGCAGCCATTTAATATGCTGTGTACAGTCGGGGCTGAAATGAGGGAAAAAAACGTTGCCTTTTTTCTTTGGAAAACTGTTGTCTGTGCCTTGTTTGATAAGTCACATTATATTGGTGCTATTGTCCAATTTATATTTTACATATTTATCCACAAAAGTGCAGAAATTGCTTTTCGCAAATAAATTAGTTTTAAAATGTAGCTCTTCAACCCCATCTCTCACAAAAATTACATTTCCATACAACCAAACTGCAACATTCTTTTTCCAGTCAGTTTGAAACAAAACAAAGGGTTTCAAAACAAAGTTCGGTTTAGGCAAAAAACTTTTGGGCCAGGTTCAGTAAAAAAAGGTTCAGGTTCAGTAAAAAAATAAAAATCCTGGCCTGGATATTTTTCATTCTGGATTTGTTTAAAATATTTTCTATTTCCAGTTCAATCAGACCTCTGAAAGTGTTCATCAGAACTGGGTTTCCAGTCTTCTGGCGTAGACATGACTTTAGAGCCCCAGTTGCACCTTGATAAACATGTCAAGCCAGTCTCATTATTTCCTGTTGTGATATATTTCTAAAATCATCTTTCTCTGCCCCATGACAGTGCAGCAAAGAATCCATTCTTTTGTCTGTTTTTATTTTTTTTTAAGCTGGCAACCAAAGCATGTTGTGAAAGGATGTGTCAACTTGTGCAACTGTGTGGCTAAAATGTGGTTTTTAAAAGTTTATGAACAGTGGAGTTATACTGCACTGAGGAAAATATCCAACGGTAGTTTTTCTACTTAATGGCAGCAGAGACATTCTGCAGTTAACTATGACTCCTCAGCTATGTCATACTGACCCACTGGTGGCTTCACTACACTGGTATTGGATTCAGGACTGATTCTGTTTTTTGCTGTATCCCTGATTTGTCATTAACACTCTTACTCTACGCCTCTTTCAATTTCTACATTATTCAAATATATTTATAATTTTGTGCATCTTCTTTTGTACTATACTGTCTCTGTCCCTTTGTAAGTGACAGAGGCTATGAATGCAAAGTCACTATATGTCACAAACTAATGTCATTTAAAATGAATACTAATTTGCAGGAAGAAAAAAAAACAGCTAAGATGTGTGTAGCCAATCAGTGTGTGCGTGCAGGAATCCACACACACATAACAAATAGACACGACACATTCCTCATAATGACATGTGTTGCTGTGTTTGGCCCTGACATGCCGCGTGTTAAGTGTCCGGCTGACAGTCCTGTATAACCCGTTTGGGGACAGAGACAGGCCAGGCCCAGCAGAGTCGGTCCCCGGCGCCACGGTGCTCGCTGAGATGGTCACGCTGCATTTGTTGAAGGAGGGTTATGATTTGGCAGCTTCTGAGGACAGCGAGAGCCCCGCTGGCACTCAACCCCGGGCTCGCTAACCACAGCGCTGCCAGCACCGGGCCCAGGCCTTCATTCTAGTTAGTTATTACTCGGGCACCGCTGTCGGCGTGCCAACCGACAGGCCACGAGACATATTAGGTCTCCTGTTTATGTAGATGGCAGGGAGTGATAAAGCACTGCACTCGTCTGGTTATATAACTGTTTTGGCATGTGGAGGCAATGTGACAATCAAAGCTGATCCACACTCAGGATTATATAGCAGAAAGAGTTTGGCAGTAGGAGTAGGAATACGGGACATTTTTCAAAGATTTAGTGAGTTATACACTTTCAGGTCACCTGATTGGATCGGAGAAAACACCTTTTCTGTTCTGAGTGAATGTTTAATATATACTCCAAAAAGTCACAGTCCCAGTTGGGCAGGTTTCTGTTGGATTTAAAGATGACTTTATTACCTTCATTCTACCCCTGCTCATTAGTCAGGTACAACCAAATACAGTGATGATTTCACCGAGCCAGAAATTAGACAAATCACAGGCAGGATTGGCTTAAAGTTACTATATAGATTCTTCAGGTGGTTATGAATCAGACTCAATTTAATACCGCTGCCTCTATATGTCCCACAAAAGTGAATGAGACCATCCATAAGAAGTTTGGCTATTTCTGTATAGTTTTTCCTAATGCCTGTCCTTGGTTTCATCAGGTCCTATTCTGCGCAAATCGGTCAAAATAACGCAGTTTCACCAGAAAAAACTCCTTCAACAGAACCTCCAGGTGTGACGAGCATGTCGCAGTCAGACCCAGATCTGGTTAACCTGCCACTTTCACCTTCTGCATGCTGGATCTCTGACTGCAAGTTCAAGAGCTCCACCAGCAGCATCAGTGGCTCCTCCTCCGTCCAGCAGCAGAGCTTCGCCTCGCTGCGCCACTGGGAGCAACACCAACACCACGCAACTGGAGACCTAGGCCGTTTTACTAGACCTGCTGGAATGAAGGGAGGTACAGAAAAGACAGAATCATCAAGTAAAGAGTGTAAGTAAAATTAGACGTTTTCTTAAGAGAGTCTGGTGCTCAGAAACACTACCGTATGTGTCCACAGGGACCGCCAGAATCAACACAAAATTAAAGTTCCTCATGTTTTAATTTATCATAAGCATGGGATATACATCCTCCAAGTTATTCACCTCAACTGGTTTTAGTTCCTATACTTTCTAACACTCTACCCAGTAGACAGTTAGGCTATAGTATAATGATTGCAAAATACGGTGGACATATTTTTTCTAGCTCCCCCTAGACCATATTATTCCAGCTTTTATATTCTAAATATTTGGTCATTGTTAATCAAGAATAAGCATAAGTAAACTGTCTGCGATTAAAAGATCAAACCAAACAAACTGATGGAGTTGGCATCACGTCAAGAGAAAGCTTTTATCTCTCTTTCTGCCGCAGCTGTTTGTTTTAGAGGAAGAAGCGGAAAGTGTTGCTCTTGTGCTGTTCCACTCTCCGGGACTCTTGATGGTTGGCTGAGTTGGTGAGCTATGAACAAATGCGTCTACGGATGGCAGGAGACACTTCAGATAAACCTGGACTAAGTGTTGTTCCTGTGACATCCGAAGTTTCTTGAGGTACACAGGAAGTAGCCTGGTTTATGTCCTCCTCAATGAGTACCCTGTTTAGGAATGGCAACAGGGAGGAAGTGCGTGGTTGTGTTTACATACCCAGGTGACAAATGTGTAAGAGAATTGTTGAAGAGGGTGAATTAAGCCATCCTTTGCCAGTGACTGTGTTCCAGAGTGAGCTTCAGGAAGCTAAAGGACAGATGCAGGATGTAATGAAACTTGTCTTCATGGGTATTTCATTGAATCTTTGAACATGTCTTTATTTCCTTTTGACAAAGAGTATTAAATTATCATCATGGTCTTACTTTTTTGGCAACAACTGGTCACAACCTTAGAGAAGACAGAAATCTTGACAAATCCCAGACAGTTTTGGGTGCTGACGCTGGGTGATCAGGTCTAGAGTAGAAACACTGGAAGTCAATTTGTCTTTAGTAAGAAGCACATATTCTTGTTGTGTTTCAGGGAATAGGTATGAGTTTGGTATCTGCTCAGTAGTTCATGTTTCAATCTCTTATTCAGATGTATTCTCTCATGTTGCATAATTGTATTGAATTGTATAACTTTTTTTTAACGTGACAGGTGCTTTTGTCCAAACCAAGGTACAAAAAGGAAAACCAAAATAACACATTCTTCCAATATCAAGGTTAAAAACGACTAACTTTCACATCGAGATACTCTGCCAAAGACCCATGTCCTACACTCAGAGACATATAGAAACAGGAAGAGACTACAAACAGACCAAAACTACAACAACACTATTAAGGGGCAAAACAACAGACACCAAACAAGTAAAGAGAGGCTAAACAACTACGTGGTATCTGCGTGTTGCTCCTATGTAGGAGAGGTGGTGGGGCCTTTTGTGTGTTTGTGCCAAGGGCCCGTCTCATAATCTACCATTTATAGTTCTTGGTTAGGTGGGCAGATGTCTCCGATGTTTGAGGAAACTCAAGGAATCCAAGCAGCAGGGAAACCGGGAGTCGGGCTGAAACTAAATATCCGACCCAATGAATCCAAAGATACAATGACATCCGTCCATCAAGAGCCACCAAAAGTACTGCTCTTAATTCCAAACAGGCTACTCTCGACTGCTGCTGGGAACTCACCACTTCCTGTGCCAGTAGGCTATAACTTTCAGTCATTGTGTCGTAACAGTCATTTGATTTAAACCAGTGAAACAGCCCTGTATCTCGGTGAAATTCGACATGACAGCGCAAACAAACTGCTTCCTTGCAGCTGAACGTACAGCGCTGACAGTCATGCATTTCCTGCTAATCAAATCACTCCATCGGAATCAATGAAGTGGAGAAGAGGTCAAAGGGGAATTCTTCTGCCACATAGCTGGCCCACACAAGCAGCCCTGCTGGAACACAGACGCACATACGAACCACACAAGACCGCCATACAGCTATGTCCCGACAAAGCCATGTACGCACACACACACATGAACACACACACACACAAACAGAGGGTGCACTGAGCAATAAATATCTGCACACATACATACTTCTTGAGCTGCAGCAGCAGCTGCTGAAGGGTAGCGTTGTGTGTGTGTGTGTGTGTGTGTGTGTGTAAATGTGTGTGTCCACGGCGATCTCCACATTTCTCCCATTTCCCAATATTAGTGCAGAGCCGGGAAGTCCATCTGTTAATAATGCACTCAGCAAATGAGAGATAGCCACCGCTCGACATCCAATACGCAGGAAATGTGAACAGCTGCCGCGTGCTGAAGAGGTGCTTTCACCACGCGGACGTGTTGGGGGGCTACTCCTTCCTCTCAGCCTGTTCCCGTATTATTAGGCCGTCTGTTGCTGTGGCCGGACACACACACACACACACGCACGCACACACGCACTGAGGAACACATGCAGGAATCCAGGCGCATGCTGACATATGGAACACGCAAAAACAGGCATGTATAGATTAAAAGATCAGATTCTCCATCGTGGTTGCACACAAAGCTTCACTTCTACAGCTTCTCTATTCTAATTAGATCCTCGGATGCACGAATCCACCTCACCTACGTTAAGGAATACACTTGTTTTCTCGTCTCCAACATGAGTTCTAAGTTCTGATTCTCACTCTGACTGCATCGCTCTGGGTCTGTGTTGGTATCCAGTCAGAGTAGCACAAAGGGGTCAAGTGGCGAGGGACACCCTTGTTGTTAATGTCAACAGACACAAGATAGAGAAACAGTCACAAAATGCAATCTCTTAGTTTCGTGTGCAGGCACATGAATTGTCCATTTTTTCCCCCACCTTGCCGCCCCAAAACAACGCCAATGAAAAGCCAAGTAGGATATTGATCACACCTGGAGGTTGGCTAGCTTCTTCTCAGTTTTGCTACTAGAAGACACCTGCAAGTCGCTCTGAAGAAGGGACCTTTAAATGAAGCCATGTTCGCACCAAGCAGTCACACATTAGAACAGTTACTTTTGTGTTTCAACCAGAAAACGTTGTGGATCTCATTCCAGGTTCCGAGTGAGCTGAGCCCATGTTGGAAGGTGGAGTTAAAACACTGCAACAAGAGAATCATGACGAGCATGACATGCACAAACCCACGTTTTCATTTTTCATCAGGGAACCACACACCACAGTGCGGTAATGGTCCACCCTCTTTCTGCTTTTAAACCACAGAATCACTGTATCTGTATTCAACAAAATGATATTGTGGTGTCTGCTGTATCATCATTTCCTGCAGGTGAATACAAACTTGCCTAAACAGCAGTAAGTGCTGATCCGTCCAGAGACAGCTGGATGGATCAGCACTATTTTTTTGGTGCTTAAGCATCAGGAGGTTGGTAAACACACAGTGGGCTGCGTGCAATTTACTGACTCCTTACAACACATACAAACACAAACCTTCTCCAAAAGGTGAAAGGGCAGCATGCATTCCCCACCTGATCCCCTCTCCAACGCACGCACACATTCCACACTTAATGTGGACGTACATTACAACAGAGTTTCCTCTCTCGCTGTCAAGTAAAGTAAAATCCACAGCTGCCCCCTTTTTTCCCCTCTTATAATAACCCCACTCAGGCCTTTCCAGAGTACTGTGTGTTTACTCACTCTAACTCAAAGCTAAATACTCCTGAGTGTTTAGACCTTCACATGCAGAACTCTTCACCGTCCTCTCCTCTGCGCCGCTTCCCCCGGCAGCGAAGAGATTGATGGTTGTTTGGTTTGTGGTCACACATCAGCAGGATCTGTCAGCGCCGCGGATGATAAACTAATCTCCCCAGCCTCGTGTCTCTGGGCTTTCCCTCCGAGCATGTGTGTGCATGAGGCTCTTTCTTTGCATGCTCCAGTGTCCTGTGGCAGCATGTTGTGTCTTTGTTTCCGAGCATGTCCCGTCTCTCTGCATGTGTCAGTTACCTTCGTCTTTACGTGCGGCCACGTGGTTATTCAATCGACGTCTCATGGAAGTTCATGAACTAGCCAGAATCTTAAATCTAGTGATTTGTTTACATGGACCTGGATTTTTAGCTATTTTGTGCATATCGCTCTGTATTTTCAATGTATTTCATTTGGATGTATTTCTTCTGTCTGTCCGGACAAAGAAGTGAGGACGAAAGGAAGGTTTGAGCAACAAAATAACTACGAACCGTTGGAGGTTTCGTTGTATAAATGATCATTATAATGTCGTTGTATAATGTTCGTTTTGTTGCCAAAACCTAAGTTAGGTTTTAGGAAAACTGTCGGGGACGTGTCACTTCAAGGTCCAACAAAACTTTGGGACATGCGGCCTCGAAAATCGGTCTTGTGGTTGAAGGTCAATTCAGAGTCACGTGAGTGCGTTTGATACACGTGTCCAAAATGAAAAAGCATCCTCATTAACTTTCCCTTGGCATTGTGTTCGTGCTGAGCGACACGAAAATAATGGACAATTTGAGACCGTGTACACAAAACCAATAGATTGCATTTCGTGACTTTTTCCCACAAACTGCCATGAGACTGGTTTTGGGTTTTCAGTCCATTACCTCCCACCGACCTGGCAACCCTGGTAGCAGCCCTGCCATGCAGCCAATGAGCCAGCAGGCCTGTAATGTTTGTGGTGAACCTCAGGAAGGAAATGATACTGGTGTTGGATTTGTTGATAGAACACTTGTCTTCATCAGGACTCATAAGCTCCCATAAGCACACGTGTACGAGTGTGTGTGTGTGTGTGTGTGTCCAGCCATTTGTGGTGGAGTCTTTCCTGTATGCGTGAATGCTCATGTTGTTTACACGTATTTCCCCCACATTTGTGTGTGTAAATATATATATATCTGTCGTTGTGTAGGTATTTGTGGTTTCGTGTTTCCTGTACATGTGAATATGCGTATTATGTGTTAAGTGTTTCACCCATGTGTATACACAGCTCTCTCTCTCTCTCTCTCTGTGTGTGTGTGTGTGTGTTAACCTCTGGTTCCCCTGCTGATCCCCTTAGCTTCCTGAATCAAACAGCCCACTAGATTCCTCACATAAATCTGCTGGGTGCGTTTAAGTGAACCCTAAATAAAACGATTGCTTCCTTGGGTGGAAGAAGGGGATTCTTTGGCGTTACGAGATGCAGACGTTGCACACAGGAAGTGGAACACAGACAGGAAAGGGAGGGGGTGACATATAGGGATGCATTCATTCACTCCCCAACTTGGGGAATTTTCAGTGCAGGGGGAACTTAGCATAATGGACATTTAGAGGGAGTTTACGTCTGTGAGTGAGTGATTGAGGGTGTGAGGGAGTGAGTTATTGGTCCTCACCAAGACAAATCCCTTCATCATTTATTACTGTTGCTTACTGAACGTGATGTAGAAAGTTTCATTTTGCAGCAAAAGAGGAACAAATCCACTACATGAAAAATATCTGCTTTTTAAGTTAAACTGAAGTCAAAGTAAACAAAGATAAAGATTGAAAATAATAGCGGCAATTCTAAAAAATTAAAAAAAAAATTAGAACACAAAATGTAATGATTCACTAAATCAAACCAGATTAAGATTACTGTGAGGATCTTTGAACAGATTATAAAAAACAGTCTCAGTTTAATACTGATGCCTCTATATGACCTATGTCCACAATGAGACCATCAGCAAGAAGCTTGGCCGTATGAAATTAGCTTCTCTAAAGGGACTCTGGTCTGGGAGTGAGTTGCTGCCCCAAGCCAATATCTGATTTAAAAATGGATCGAGAGTTGGACGGGCGGTTCAGTGCAGCATCAGCAGTGATGCAGGCATTGCACCAGACTTTTGTGGTGAAGAGAGAGCTGAGTCGGAAGGCAAAGCTCTCTCCAGTCCACCTACGTTCCAACTCTCACTATGGTCAAGAACTTTTGGTGAGAATGAGATCGCTGATTCAAGCGGCCAAATTGAGCTTCCTCCATATGACGGCTGGACTGAGAGAGAGGCTGAAGAGCTCAGACATCTTGAGGGGACTCAGAGTAGAGCCTCTGCTCCTTCGCATTGAAGGGAGCCAGTTGAGGTGTTGTGGGCATCTGATCAGGATCCTCCTGGAAGCCTCCCCTTCCGAGCATTTCCACCTGGGAAGAGGCCCCAGGGTAGACCCAGAGGATGCTGGAGGGGTTATATCCCAGCTAGCCTGAACGCCTCGGGGTCCGAGGGATGCCTGGAATGTTCTCCTCTGCCTGCTGCCCTCACTGCCCCGGATAAGCAGATGAAGATGAATGCATGGCTGATGGATGGACTATGGCGCTAGGAAACACTTCCATTTTTGTCCACAGGGAGCGCCAAAAATCAACTTAAAATTCAAGTTTTGTATTCAAGTCATTCAACAACTACTGCTCTAAAACCTATGAATGTGTTTTCAGTTGCCCATTTTTGGTTATCTTACTGCGTTTCTATTGATCTCAAGAAGATTTTTTACTTGGTTGGTCACTACCTACTCTAAGATCATTGTGATTTAATTATTTTTCACATCATAGAAAGCAATGTGTGACAGCTTGTAAGATGTGTTCTATTTAGTTATTACTTTGCTTCGTCTTTCCATTCTGTGCACTTTTATTTTAGTTATTGTCACTGTTATCATTGTATCATTTTGTGTGATTACTTGTTGTTATTTTTTATATTTTCTGGAGCACTGGAACCTTGTTTAGATAAGTGTTATACAAGTAGTTGTTGTACCTACATTTTAAACATACATTATTTACCTTGTATATCAAACAAAATGTCAACATTCAAAGCTATTCTTTCACATCCATATTAACTCTCCTTCGTCGAAGCACCATCTGATATATCAAGCCGAACAATAGCTCACAAAGCACAATGTGCAGCATAAAAACCGAGCTAGCGCCCCAACAGTAGCCTGCTTGTCTTCCTCGTTGTTTACATGCTGGCTTCCTGTGTCCCAGTTAATCAGTGGGATCTGGGTGTCTGCCTGGCTCAACGCTGGATGGAAGGAATAGACTAAACTCCTGGAGGAGTGAGCCTCTGTGTTATTCATAATCACAGTCGTGCAATAACAAACTACCATCCTAAATTATACAAAGGGCCAGACTGGCTGCTCATTATCTGGCATGTAGAGGAGAGGCGACATCTCCGTCTCTAAACTTCATTCACATTTCTGCAAAACAGAGAAAAACAAAAGTTTCATGCACATTTATGTTTTACTTTTTAGACAATCTTTGGGCAATCTTCTGCCCGTCTTCTCACACCAGCACCTCCGAATGTCAAATATCTCAAGATCTCCCGAATCTCGGTGACTCCTGCCTATCTTAATTTACTTTTCACCAGTGTCCAGTTGTTTCCTCCCTCACTGATTTATCAAGCAGATTGACAAAGAAAACAATAATGGCTCCCACTGACGTCGGCTTTGTGCTGGGATTTTGTCTTGCAGATTCCACAGCTGATTATTTAGCGAGGAGGAGGTCAGGGCGTGTGTCTGCTTGTCTGCCGTCACTAAACTGTGTGGCATTTTTGTGTTTGCTTTTTGTCTCTTCCTTGTGTACGTCCGTGCATATCTGGATAAGGATCTCCCATCATTCCACACTTTGTTTATTTGAGATGAAGGCTTCCTGTGCTTGCAGGGGGGCATTGGGTTCTTTTCTATACAGAGATGGTACCTTCCACGGCAGATCTGGAAGCTGTTTATTACTTGTTGAAATAACGACACAATCAGTGTCATCAGAGTTCAAGGACGGTTATTGGCCTGTCGTATTTTCTGTCAACTAAACGTTCTTATGTTTGATAAGAGCAAAAGTAATGGGCATAATCTTTTGGAGCCCCAAATCATATTTTCTCAAAGAAATGGGGAAAGATATGCTTTTATTGCCAATATTTCTTTTCTTTCAGTATGAAAATGTTTTCACTCGATTGGCTCTGATAGAATGTATTCTCAGTGATGATCGCAATATATTACTGTGATCAAGACAAAAATGTATCTAATAATGATCTGTTGAAGTGCAAATTATCCAAAAGGCATCTTTTCCTGGATTTTTGAAAAGTGGTGATATGTTTGTTTAAAAAGCCAATATTTACTGGAGATGCGAGCGAAGCAGAACAAACCCTGTCATATTTATTTGAATGCGTTTATTTTTCTGTGTTACTTGGAGTTCCTATATTGGATTTGCAAATTACTCCACCAGAGTGTTACAACAACAGGTAAATAATGTGACCATTAAAGCCTCTGTGCATCCACTCAGGTGTTTATTCATCTACCAATGGGAACATATGGGAACGTTGCTTTTTTATGCCCTTGTGCACATAGTAAATCAATTTTATGAACATTTGCAGCTGCAACTTGGGAAATACAGGAAATAGCTTTTAATGATAAACATATCGATTATTGTTGAGTCCATTTTTTCACTCACTGACACTCTCTCGTTAAATTATGGGCGTGCACGCACACACACACACACACACACACACACACACACACACACACACACTCCAAATGATCTAAACCAACATGTTTTTAACCTGACGATGACATCCATTAGAGAAACTCTCAGAGTCAAAGCCTCCCTGGTTGATCCTGACATCCATTTTACTTTCAGCTCAGGTATGTGGCACTCAACATTGGTTTGTTCAAGAGCTTTTTAAGTGTGTGTGTGTGTGTGTGTGTGTGTGTGTGTGTGTGTGTGTGAGTGTGATAGGGATTTTTAGCTGCCCTCTGTCATGCTCTGCTGCTTCTTTGTGCTGCAGCCTGAGAGGGAAGCTGGGATGGAGGGAAAGTGGACAGAGAGGTGGAGGCGGCGGTGGTGGTGGTGAGGGGGTCAGCTCTCAACCACTCACACACAATGAACAGAAAGCTCTCACTGCTGCTGCTCTCAGACAAAAACCCTGACACACACACACACACATACACACACAAAATAAAAAAAGGATAAATTCATCTCTCGCTGAATTAGTATCATTAAAATGTTATTTTCTGAATTTGTTTTTAAACTTCGAAAACAAAATCCTCCATCTTCTTTAATAACAAAAACGCTATACTTTATTTATTATGTGCATGTGGTTGTTTCTGTTCCAACATTACGCCTTAAAAATCTCATTTATGGTATCTCTTTTTTTTTCTTATTGGTGAAACAGTGTGAGAAGTATTAAATACCACAAACTCAAAGGCCAACTCCTGAATTCAACTAGCCGGCTGCATCCAGTAGTTGTGTGGGGAGGAGATTAAAAACACCCATTTGTCATGCCATTTAAAAATGATATCAGTGTGCAAATGATAATGTACCATTTTGTATTCAAACAGTGTGCATCTGAGCAACACATATGGACACAAATTGAGGGTGAAGTCGTGTAACCTTTTGTGCCTGAGCATTGAAAGCCCATGCCGAGCTGCTGTGTGCATGACTCCGGCTCCGCTCGCGTCCTGTTTATCTTCCAGCCGAACCTGTTGCAAGCAGCTCACTAATTGCCATGGGACAGTGCCAGGCACTCCAGTGACAGATGTTTCAACTGGATGGTGGCTAATGAAGATCAGCTGGAAAACATCCATTGGACTATCCTCTGGAGGGCTCCCATGATTCATTATGCCTGCATTTATGCCAGGGGCCACTGGATCAGCATTATCAGCCAGCACAGATCCCCAGTAAATGTGAAGGCTTAGCCATGCAACGAGCTGAAGGTTCCTCATTGAGATGATTAGTGTGTTATTGACACATTTTGTATTCGGTGGAAGCAATATTGTCTTTTAATTAGCTGCTCGTTGTCGTTATTGGTTTTCCAGTTAATGCCCTTTGGCAGTTTAGCTCTTAATGACATCCATCGTCTGCTGGAGGAAATAAAAGTTGTTTCATCTCCGTTAAACAATGGCTAACAGGAAAATGTTACTAAAATGTTGTAATCCACAGCGTTTTTTTAAAAAATGATATAAGTATTATGTCTATCTGGAGTGTATTCAGACACTAAACGTGTATTATTTATCAGTACTTTACTGATTTGTGGAGCAGTCGCTATTATTTGAATGTTACAACATTGGAGAATGCAACATGAGAGTAAAATTAATTCTAAAGAAAGCTAACAAATTTGTACGAATCAGAAAACATATCACTTCAACTTCAGGAATAAACCATAATGTGCTTTAATTTAGTATTCAACAGTCTTTCTGGTGGAGGATTTTTCAATTTTATCCAGGCTTTCACAAATGATACTAAATATTCAGTATACTCTATCTCAGGCATTCACAATCACCTTACTGCGAGGAACGAACATTGACACAGATTCATGGCCTTTTTTTCTCCATTTCCTATTTCAAACCAGCTCATTAGTCCTCATTATTATCACCCGTGGTTAGCGTGGTGATGAAGCAGCCATACAGACGGCACTCAAACCGGACAGCTTCAATAACTGTCAAAGCTCCACGAGCAGCGCATGTATGCTAATCACCCCAGAGAATACGGCCAATTGATTCTAATTGGTTTACTTGCAGTGGCGGAGAGGCGGCTAAGGGGTTACTCTCAAGGTTCGGCTGAATGGAGGCAGGTCTAATCCAGCACACAATGAGGCATATGGGACTGTGTCTTTTGCAAATCTGTGGGCAGAATAAGCACTAAAGCCCGAGGTTCTCTTCTCTAAGGAGCTTGCGCTGAATGGCTGGGAGTGGTCTGGGAGCCTGGACGCATAATTGACGCGCTGCTTCCTGCCGGTGTGTTAAACATGAATTAATTAATTTCAGAAGAAAAGACAGGAGAGTATCAAGTGTGGATAGATGGAGGGATGTACAAATAGAGATAAACATTAAGGTTAAAAACAGGTTCAGGTTTGAGTGTAAGTCTATCGAGAACCTCACCAAATAGTGTATGAATGACATAACAATTTGTAGGTTGTTTAGGGTGCAATAAGAACACCGTTCTTGCTATTTTCTTAGTTGAACTAGTTATTTTAAGCCCAACCACACTTGCCAGATTACGATGGCGTATTAGGGCCACTGTAGAAAAAAAAAAAAAAAAAAAAACGGAGCAGAGAAAGGTGGGCAACATTCTGAGGAAAAAAGTGGCAAATATGCTAGACTTTAAAGTGGCACATTTGCGACTTTAAAACTAGCAAAATTGCTAGTTTATTACGATGCTTACAACCGGCATTTTAGCTAACTAACTTCCCATGAATGTCGCTTCTATCTTTCTAATTAATCCATCCCAACGAGTGACAACACTTTGCGAAGGTCTTTAGGATGATGGCTGTTGATCGATATTGTTGGTTAATTTTACATGGGCCAAATTGTCATCTTATGGGTGTTTGTTGATTGGGTGGTTTGGCTAAGCTAGCGGTAGCTTTCACTTGTTGTCATAGCAATGGCAAACATCTGGGTCAAGCTACATGTTTACTTCCTCTATGACCGACCGCAAATTTGCCACTTTAAACTAGCAAATTTGCCACTTTAAAATTAGTAAATTTGCCACTTTAAAAAATAGCAAATTTGCTAGTTTAAAGTGGCAAATTTGCAAGTTTATTACAATGCTAACAACCGGCATTTATGCTATATAAAATTAACAATAACCATCAACAGCCATCACCCTAAGGACCTTAGCAAAGCATTTGGATTGATTAGAAAGGTAAATGCGACATTCATGGGAAGTTAGCTACCATAAACGCCAGTTGTTAACAAATTTGCCACTTTAAAACTAGCAACTTTGCCACTTTAAAGTCGCAAATTTGCGATTTTTTTCTCTCAGAATATTAACCACCTCCCTCAGCTCCGTTTTTTTTTCTCCCTACAGTGGCCCTAATACGCCGTTGTACCAGATAGCTGTAACTAACATGAAAAAGATTACAAAAATGTCTACCTATGATAGTGGAAAGAATTGTCAAGCTATAACAATTCTTTAAAATAAGGTGAGGGAAGCATCGAGACAGCTGTTTTCCTCTCTTTCTCTCTCTCGGTTGTAGTTGTAAAGCTAAACTGTGTCTGTTGCTATCTAATAATTTAAATTCCTAGTCAGTGACACCCCTTTATTATATGATGAAAGCATACATGCTCAATATTTTTCATTGTTGGCACCAGGGTTGCTCAAAATGTGAATGTTTTTATAGGTTACTACAGATAGTGTTGAGGAGATGAAATACAAACTATGAGGTTGAATTTGATCACACTGGGACACTGTTCAGGCATGTCACGTTTGAACAACTTTTTTTACAACTTTTGCATTATTCAACCTGTTGTCACTCACAACTCACTGAGCTTTCAACTAACCACAATGTAAACCATTGTGTCATTATGAGACGAGCTGAGCACCTGACGCAGTATAAAGAAGTGGCAAGAAAGTCCAGAAAGGCCTCAATAGTAGTTTTGTTGCATAAGTTAAACTAAAAACTATGCATGTAACAAGCAGAAACTAAAATGTTGTTTACATCCAAAACTGACACTAGAGGGGATCCTAGAATGTCATAGTTTAAGGGTTCGGGTCATTTATCTGCATGAGTTGGGAGTGAGAAGGTTGTGATTTATTTAACAAGGGCAGTGTACATTAATAATACTTGTTGTAAATACACAAAGTAATCCAAAAAGCTAGTCATTCTAAAAAAGAAAAAAAATGCAATGCTTGCATGGTAAACAGACAAATTAGCATGTAAAATGCTGGTAGGTTCATAAAAAACTAATGAGGAGGCTGGTAATTGTTTTTTAAACTTTATAGCGATGGAAATTTTGGTCCACTGCTTTGGACAAAATATCATCTTAAACTGTCCATTCCAATCCAGACCAGTTCATGGTCCCCAGAACCCCAACTTTCCCTCTAGCAACACCATGAAGTTCATGTTTGTGGTTTGCAGTGAAATATCTCAAGAACTATTTAATTGCTGTCTATGAAATATGATACACAAATCCATGCCCCCCTTGGGAGGAATTGTAATGACTTTGGCCTCATTGAAAGGAACGAAGCGACTGCGTTTTTTGATGCTGCGCTACTGTTGCCTGACTCTTCCCCTGTCTGCCATTGACAGAAACCCTTTGTGCCATCATGGAGTCCAGCATTTTTCTAAATCTGTTGGCTTCCACAAATCAATCAAGTTGTACCAGTGAAACATGTAAAGCGAGAAAAACAAAGTTAAAAGGCAGCACAGAGAACCTTTTTAATATTCATACAGCTCCTTTGGTCCGTGTCCATACAGATGTTATCCTACCATCTACACACCAAAATCCATAATGACCTCATTCATGCCGATTCCAAAAAGAGAGAAGCCAAGCCGATCCCTCCAGTTTGTCCATTGTTAAAGGGGCTATTAGTACTCTGGTTTCCTGGTCACATTTGAAGAGACCGTATTAGTTTTCACTGGAAGCTCGGCCTCTGCAGTGCAGGTGCCCCAAAGATTTAGTTTCATGGCCTTTTATGCGAAGCACTTGCCATCTGCTTGATCTGACTTTGTAGGCAGGTCTGATGGTTGTGAAGGAAATCTTCTGCTCGACTCCAGATTTGTGTGTTTGTTATTTGACAGCAAGGAGATGGAGGGAGGGAGAGACAGAGGGGAAAATGCTAGGGGAAAATCAGGAAATTGTGAGTTTCACCACAGGAGGAAATAGACCTGAATTCCTCTGTGGGAATCCACACAAAAAAATCCTTATGTCGCATCATTTTGTTCAACTGTTTTGACCCAAAAATGAGACAAATTTACGACGTACATTTCTCTAAACGGAATCCTTGTCACCTACCTGAAAACATCCCCCAGATGAAAAAATCTCAGCACTCCGACAGTATTCCAGTCAAAAGACAGAACAAGCTTTTGAGGAAGATCGCCCAAGACAGTTCTTCTAGGGTGAGGAATTTAAAGCATCCAGCAATGTGTACGCCGCCAAGCGGAGTGCCTGATGGGGCTAGATGGATGCCAATCTCCCTGCTGTTTTGCCAAAGATACACCTCGTACATAGAGACTGGCACTTCTTACTGTGGGACTTGGGTAAACACAACGTGCACCTGTGTGATTGACGTGAAGGCGCTTTTTGCCTCGCTTGCCTCTGCAGAACCACATGCATGTGGCAGAAGTGTGCACTGCACAGACACCCACAGCGTCTCGGAGAGAAGGCGACGACGACGATGATGATCGGCTCCAGATGCACAGATTCACACGTAAGGCTAGACTCAACTGGGTCCTTTGTGGTCTAACATTTGCAAAAGTTGTAGAAAGTACTTGGTACTTTTTTGGGGGTACCACCTTGGTATACGTGCCGATACAAGAAGGACTTAAAACACTGCAGGCCACTAATTGGTCAAAGAGTATCATAACTAGTGTGATACCATTCATAAATAGCAAGGTGAATGTCAATAGTGAACACAAGTTTTGTATTGACTGGACCCAGATTTTAAAAAAAAGAAAGTCATCTCACAAAACGACACCGTAAAACTATGCCAAGTGTAGATATTCCTCGGTTTGGTTACAGATGGAAGGATTCAGTAAGTATGGCATTGAAGATGATGTAACGCATCACATGAAAGAGTCACAAAATTTTAATTAATTGATTCCTGTACATTGACACTAATTTTCCTTTTTTTGTGTCATTCAGCACAACTTTCAAAGTAATGTATTTCCATTGGAAGTGTTGTTTAGGCATCAAAACCAGGTTTAGGAGGAACATCATGGTTGAGCGTTAAAGGAGTAAATACAGCTGGGATAAGGCAACAAAATTAACATTTTAAGTTTAGGAAAACCATCACAAATCTGCTTGGGTCTTGAACACCCTATCAGTAGTCTCTCCATATTTAACACTACGGCACTAGTATTGACCGTTGCTTAGTCACATGGAAAAATGATCCTGATTGACTTTCATTTGCATGTTTTACGTGGCGTCGCTATGGCGATCAGCCGAGAATCCTGCCGACACTGAATGGGTACTATTTGCAGTGGAAAATTAAAGCCAGCAAAGGAGCTGGTACCAAAAGTGTGTCGAGTTGAGCTGATCCATGAAGTGGAAATGAGGCATTAGTTAGTCATTAGTCTGGGTCAGGAAATTAGATTAGAAATATGATTAAATCAGCCACCAAGAAGCATAAATAAAGCACAAATCAGTGAAGATGTGCTCCATTTATTCAGAAACTGCAACGATTAAGCATACACAGTACTCAGAGAAATGGGATAAAACCAAACCAAGTTTTAATATGTCATGATTTTTTCCTCCAGTCAGTGTGTGTCAGCTTGTGTGGAGGAAGTTAATGTTAGACTCAGACTCACAGCTGATGCACGAGGGCGGATGCAGACAGTTTACAGTTGTGTGCCACATTTCTGTGCATGTTGCAGGGTCAGAAAGGAGAGCGTGAAGCTGCTAGCTCACCACGCTACAGCCCGGCGCATAGCAACCATGTGTTTTTCTTCTTTGCATCCTTCTGGAGATGACACAAACTGTCGAACATATGTGCGAAGGGTCGATAGATTTTAAACGTCGCAGGCAACCGCTAAAAACAAAAAAAGGTAGCGTGGGAAGCAGCAGGGCAAACACACATGGCCGTTGCATTTTCAGTCTGAGGGAAGCAACTTGTCAACGTTGGAATGTTGATGCAAAAACAAATGTGAGCACTAATTGCTCCTGCTTGGACAAAAACATCGAGACCGTGGCCAGCGTGAGAGGCGTAAATCAAGATGTGTTTGGCCTGTCGGTGTGCGTTTGTGTGTAGGTGTGTAGTTTGTGGGTGCCTGTTCTAGCACAGGTGTGTGTTTTGCGAGTGTCTGCTCATCTCTCCCTGTGTTGCTTCGCCTGCAGTAGCAAAAAAAGTCTGAAAGTAAACAGACTGTAGCTCCGGTTCAGGTAGGGTTCCAGTGTGGCATCCAACAAAAACAGACACTTTAACTCCAGTTACACCTGGGAACACTTCACTGTGAACCACATGGCTACTCGTAATGGCTTTGGCTCACAGTAAGCTGTTGAGACAAACGTTTGTGGGGCTCACAAACCTGATAACCTCACCATGTAGACCACATGATGTACGATACAATCCAGCAGTTCATAGAATTCTTATAGTGTTGCAATGGAACAACATAAGAACTACTGATGGTTGTGGCTATGGATTCAACGATGCATTTTCTTCCCACATTGCACAACCTTTTAAACAGACTTAAAATTATCCTTAATTTCTCAGTGAGCTTTACAAGAGTTTCTAATCGAGGCCAAACAGAATAACAAAAAAAAAGACCCTTTGTACATAAAAATAGATTTACGGCCTTGGGGCTGTATGCCTCCACTGTCCAGTCAAGTTGCAGTTTGCAAAAATATTTAAGGCCTGATCAAACCAATATGGTCTGCAAAACCTTTGATTTTCTATGGTAGTGGCCTGGAACTCTCTTGCATCGCATTTCTAGCAGTTTTTAGATGCGTTTCACAGTTAAATGATTCTAAATTATTACAGACTATGGCAAATGTTGATATCAATGGTTTTTAATTACAATGATTTGTCACTAACTGTTCTTCATTATGTCATAAATCCAAAACCTCCACTTTTTATGACCTTTTTTCCCCCGAATCCTCATCCAATTGCAGAGCAATGATGTCTGATTACATCCACATGTGGCTGATCAGCCCATTTGCCCGACACACACAGTTTGATCAGGGGCTTAGACCTTTCTGTGAAATCTTTGTATTCAGCATATGGATTCTTGAGTTATGGCCAAAATGTGATTTGCGCTGTCACAGTGACTTTTGGCAACCAAAATCTTATCAGTTCATCCCTGAGTTCAAGCGGATGTTTGTGTCATATTTTCTTCGAGCATCTCTGTGATATTGTGTTCATGAGAATGAGATCTAAGAATGGACAGATGGTAAAAAGTAAAACTGTCATCTGGTGCACGTGCAACAGAAATCAGCTGGTGAACGGGAGGCAGTGAACACAAACCACATAACATTTTCCCCAGTTCAATATTCTAGCATAATCAATTAGCGTGGATGACTGGATGATTTATTTTCGGTACTTCAATATTCAATATTTAAAGTGTTAGCTGGTACTGCTAACAAGTATATTTTTCTACTTGTTAGGCCATGCGTTGAACGGGTGACTTATCCTCTGATCCCCAGTCGACAGCTGGGTACAAGTTATCCCGCCAACAATGCAGTCACATAGCAGTTCATTTTCCAAACTGCTGATTCATCACATGACAGTTTTCTAAACTGGCCAACTGAAAAACATTGAGATGCTAACTGCTGCTATTGATGCTGCAGGGAGCTCTGAGCGGCTATTATAGGATTTAGCAGGGAGCTTTACCACGGTATCATTTGAACTTGGAAAGTGCTTGAGGAAGCAGTCCTGAGAGTTCAAACCTGCAGGTGTCTTCGGTTTCAGTTGACGTTCAGCTCCCTGATATTAACACGAGCAACACATTATCAGAGGCTGCCGTCATTTAAGCAAGAGGATTCGTCATGAGACTGAATAATTGGTAGGAAGGGAACCAGGGAAGAAATAATAAATAAAACTAAACACATGCACAAATGTTATTTTATTATGATGTTAAAACTTTTTTTTATAATCTTGAACAATACAACCTCTACGTTTATATATTCTGGATATATCCTTTTTGGCATTGACAAGCTGAAATTTATAAAAATGGGTTTATGTTTCATTGGATTTGAGCTTCTGGCAATTTTCCTGATAATTATTTCCATCTCAAAGAAGATCTGGACACAATTGTGCATATTACGGGATTGACAGAATCACCCCACATCGAGGTGTGTTTAGTTGTATTGTGTATTTTGAGCAATGAATATCCAGATACAAGGCATTTAGTGTGGGCATGACAAACACAAAATGACACATTAAATCTATTCATATGGGCAGCTATGTAAACTTACAACGATGCAGCACTTTTTTAATTAGTAAGGAGGGGATTTGCCCCCTGATGGCCATTAGAGAGAATGCAAGTTTGAGGAACTTCCACATTGGCTTCACCGTTCAGAACCGGACGTTGCTGCCTGCTTCATTCCGCCTCCGTGCGGTTTTACAACATAAGTGTACCTACTGAACGGAAGTTGACTTTTCTGCACATCATGATAGTATGATGCCTGTATTTGCAGTGCAAAGCTGAGAAAATCGACCTCTCAGCTGCACAGTTGCAGTTCTATTATTGCTCTTCCACAAAGCTGTGGCCACCTGCTATTGGCCCACTTGACACCTTCCCCTCTCCTCCTCTCCACTCAGCCATACATCCACTGCAAACTGGACCTCATCCGTCTCTGCAGTGGAAAACGCGCGGACCTAATAAGGGGCCCAGAGTTTACAGTTAGAGTCAAATGGCGTTTCCAAGTTAATCCATCCTCAACAAATGACTAAGAAATCCCGCTGCAGAGGCCTCTAGCCGCCCAGACCGGGTGGCCCCAGCTGTTTTACTGCTGACAAAGAGAAGACTGTTAATTGTTTCTTTACGAGATTAATCCTCTTCTTGTGCAGTTCTGGAAAAGAATGAGGTAAAGCATAAACAGCTGGGAAAACATTCCACCCAACACTCCTGTTGGCCAGAAAGGTTTGGATTAACAAACCATTTCATGAAGATGGATGAAGTTGAACGCACATTTGTGGGCTTCGTCATTCTCAGAGAGCCCAAAGCTTAGAAAACTACACTCACTGAGATTGAGCTCCTCTCATGTGAGTTTACTGTGACAGTAATGCATTTATTTATTACTGGTGTGGTAGCAGGTGTTTTTTTTTAAATAAATATTAGATTCTGAGTTTATGTAACATTTTTACATTGTTAGAAAAAATATAATGACAAAAACAGCATTATACTTGTTGATCTTTAATCATTTTTTTTTATCCTTGGGGGGATAAATTAGTCCAAAGAGATGAGTTTGATTGATTCATCATTTTTGTTCATTTAACTATTTTGAACATTTTATTGAAAATCACTTAGTGACAGGAAATGAGGGGAGAGAGAGAGGTGGCAAACCTTAAACAAAAGGTCCTTGGCAGGACTTGACTCAGGAATGTGGTGTTAGTCAGTGCCTTAACCTTTAGCCCTGAGCCTCAATGTTTTCAATTTCTACCAAAGAATTCCACAGCTGTTCAAAAACAGCTGATTGTTTTAGACTAGTTTTAACATGGATGCCCCCATGTGTCCAAAATATAGTCACATTTTCTGCTGTACGAGCACACTGATCACCATAGTTTACAGCGAACGAAGTTACTTGAAAAAGTAAGTTTACAAAAAAAAGTTTACAGTTCAAACATGTTTGCTGTAGTTAATTAAAATTAAGTAAACACGGTCTCACGAAACTTAATTCAAAATTATAAATCTGGAATGTGTGGAGTTTTGACTTAGCAATGTTATTATCACATTTAGCATTTCTTAAAATAAAACCACAATTGTTTGTTTCATTTCAGAA
Source organism: Eutrigla gurnardus (assembly GCF_963514095.1). Taxonomy (NCBI): domain Eukaryota; kingdom Metazoa; phylum Chordata; class Actinopteri; order Perciformes; family Triglidae; genus Eutrigla; species Eutrigla gurnardus. Next base: position 13,314,316 of record NC_139918.1, read on the forward strand.
ATCCATTTAAAATTAGCTTAGCCTCATTTAGAAAGCAAAAAACTAACGAAACCCCCCCAAAAAGCTACGCATGTAGGCTTTTTACAAAATATTCATAGAAACATTTTAGTTTTAGGTTTTGTTGCGGACCTGACAGCCTCGTAACAGCTGCACCCCATCATTCTGAAATACTGTATATCTATGCTGGCTTTGGAGAAAAAAGTGTCCATAAGTGGCATTACCTGTGTTGAAAATGTGTCGGGTTTGGTAAACTACTCCTGCTTTTTGCACAGAAGTCAATGGCCCCACAGTATGTGTTCAGTCTCCACTGTTATGGTTTGGCTGGCACATCTACGTTCGATCACAACCACTGCACGTCCAAGTCCACTCCTTGAGCACACCGCACTGTTTTTCCAGCCTGTGACGCGTTGCATCTCAGAGCAGCCATGTGCACCAGCTAATGGAACCAAGACAAAACATTTGGTACGGCTGATAGCGTCTGTTTGCACAAGTCTGACCTAAATGGGCGTCAAGAGACCAGTGGAGAACAGGACATGCTTGAGACTGAGTGTAAATGGAAGAGAAGTGCTGGTGTCTGAAGCTGAGGCGTCCCTAAAAGCATCTAATGCAAACCATGTGAAGAGGATGATAAAAGGATGTATTCATACCTAAAAAAAACAGCTAGCTTAAGCTAATGCACAGTGGCCTCCCAGATAATACAACACGGATTATTTGGATTACGTGTGGGGAACGGTGAGAGGTCAAATAGAAGAGCACCATCTGGGAGGGGAGACGTTCGGAAAGTGTGGATGCCAATATTAAGCGTGTTACCAACGTGTTTCTTCACCAGTTTAGGTTTAGTGTTTGCATTTTGTGTACGGTGACCATCAGCAGCCCTGTAGAGTGTAGCATTCTGGTAGCTCGATGGTGCAATAGTCATCCTGGTACATATCATATTGACTGTATTGGTGTTTTTTGGAAATGCTTTACTGTTTCCGAGCAACATTAAGCAAACTAAAGAAGCGATGTTAAATATTGTTTTCACGTCCCTCAGATTTACCGCACATAAGAAAATGATTCAGTATTAAAGATTTAAAAAGGATTAAAACTTACAACCTTCCTTTACAATAACTAAACCTGATCAATATCTATGTGGTCTTAGTGTTTTTTCTTCACCTTAATCACAATAACTCTCAATGAAAGTTCTTCCGAATAGGAATTGAAGACATTTGGAAATACTTTTTTTTTTTACTTTTTCCAAATTGCGTATGATTTATTCCAGGTTGCCTCTCAATTTCAGAGATATTGTTGAGTATGGATATTGGTTACTCTGATTAACTAAGCAAATACCTAATCATCATCATATTATTTACATTTAAGTCATTTAGCAGACGCTTTTGTCCAAAGCGACTTAGAAAATAGGTGCATTTGTTGAAACAAAGAAACCACAACATTGACTATGACTTGCTCCAAATCTACAAAATCAGCCTGAAAACGAAGAAAATCTGAGAGTCTAGAAAACCTGTATGCTGTCAGACCCTGCTTGGAGTGATGCTATGCCCAGTCTGCCTTGGAAGGCCGGGACTTAGCGACACCGAGAAAATTGCACTTTTTTTCAACCAGGTCAAGGATTTTGCCTGAAATGTTGGTATGAAAGACAACCACAGGAGCAATAGGTCCTTGAAATACTTGCCTGTAGTGGATACTTATAACACCCACACTGACGAGCTACACCCTGCAGCAGCCCTTCTGACTTTCGGTGACCCCCATTTGTCAGGTCACACACCATCTGGGCAAGTAGTGGCCATCGGGCAAAGGGAGCGTGGTCTCCACTCCATCAATGACATCAGCCCCTAGTAGTCTGCATGCACTGTGTCCTGCTTCATGAAAAAAAAATCACTAATTGTTTTTCATATTTGGATTGTGTTATATTCCAACATGCATCTGTGCTTATGTGATCGCGGTTGCCTGTGTCACCCAGCCCTGACCTGCATTTGCCAGAAGAGACGGATCCTCCTCTTGAACTGGTGGCCATCTCATCAACAAGAAAATTGCAGAAAAACACAACAATTTGAAGACTGCAGTAAAAAAGTTATCCCTGCCCTCCTGCGGTCTCGGAGGCAAAATTAAGATGAGCCACAATCGTTGCTGTTCCCAGCATGTGAGAAATCCCAGGTGGCCCTTAAATTGAATGTCAGGAGCATCCGTTAATTACACGTCTTTATCCTGGGTGGACCTGCAATGGACACTGTGGTTAGGCCTGCCATTTCTGCCATAGCCTTTGCCAAGACTTAACCATCTAAGTTAAAAGTCTGGCATCTTGCAACATAGCACTGCAACCCAAGAAATGCGGCCGTTTGATGGTTACGTTTTCCTGTCAATGCAGCCACAGAGGCTTTGTTTTATCAACTGAAAACCAGTTACCATTCCAGGGGGAAACAGGTCGAATACTTACAGTGCAAGATATACATACTGTATACTGCACATAAGAATATGCGATAAAAAATATGTCTCTCTGGCCAACCACACAAACCCAAGTCTAAGTTTAACTAATGTATCTGTAATCACTTAACTCAACAGATCTCTGGCCTGGATTTGTGATTTGCAGGGCAAATAAATCTAGGTTAAAATGCTATAAGTCTGATTGAAACGTCTGCGTTGTGTCAAAACATTTAAAATAAGTTTAAATACAGGTCCAGTTTCTACTCACACAGCAGAAATATATAAATATACCACATTGCAGTCCAGCCACAATTCGCTATTTGCAGTGGCATGAACAGCAACATTTTGTATCAGCAAAATCAACTGTTGCCAACTTTTCAAACTGTGCCCACGTTGGCACAGTGCAGGAGATATTGATTTCTAACCCATAACTCATCAGTATGTTTTACTGTTGACACTGTAAAGTCTTAATGACCTGTGCCTCAATAAGACCAACATAAGCAAACAAGACCATCAGCTGGATGATTGGATACTTCTGATATTCGTAATGTTTGTCATCAGTGCCATGCGACACACAAAATCAGAAGAAATCAGAAAGCACTCGGAAATATAGCCTACTAATGTCTCCATTCCCTGGACACACACACCTCTCAGATCCGTCCATCAGCCTAAAGTCATACAATATAATTATTTGTTTTTATTAAACACAGTTTGGAGTGTATTCCCTTATACCATGACAACTTCCCAGTCAATCAAAATATCAACAGTCCTTTTTTATGTTTTCATATTGAAGGGCGACATACTTTTGAATGGAAACTACAACATTATAATCCTTTATAATTATATAATTGTCTATGTGTAATGGGGGCCAATCAGTAGTTGATACGCTTGTCATTTTGAATGGATCTCTGGAACATGCGTTAATAAAATGTATGTGCTGTTGCTACATGAACCAAGACTGAAACCTTGAAATAAGTGGCGACAGCTAAAACTGCTGAAGTGACTTTCATTTATAGCAATGAGGCTGTCTGTGTTATGCTGTTATCTGAAAATAATGTACACTGTGTAATCAGGATTAAAGATTCTCTATACAGTCATTTTGTTGAAGCACATATTAATCCGGTGTGCTTTATTGCTCTCTCTCCCCCCCTTTCCCTCTCTCACACATACTTCTCATTCTCACACTGGGAGCCCATAACTTCATTCTTGGTCGCGCTCCAAGGGACTCATCGTTGGCTTGACCGGGACCTCATGTATTCAGTTAAACCAATCAAAGCTCCATTCATTCCACCAGCTCATAGTGCCCAATTCATTTCCAGCCAATAATGGGGAATCTGTTGTAGTTTTAATGGAAAAGATTTGCTTTTTTCCCCCCCTTAAGCCACGGCGGCCGTGCTAAAAAAAAAAGACAGAAAAAAGCTTGCAGTGCGAAAAAACCTTAGGTAATTCTCCAATAAAAAAATTCACAGCCTGTTTACCTTGGGTGTGTAAAGAACACAGAAATTGCACTCTGTAAATTAACTGTGCGGCTTTAGAAATTAACAGGGTGCGACTGTTCTCCACTCCGTCCGTTTCATGGCTCCCATCGCTGCTCTGACATTTATTGGGAGAGAGAAGGGAAGGAGCCGATATATTGAATTTTCCTCTTTTTTCAACCTTGGAACAACCTCCTTGCAGTCTGTAGGTCTAGCTAATTGCCAAAGTGGAGTTGTACAAGTGCCTTCTTGTCTCAAATTCTCCAGATAATCTGTATATTCAGTGCTAAATAAATGCTCCACGATGCTTTGATCGGTACATGTATCAGTGTTTGAGTTTAAAAGGCTTGATTTACTTGATTGATTACAACACACACAGAGGGAGAGCAATTTCATTCAATGCTCAGGTAACACTACTTTATCTTGCTGCTATTTTAATATTCTGGGATTTAATGTAATTTGATTTTGATGAAGTGTTCTCTATATGATATTCATTTGACTCCTTGAATCCTGAATCACAAGAGTGACTTTATGTTGATGAAGGCGTGTCACACAGTTTCAAAAGTCGCTCGTTGTAGAGGTCATGTGTCTGTGCCACCACACCCTGATAACAGATGTAACAAATATACCTGTGTGAAGAAAACAAAGAGAGATACCCACTTTATATGGCTGTTTGCCTTCTAATGGACTCACCATATTACTAAGGAAGACAGAACCCAGATACCCAGGTAGCCTTTAAAAGGTAATCATGTGAAAGTTCCCCTAAATGTCTAACTAGTCATTTAATTGAACTGCAGGCTCATAATTTAATCATTGCTGGTAACACATAACTACATGCTTGGCAAAATACTCAACTCATGGCCCACTTGGGAAGTTTTTATGACTAATTTAGCTTTCAACAGTGGATGAAGTTTTCTCAATTGAGTCTGTTCAGATCTAAATCACATTCACATTTTAAACTCCAGAAAGAAAAGCTATTAGTGGGTCTTAAACGTGGGTGATTGTCAAATTGTATTAAAATCACCCTTTTTCTGACCTTGTGCCTTTGCCCAGCCCGCACATTTCAAAATATTCTCAATATGCCCCGGGGACTTTCCATCACAATGTGCCAAACAATGCCTAAACAGTACAATCCCCCTAAAGTACGTGTATGTGTCCTTTACGATGACTTCAAGACAATTGCCTACATACATTGACACTTGTTTTTGAGTCTGAATAAAGTGTGTTACAATGCTTTACAGCCAATTATTGTAAATATGGGGGTTGCTGCAGACACACCTTTCTAGTTGAATTAATTACTTCCATTCACTGAGCCTCCTCAGAAACTGTTTAGAGCCCAACGGGGAAGCCCGCCTCCCACTTTGAAAACCTCTATCTTATCAACCCCTTTGGTCAGGGATCAATCCTTTGTTTTAATTTGGACTCCATCTGCGTCTTGGACAGATATTTACTACACACCGCTCAGATAATTTACAATCTCTCACCTGCTGCAAGTTGAGCAAGAAAAGACTTTCGCCAGCAGAGAGAGCTGAAGGGGAGGATAGACTTATGTAGACTAGGTTTGTGTGTCAGAACTTGGTGTGACGCCAAGGTCTACAACGTTAAATATGGTCTCAATTTCCTATAAACACTGCAATCAACAGACAAGGATAATATATGTACAGGAATATATCAGGTGCTGTTGGCTGAGACACATGGACAGGCTGTGTGCTAGTCACACAATACCCATTCATTCACTATTACTGTATTCAGAGAATCTACTCACTGTACTTTATATAGTTAGCAGTAATAATATGAGATCTGTCTTCACCATGTTTGTGGCATCAGTCCATCACTATGTGGGATTTGAGGTTTCTTTCCCCTCTCTGGGACTGAAGCTAATGTTAGCTGATGCCACGTGATCAATGCTCTCACTGGCACAAATGCATGGAGACAGACAACCTGAAGACGTACTAACCTTGACTCTTTGACGCCATTGATCTTAAACGAGACTACCGCTCACGAAGAGACAGACATGTAATCAATATGAAGCCGCATGGAAACCCAGCTGAAGGCGAACAAGCTGAAGGCAGTATGTGCAAATCAGATTTAAACAATTGTATCCTTCAATATTTGGAACCAGCATTGTGAGATGCCGTGTCTGTGATGGCCTCAGGTCAGTTACATGAAGGTTATTGTACACCTGTCTCAGACAGTTATATGTATCTAATTATAATGACAGCAGAGAAACGGCTCATCTTCAGCCCTTTCCAGGTTCATGAATTCAAAACAAACCAAATGTACATTCAAAAAGGATATGCAGGCAGTCATTTTAAATAGCTGATGTTTAGATAAGAACACACGTCTAATGGATTTCTGTGTTGGGTATGATGGTCACTATGTCAGAGAAGGTGTGGCGTAGCTGTCAACTACTATGACATTACGCTGTATTAAACAATTAATTAGCACCCGGGACACTCATGATCGTTACCTGTCTGAGGCAACACGACCCTCTGGCTATAATCACCTGATATCATAGTCTGGACTAGGCATAAAATAAACATTCAGCATGAATACAATATGCCATTTTCACAGCAGCCATTTTGACAACACAACACAAACAATTATAGCCCTGTTCCATTTATGTCAGCAAGGGCCCTGGTATTGCTTGCTCACTGGAATGGCTGTGACACAATAAATAGAATGGGACCAAAGTCAATTTTGGGTATCCATGACATTTTGCACATCTGCAAAACTCTTCTCAGTGTTCCTGTTCTGCTGACCTAAAATACACCAAGGTCATGAAAAACACAGTATTCATACTCGGCCGTGAGGCATGCGCAGACCAGCCCCTTAAACAATAACATTGTGAGCTGTCAACATGGAAAGTTGCCCTGTTCAGCTTGAATGTGTGGAAGAAAGGAGGAGAGACAAAGACGTAAAAAAGGACAAATTATTCAAAACTCCAGCCAGTCTATCTCATTTGGTGAAAACACCCATTACCTGCAGACACATCCTTACCTGCTTAGAGAGGGAAAGCTATCTAACCAGAGTAAAGCCCATTGAGACTGTAAACAAATAGTATGTATGTTAGTACACAGGCAACACATTCTCACTCCTAACTCGTGAAATGCCGATGCTTGGGCACCTTCTCCAGGCTTCAAACTGTCACATTCCAGGTCAGTGTTGGACAGGTCAAGTGTCTGTTCAAAATAAACTTCTTCTTAGATTTCGTAGTAAGTCAGGGTTAGACAACAAAACTAGTTAGAAAAGGTAAATGACAATCATAATATATAACTAACATCTCACATGACTAGGAAGAGTGTAAAACACTGGTACACTGTTAGAAATGTTCCTGTAAAAAAACAGTAAAGAACTAGCAGCTGGGTTAAATGACAATTAATGACGTTTCAATAATGTCATGTCTGTGTTTTGTCATGTTCTGTTTCCTTGGTTTTGATTTCCTGTTTTATTTTGTCCTCAGTGTGGTTCCCTGTCTCGTACTTCCTGGTCCTTGTTGTTTCCGCTGTCTTGACTCCCCCTCCCTCTCGTGTTGATTACCATGCCTGCCCTGATGTGTTTCACCTGTCCCTCGTCAGCTCCCTGCCTCCCTGTGTATATAGTCTGTGTGTTTCCCCTGTCTCTTGTCGGATCATTGTTGCTGTCGATGTCGCTGTCGTCTGTCGTTTGTCGCTGTTGCTGTATGTCACTCTGTCTGCTGCCCCACGTCTCGTCTGGTTTATTCGTCTCTGCGCCCTGCCTCCCGTGTCCCTTCATGTCTTGGTTTTGTTTTGTAAGTGTTTCGTTTATGACCGTTTTTGCCCTTGTGGTTTCCTTTGTTGATACTTTGTTTAGTCTTAGTTTTTGGTTTTTGTATTTAGTTAATAATTTAAATAAATCCTTGTTTAACTGCATTTGGGTCCTCACCTCCTTTTTCGAGTCCACGCCTGTTTCCAAGCCCACAAACGTGACAAATAATCTATTAAAAAAATATTATAATTTGTATTTATAAAAAAATCACTATATCACAATTACTGTGTGTTATCAGAATAATCAAAAAATCTCAAATGTTTAAAATCTTTATAAGATCGTAACATCACTTATGTATTATGATAATATCATATGGTGGGGCCTCTGGATAGGTTTACTTTTACTCAGTACACAAACAGCAGTCTCCTGGGTGATAGTCCTGTGTTTGTTTGACACCCACCCATTGCTTATGTGCATGTGTGTAACAGTTAATATGTCCTTGGTTCTGATCTGGTCTGATATACCGTATGTAATAATATTGCCCTGGGGACTTTTTTTCATTAAAAAAATAAATAAACTCACTGTAAAGTTTGGTGCAAAGAATACTCCTGTGCAGATTCTGGGAGAGGTGCCTGAAAACTGGGATGTCTGCTTACCCCATTTGGGTAAAAAAGTAAATACATTTCAGCTTGGGTTTAAAAGTGGTCATTATCTCTTTATGCATCTTTGGGTTTATCCAGCAGGACCAGAAGAGTGTTGCAATCCTAAGGCAATGTGTAATTTTCTCCATAAAACAAAGTAGTTGTTCTGTTTAAATTAGAACTTGAAAACCACTTGAAAAATCATCTTTAGCCAAAACAATGAAAAAAAAACCCTCATGAAAACCTTTCTGGATTATTGTGGTGTTTTCATGTTGCAGCACTACCAAACAACAAAGACATCAGGAAGTGGAAGCGGCCAGGCTGATGAGAGGGTGATGATGGATGAGGACTGATTACCGGGATGTGTCCTGATCCCAACGGAAGGTTCAACCTCAGTGATCACGATCAGTCCATCCAACACTCAATCACGCCACTCGATGGCTCCCAAATGACAGAAAATGCTGTGCAACCAGGGGGAAATTAAGGCCGCTTTCAGGGAAAGGAATGTGCTTCGGATAGGTTCTTTAGTTATTTATTTTGGTCTGGAGAGTGAAGGCTCTTCTGCTTTTTTACGGATGGTTCCCGGGAAGGGTTTTCTTCTGACTTTGAGCGTTGACACCATGATATGTGCGCTGGAAACGAAAGCCTCGAAGCCACTGTCAGCACCGCACTCGTGTCTTCCCGGCAGCGACCACTGATGATTATCACAGACATGTCTGCAGGAACTGTCCATGTTCAGTGTTGGGTTTTTATGACTTGAAAATAGCAATGAGACATTTAAAAATGGCTCTTTTCTGAGTGCTGAAGTGGTTCAGACCTCGAAAGTCTGAGAGTCACTTGTGATTCGGCCCTTAATGGTTTGGATTTTTGTGTAATGTTGTGTCGGGCTGCAACGATTAGTCGATGTTCAAAAATCAATAGATACAGTTCATGTAGTACTGTGGACTGGAGGTTGCTGAAATATGGGACTTTAAATTCACGGTTTTCAGTGAATGTAATTCATTAATTCATTATAGTATATGAATATGAAGTATGATTTAGGTTATAGATTCTCATGAATGACTCCATCTGTAATTAAGACTGACTTCTGATGGAGTAACCATTCATTCATGGCCGCGTCCTCCATGAGTCTTCCATGAGTTCTACATTAACTCAGGATGAACTGGGCATTAGTTCACCATCAATTAATGCTGATGAGTGTCTACTTAATGTAAAGTCTTAGCAAGTTTTTATTTAATTTTAAGTCTACCTCCTAAACTAACCCAATAAAATACAGATTGTAGAAGCTATTAAGAATAAATACAACATCCACTTCTTAACTTACCCTGGGAGTGACACAGCCAAACTGTGTGTGAGGTGAAAGTGGAAAAGGAAACCAATAACTTGATGTACTACCTCTCATGGAAACCTGAAGCATGTGTTCAAAGCGTTTCATTCACTCACACTGCTGCTTATTGCCAAAAAAATGTCAAAAGGTAGCTCAAATGCAGACGCTCGCATCAGAAACCCAACTTGTTCCACTTTCCCAGGCAAAATGTTATACCTAGGAATTATCAGTAATATGAGATTTACATTTAAGGCACTATAGATGAATATCTCATTGTCTGAGTGATTTAGACTGTTGAGTTCTGTCACAATGCCACAAAAGTGATGCTTCACCTTTGTGTGTTTCTGTCTCACCAACAGCAGGAATAACCACACAAGCAGTTTTGAGTTCTTTGCTAGGTATTTGTGTCTATGGACAGGGATTGTCACTATAATAGCAGTGCGGACATACAAGATGCCGTTAGAAAACTTTACACATTTGTAATTGAGATCAAGGGCCCCAGAAGTAAGGGGTTGGAGGCTAGTATGATCCAATGTGAAGATCCTATCTAGTCTTTAATAGTATTTGTTGCTATGATTAATATTGCTATGAAATGTACATCAAATCTTTAAAATGTGCTTAATTCCAAATTATTAAATTAAATAGCAGATCTATGATTGAGACATTGCCTCCACACAGCTGTCAACATGGCGATGGCTGAGCCTGCGGCGATAAGCTAACAGTGCTGTGCTGCTGTGCTGGAACCACAGGGTGCACGGTGGTGTACTGGTTAGCAACGTCACCTCACAGCCAGAGGGTCCCGGGTTCGGATTTGGGTTCCTTCTGTGTGGAGTTTGCATGTTCTCCCCATGAGAGCGTGGGTTCTCTCCGGGTTCTCCGGCTTCCTCCCACAGTCCAAAGACATGCAGGATGGACCTGTCTGTCTCTACATGTCAGCCCTGTCATAGACTGGTTACCTGTCTGTCTCTACATGTCAGCCCTGTCATAGACTGGTTACCTGTCTGTGTCTACATGTCAGCCCTGTGATAGACTGGTTAGTCTGTCTCTACATGTCTGCCCTGTGATAGACTACCTGTCTGTCTCTACATGTCAGCCCTGTGATAGACTACCTGTCTGTCTCTACATGTCAGCCCTGTGATAGACTACCTGTCTGTCTCTACATGTCAGCCCGGTGATAGACTGGTTACCTGTCCAGGGTGTACCCTGCCTTCGCCCAATGACAGCTGGGATCGGCTCCAGCCCCCCCGTGACCCTGAATACAGGATAAGCGGTTGATGATGGTTTGGTTTTTGTCTGTACGCCTTTATCAGCTGCAACTGCCACAGTTGAGTGTAGTGAAAAGTGCCGGTAATTAGTCAGCGAAGTGGGGCACACACACTAACATGCACACACGACTGAACTGCTATGTAAACAAAGCACAGAGAAGCTTGAATTACAACAGAGGGAGAGTGATTTCATTGTCTGCTCAGGTAGACATTACTCAACTATATCTTAACATCGAGTGATTTCATACAGCTGCATGGTGGTGTATTGGGTAGCACTCTCGCCTCCCAGCAAGAGGGTCCTTGGTTTGATTCCCGGATCGGGCCTGGGTTCCTTCTGTGTGGAGTTTGCATGTTCTCCCCGTGTAAGCGTGGGTTCTCTCCGGGTTCTCCGGCTTCCTCCCACAGTCCAAAGACATGCAGGATGGGGATAGGTTAATTGGTGACTCTAAATTGCCCGTAGGTGTGAATGTGAGCGTGAATGGTTGTCTGTCTCTACATGTCGGCCCTGTGATAGACTGGCGTCCTGTCCAGGGTGTACCCTGCCTTCGCCCAATGACAGCTGGGATCGGCTCCAGCCCTCCCGTGACCCTCAAATACAGGATAAGCGGTAGAAAATGGATGGATGGATGGATGGATAGACTTCATACAGCATGATTTCTCTTTTGAGACTTGGTCATAATATTCTGTGTCAGAATAGGTGTTAGGTGTGATTTTACTCCCCATGGACCCCCAAATTGGCATCACGGCTGGTGTGATCACAACATACAGTTCTCTCTTTTTTTTTTACTTCTATGGCATACATTACTGTTCCCCCTGAGAACAACACATGTTTATATATGTAAACATGGTTTTATGAATGATGTCATTCTGGGACCTTTCACTGTCAATAGGTGGTGAAGCAGGTGATTTCCACTCTAGTAGAACCCACGTGGGCAGAGGGTGACACACAATAGAGGTGTGATTCATAATGTTTCAACAGTTCTCCTGCCCTATGAGTGATTGTTAAACGAAATATTGTACTTCATGCTACAAAGCAAATATAAATAAAGCCCGGCAGGAAATATTCCCATGTCATTGGAACAATCAAGTCGGCTATAACAGGGGAATGCCAGCTGAAGAAAATATTTTTACAGCCATCTCATATGGATAAAGACAGAGCCTAACAACTTAATTTCCATGAAAATGTTATTACAGGATTTTCACTGTGATTCAGCGTCCCAATCAGCTGCCAAAGCTGCGGTGGCACAAATATTTAAGCTGTCAGACAATTCTTATGTTTGGGGTAAAGGAGTGACAGGAGTGGGAGCTGGACCACTTTATCCTGACTTACAACCAGGCAGGGGAGACAGGGGGGGTGATGGGCCAGAAACTGAAAGAATCTGATTTAAACTCTCCTGCACTCACTTCTGTACGGTGAAAACTGCCAAAAATGTCTTGCTCATTGCCCCAGTGACTGCAAACCTTCCCTTACTAACTACAGAAAAGAAAAAAATCACACACACAGACAGCGCACCACCTCTCAGAAACTCCTTTTGGTGGAAACAGTACCCAGCGGAGCTAACATTAACTCGCCATTATGCAATCTGCCAACAATTCACAAATGCACACAGGAACAATGCGTGTACGTTTCCCCCCCCAATCCAGTTACCACCTTTACACTGCGAGAGGCAATTTCCTGTGTGGCTCAGCTGATGAGGTTTCAGAGTTGAAACGGCCCAGTAATTGAATCTCTGCGCTCTTGTTAAAAGTGCAGCTGTCGATGGCAGAGCGCTGTGGAAGCGGAGTGTGAATTCTTGTGTCATGGTGCAAGCGGGGGAATATGGACACATATGCCAGCCATCAGCACCGGACTGTACCGTGTGTTTTAGTGAAAGAGTGGAGTAGAGAAAGCCCTGTGGAGCTTTCTCACGCACATGTGTGAACAAATGCAAGCATGTCATGACATAAGTGCATTGTGTGTGAAGTTTCACCCATTAGTACTAATTTGTCTGTGTAGCATGGTGGAAGGCAACTATTACATTTATACAAGGCTATGTACACTTACTGCTCTACTTTGAGTAAAACGTATACTATATTCAAAATGTAATTGGCACAAAAGCATATGCATTTGCCAGCTGATGCATGGTGTCATGTTTTAAAAAATGAAGACTTTGCATGTTTATAAAATGTGAAGCTTTGTTTTTGCATCCAAAAGAAAAATGAAAAACAGTCAAAATGATCACCCAACCAAGTATAAAAAGGTACATCGTTCTCATTTCCAGGTTTATACTATTATTGTGTTTCTACTAGAACATGTTTACATGCTTTAATCTGCAGCAGGGGTGCCCAAGTCCGGTCCTGGAGAGCTAACTGTCCTGCATGTTTTAGCTTTCTCCCGGCTCTTACACACCTGATTCTAATGATGTGCTCGTTATCAAACTGAAGCTTGTCACAGGCTGCGTTTCGGATCGCATGCATTTGCGCCTATGCATGCACGAGACTTGAGAGGATCTGCCGGAACTCGTCATGAACACGTCAAGTTCCCATCACGACAGGTGCACTTCACAGACTTTTTTTTTTTTTATTTAAACTTTATAAATAACTATATACATAACAAAAACTGTCGCGCCAGGGGAAACTTAACGGACTCTGCACAAAGAATATGGCCTACCCAGTGGCGCTGGCTTTCTTCGTCGTTGACGAGTTCGAGCCGAGGCATTTGAACTCCCGTTGTTGACGGACGCTGAGGAATTTTCTCATGTGGGAAATACCACGTGATAATTCTGACCAACTAAGGCAACATTGAGGGGAATGTCTTATGTCCGCACTTATTTGAGACCACTGCACAGAAAAGCATGCGGAGGGAGGTACCTTAAAGTCATGTGACATGTCGCAAAGGGAAGTTATCACCAGCATTTGTGACGTTTTTTTCCCAGAATGCCTGGTTTTGCGAGGCAAATGCATGCGCATGCATGATTCGAAACGCGCCTACAGGTTTGAAAATCGTTCGAATCAGGTGTGTTAGAGCAGGGAGAAACCTAAAACATGCAGGACAGTAGCTCTCCAGGACCGGACTTGGGCACCCCTGATCTACAGTCTGTCTGAATGTGCCTGTATTCACCCTGTCTGAAACGCTCCGTTTTAGTGCCTGTCTCTTTAAGAACACCTACTGAAAAAAGCCTGGTCTGCTCTGATTGGCTAGCAAGTGCAGGTAGTTCTCATGCAGTGGGTTGTGATACTCAAATGGTTGGTTGGCACTCCAAATGCATGGCCACTTTAAACATTTTTAAAGATATTTTTTTGCATCTATAATCCAATTGAAGTATAAGTTTGAATGCATTATTTCATAATAATAATATTTAATAACATTTTAAGTTATTGGTATTTGGTCATACATTTAAATATTATAATATACAACACATTAATTAAAATTTTCTTCTAGCACCATAATCAAACCAAATAGGGGATCACAAATCCTTTATGAATCTTCCTCAGGGGACCATGAATCTTTACATGGGACAGGCGAGAGCTGGGGTAGACCCTGTACAGTCTTGTTTTCTCACTCTATGAATTGAAACCGCTTTTAAATTGCTGTAAATCTCCCGTTACCGATCCTTTCCTACATTGTTGTTACACCCCTGAGATCCTGTTCTACCCTGAGGTACATGTAATAAAGGAACATATATGTCTCCTCATCATGACTTTACGGCTTCCAGACCTTCGTGTTGGAGATGCTGACTCTGCCAGGATGCTGACTTGGATTCTTCCGATCCCTGGTTCACATTTGGGCTACAAAACCCAAAAGGACGGCACGGTGAAAAGGACTTCAGTCAATCACAGCTACGCTACAGCAAAGAGCTGTCAGGTCTCCAAACTCTCAAGGTGCTGCGTAGAGGCACATGTGCAGGTCAGCACATAAATTACACCCCCTAAGAGTTGGATATGTCCAAAATGGAAAAAAAAAAAAAAAAGACAAGTAAGACATACACAGTAGAGCCATGAGGCCATGCTGAGTGAGGAGAGGGAGTTTGTTACTGCAGAACTCAACTGCTTCATATTTCCGAGCTACAAATAAATCCATATTGACGTTGCCAGTATGGGTAGAACATATTGCATCTAAATTAAATTTGTGTTCTTGGATTTGCTTACTGGTCAAACCAGCTCAGTTTCATATCCACAAAACAGTGCCATATAGTCATTTTCCGTTGTTGATTTTCGCAGTCAGTAAGGGATTTCAATTAGCAACCTTTCCATCACAATTGCCGTTGCTAATACTGGAAATACTTTCATAATAGGTGGCTACATTTAACAACAACCACCTGTTCTCTACCTACAGTTCTGCTGGCACAGAAGTGTTACAGCCTTGTAACTGTATAAGTGCTGATTAAATACAGTTTAAGCATCGTTGGGCACTGATGCATGCTGGGAGCATATCCTGCTCCACTCCAGGTCAGCGCCAACATGCACAGTGTTGTTTTCAGTCTGTAATGTTCTGTAATTTTACATGTCCGTGTCTTGAGTACCTGTGACCTACTGATACGTTTCTAGGAACCTTCGTAACAAAAAAATTAAAACATCCACACATTCAAATTTTTATTCCTATTAAGCATGACACCACTGCATTGTTTCACCGTCAAACTATGCTGTTTCAGTGACATTCAAGATTCAAAGGGTTTATTGTCATATGCACAGTAAATAAACGTGTTTCCCAGTACAATGAAATTCTTTGTTTTCTGCCAACAATGGAACATCGAAATATAAAAAAATATATATAAATGGTACAAAAACATGAGCAATCTGAAGAGTTTCACGACACAGAGAATGTTGTGAACTACTCTTTTTAACCATCAAATCAAATTCCTCCCAACGCTATGTCCCGCCTGCCTGTCCTGTTTCACCAGCAATACCTCCCGATACACCGTTTCATCACGACTTTAAATATCTAACTAAGAAACAGCTTCAGGACTGAAAGTACTTTAGGGTACAACCCACACTGTCTCCTTTAAAGACAAGCACAAATGTAGAATGTCGTTTCTTAAAATGTCACAGCTATCAGACAATTGTCACGAAGTGAAACTTCATCTTTAATTCCATTTGTGACTTAAAGCACGCCTGAATGATATAAATAACGACACTGAGGCACCTTGGAATGGTGGGTGCTCTGTGCCACACAGGGAGCATGGGAATGACTGCGGGGGGGTCAGAGGTCAGCAAATGAGTTGAACAGGAAATACCCAATACAGTGAACATCATTACCCTGTTCTGGTCAATTACAAAGTTGTTTATCATCGCCACTTGAGGTTTTAACCAGGTTTCGTCGTACTGATTCAGGAAGACAAGTTGCTTTCTTTTTAGCTCTCTTTAAAATGAAACCATGTTGGTTTTCTATCAGTGGATACATTCAAAGGAGGCTAGATGAGTCTAGAGAAGAAAACCTTTTACAAATGACATGGTAAAGTCAGATAAAAATTCATCACCACCTCATACACTTTACATTTTATACTAATATACAATATCGGTATGTGGATGATCAATTTTGGAACCAACAGGTTTTCTGATAGTCCGTTCAAAAGATTTGAGCAGCTGAGTTTCCTCTTAGTCATCTAGTTTAAGACGGGGAGCCAGGAAACAATCAACACAATTCAATAATCACCCCGGCTGTTTAAACCAAACCAGGGAGGCCCTTCTCTGTTTATTTTCCCTGTATCGCATTGCATTCTCTTTTTAATTTCATGGCCAAGTGGACCTCCCTGACATCCTGCCCTCCCCCCCTCCTTCTCCCTCCTCACTCTCGCTCCCCCTTCCACTCTTCTCCTCCCTCATTGCCATGAACCCCCATCGCCCAGTTACAAAACACTCCAGACCCCCTAGAGGTCATGCTGATCTCACATAGATTGTGTATTCATGAGAGTCTCAAATACTCAATCTGAATATAAGCAAACACTTAACACACTTAACACTCTACATGAATACTTAGGCACTGTATGTTGAAATTACTTGAGTTTACACATTTTTAACTCATCTTTTTCTGAGTTTGTTACAACTGCAGTTGCTGCTGTTTGTGTGTGTACGTGTGTGTGTGTCTGTACGTGTGTGTGTGTGTGGTGAGTGATTTCAGGTGTGGAGTAGAGCCCCATCAGCAGCATCTCAGCTGCATCTCATCCTGCAATCACCTCAGCCCTGCCACACTCTCGCTGTCTGATCATAGCCACTGTTCAGACAGTACACAGCTAGACTCTAGCTTCTCGACCAAAACTTGAGATAAGAGACACATTTTGACTCTGTTCTTCTGTCTCAGCCTCGCTCTGCTCCACCAGTCGCCGCCTGGTAACACCCCAGCCTGCTCCTTTCTCAGCCTGCCCCCTCCACAGATGCCCTGGACCAGGACCTTCACCCTCACTCTCCCTCTGAGCCTGGCCTGCTCCCTCCTTAGCCTGCCAACCCAAGCCACCCCGGACCCTCAGCTTGCCTTCCCCTTTTAAATGAGGAATAAAACTTGTGAAATTCCACCTACCTGGGACTCACCTAACACAGTTCCCCTGTACAGTTTCAGATTTAGATTACATCTGCATCCGCAGATCCTCCTATCCATGTCCTAATGAGGATAATTTGATTGTTAGGCTAATGTAATACCCTGAGGTATTGGATTTTTATGTACATATTTTAACCTGGTGGATTATTATAGAATAATTAAAAATTTGGTTCTGCCTACAATTTGTTTCTTTTGTAAAGGGTCATAAGAGTCCAGGGTTGTATTGTTTAACCAACTCTGAACCTAACCCTGAACTCTGAGTTGACCAACCAAGAGATGGGAAAATTTGAGTTTTCGGTTCCAGAACAGCTGTTCTGAATTTGATTAATCAACTGAGTATGTTAACTCTGAGTTGCGTGTGTATCTGCCGACAATGGAGGTCCGATACTACCAGTCACCATGACAACTGGGGAAAAAACGAGGTCTACTACTTCACGCCAAGAGAGTTAGAGATTCTTCTACGTGTTTTTGGACAAAACGAGCACATCTTTAGAAAGCGGAGCAACACAGCTGCAGCTACAAAGGAGAGACAGTTGGCATGGGAGGCAGTTGCTGCCCGAGTCAATGCGCAAGACCAAACGAAATAGTCGATTGATTTAAAAGTTAATAACTGCTCGACAGTGTAACAGCTGTGTAATGGTTAGCAATGTGTGCAGGCAACCGGGGCTCAATTTCCAGTTGTGCTCGACTGAAAGTAGTGGAATGTAATAAAATTCTTTCTGATTTTAGGTGCAATCCCACGGGCACAAAAAGAACATGCCTGCACCTGAAATCTTATTTATTTTATATAGGGTCGCTCATAAAGTTGGAATAATTTGAAAATGTTATGCATGAATACATTTTCACCTCTAACGTTCGGCCTTCGTGGAGACCCTGAATGGATTCAAACCACCGGGATTCCGTTTGGAGATCCACAGCCGCCTTCCTGAATGACAATGAAAGCTACCAATCAATAATGACTTTACAGTTCCACTCAGCTTTAGCAGCAGCCAGAAGCTGTTTTCAATGAAAAAACTCCAATAAACCCCCTTGTGTGTTACTTGCCCATCACCGAATGACAGACAGAAACAAGTACCTGGTTGATCCTAGTGGAGCATTTAGCAGATAAAGAGCCAGATATTTCCCTCAGGGACTGCGGGAGACCAAAAGAGACCTAAAAGGAGAGTGAATATTGGCCTACAGTCGATGGGTAGCCAGACACACAACTCCAAATGAATGCTAATGTTGCTCTGTGTCGGCTGGATGAGTACACAGGCGACTTCCAGTTGTTTCTAACTAAATGGTGGAAGTATAAAACACATGACAACACTGAAAAAAACGATTCTTTGGTCTTGTAAATATTACACTGATTACAGATTTAAATTCTACTAGAAATGATCATTTCAATGTTTTTACTTAAATGCTACCTTTATTTAATGTGTTAATTAGTGTTTCTATATAATTTTGTATCGTCATTTTTATATGTTCATTTTAAATAAAGCACCAAGTAATGTTAACTTAACTATTGTGTTGAATGTATCACCTGCTAAAAGCAAGTCACATTTACTTGCAACTAGGAGTTTTCAGCTCAGTTGGTGACGTCAGAGGAGATTTTGCACTCGTTACTTCAAGTGACACGCCAACAAGTCTGGACCGGTCAGGACGAAGACACCGAATTTTGAGCAGAGAACGGTTTTGGGACTATGGTTTGGGAAGTCATAAGCCATTTTGAAGTGGGAATTCGTGGATGTGGAGCAACGTGAGTATGTTGATATGACTGTTTAAAATGTTCATGTCCCCGTTTGCTTGTCAGCTTAAAGGGCTGATTATGCTTCCGCGTAGTGATAACGCAACGGCAACGCAACGGCCACGCAGTTGCTTGGAGACCGTGATGGTTCTGCGTTGGGTTTACGTGTCGAAATGCAATTCAATGCCACACCGGGAAAGGGCGCTATGTTTTTTGTAAAGACTGACCGACCGACCGAGACGTCCACATTTTTTCAGAACTTGGTGTTTTATTTCTTTGTGCAAAAGCGAGAAGGTGCAAACAATAAAACGAGGTGAAAACAATAAAAGTAGCCTTTTAAAAGTTTAAATGGCGGTGTTTATGAGTGGAAACCGGATAGCGGTCTCCAGCAGATGTAGTTAGCGGACCAATCACAGCCAAAGCCGCTGCGTTGGTGTTGCGTTGGTGTTGCGTTGGTGTTGCGTTGGTGTTGCGTCGCCTCGACGCGCGTCTAGGATTTTTGGGAGGTACACGTCAGGCCCTTGCGTTGGACGTAAGGGGGGTCCGACGCGGATCGGGCAGTCGGTGCGGTGTGGACCCGCCCACTCGTTGCGTCCATATCCGTCGCTGCCGGAGTTGGATCAATTGGATAGACGTCCTGCGAAGTGGGCGGGACTTTGAGTTTCGCTCTGCCGTTTCCAACATGGCGGCCGGGCCACAAACGATCTCATTTTACAGTTAAACTACACGCTAAAGCATGTTTCTGAAAACATTTGAGGCGGGAAATGTGTAGTGCAGTAACAGAATCTGGATTAATATTTGATCAACACTGCCTAGTTTGATAGTTTGAACGAAGTTTCTGGAGCCGGCGGCATTGCGTTGGACGGACGTCATTTGCATAAAGTTCAATCTATCGAACTTTATGCAAATTCACATACGGCGACTGGGCCGTCAACTCGACGTGCCGTATCCATCATGCGGAGCTCCTGCTCTACATAGACAATGAATGGGATCCGTTGATTTGACGTCCGTTGCCGGAGTTGGTGTGTCTGTACCTTTAAAGGTGCGTGTCCACAGGCAGCGGTGTTTCCCCGCGTCCCATTCATTGTCTATAGGTGCGTGTCCACAGGCAGCGGTGTTTCCCCGCGTCCCATTCATTGTCTATGTGAAAAGCTGTGCAATGCATTCTGGTAGCGTCGCGGCGAATGTCGAGAGACGGCGCGCGAGTTGGCCGCTCCTCATTTGCCTAAAGTTGAAGTCGAATCTACTTTATGCTAATCAGAGGCGCCGGGCTCGACTCGCCGCCTCGGGAACGCTCGCGAACGCTCGCAAAAATCTGTTGTTTGAAGGAGAGCGCCTGTCAATCATCCTCTAGTGGCAGCCCACCAAGCATGCAATACTGGGAAGCGGCGCGTCAACTCGCGTTTAAAATCGCCCCTGTGGACACGCACCTTATGTGAAAAGCTGTGCAATGCATTCTGGTAGCGTCGCGGCGAATGTCGAGAGACGGCGCGCGAGTTGGCCGCTCCTCATTTGCCTAAAGTTGAAGTCGAATCTACTTTATGCTAATCAGAGGCGCCGGGCTCGACTCGCCGCCTCGGGAACGCTCGCGAACGCTCGCAAAAATGTGTTGTTTAAAGGAGAGCGCCTGTCAATCATCCTCTAGTGTCAGCCCGCCAAGCGTGCAATACTGGGAAGCGGCGCGTCCACACGCGTTTAAAATCGCGCCTGTGGACACGCACCTTGGCGGTGTGGACCCGCCCACACCGCACCGACTGCCCGACTCGCGTCGGTAAATGAAGTCGGGCTACTTAATATGGCCGACTCGAATGGCGGATTACATGGCTGAAATGAACACCGACGTGGGCCGATTCGAGCGACCACACCAAGGAGACTCATGTCACGGACGCCGACTCTCTCAAAGACGCCGATTTTCGGTCCGGTATGTGCTGGGTATTGACAACGTAACATTAGTTGAGCAGTTTAGCTGGCTAACGTTAGCTTGTTATCATTCTAGCGAACTTGGCATGGTTTCATGCTCGTGGCGCACATCACTATTATTTGTTGTAGACATAAAATGTCTTTAAGCTGCTTAACTGAAGCTTCAAATTTGCCTTTTGAATGTAAAATATGTAACTGGCGTGGCTAAAGGGGTGTTTATTTGCGTGCACATCGCCCGGGCTGGACACGGCGGAGAGGACGGGGGCTTACTCCGTTTAGACGCCGATAATGTTTCATCATTCATGGCCGAAATAAAAACTATTACTGCCTTGTACATGTTGTGGAAGCCCCAGATACACCGGGAAACGGTGGGAAAGTTTATAACTTTACCGCGAATTTTCGCGTCGCCTTTGTCTTAACGTCAAGTTTTTTTTCTTTGGGGGGGAATCACACACTGCCGCATTTCTGCAGGGGTTTGGTAAACCACAGCTTGCAATCATTTTTCAAATGCTGTTTAAATGCTTCTACTTAACTGAGCCACAGTACCGCTATATTTTCGTGAGCAGTGCATCATGTCTAACGGTCTTATAATTATATATTTTGTGTTGGACAGTGTTGTCAGTGCAGTGTGAGATGCGCGCTTGTTGGTTTCTGTGTAATTTCGTCTTTATTCATGCCACTTTGAAAGAAATCAAAACATGTATACATCTATAGATGTATAGTATGTGTGCGTGATGCGGTCCGTTGAGTTCCATTGCAGGTTAAACGAAAGGATTGGTGGTTGATAACCTACTTAACAGTCGTATTTAATGATATACAATTATATTATTTATGTGATATCACGATATTTGCAAATATTTCTACAGTAACTTGTAATATTTCTGTGTAATAGTGTCTTCTGTGTCTTTATCCAGCTTCATATTAATTTAAATGTTTCGTATAGTAAGTACACACAGATGAAGGTGATGAGGTATGTCTGCCAGCTGTATGTGGTGTACTGGTTATCGGTCATTAATGCCAATTAATGTCAACTGACATATTTTTTCTCTCTTAAAATTACTCAAAATATATTATCAAAATAGTTGAATACTTTTTTTCTCTATAGATTATGAAGTAATCAACCAATCATTTTACCCTAATAATAAAACATGCTGTATTCATTCTGGCTATGTACATTATATGAAGTAGCAGTACTATGTTTAGTTTGCTCAATTTATTACCCAATCTTTAATTGTCTATAAGCATGATTAGATTGTTTGAGATTGCTGATGCGCCTGGCTAAGAAAATAAACCATGATTCATGTTTTATTTCTCAACAGACAACATCATTACCAGGCTTGATTGGTATCTCAGTTTTGAAGGTATGTTGACTGTTTATGTACTATTTTGTTTTTTTCATTTATGCATAATGGAAATATTGAGGGCTGATTTAATATATATGAGTGAGTTGATGTAGTGTTCTCTTTATAACATTCCACATCTGTCTGTGTTTAACAGCAACACGTGGAAGGCAGAAAAGATGCCATCATCTGCTGCCTGATGGAGTACCTTGGAGAGTCTGGAGAGGAACTCATCAAAGACATCTTGACAATTTGTTTTTGATCCTTGATAAATGATTGTGGCCATACATGCATCTGTTCTTCAACTTAATAATGTAATCTTAATATTTGTAAATGAATATCTCTACTTATTTTACTCCATCCTGCTGACTCGATAATTCGAATAAACACCAATGAAGAAATCAACTCTGTTGTCTCATTCACACTCAGTCCAGTAAAATTCAACTTCCTTCCTTCTTCACAGGAAGTGCATGTTTCATGTTTGAAATAAAAATCTAAATCTGATATAGATATTATAACGCCGAGCTTTCCTCTGTGCCATCAAAGAGTTCAAAGTGCATGCACGCTGATCAAGCATAAGCATAATAGGCAACAGGCACTTTATTCTGTACAAATTCAATGAGAGCAAAAGTTCAGGATTCTGTCTTCATTCAGAAGCAGCCTCGCTCAGTCAGGTAGACTGCAGTCAGAGGAACGTGAAAATGCAGCCTATAACCACCACCATCCAATAGAGGGCGCACTTAACATGAAATGGCTGAACATTATCTTAATATTTGTAAATTAATATCTCTACTTGTAAGAAATTCATGCAACTATGGTGGGGGTAGGAGCAATGTGTATTTTAATTTAGGCTATGAATTGTTAGGGAATTACATTCATTCAATTATTTCGGCATTCAATCATTCAAATTTTATTTTTCATTAGAATTAAAGTTTTATGCCTGTAAAACCCAAAGCGCACGTTATTTCTGCTACACTGAATACAGTATGCTTACCTGTTTTTATTTCATGCTTGGAACAAAGCAGTTCTTTTATAAACCAAGCAGCACTAAGTCATACTTCAATCAACTAATAGTGGCTAGAAATGCCCTACGTAATGACTTGTCTATATCTGTATGAGAATAGATAGTCATTAAAATCCATATTATTCAACATTTAACCAATGTCCTGTTCTGAGCTTATTTCTGTTGCATTATATGTAGACTGAATTTACTGCCACTTTAACCCAGTGAATCACCATATTCAGGAACTTCAAAGAAAACCTATTCTACGTATCTTCCATCTAATCACAGATTGCCATGTTTTGACAGGATGTTAGCAAAGAAGCTATCAAAGAGGACTATGCTGAGCATGTCATGAAGATCTTTGCGCTCCATGGAAGTTCAACAGAGGAGGACCACACCCCTGCAGATGTGTCCATCATCATTGAGGGAACTGAGGTGCTTAACGATTGCAGATATGTGTCAAAGGCCTGCCTTCTGCTCATGGACTTTGTCTATGCAATGAACTTAAGTTACCCACCGAAGATGAAATACACGTTTGAAGTGTTTCAGAAGCTCTTTCTTGAGCTTGATGTCCTGAAGATCGCTCCCAAGGTCTAGTCTCTACGCAACAGACTTCTAAGATGAGTGTATTTGCGCATGTTTCTGACCTTACCATTTTGTTTACATTGTAGTTCATGGGAAATAATTGACAATTATGGTGGCTAGCACAGCAAAAATGGTTATGGAAGCAGCTGTCCATCTCAACTTAACCATTTTCTGATTCTTTGATATTCATTATTATTATTACTGGTGAAGCATGTTTTCCAGGAGCCGTATGTATGTTGTTATGGTTCCCAAACTTCCCAAACTTGCTTGGGCTGAGGAAGCATTGCAGGGTTGGATGTTTACTTTCAAGTGATAAGTGCACTTATGTCTCTTGCAAAACTATTGCACTTTAAAGCAATATTTTGCTAATTTGATATGACATGTTATTAAGATGCTCTTAAGTTGATCACTGTACATGATTTCATCATGCGTGAAATGTTTTATCTCAGTGTACGGAGTGATTGTAAGCTGTTGCTTTAATCCTTGCACCAGTGTAGTAAGCACAATAAAGGTGCTGCTGTTTAAAAGCATCTGTTGTGTCGTGGTTAATACCTTATGTTGTATAAATATTGCTTAAGCTTAAAGCTGATCATTTTTACATTAGTTTTGCTAGTAGATGCAAAGGTGGTCTAATGTGGAGTTAAATTTACTTAGAACAAGCTAGGTAACAATTTCCACACAGAAATTGTTCGTAAATTTTACAAAGTATATTCTCAGTCAACTCTACTTACAATTTAAGAATAGTTTCTATCGAAAACACTCAAGTAAAATTTACTTGCAATTTTCTGTATTTGTAACAAAATTTGACTTACTATTCCTTAGTAAGTTTTACTAGTTTTTAAATAAAATTTACACACTATTCCATAGTAAGTTTTACTAGATTTTCACTGAATTTTACACACTATTCCTTAGTAAAGGTTACTAGTTTTTCACTAAATTTTATTCACAATTGCTGAGTATATTTTACTATTTGCTAGTTAAGTTTACTTGAGGGCTTTTGATAGAAACTGTTCTTAAATTGTAAGTAATGTTTACTTGAGAATTTGCTGTGTGAAATTTACTAAGAAATTCTATGTGGAAAAAGTTACCTAGCTTTTTCTAAGTAAATGGCACTCCACATTTTTATCAGTGAACGAGTGCCAGAGAGATTTTTGTTCCTTCAGTAAAAGATTTTCAAGTAAACCGATACAGTACATTTACACAGATGTACTGTGTAATATAAATCAGCATTAAAAATAATTAGAATGGACACGTTAACAGGAAATGCTGTGAATACAATAAAAAATAAATACCGTCGGGCTGCGGTTTGTGGGAAAACCCTTCCCTGTTGAACTCTGAGTGACCACATTTCAAGACATTAGAAACTATGTTATTTCCTTGTGCCATTATAAAATATATATAACAATGGTTTCAACAGAAAAACGGGTGTACAAAAAAGCCTGGAGAGACATTTTGAAAGCTGAGACAATGTACTTCTGAAACTCAAAACAGCTGTGAATTGACCACAACTTGAACAGACATATTGTAACTTATGCAAACACACACACACACACACACACACACAGTTGACTCCCTTCCAGTACACAATTGCACACAATTGTCAAAAATAAATATGCCTGCTCGAAAGAATGCAGACAGCAGCACAATTACTATACAGTATGTATGACAAATTATGCTTGAAAAGATGACATGGGGGGAGACACACGCACACACACACACACACACCAGACAGCTGTCAGCTATACACTGAAACCCCTGTGTGTACAGTACATGCATGTGTGTGTGTGTGTGTGTGTGTGTGTTTTCCCCCTGACATCTCCATAAGGAAAGTGAACACGGCTGTGCCTCCTAACAGATTCTCTGCACCACATAAACATGTCATCAGACACGCGCTGTAAATAACTCTTCATTCCAGCGATGATGAAAGAGGCCGGCTCAGGAGCCATCGTATAGCTGGACAGTGACATTACATGACAGCATTAGCATACTCCGTTTATCTATGGGTACAATAAAATGCGTGTAGGATACACATTTGGCTGCTAGTGCTTATAGTTCATGTAGTGTCATAAGACCGGGTGATATGCGGACCCTGCATGCTTCACATGCGATTACTGAATGCTAACTTGGTTGATTTTTATATCCCCTTTTACGTTCACAGACGGAGCGTTAAATCGCACGCAAACGCCGTTTCACGTTAACCCCGGAGCGTAAAACAACACGCAATTAGCCTTAAATGCGTGATAATGACAAGTAGGAATGTCAGAAATGTGCCATTTATACGCCTTCCCATGATGACTTACGCTAGTGTGCACATGCATTTTGACCACAGAAGTAAGGCCAGTAAGAGCAATAGCCTGTCAAGCTATGCAAGAGCATTAACCACCAAGTGACCCAATATGTATTAGCCTGATATATACTTGTATTTGGTGGGGAAACCTAGAGTGTAACATTACACCAGTGAGAAATGATGTGCAAATTAATCACTAGTCATGTACAAAATGTCAAATATCACGTTTCAGTTTTGACTTTCGGCATTTGTTATAACAAGTCAAACTCCACCACCACAACATGTAGGCGTCCTCGTAAAATCAATCAATTTTTAAACACTGATCTGTGTTTATTATCTACGCCAACCACGGACACATTTGGCTGAAAGTCACCAGTTAAACTGCAACATCTCTTGCTCTGAAAACGGTTAAGATCCTCTCTGAATTCTATGGAACTTGAGTCGCTGTTATCGAACAGAACATGAAACAACCAAACATTTTGATGCTTTTAACAGTTTTGATCAATGTGTGATGGCCGGGGCAAAACTTTTGCCATTATGCGCATGCATATTGTTGGTTACATCTGCTGTTAAAGGGTCCATACAACTTTTGACTGAGGCTTTTTGAATCAATATGGTTACAGTGTGAGTGACATATCTGGTCTTATGCCTATTTTGGGCACACAATATAATTCCTCCCCCCTAAATCTTCCACGGGAAAAAAAATTGCATCTTGAGTGTCACCTGAACTGCGCCTGCTATCATTCACTCATACATATCCACTGTGCAGGGTGCAGCCCACAGCAACACAGCGGTATGTGTGTTCCGTCACAAACACACTCAGTCTCTATGACAGGAGCATTAGTCTCCGTCAGGTAGAATCTCTGCCAAGACAAAGAGAAGCGCTGAAGCTGCCAGGTTGGACCTTGTTTGTGTATGAATGCACTGCGGGTGTATGCAGGAAGTTTTGATTGTACTGCTCTATGCTTAAGACATCATCAGCAGCTGAGGTTTCACAGGCTTGGACCACCAGAGATGAACCACTTTTTCCAAGACTTTTGCTTTATTAAGACTTAACCATTTGTTTTCAAGCACCTTTTTAATGCAACACAATTTAGATTAAAAATGAATAAATATATATACACATTACCTCGACTCTGCATAGCATGACCCACTAACAACCCCCCCCCCCCCCCCCCCCAAAAAAACAACAAAAAAACAAAAAGCACTTCTATGTTCTTAACTATAGCACTTTGATCATAGCACTGTTGTTCTTAAGGTATGTTTGCTGAACAGCTACTACTTTACTCAGACGAGGACCTAACACTTGTTTCTATTTTTTAGCTCTTACTTTATCGACAATGATATGTTGTGGTTTCTTTCTTTTGACAAATGTACTGTAATTATTGTAAGTTGCGTGGACAAAAGCGTCTGTTAAATGCACTAAATATAAATGTAAACATATATATATACATATATGTATATATATATATATATATATATATATATATATATTGTGCCTTTTAGATAGGAAAAATAGAGAGGTGAAAGGGAAACAAGGGAGATTTTAACTGGCCAGACTTGAACCAGGGACTCTATGGGTCATGGTCTCCATCTCTTGAAAATTGGACAATTGGTCACATTAATTGCATAGGCTTTTAAAATAGTAAACCAAAAATTGATCATTGATCAATGAAGAAAACAAAACCTACGTCGTGGGGAGCCAGGATAGCTCAGACTTAGAGTTGTCGCCCCACGTCCCGAAGCTAAGCGCTCACATCAGCGGCCCCCATCTTTCTCTCTCCTACTTTCACTCTCACTCTCTTTCAGTAAAAGGCAAAAATAAAATAAATAACATACAAACTTAAAACAAAAAAACAAAACTACGTTGCTAGGTTTCGGAGAAGATGGTGGTCGAATGTTTGTTATCCATCTTAGGTCATGTGACATAAGTTAGGTAGTTACGTTTGTTTCACTCATTTTTTTTCTAGGGAGGACGGTCTGGACATTTACCATGACAACTTGATATCATTTTTTTTTTTCTTTTTTTTTTTTGATTCCTCTCAATTTTGATGCAGACTTCCCATTAACAACTTCCCAAACCCCAGCAGAGACAACGTAGATGTCACAGTTTATTTTTCTCAAGCTTGACAATCCTCTTCCACAACCAATGAGGCCATTATACAAGAGTTTGTGTGCTGACAAGTGCTATCCATGACAAGTAAACCGACTTTAATCTGTAAAATGTGTTAGTCTCCCTTTAAGCAACCGGAGAGAGTGAACAATCCATGTTTCCTACTTCCTCAACAGCTGCACTTGAACAGGACACATCACTGTTAAAACGTTCTGTGGAGTTTCTACACGTCAGAGTTTAGACTCCAGATGGATTGAGCAGCTCAGGTGTGAAAAGGTATGTAACTGTACTGAGCTGAGGAAAAGTGTTGCAGAGAATTAGCAGACATGTATGCTGTGGAAAACCCAGCTAAATAAAAGGCTAATTAAACCAATTATTAACAGTGGTGTCCCTGAGATTGCAAAGGTCGTCATGGGCTTGACATTCAGATTAGAGTCCCACAGCTCTCCATTTCACACCGCACTTGGTGTGACTCTGGGGAATGTATGGCACCGTGTATGTTTGCATGAATAAAAATAGCTGGGCCCACTTTAGCCATGACAAATAGCTAATGTTTTTATAGTCTTCATTATTACTGCATTTATTTAAAGTAACCCTCGGGCTCCTTGTCCAGTAAAAGAAATATTGAACTAACACTTCAAAGAAGGCAGTGTCTTAAAAGCATTACAACTTAATAATTTCTGTTACTCACTTTTTTCAAGAGTGTTGTGGGAAGTACTTGGTGGTCCACATACTGGCTGGATTGTGGACCAGAAGATTGGATGAATTTATTAATAATTATATTATATTATATTATATATTAAATGGTTGTTTGTCTCTAAATGTTGGCCCTGTGATAGACTGCGACCTTTCCAGGATGAACCCTGCCTTCGCCCAATGGCAGCTGGGATCGGCTCTAGCCCCCCGCGACCCTGAATACAGGATAAGCGGTAGACAATGGATGGATGGATGGATATTATATATTATTATATAATAATTATAAATGAGGGTTCTCTGGGAGTCCCAACATGAGATGTGTCTTTCCATCAGAGACTGTCAAAAGTGGACATTTTTATCCAGTTTGACAAAATTGTATAATATGAGATTGGGAGAATTTTGATTCCCTTTCAATGGTTGTCAACATGGTGACATCTGACATTGCAGCTGATAGTTAACAGGGCTAACTGTTTCATCTGAGTGGGCTGGAGGGTGGGTGCTACGCTTCCATTATTATGCTTTCGGTCGGGACGGCATTATCAGCTGTTACCACCATATGAAGGAAGCGCAGAGCAGCCGCTAGCCAATGGGTAACTCTCACATGAACGAACATGCTCTAAAAGCACTTGTCCAGCTAGGTCAACAAAGCAAGGAGAACCTCGGACAACAACACACACAGAGGGAGAGTGACTTCATTCTCTGCTCAGGCATTACAATATCATTGTCATGATCTGTGTTTTGTCATGTTTTGTTTCATTAGTTTTGATTTCCTGTTTTATTTTGCCCTCAGTGTCATTTCCTGTCTCGTACTTCCTGGTCCTCGTTGTTTCCACTGTCTTGAATCCCCCACCCTCTCGTGTTGATTACGATGCCTGCCCTGATGTGTTTCACCTGTCCCTCGTCAGCTCCCTGCCTCCCTGTGTATATAGTCTGTGTTTCCCCTGTCTCTTGTTGGTTCATTGTCAATGTCAATGTCGTTTGTCGCTGTCACTGTCATGCACCCCGTCATGTCCCTGGATTTGTCTCTGTACCTGCGTCCTGCCTTCCGTGTCCCTTCGTGTTTGGTTCCTTTTTGTAAGTGTTTTTTGGATGTCGTTTTTGCCCTTGTGGTTTTCTCTGTTGATACTTTGTTCTGGTCTTAGTTCTTGTTTTCTTTTTAGTTTATTATTTAAATAAATCCTTTCTTTTTAACTGCATTTGGGTCCTCACCTCCTGCTTCCTAGCCTGAACCTGACAGAATGAACCAACCACAAGAGGACCCAGCAGTCGATGGACTTAAAACCATACAATGGTATGTGGACTTTATGACAAATCCTGCTAGCAGGGCTCGCCAAATTGCTGCAAGCAAACTTTTTTTTGAAGCCGCAGCTAAACCACCAGCCCATGTCTCACCCACAACCATGCTAGCAGCTCATGCGACAGTCACAGCCATGCCACCAGTTCATGTCTCAGCCACCGCACAGCTTCCCAGCTCCTGCCCGAACCCGCTTAGGGGTACTCGTCTGGCCCTGGGAGGGCCAAGGAGCATCCAGCTTGCTAACCGGCAGTTGGCTCGTCGGTTGCCGGCCTCGAGGAGGGGCGGCACGAGGAAGCGAGCCTCCCCGATGCTGCTCACATCGGTTCTGACGGGGGTCCGTCCGTCACCAGTTCTAGCGGAGGCCCACCCGTCCAAGCAACCAGCCTACGCCTCGGTCACTGGCCTTCAGTCGGCGGCCCGGTCGACACCTGCCAGTGGTCTTCAGTCGGCGGTCCGGTCGACGCCCTCCAGTGGTCTTCAGTCGGCGGCCCGGTCGACACTCTCCAGTGGTCTTCAGTCGGCGGCCCGGTCGACACTCTCCAGTGGTCTTCAGTCGGCGGTCCGGTTGACACCTGCCATTGGTCTTCAGTTGGCGGCCCGGTCGACACTCTCCAGTGGTCTTCAGTCGGCGGCCCGTCCGTCACCAGTCCCGGCGGAGGATCGTCCGGCACCAGCCCAGACAGAGGACCGTCCCACACCTGCTCCTCGCAGCCTATTGGGGGTTCGCCTGTCACCCATTCCTGTTCCGACGGGGGGCCATCCTACGCCTGCTCTGAGCAGCCTTCGGGAGGTCCGCTCATCACTCGTTTCTGTTCTGACGGGGGGCCGTCCTACGCCTGCTCTGAGCAGCCTTCGGGAGGTCCGCTCGTTACCCGTTCCTGTTCCGACGGGGGGCCGTCCCACGCCTGCTCCACGCAGCCTTCGGGAGGTCCGCTCGTCACCCGTTCATGTTCCGACGGGGGGTCGTCCTACGCCTGCTCCACGTCGCCTTCCTGAGCGGCTCCGTCGGCTAGGTCGCCCTCACGCCCGGCCTCCTGAGCGGCCCCGCCGCTAGGTCGCCCTCACGCCCGGCCTCCTGAGCGGCCCCGCCCGCTAGGTCGCCCTCACGCCCGGCCTCCTGAGCGGCCCCGCCCGCTAGGTCGCCCTCACGCCCGGCCTCCTGAGCGGCCCCGCCCGCTAGGTCGCCCTCACGCCCGGCCTCCTGAGCGGCCCCCCCCGCTAGGTCGCCCTCACGCCCGGCCTCCTGAGCGGCCCCGCCCGCTAGGTCGCCCTCACGCCCGGCCTCCTGAGCGGCCCCGCCCGCTAGGTCGCCCTCACGCCCGGCCTCCTGAGCGGCCCCGCCCACTAGGTCGCCCTCACGCCCGGCCTCCTGAGCGGCCCCGCCCGCTAGGTCGCCCTCACGCCCGGCCTCCTGAGCGGCCCCGCCCGCTAGGTCGCCCTCACGCCCGGCCTCCTGAGCGGCCCCGCCCGCTAGGTCGCCCTCACGCCCGGCCTCCTGAGCGGCACCGCCCGCTGGGGCGCCCTCACGCCCGGCCTCCTGAGCGGCACCGCCCGCTGGGGCGCCCTCACGCCCGGCCTCCTGAGCGGCCCCGCCCGCTAGGTCGCCCTCACGCCCGGCCTCCTGAGTGGTCCCGCCCGCTAGGTCGCCCTCACGCCCGGCCTCCTGAGCGGCACCGCCCGCTGGGGCGCCCTCACGCCCGGCCTCCTGAGCGGCACCGCCCGCTGGGGCGCCCTCATGCCCGGCCTCCTGAGCGGCCCCGTCCGCTGGGGCGCCTTCATGCCCGGCCTCCTGAGCGGCCCCGTCCGCTGGGTCGCCCTCATGCCCGGCCTCCTGAGCCCTGCCCCCAGACCCCCTCCACCCACCCTACGTATCTTGAATGCATGCACGAGACTTGAGAGGATCCGCCGGAACTCGTCATAAACACGCCAAGTTCCCACTACGTCAAGTCGGACACAGGTGCACTTCACGGACTTTTTTTTTTTTTTTTTATTTAAACTTTATTAATAATTGTATACATAACAAAAACTATCGCACCAGGGGAAACTTCACGGACTTTGCAGAAAGAATATGGCCTGCCCAGTGGCGCTGGCTTTCTTCGTCGCTGACGAACTCGAGCCGAGGCATTTGAAGTCCCGTTGTTGACGGAGGCTGAGGAATTTTCTCACGTGGGAAATACCACGTGATAATTCTAACCAACTAGGGCAACGTTGAGGGGAGTGTCTTATGTCCGCACTTATTTCAGACCATCTGCAGAGAAAAGCATGCGAAGGGAGGTACCTGGAGATACCGCGAGTTTTTAAAGTCATGTGACATGTCGCAAAGGGAAGTTATCACCAGCATTTGTGACGTTTTTTTCCCAGAATGCCTTGTTTTGCGAGGCAAATGCATGCGCATGCTTGATTCGAAACAAGCCTACTGTCTTGACTCCCCCACCCTCTCGTGTTGATTACGATGCCTGCCCTGATGTGTTTCACCTGTCCCTCATCAGCTCCCTGCCTCCCTGTGTATATAGTCTGTGTGTTTCCCCTGTCTCTTGTTGGTTCATTGTCAATGTCAATGTCGTTGTCCCTGTCATGCACCCCGTCATGTCCCTGGATTTGTCTCTGTACCTGCGTCCTGCCTTCCGTGTCCCTTTCGTGTTTGGTTCCTTTTTGTAAGTGTTTTTTGGATGTCGTTTTTGCCCTTGTGGTTTTCTCTGTTGATACTTTGTTCTGGTCTTAGTTCTTGTTTTCTTTTTAGTTTATTATTTAAATAAATCCTTTCTTTTTAACTGCATTTGGGTCCTCACCTCCTGCTTCCTAGCCTGAACCTGACAATCATATAGCAAATAATTATTTGCTGCTGTATTAATCTACTGAATGTCCTATATGTTGCCCCTTGTAAGCTTCCAGTTTTAAGATCCTGGTTGATTTATCTATATGTTTTCACGTAGCAAAACAGTTTAGTCATTGGATATTCTGATCCGAAAGATTAAGTCTCCTAGTAGGGACGGCCTGCCACAATACCCCAGCTTGTTTTTTCACATGGGAGCTAGCTAGCCAATGGGCACTGAAGATAATATCACATAATATTAACATAACATAACAATAATATTCCATATAATAATGGAAGGAAACCACCATTATCTAACCAACTGCTTAGTAACAAAATTTAACATGAACGCCACCTCAAGTTGCAACAATAACAACAATCTCCCCTCCTCCTCTTTAACACATGATATATTTTTTTAAAAGTGCTCTGAATAAAAGTTTATTTTTATTCAAACAGCAGCCAGAATATCGTTCCTCTAATAATTTCCCCTTCATTTGCCTTCTCCCTGGGTGTCCAGAGAGTTTGTTGGTTTACTGGTCTGGAAAAGGTCAAGTCAGTTGAACTAGAGCGGTGCTCTGAGCCAACATAAGCACAGACACTTTCCTCCAGGACCCTCCTTTGCAAATTGGCCCTTGGCAAAATGTGTTATGCTCTGGCTGCATACTGCCCTCCTGCTAGCATGCATAGCTTTAGCATGTGCAGCCAAGAGAAACTGTCGCCATTTAGGTCTTAGGGTGGCGTGGAAAAAGACATATGTGAACTTGAAATTAGTTGATTTCAAACACACAGTCCACATTGGGTTTCAAGTTGCAAGGTTGCCAGTTTGTGTGCTGATCCAATAGAAAACAGAACAGCTATGTGGAGCACAGATGGCTCAGCATATGGGTGAGTTTATGAAATAACTCAAAAAAATCATATCCCATTTGTCTAAACCCTATTATCCAAAAAGCAGGACAAAGTATGAATCCACATATTAAAAAAAAAAACAAACATCTGTGTGACTCATTTTGGGTTCCACATTATATAATTGTGCTATTTTATTGCTGAACACTGCTAATTTTAACAAAAATATGCTGCTTCTTTGTCTGAAATCTAATATCAGTTTGGGGTTATTTTAGGTGTAGCGCGGCAGGGAAACATGGGAGTCCAGGGTTCCGGAAGTAAAAGTTGTGACAATTGGAGCATTTCTAAAGCTTGCATGTAGTTGAATCATAAATGCATACTATAAGATGCAGAAACAACCATTCTCACTCCAATCTCAAATACTGCAACTTGGTCAGTGCCCCTTGGAGTCACGATGATTTTCCACATATCCACCTTTAGAGTCACTTTTTCATGTACATGGCTGCCTCTAGTGGCCATATTCATGAAGATGGGAGTAAAGTAGGAAGTTGTGTTCCATGTGTAACCAGCTATGTTGACTTCATAAATTTAAGTTACGAAGCATGATGTTTCCTAAACCTTACATAGTAGTTTTGTTTTAATGCATGTTAAATAATGCTAAAGTTGTAGCCTAACCAGTATGTTAAAAAGTGACCTTACATGATGAGTTAGGAGTGAGAATATGTTACCAGAACCAATCCAATCGACATTTCTGAGTGTTAATATTCAGCATGTTTGGCTTTTTAAAGTAGAATTTTATACTATGGTGTTAATGTCCTGAAAAGTATGTTCATGTGTCACTTAACGCCATGTCGTTGCAACATTTCTATTTGTCACCATTGATTACTTGATCCTTTGTCAGTTAAATAAAATCCACAGTCCTCACGAAACCTGGTGATGTTGAAACTGAAAAACTCTGTTCATGCTGCAACAACTTGAAATGATCTGCCTAATTCAAAGATGGTCTCCTCTTTGAATTCGACAGGCACGCCTGTGCTGAGTTGAAAAGCAGTGAGTGAGTAATGTATGTACACAGATAGTGAGACCGCAGAATGAACAAGAAAATGCCAGTGTGGGGCTGGTGGCTGAACACGGATAGGTGGTTTCTCATCTCGATGCGTAAAGCCATTTGATCTTACCTCAAAGCTCCCAAACCACTTCAAGTAAAAGACATTTCAGATCACATTAAAGTGATGTTAGTGCATGTAGCCATTCTGAATGGAAATCGCTTTATTGATGTTTCAGAGTCAAACTGTTATCCAATCCATGCCAGAATTATGCACAGGATTTTTTTTTTTTCAAATTTTACACCGAGAAACATCTTTACCAGTCAGTCTGTTACTGAAAGCTACTATGGCACAAAACCTGACAAAAGATGTGACTTATGGTTGAGGTCAGGATAGCCAACTAGTGCACAGAATATGATACGCGTCATTTCAACACCATTGATTCTAGCAATCAACATTATACAACTTCAGCAAGACTGAAAACTATAGTAGTAAATGCATTTACATTAAGACTCCAACAACAATGCATTTATATCATATATAGTATACTTTTGGACAAATCCTGAGATGAGAACTAGATATTGATTGGGCGGTCATTGTTGTCCTGCTACATGTTCATCACTTCAGTATCATAAAGCTGCTCCAGATTTCATGTTTTTGGGGACTATTGGGCCCCATTCACACGTGACATTGTGTCTCATATCTGGATAAACTCCAGACGCAAACATACCGTACATATACTTTTGTACTACATTTTCATTGTAGTACAAAGTCCAAATATGCATTTCTTTCCCCAGGCAATTCAGGGTCAGCCCTACTCCAGTCCAGAGGGTGGTGGTAATGCAGGCAAAGCTTTTTAGTAAAGGCCAAAAATACCAGAGGCAGATTAAATCCATACGTCAGCAGTTTAACAATAACAATAACCATTGTACCTAGCTAGCTTATCCACAAAAACATGATAGGTGGGCTATGAGCAAGACAAGTATTGTTCCTTCTTTAGCGGCGCTGACTCACCACTCCGACACCCATACAGATTATTCAATTGTTGTGCTGTTCAGGAATCAAATTCAAAGCTTCTAGCTTGTTGTGTCCTGCCCACATGTTGGAACTGCAGCTGCTTTCTTCTTCTTGAAATGGGGAGAAAGACAGCTGATTTCAGTTTCATTTCAATGTCCCTTGAGCTGCCATTATTACGATGGACAGACCCTGCGAGGGACAATTTCCAGGACAGCTGAGTAGAAGATTTGGAAGCATCAAAGATTATGATGGTGTCTTGGGTGATATGGATGGGTTTACACTTTAGATATCCAGCTATCGATCTGATTTTGCGAATATATATTTTTTGAATAGTTCTTGAATTTACTGAATCCCACACTGTTATGCAGACATGCTCTAGATATATATCTACATAAATTATAAATAAACATGTAACAAAAGTTTAAAACCGACAATGAATATGGTAAAATAAAGAATATGAAATGGTAAAAAAAATAATTTCTCTGCCTCTCTACTCACTCTTTTCCTTTTTTGACTTTGTACCACCATCGCCTCCTGTCTAGCCCCCCCAGACAGGAGGTTTTTTTGTACCAAGGCAGATGGCTTCAAACACCAGGTATCCCCCATGGGAGCCTCACGAGGAGGTCCTGGACACTCCAGGCCTGCCTGAACTGCAGGCTGGGGTGTGTGCAAAAGAAGGCACCAAATAGATTTATACATTACTCAAATTCCTGACTTAATGCACAGAGTGCCTCAAAGTGAAGTGAGGGGGAGGGGGGTGTTGGGGGAGCAAGGGACAGTGAGTGGGCGAAGGAAAAGCAGGGAAAAGGGAGAGGGGCAGATACCAGGAGACTCCTCACAGATCTTATTGCATTTGTGTGATAAGAAAAGGGAAATCATGGCTTCAGATGAGGGAAATTGCAAAGGGGCACGTATCACCTTCCTTTACATAGTAAGAGGCAGATCACAGGAGGCACGGAGCAAAAAGGAATGAGAGGCGGCTCTTGCAAGGATGTGAGGAGACGCCTTGAAATGTACTCAGCGTAACCTGCCTTTTATTTGTATAAAGTCCTATTGAACATGAAGAAAAAAGAAAAAGATCACTCACATCAACACAAGGTGCAATAACTGCAAGAATTAATGTTTTTTTTTACTCCGGTGTGCTAGATATACACATTAAAACCAGCATCGCTTGTGTTCATTCTCTTCTGACTATTTATTGTCATGATTCAATGTATCCACATAAAATGGTTTGTATGATACAGTATGTTACAAAATGTGGGCTCTTTCCTTGTGTTTTCTTATTAAAGTCCAGGAACGAGAGCGACCAGTGTTGCCAAAACTACTTTTGTTTTGAAGACTCGTGCTTCCCTGCCTTCTGGAGGTGATGTGGTTCTGTTGGCTCCCTTTCAGAACGTGACCTTCAGCACACACTGGGGTCGGTTTGCAGCCGACTGTGAAGCAGTCAGGATGGGAGTCAGTACCTCCAAATCTGAGGCCATGGTTCTCTGGTGGAAAACGTTGGGAGTGAGTCACTGCCCCAAACGATGGAGTTCAAGAAGTAGTGTTCACAAGTGAAGCTAAGACTTTGAGATGGACAGCTGGTTCAATGTGGTGTCAGCAGTGTCATGAGCTTTGGCGAGTGACAGAAAGCATGAGACTGCAGACACAAGCGTCTGAAATGAGATACTTTCGTAGGGTGGCTGGGCTCAGCCTGAGAGAGAGGGTGAGGAGCTCATACATCCGGAGTAAAGCTGCTGCTGGCTTGCGTTACCTCGCTGTAGAGGTGTTCCAGGCATGTCCAACTGGGAGGCAGCCCCAGAAGATGCTAGAAGGTATAGAAATCCAATCTAGCCTGGGGGCCCCCCAGGAGGAGC
Organism: Eutrigla gurnardus; assembly: GCF_963514095.1. Classification (NCBI taxonomy): domain Eukaryota; kingdom Metazoa; phylum Chordata; class Actinopteri; order Perciformes; family Triglidae; genus Eutrigla; species Eutrigla gurnardus. Next base: position 13,352,226 of record NC_139918.1, read on the forward strand.
TGGAAAGCTTTGCATGGGATAGGCCACGACAGGGCCTTGGATAATTGGCTGAAAATTGATGGCTGCATGGACGGATGATTATGTGGCTTATATTTATAGTGCATTACATTATGTAGGTACATCTATTAAAATGTAATTGAGAACAGCATTCAAAGTTGTATTTCTCATGGTAACTAACATGAAAACTTTCTGTGGAAATGCAAACAAGATCCAACTTTTTGGAGTTAACGCTGTGCACCTGAGCCATGTTGTCAGGAAAAGGGAAAAAAAAGTATCCTGCAAAAACAATGAGGTGGACTTAGAGTTTCTTGATTTGACCGAATCGCCAAACTGTCGGCAGTCAAGTTGCATTGCGAGTAGGTGCCAGGTTTTGACAAGCTTGAAAGAAATGCATGGAATAAAGAAAGTGGAGATATTCTCTGGTTCTGCTTCATCAATTTTTCATACTTTTAATTTTTAAACAGTCCATTGAGAGCCTGACAATGTCATAGAAGTGCAGTGCGAAAAATCAGTGCTTCCTCTTAGGTTTTGCAACTTCAACAGCACAATTTCTGATCTATCCAGCTCATCGGAGATGATTCATACGAATGGAACGTAAAAGGTGAAGATCTCAGTCCCATTGTTTGTGGAACATTGTGAAGCAGTCAGTTTGAATTAAGCATACAAGTTTAATGTTGCACATCATAGGTTATGGAAAATTTGATTTCTTTTGCAGAATAGACTAATTCGTGGTTGAGAAATATTACATAAAATTGGTAAATGTCCAATATGTCTATGAGCATGAAAACGACAGAGAAGTCACTCTATATTTGTGAAGAAGTATGCAGAGGTGATAAATTTCACTCTTCGCATTGCCTTCACCGTTTGAACAATTGCTCCCTCTATAAAAAGTTAGGCCAGCCAATTGCCTCACATAGATTTGTCTCCTCGAGCTCTCCCCTCCACCCTGGTGCCTCAGAGCTCGTTTCACAGCCACAGCTGTGCAAAAGCAAATTTATTATCAGCCTTAGTATTTCTGACAGGCTATCCAGCAGACGCTCGGGGTCCTTGAAGTGCAGAAAGGCCTTCCCATCGCTGCGCTCCCCTGCCTCCCAGCAGGTCTGCGAAGTGAATTTACTGCCACTGTCGAAACTTCTGACAGTTCTCAAAGGGAGAGAGGGGGGGACAGAGAGACAGAGAGCAATATGGGACTTTTTTTCCCCCTTCTTCCACAGATGCCCGGACACGCAGTCTCTCCAACCCAGAGGGCCTTTGAAATCAGCTCGCTCGTTAATAGTTGTCTCATGGAGGCTAGGGGAGAGGAACGCCTGACAGAGTCTGAATGGAGACACCAAGGCTCAGTTTTGTCAAGCACTGAATTTATCATTTTCACCTTCTTACTGTAGCATACAGAAACTGTTTCCTGCTGCACTTCCTCTCCAATGCCCTCTTTTTTTTGTTGGAAATTCAAGTCAAGTCATGAGCGACTTATCCTCAGACAAGAAACAGTCTGTTGCACTGGAAATTAAATGCTCCACGTTTGACATTATTTTAGTACAATTATGTTAATTTGTACTGCTCTATAATGCTTGGATTTAATTTGGTTATTGTAAACTGATTATAATAATCTAATAACTGGTGGTACATTTTTATAAAGAACCTTGTGTTTAAGATATAATATTTAATTAAGCTTTTTCTCCAAATGTTCCATAATTAGGTAGATATGTTATTGAGTGAAAAACAAATGTTGGTCATTCATTTACAACTGCAACTAATGCATCCTGATCCCACAGAAATATGTGAAATAATGTGGCAGAGGCATGGAACATGTTAAAATGACATGGCAGCACCACAGAAACAATGCCGATGTAATCCTTTCTTGTGATGGACACAAATTCCCAGGTTTCTAGGAAGGTTGTATCATGGTTGGGGGACTTTCACCCAGGTGACCAGTGTTTTTGTCCCACAAAAACCGTTAACTTATATTGTCTGTAGGCTAACAAAATACCTGTTTTAACCCAAACCACAATATTTTCTTTCTAAACCCAAAGAAGTACTTTTGTTGGCTTAACCTAAATCGTTTCCATAGGATGAATCTTGGTCGTTCTGAACCAAAAATATGTTTCCCATCAACATTTCTACATACGTGTAACTCAACAAATGTGTGTTTGCCTTTTTTAAACTACATTCTCAATTATATTCATGTTCAGGTAATAAAAGTACTTGGTTCGTCTTAGTCAAAGATCAGGTTTTGGATTAAATGAAGTTATTTTTGGTTTCACATGGGAGACAAACAGTGGTCTCCTGGGTGAAAGTCCAGTGTTTGACGTATCCATCCTCCGCAAACCTCCTCCTAAACTTTAACTGAATGTATTGGTGAGCTTCCTTGTAAAGGAATGACCAGGCTGGGTGTTAATGGTGCATGTAAATGGCCCGTCATTTTAACATGTTATGTGCAGCACCACGTGATGCGCTGTTAAGAGGTTGTGGTCATGTCACATAATTTCATTATGTGTTATCGTCTTTACAGAATTTTCAATTGATCCATAATTTGTCAGAAATCAGAATGCAAAAGCACAACGGTACAAACACATTTAAAAAGCAGAACATTATCATTATATGTTAAAACGGAACCAGTTTCCCTTCTATTTGCCAATATTTTAATTCCTAATTCTCCAGTAGGCCAACAGGTTGCCTTTATAATGAACCCTCTCAGCCACTTAGCAGTGCTGCTGGAGGAGAGGACACACTGGGGTGAAAACAACCCTGTACTTTTAAAAACAACTCAAAACGTGAAGCCATTCATCCCTGAGCTTGCCCTCTCTCAGCCGCATACCTTCACGTCCCGTCTCAAAGGCATCCAAACATAAAGGCGGAGACAGAGAGACGGGGCAGCGCTAAGAAAAAAAAGAAAAAGAAAGAAGGGCCCCTGAGCAGCCTCGCCTTTCACACAGGCCAATATAAAATAACCAGGTTCCTAGTCCAAGGGAAAAGATAAATAAATACCCTCTCCACCTCCTCACCTCAGCCCTTATTTTGTTCCTATTGCTCATTATCCACATAATCATCCCAGGGTGACAGCACCATGTTGTTAAAGCTCTGCTTCTTTTCATTTGGGGTGAAGTGAAGGGTAAACTCGTAAACAAAGGCATCTGTGGGAATTGGTTGATCTTTATTTTGGGCCTTTTAGGGGTATTTATGCATATATCCACATATGCATTTCAAATGTCTGCCATGCTGTCTGCTACTTTACGGTCATGAAATTGGCAGTGTTAGACTGCCGAGTAGTAACTACTTGCACGACTTGTTGGTGTCCTGTCCTTACGAGTTCAGACTTCTGTCTGTTTTCTATGTATTGTGCCATTTACTCCACCCTAGCATTTTTATTTTTAAAAATCAGGATTGTAGACGATTTCATTCATTTAGTCAAGAGTCACTCAGGCTGCCACTATATGGCATGCGGAATATTAACTTTAAAGTGCACAAGACTCTCATGGGGGTTGATATAGTCACCAGATTTTAATCTACCAATTTGCTTTCATGGACACAAATTAAAAAAAAAATGTATTTCTCTGTTGCTCGACTTTTGAACTATATATCAGTGGAAGTACCGTTTGTGCCTGCACAATTTTAATGTATTTTCTCTGTCAGTAAGGACAACATTTCACAATAAAGCAAACATTAGGTCGGCATCAAAACCACTTGGTAAGGCTTAGGAAAAACCTCATGGTTGGCCTTAAAATAGCTAGGTACAGTTAGGTTTGGGCAATAAAATGAACATTTAGGAAAAACTTCCCGAATGCTTCACTTAACACTTTGGGACAGGTGGTCTCAAACACCGGTCTAGTGGTTGGAAGTCGTTTCCATTGGCATTGTTTTCATCACTCCCTGTAGAAGAAACAGCCTGCCTTGAGACTAGGCTGTTGTGTATTTAAAAATTAACTTTTTAATTAATTTCCCTCATATTGTGCTATTTACTGCCCCCTTGGCATTGGATTGAAAAAGATGAAGAGTCACTCAGGCTGCTGCCGATCACAAGTCCATGAGGAACAGCAACTTGATCAAACAAATGCCAATGAAGGTGGCTGTAAAAAGAGCACCATGGCATATTTCTTGTCACTTTAGAGTAATTTTTTTAGATATACTCCAGATGTTTCTCTATTATCACTCAATGCTACTCCATCCTGGGTCACATGTAAACTGTCAGAATGACAAGTTAACTCTTCCTCCATGGGGAAAGAAAGAAAAAAAAACTGCTCATTGTGAGCAATACGAACGTCTCAATTTCTGTTTGACGATTTAGGAATTCACCATTATCCTTCTGTTAAACTCATTCTAAACTGCCCTAATATACCACATTATGTAGGAAGACAACTTGTGTAGGGCGGGGGTGGGGGGGTCTTTAATGCACCCTTTAGAACTACACCGCCACGACACCCACAGCCCATTCATTCTCAATAACACTCCACCAACCCCGTTCACAATGTCAAGGCCCGCAATAAAACTCTTGATATTAAAAGCTCGGACAAAAGCGACTTTACGGCGTTACAATTTATGGTTGTTTTCAAAGTGAGCACTCAGACACTGTTGTTTGCTTGTGAAGGGGTCACTTGAAGCAAAAAAAGAAACTTTGCACGTTTGTCATTTCAATGAGTATTTTAATTGTCATCCAAGGGGGAAAAACACATGTAGCATCTGGGAAACAGTTGATCTAGTATCTGTAGCAGGGTTTAAAGTACCCAGAATTGAGATGAATGTATATAAACCTGACATGAATTAAATTAAATCCATTGCCAGTATGCATTCCTTTTTTTTTGCAAACATACTGTGGTCTCACTTCAACCGTTTGCTTATGGGTTTGAAGAAGTGAAAGGCAAACATGTGCAGGCATGCAAGCTGCAGAAAATCAAGTGTATTGCAGAAATATGAGGTTTTAAGTGTGGCATCCCCTCTCCTCCCCCCCCCCCCCGTTCTTCAAAACACATTTAACAGCTATTTTACTATATTTTTCCAGCGTCGACTGACTCGTTGTTTTTGGCCGCGCTTCCCTGCGCTAATTTCACCAACAGATGTTAAATTTCAGCTACATAGAGGAGGAAATGTGAGAGAAATACTGTTCTGTCATAAGGAGGTGAGAACACTGTAGCCAGCGTAGAGCTACTACTTCATATTTCATGCCTCCTACTGTGCTAATACTGCACTTTTCCTCCATGCACCACAAGGAAGTGTTTTAACAATTTCCATCTTCTGTCTTAAAAGTTGACCCCTATTTTGAGCAGGGGCTAACAAGAAATGATGAAAAAAAAAATATATATATATATATATTTATTCAGCATTGAATATATATATAGATTCAATGCTGGGGAGTTATGAAGCTCTCCGTTATTTTTTACATTATCCTGAATTGTGTCTATAATGGAAAAAGCACATTTTTTCTTGCAAATGTGCCTTGAACACATCAGTAAAAGGGACTGCTGTTGCGTCAACACTCGTTGAATTTTTAGCTCCATTAGTTGTCTTTTGTTTCTTTGAAACCTCAAACACTGATGTGCAGCTTGCTGTGCTGCTGTCCGCTGCTAAAGCACAATCAACTGACACGGACCCAGCTTTGTAACTTTGTGAGTAAAGCCCCTCCCCCCCAATACAGGTGTTTGCAGTTAATCTGGCTGATTAGATCAGCTCAGGGGTAAAGTGATTGAGGTCACCAAGTTTTCAAAAACGTAAGTCCAACAAGCAAAAGGATTTAAAGATACAATTCTAGTTAATTGCATCACATAAGTGGTCCTGTCATGTTGCCATCAGCTCAGAAACAGGACAAAATATTAGACATATATTCCAGAGAATGTCATCCAAGCTTTTGTAGCTTCCTTTATCGTGACTGCATATAACAGTTTTTAATAAAGTTCAGAACTCCTCCATCAATATTACTCAGACTGTAACCTTTTTAAACTGACTCATTCAGTCATAAATTAGTTGAAATGATTCTTCATTTTTATTTAATGAAACCAATGAATAAATGGAAGTTTTGTGTTATAATATTAAGGTCTGGCCCAGTGGTGATCCACCCACACAGGTGTTTCCATTTATGCCTGATTAGACCTTTCCTCAGGTCTGTGTGGGCTCACACAGACATGACTGACATCGCCCTGCTTACTTAGACAAGTGCTCAACTCATGTATCATGTTAACTCTGAAAAGTCAAAGGAAAAAGACACCAGTGTGTCAAAACCAAGCATGTTCATTTCCTGATTGGATTATTGTTCAACTTTTTTCACATTTCACACAACTCTTTATTTTAAAGCTTTGTTTAAAACTAAACACTAAGCAGTTTGCTCATATTACTCAAAGTCTACTGCATTACACTTTCCCAGCGTGTTAATTATTTTGAGAATCAATTTCTATCTTCTTCCCAAATTAAAATCTACCGAGAGCAGTCTCTCCACGCCCACACTGTCCTGCAGCCTGCTCTCCTAATAATCACGTTCCCACACAACAAGACTGCGTTGGGGATTCATTTTGGAGGGAAACATATTTTGTCATGGTTTACTTTTGCTCTTGATGTATCTCAAATTAATTAAAACTCCACGTTTTTGTTCATTAACCAAGTGTTTCAAACTCTACAAAACTGCATCCAGGAAGGCAATAAAGTAAAGAGTGCCGTTGATGTGTATGGGAATGTAATAATGTAGGCGTTGGTTCCTGAGGAAAGGTCTAATCGGGCAACAAGAGTGAAAACACCTGTGTGTGTGAGCAAGGCTGTGTTAAGTTGGGGAGTGATTAAAATGCTAAAAATGTAAAAAATAAACTAAAATAAAATGTTTGTGTCATTTGGTCAAGGATCGCTCCTGTTGGTGTCTGACTGCTTAAACAAGTCATGTTCATTCACTTCAATGCCCCCAATAAGGAAAACTCTGTGTACACCCTGTGCAAGTGTTGGTATGGCAAAGCTCAGGGAAAACAAACAAACAAACATGCTACACCTTTGCTTGCGGCCTGTCAAAGCTGTCGGTCTCCTCCCCTTGACCCGGACCCTCCCCAGGCCTTGCTGCTGGAACAAAGCCCCCACTGTGTGTGCCTGCTCTGGGGAGTCGGCCTGGGAGAACGCTGGGCCGCCCTCCACACCGGCTACGATTGAGGCCACTTGGGCGAGCTGAGGTTAGGAGGGAGGGAAGGCGGAGGGGGTCGGGCGTTTGTCGGGGGGGGGGGGTGCATGAGGGATGGGGTGTGTGTGGGAACCATGCCCCGGCCCGCCTGTCCACTTGTGAAAAGGGCCAGTGCGCTGCCAATTTGCAATGCAGATCTCCCCCTCTTGCAGGCTCACTTTGGGAAAAGGCGCATCAATAGCTGGCAGGCCTCCACTGATGGCAAATGTCATTCCCATTTTGATTCCTGACCCCCTTTTTTTTCCTCCAAACTCGGCCTGCTCCTCCAAAAAGAAACATCCCCCCTCCCCTTATTGTGTGCTTCGGCTGCAACCCGCGCTCTCTTTCTGGATTGCCACATTAGATCCTGAGCAGAAAAAAAAAATAAAACAAAGTTCAGAGCTCCCATTCACATCGGGGGCAGCGATTGTCATTCACATTGAGATGGTGTGAAATACGTCAGGATAAGAATGAGAGAAAGGAGCGTTGGAAATCCCACCCTCTGTTTCGATGAGAAGCGAGCGTTGTTAACTATCGCGGTCATTATCGTTACACTCTAATTTGTCACTAAGCCATTTAACTCCGGCAGCTAAATAAATAGATACATAACAAAGCCGGGGCTGGCGCTGCTGTAACTGGTGGCCGTGGCACTGAGGAGGGGAAAGAAAAGGCCTTTCACATAACGTGTCCACTGAAACGCAAATAAGGGACAAACTGGGAACGAGCGAAAGCCTTAAAGTTCCCTCTGCATGGAATTCTAAATCCTTTTAGGTTCTCAGAGACACAAAGAAACAGTCGCACATACAGATGAATAAATTGTTTAGTGTCTGCCAGCTTGCACCTCCAGAGAGAAAAAAATTGCTGCAGGTTGAATCAAACCAGAAGGAAAAAGACGTTTACAATTGACCACATGGTCCCATTAAGTCCCCCTTTTTTTAACAGCTATGGGTTTCAGCATCTGAATTTGGTTGAAAATCATTCATTTATTTCAAGACTGGCTATAGAAATGTTGCCGGTTTAATTTGAGCACCACTTTATGAATTCCCAGGCTGTAGCAAAGACATTTGATTTGTCTTCTTTGATCCAAAGTTTAACTTTCATACAAATCATGTCAAAGAGAAATTTAGTCGGGAAAGCCAAAACAAAAAGATGTGACAATATGCTTTGAAAAAGTTATGACAAAACAGTTAAATAAATTAGATTATTCTCTAACTTGATTATCGTGTTCATCCAAAATACTAATTGTTCCCTAATGGCTCCAGTTTCTTCCATTTAAACTTTAATTAGTTTAATTATTGTAAGTCGCTTTGGGCAAAAGCATCTGCTTAATATCCTTTATGTAAATGTAAATGTTGCTTGTTTGAATCCTCAGAAATAAAACGTGAGTGTGGGGCAGCCAGCCCAACCTTTGGGACTAATGCAGAGTGTCATGATGCCAGGTTTGAGTGCAGATGGTGTTAAAGTGGGAGCAAAGTTCTGGACTCGGCAGAGCGTGTAGTCTTTTGTTTCTTGAGGCCTTTTTTCCTCTGGACGAAAACCTCAATAACACCATCTGGCTTTTGCCTTCAGTGAGAAAGGTTACAATCAGCATTCATTCCCGGGACAAATGACTCTGCGGTAGTCGAAGGTATTTATCGGCTCCAGATCGGCAGCGATGGAAACGTGAAACCCGTGTGGACGCGCTAATTATCACCCTTTTTCCGGTAGGGTGCTGTGTGACACGTGTTGAAGTGAATATATAATAAGTAAAATCATCAGGGATTCGGACAATTATTCAAATTTCCAAAAGTACTGAACATATAATTTAAGCCACCAGACTCTACAGTATTGTTACCTTACTGATCATTGAAACTCACTTCATTCAAACTCATTCAAACTTTCTTTGTTAGGCTCTCCACTGTTCCAACAATCACCGACTCAGGTTAAAATATGATTATAATAACATAGAAAAGGCCTCTGCAACAGCATAACATACTGGCAATGGGAATAGAGACATTTTACATTTTAGCATTTTCTTTGGGGGGGGGGGGGGGGCATATATCTGCTGGTGTAAAAACAGCATAAGTGATGCATGATGCTGTGTTTGTTGCCAGATGCATGGAAGCACTTTCACATTGTGCATGCAAACATAAGCAAAAAACTTCAGAAATGATTAAGTAGCAACCTGGTGGTTGTTGCTTAACTAATGGTGATGTATTTTGTACTGATTACTGAATATTGAGTTGGACTTTTACTCAAAAGAAGAAGAAAAAAGATTTGTTTGCTCAGTTGTATTAAGGTCTGTGTCAACACTTTGTCATTGTTTCTCCAAAGAAGTCCCAGTTAGCCCTGGAAAATGGAGTTTTCCCAAGGATCCGTTACAGTGCATGGCCGGAGCCCAGTTTGTTTTCCTCCCAGAGTTTGGATGAATTCCTCGCTGCGCCTCCCCATGATGAGGTCAACGTACGACATAGTCAATGAAAAACAAGATTTCTAGAGCGACCACTGACCTTCGTACATGCAGTGTAGTCAGGAATTAACTTATTGGTGTATTCCCCTGAGAGGTGCACTTTTTCTCATGGAGGGGGTCACGATCTCGCCACGGTCAGAAGTGGATCGGGATCTAACGTCGACACGACGACTTCAGCTTCTCTGTGAGTTGAACCTGAAGATTACAAACCGTCCCAGTTTCCCTGCTGTCCCAAAAACATGGGATTAATAGTAACTTAAGTTTGTGAAAGATATTTGATCGGCAATGGGCTACTTGACAGATTTAAATAATTTATTCCCTTTCTTGCCTCAACTAGGTCACATTGAGTTCATATCGTTACGTAGCGTCGTAGTGAGAAATTTGTTTAGCTGCAAAGATTGTTTTCACTATGACATTTTCACTTTTTTAAGTCAAGTAAATACGCCAGCAATATCAGTTAATTGTTTTTTTGTGGAATACGCATGATTACAACTTTTACCTTAGTTTTTAATGAGCTGAGAAAGGTTTGTTACCGAGCAAAACTAAGCTTAATGTGCTCCAAAAGCCACAAAGACCTTTTTCATGACTGGTAGCAGAAATAAAGTGTCTGTGAACTCTGCGAGAAGGCAGAAGGATCTATTTTCACCTCTTAGAAGTGCCATCATTTGGAAGGTGGAAGTACACGCTCTAAATCGCATCCCGGTGAGCTGTGTCGCGGCTCGAGTGTCATCGCCGCCAACAGCCCAGCATGGCTCTTTAAAACTCCCCCTCACTGCCTCCTGTTACAGACTCCGTTCGCCACCATTTGGCTTCCGCATCATCATATTCTTTTCAAGTGTTTGTATTTGGCTCAGTTCATCTAGGTTACACTTTTTGGGTGCTTTGAAGCACTTAGGGAATAGATGAATATGTTTTTTCCACCCCTCATCATTTGGCATCTTTGGCAAGAGTGAAAATATGCTAAGTATGCAGGGTGTCAATAATTTAGTAGACCCCTCGCTAAGAGCTTTAGCTTACAGCTATCATCCGCATGTGTCTCATGTTTTGATCCCAACCTTTATTTTTTATTTTTTTTGTAATTGCTCCCAAATCGCAAGTTATTCTTCTTTGTGGTGAAGTTTTGCCTTCGAGATCCTGTCAGAAAAAAATGGAGATCCATGGGTGCTATTAGAGAAATCATATTATTGAGATTATTGACCGCAGCTAATTTGTGAGTTGTCAAAAATACTTAGTGTAAATAACGCTGAACCCCAGATAATAAGCTCTGTCCTACAGCAACACTACTGTCTGAGCTGTTTAACTCAATTACTGCAACATCTCTCTGCCCCCCCACCACCCCGCCCCCTCCGGTCCATCCAGGACTGGACGTTTTTACTGACATGCATGTAATCTGGAACTTGTGCTAAGGGATCATGTGAATGTTTGAATATGAGGTGGAACTAATTTAAATTGTGGCGAAAGGGGGTGAAAAGGGAGGTGGGCCGACTGGAGGAGATGACTTATTTCTTTTTTTTAAGAGTTTTTGAAAGGCTAAGTTGATCTTTGTTCCACGGCATGGTAATGGAACAAGGATGCAGTCAAGATGCTTTTGGGGGGGAAAAGCAGCCTCGAGCTGTGCTGTCAACTCATGGCAGAAGAGGAAGGTTTGGGGGGGGTTGTAACCTATATGACCCCTGTAATAGGCGCATCACTCCAGAGTCAGTAGGACACCAATAAAAACATCAGTCACACACAGGAGGTCAAAGAGGAACGGCAACAACACAGCTCAGTTTTAGCTGAACAGACTGCTGAGGAATGGCGGTAAAGAAAAGGACACTGATATCACTGTAACGGATATACGATTTTCACACTCGGCATGTAAACAAAAAAGATTGAACAAAATAGTGAGACTGGCAGTTTGAAGTAGAAAAAAAATATTTGTATCTATTAAAAATGAATAAATATATTTCTTAAAGGTTGACTTAAGACAGACATGTATAACTGTTGTGACAATGTATTTTTTGTCTGATGTTTTATCATGAAGCTAGATCATATCACTGGACAAGTGCAATAATTAAATCATTACATGAAGCTGGCATGGCCACTATGAAAAGCAACAGATTTTTACAATGTTTATATAGTAACTTTGAAATTAGTTAGCTTTGGTGCCAGACTCCAGTCGGCCTCCATTGAGTTGTTTAAACATCGTAATTTGATGGTGCGTACGAGCCCAAGGACTGATATGGTGGGAGACGCTCTGAGTTAATGAGTATGACATACTGAATATGAGTGAACTACCACTCCACATCCTCTACAAATGACCATATGGAAGTTTTGCCACAAAAGATGCACTCCGAGTTAACTTCATGTAGTGAATATGAAGAAGCAAGCTGCCACTTCTATGCAGGGAATATGCAGACTTTGACTATCACTGTCAAATTTATTTTACTTTTGATTCGGTGTAGGAATCCTCTCCCCCATTTCATCTCCAATGACTTTATAAACATTACCATTTTTGTGGAGTCTTATTTGTTATGATCTCGGCCCAGATGTCAAGCAAACATAAGCCTTCTGCAGACCAATCAGTCATCTCCCACCACTGTCCATCTCAACACATTTGCACACAAACAGCCTGTGTTTTGGTCCAATTATTGCATGCTTTCAATGCAATAGAACCGGACTAGGGGTTTGCTGGGTAAGAGATCCGAGACCACTTCTCAGAAGCGGTCTTGGATCGGTTGTTTTGGAGCGCACCACATCGCGATTACTGTGTCCTCAAAAGAACTGCACTAGAGTTCAATTAAAAGGGACTAAATATTGCCTTGTGAAAGCACCCTTGAACTTTCTCATAGGCCCATGTTTTGTCGGTGAGCAACTTTAAATTAACTGAGTATTTTGGAACATAGTAAGACATCCGTGGCTATCAGTGTCCATTGCGGGACTTTCTTTTAGGTATTTGAGGGCCATGGCTTCTGTAACTGTGGCTGCTTAGCCAATTGAGCATTGATGTACGTATGGTTAAGGTTGATTCAGGGTAAAGCTGTAGGTTAGGGAAACATTGTGGCCAGTGCAACTATAGTTTAGCAGTGTAGGTTCAAGAAAGATAATTTCGTGGTCATGAAAATATCAACACTGTCTAGTCTGAGACAGGATGTGAACCTAGGACACCAGCTCTTGATCCATTCACCACCACGACATCCACCTCCTTACACAACATTTCCTGCTTTAACACTAAACGTACTGTAACTGGCTAATGCAGAATAGCTGCACACGAACGTAATTCTTATGAGACCTGGTTGGAGCGGGGGCCCGGTTCACGGGCACAGCTCCGCATGCGTACGTGTCCCAGTGTTGGCTGCGTGTGTTCACAGGAAACGAGGAGTACCCCAGGGCTCCGTTCTCGGCCTGGCTCAGACTTCAGGAGGGGTTGGGGGGGTGGACTCTCCAAGTCTGGAAAAACAATTCCCAGAGACCTGCAAACAGCCAAAAGCAATATGGCCACTAGGAAACCTTGGCCCCTCTCCAATGCTAACAATTAAAATGAGCAATGTGTTAAAAACCATACAAGAGGTGGCAGAGACCCATTAATTTACAACAAGGTGCTCGGCAAGGGGAGTGAGTGATATATCTTTAAACATGCACAACATGTGACAAGTTATGAAACACAATGTGGGCCATGAATAGGTAGCAGGCGGTACGGAGAACCCAGCAAATATCCAAACTCATGGAAAGCACATTTGATTGCCTTCATGTCGTATGATTTAAACATTCCAGGTCTTTCTTATGAAACATACATTTTCACAGGAAGGATAAGATTATCAAAGCAGCACAGTGTCAACTCTGACACTTCAGCACTTCTTGAGAGTCTCAGAAGGAGTTGAATAATATTGGTTGTGTTGAAGGGTTTAGGATTAGTGTGGGTTTTGATGGTGAGTACCGCCTAACAAATGGACTTGGTGAATTGAAAATGGCATCAAACAATGTTCATGCATGATGCATGAGGAGTAACAGAAGGAGGATGAATGTTTGAAGAATAAGGTATAGGGACCTACTGGAGGTCTACATCATAATAAATCATCTCCTGGGATTTTTACATAATGTAAGCATAGTTACACACAAAGCACAGCTCAATTCTTACTTTTAAGAAATATAAAACCCCAATGCAAATTTTTAGCCTGTATATCAAGCAATATCCCTGGGAAACAAAAAGGAACCAATAAATACCATCGAGTCAGCACCGAGTTATCTCTAAGAGGAAAGGAAGCAAAGCTGAGCTTCAAAAGGATTTTCAAATAACAATATTATTTTCACAAGTAACAACTATTACTTCCAGCCTTTGCCGTCCTGCATACATGGGGCTAATTTCACGTTGACTCAAGGTATTAAATGTTTGTGTTTGGGGTTCTCCTCTCTGTAAAGCACTTTGGAATGTGCTTTTTTTACAAGAAATACACATGTAGAGTTAATATTATTAAATTAACTATTGGGGCTTTAAATTGTAAAAAAAAGTTATGTATTATATTTTCTTAGTGTTTGCAAAGTGCTGACAGATATTTTTGCACTGTGAATTGTACCTTTCACTTCTGAGTTACCGGTTGTTTGTGTTGCTGCTGATTTAGAGTTGTTTTCCTTGTTGCTTCTTAATGCTGAAAGTACATTTATATTAAAGTATTCACCATCACTCTTTAAACCCAGAGCAGCTGCTTGACTCCTTTTTTTGCCTGCATGCTGTGATGTTAAAATATCTATATAAATATTTTAACAAAGAAAAGCTAGATGCACCAAGTGACCTTTCCACCGTACTGAAATTGAGATAAAAAAAAATATATTTTGATGGTTGTGAAAAAAATGGTGTCAATCAGTTGATACAAAAGTGACTACATGTGCCAAATCAAACCATCATCTACAGAAAAACCTCTTTTTCAACCCATGGCAGCATTTTCTGAAACTGAGCTTTGGAACCAACTTTCATTGGAGAGAAATATGGAATGGAATCACATCAGAATATTAAATATATCTAGCATAGTAACTCTGTTGATCTATTATCCTTATTGTTATTAAGAAGAAGAAACAACATTTACCAATGGAAATAATGTACATTAAAACGGCAACATAACTTTGAAACTTTCCTTTGATGGTGCTGTTTTCACAAAGACACAGGGATCACTTTTGTATTTTTCAGGGCATAGAACCTACGAACAACGCAGTTAGCAACATGGCTACTGCAGCCTGGCTACTGTCCAAAGGAAGAAAACAACCACTGAAAAACTGAGTAACCTCACTGCAGACGTGTTTTTTTCATCATTTTTCTCTGGGATTTAGGGATGGCTCACTCTCTTCACCTGAATCTGGAGGAATTGCCCACCCGCATAAGTGTAATCGTACGTATGAAGGCCCAGAATAATCATTCAATTAGTTGGGTCATCGTTGATTGCATACATGAGAATGCATCTGTTTTGCTCATGGCACAAATCCTCACCAGGTGCAAATGATCTTGGCCAGTGACCAATCAACACAACATAAAACAGCCCAACTCCAACTCTTCCTCTGACAGAGCCTTCTTGAGGCTTTCCGTGGCCTAAAGAAGGTATGACTTGTCCTCCTGCCAGTTGATGCAATGGCTCTCAAACTGCTGCTCTGCCTTCTTTCAGAGAAGCCACAAGGGTGGGTTTCTTTGTTTTTGCTCATCAAGCTGAGCCACATAGGAGGCCGTTGTTTCCTCAGCCTCATCCAGCAGGGAGGTTCTTTCTTGCTGAAAGGGGAAGCGCTCAGTCTACAGCAGATGCCCTTTTCAGGCCTGCTGCGACTGCGACCTTCCCGGTGTCTGCTCTCTCCATCTGGGCTTGTTGGAAAGCCTGCAACCTTTCCAGTGTCTTCTGAGCCTCCTTCTGTTTTCAGAGAGCTTCCTCCATCTTGCCCAGTTGATTTTTCAGCTACTGAGCCTGAGCCGTCTCAAACTTAAGATTGCTCTCCAAAGCTATTGAGTGCGTCTTAACCTCTGCTGTGTTTTTCACCCTCAGGAAATGAATGCTTGTCCCCAGGTTGTTTATGACCACTGCACCAGAGTCCTTTTCAGCACGGAGCTCTGACTTGATTGCCTCCACCTGTTTTTGATAGGCCTCTTTCTCTGCCGTCATCTGTTGCAATTTGACTCGCAGGTCTAGGTTTTGGAGGTCTGCTGCTCGAGAACTTTACGAGCTTCCCCTCAGCATCAGACCTTTCCCAGCTGGAAGTTCAGATCCTCTGTATCCCTAACACATTTAGCCTGAGCCTCATCCAGTTGGGCTTTCATACTACATATCTCCTTCTGCATCTAATCTTTCTCAGGGCTCCGACTGTTGTCCTCCTGCTGGTCTTGGAGCTGATCGAGGAAGTTGGCTCGCAACTTCTCTCGGATTTCCAAGAGGACTTTCCCCTCTGACTTACTTGAGGTGAGCCTCACCTCGCCGTCCTTCACTTCACACTGGGTTTGTTCCTCCAGTGAACTGAGGTAGAAATGAATTGGAGGTTCAACCTCCCTGGAGTTTATTTCCACGTCTTCCAGCACTGATTCTGTTGGATCTCAGTGTGTTCTTGGTTCAGACTACAGAACCTATTACCGATTACTATTTTATGACTTTTTATAAGTAGAGATGCAACTCATGCACTAACCTCATCCTCTGTGCCAGAAATAGAGCCTTCATTTTCCTGGGAGATCGTACCCGATGGCAGAAGGAATTACGGAGCTAAAGTGAGGTATCAATGAAACACTGATGGTGTCATTATTCTGCCATTGGGCTGTTAACATTGACTTCATAATGATGAGTTAAAGCAAGTTGTCTATTGCAACGTTTGTATTGAATTAAATATAAAATCTTACTGCACTTTTAAAATGTGGATCTTCGCATGCTGACAGAGTTGTCTGCTTTTCACACTTCGTGGTGATACCTTTCAAATTACTCATTTTGTGTTGATCTCAATGGTTTTTAGACCAGTAATTCAACCTGTAGTGAACTGAAACATCAGTGTAGAGCTACTTGTCTTGGTATGGCTTATTGCAATCCATCCACCTGTGCTGACAGACTTCATATCAATCCTGCACCTCACAGTCAGGTACATACACACACACACATACACACACACACACACACACATATACACGTTTTTTATGCTTTATTTGTATCCTCTAAAACACACACACACACACACACGTAGAGACGAAGGCACATGCAACATCTGTCTGGCTCCCTAGGCAAGCAGCAGCCCAACCAGACATGCCCAATGAAATATGTATGACATGCTAGCATGTGATATGTCAAAAAAAAAAAAAAAACATCTACTTCGCCTCATCCTCCAGTGGCTCAGCTGTTCATTCATTATACATAGCTGCTCCATACACCTCCACTGTGTGCATATAACTGTGTCTACCCATAAGCAACTCCATGAACAATATGGTGCCGTCTAAAAACTAGGATTTCTATACAATAATACTATGACATAGTATATAAATGTACTCGACACTCTCTTGTCTTCCTCCAAAATAAACAGTAATGTATACTTAATAACCGACAGTTAATGCAAGCTTCTACATTTAAGTAGCTGCAAATGTAGTAGCCAGTGCCATGTTTGGCACGCAAAAAGTTGTCACCAAAGTTATGCTGACAAATGTTTCAAAACTGTGCACATTAAGTGTGTTGGAATTTCAGCAGTTGATCTAAGAGGAGGATTTCAAAGTGAGAGATTTTGATTGTGGAGACGGGGGAAAAACTGTGCAAGCTGGTTATTACAACCCATATTTATTAGTAGGAAACAACCTCTAGTAATTATATGAGAGCAAAGGTGGAAGTCAAGTGACGTGGCATAAAGAGCGTCCCATAGGGATAATGTCGGGGTGAATAGATCAAACAAACAGGATTTTCAAGTAAGATTTTAAAAAACATCCTTATTTTCACCCAAACCATAATCTTTCCCTAAACCTAATCAAGTAGTTTTGCTTCAGTTTAAATTCACAATTTTAATCACATGTTTAAAACTGGGAACATTTCACACCGTGTGCCCGTGGCTTGTTCTCTCCACAATTATACTGTATACGGTATGTCGTTTTGGGTCATTGGCAAAAGACCTATTCTCTTGTTTAGGTATGAGGATATATTGTTGCTTCCATTCAGAGTGATATCCTGAAGTCTTGTGAAACTCTGGAGACTCCAAGAAGTCATGGCCAAGAAATGGATAGTATCAGTACGTAAAAAAACAAATGAAACATATCCATTTTACATTTGTGGTCATCTATGAACAGAAAGACAAACAGGCTAGTTTTGTTTTAAGAAGAAATCAAAAAGCTCCTACTTTAACCCAGCGCAACCATCAACGCAGTAGATCAGAAAATACTCATCAGACAGTCAGGTGGGTCTTCTTGCAAGACACCAACAAACAACGTAATTTGTAAAGACTCCAGCTTCATCAGGAAATACATCACAGTAACTGAGTGACAGGAAGTGCAGTGCAGAAAAATCCCCATAATGAGAGCTTTGCAACAAAACCAAAAACATTTAAATACACACACAGATAGACATGTTAGTTCGACTGAAGTGGCAAAAGTGGAAGTCCACGTCCTACAGCATTTCTTCCCTCACAGAGACAACAAGAGAACAGAGACAGTATGAGATATGACAGGATTTACTCCCAGGCCTCATTTGCTTGCTGCTCATGTGAACATCAGCTGGTGCAGGGAATTATTTGACTCAGAGCCAAAGCCTCAGTGACTCGCTCAGTTTCGCTTTCCGAGACACAAACATCTCTTCTTGTTAATTTGAATTTTGAAAGTGGATGTCACTTCTTTTCGGATGTGTCAACCCTTTGCTTAAATGAAGCTAGCCCGAAGTCAGACAGGTAACACATTTGTCATGATTCTAGACGTTCATCCTTAAGCTGATTAGTTACATACTAACATCTCCATTTTTTTATATTTCTTCTAGAAGATGACCATTTTGTGTCATATTTGACAGGAAATAATCTCAGAATAAGAAATATCTCAGCCTTACCCAGACAGGTGTTACGTTTGACTTACAACTCAGAGCTGCAAACGTTTCATCATGTTATGAATGGTATGATTTATACAAGTGGGACACAAGCAGGGACATTTTCGCTCTTCCTTTTTGCTATCTGAAGGTGGATATGTTACTTGCACCTCCTGGAAAATTAGTTTTAGGTTCATGTGATAGCTTTTGCGTATTTGTCGGTGTCTTTCATCGTCAGTCTGCATGTGTGTTTGTGTGTGTGTGAATGTTAAAGAGCCATATAATTGATACATCTTCGTTGGCAGTGGCTACAATCTGTGTTTGCCTTCATGAATACTTATTTTCTCGAAGGAATAAACATATTTAGTCAACAATCAGCACTTCACTTTATGATAAAATTATAGCATCATATTGCATGTAATATTTCTGTGAACACTGATCATTAAGCAGTTGCTGACTTAGGATGTCTGAGGGACCAGCGCTAAAATGTTCTCCCACTGGAAGGGCCTGAGAGAGGGCCCTTCATCACGTTTTTGTAGTGGAAGGGCAACCTGGAGGGCACTTGATCATGTTTTCTTTACTGGACGGGCTTCCTAGAGGGTACTTCATCATGTTTTCTCCACTGGAAGTGCATCCTAGAGGGTACTTCATCATGTTTTCTCCACTGGACAGGCTTCCTAGAGAGTACTTCGTCATGTTTTCTCCACTGGAAGTGCATCCTAGAGGGTACTTCATCATGTTTTCTCCACTGGAAGTGCATCCTCGAGGGTACTTCATCATGTTTTCTCTACTGGAAGGGCATCCTAGAGGTTACTTCATCATGTTTTCTCCACTGGAAGGGCATCCTTGAGGGTACTTCATCATGTTTTTTCCACTGAAAGTGCATCCTAGAGGTTACTTCATCATGTTTTCTCCACTGGAAGGGCATCCTTGAGGGTACTTCATCACGTTTTCTCCACTGGAAGGGCATCCTAGAGGGTACTTCATCACATTTTCTTTACTCGAAGGGCATCTGTTTTAACTATCAGAGGCATCCAAGAGGACACTTTTGCTGCAGTTTGTTCGAATATGAGGGCACCAAAGCACAACTGCCCCTCTCCCTTGAGGCCATTGTTGTCACTACGTAATAATTATAAATATGTAGTGATAAATACCAAATATAATGGAAGAACCACATCCTTGTAGCTGAAAACAGACTTCCCTCAACTTTCTGTCAAAGTCATGATGCACATCCACTGAGAATATCAAAGGAGAGCCTCAACATCACTCATGAGCCAATAACATAAGGGGATAAACTTGGGTCAAAGGTTGCAGGAAGCAGAGGTCCAATCATAATCCTCTCATAAATATACACACTTGATGAAGGACACATAACCCACCAGTATCCTGACATCTGCGTGGGGTTTCAGTGAGGGGCTGGTGCTGTTTCTGTGGGAGTATGTTGCCTAAAATGTGGGTTATCAAGTTATCACATAAAATAAGACAAATGTGTGTTTCTACCTGTTGGTGTGATACATTGATAATACTTTTTCCTGCCTCCATTTAGAGACCATTTTGTAGTTTTGGATGTTTTTCATGTTTTAAAATTGTATACAACATAACATATTTGAGGCAATACTATATTTTCCCAATGGATTCTTCTTTGCATGACAACATAAGTATTTTGAATTCCTTGTAAATGCTCTTGCCGTTATATATTGTTTTTTTATTTTATTTTTTTTTGCTTTTTATGCTTTCGTATGAGCTTCATGTAGAAGGTGCCGTCTATTGTTCACAATGAGGTTTTACATTTCTGAGTAAAATGTGTCCACGCTGGGCACCGTGCTATGTTGGAAGATATGATAAATCTGCAGAAACTGCTGCAAACCCTCTCTGATTTCCAGTCCTGTATAACACAGCTTACTTTGTACTTTCAACACACGACATGTTAATCAACAGATGCTTTAAAGTCTAGAAGAACGCCTTTGGAAAGCGCCACCCAGCACAAGTATAGAAATCCTCTTTCTGTGCCAGCTCGCTCCTCTGGCCTGTCTGCACGGTCATCCATCACGTTATCATGTGCCGACCGTGGATAAGGCAGCTTTTGGCCAAAGCTGACCCTGTCATCACCACGGGGTCGGGGTCCAAGATAACCGCCGTGTGGTCCAGCTGTCACCAGCGCTCAGCGTACCCACAATAGTTTGCTTGTGTTCGGAGCGCAGTGGGAGGGTTGTGCTCGCAACGTTTAAGCCCTTCCAAGAGACCTGCGATTGCGTCAGCGGTTCACAGCTGTGCTGCAGAGACCTGACGGACTGTGTGTGTTGCAACAGGTTTAGGGGGCAGGATGTGTGTGATTGTGATTGTATGTTGTATTTACTTAAATGAAAATATGGAACATGGACAAATTGATCTTATATGAAGATAGAGAAGATTGATAGTGGATTTCACAGCAGGGCCTCTGTTGCTCGGAGCATTGCTGCTCATATAGTGTGATATCATCCGTTATAAACCCGTTATAATTTCTTTCCCATTCTACATTTATTCTAGGATCCTTTTTTTAAACCTGTTGTATGATATTTTCATATTTGATCTTGCAGAAGGAGGAACAAAGGAATTCCAATTGCAAAATAAAGATTGCCTAAATATGATGCTCTCATACAACAAAACTGCATTGTGGATTACGTTTCAAGGGAGTTATCAACACATTATAACTTTTCTTTTGTACTCAAAGCCTGCTGAAGTCCACATAGGGAAGAGGTCAGGGTGGATGTCAAGCATACAGTGGACTCTAACTCAGGAGACTGCTGTCCGTGTCCCATAGGAAACCAAAAGTCTCTTAATTTTCATCTGTAACTTCAATAACATGACAAGCATTAATATATTGAACAAGCATTAATATATGAAGCCAACCTATGCTTTTTCAACTAAACTTAACCAGTGTTTTTGTTTCATGTGAATATGACGTTTACTACGTGTACATAAAATATGTTTTCCTAGAAACGTGATTGAGAATGCAATTTATTTGTACAGGAACTCAATTTAAGGGGGGAGGGTTGTGCTGTACATGTGGAAAACATGACTTCAAAGGAAAGTCAAGAGTTGGAAAGAAATTGCTGCTGCCCTCAAAATAGCCTGCTGAGAGAAATGTCATTTTCCTGATGGATCAATAATGCAAGTGGCAAACATTACACCCTCTCCATCTCCTCTGTGTGTGTGTGTGGGGGGGGGGGGGGGGGGGGGGGACCCATCTGTCAAAATACATTTTTGGATTTTGAGTTTTATGTTGCCACACACACACACACACACACACACACACGCATAAACACACCACAAACAATTTGAGATTTACTGATACAAATTAAAGCGATCGATTGTGTTCCTCGCTACTCTCTTTATAACCTGTAAAATGACGTTTTAACATAGCCTACCCCGGTCCATCAGCTGACTCGTAGCAAGTGGCTGCTATGAGTTATCACAGACACTAAAAACTTCCGCCGTAGCACGAAAACAGCAGACAATACTGTGGATCAGGGAAACTTCAGAACTAAACAGTAGACTCTGATTCGCTTCTGGAGAATCTTCATAGCGAGAAAACAACAGACCCATAATTCCTTGAGTTCCTAGAAACTTAGAGCAGACTGAAATCGCTGATCCTGAAGCCTTCATGGCGTATTTTGGTGTGGCTAGCAGAATAGCCTACAGTGCATCTATTGTAACAGCATAATGGTTAATGTTCCAGTAAATACACAAGATGAAAATGCAACATTTCCGTTCCTTAATCAAAAGTAAAAAAACTCACAAACAGACTCACATTATTAGCCTATGTATGAATGTATTTATTTGTAGTTGGAGACAGTGGGCTTTCTATGCTCTGGGTGATACTGACCCAAGTGCTTCAAGCCACTCGAGTCGAGTTTAGCACTTCTACAGTGGATATGGAAAGCTTATATCCATTATAACGGGTGTCGGTGCACTCACTCATGCACCTGGAGATTTTCTAATTAGTGTAGACAAAAGCTTCTGTTTAATGTGGGGGTGGAAAGTGGGCACTGTTACATGTATACATACATGGGCCCGTTTGTAATGATAGACTCAGGGGCCCAAGGAGGTCTCAGTCATCAATGGCATCATAAACCTTCAACACTGAAGCTTGCTCCAAATGATGTGCAAATAGAGTTGTAGGATGTGTATGTTGTTGGTGGGTGTAGTGGGTTGTTGAGTGAATACGTTTGAGAGAATGCATTTGCATGGACGGGTTTGCTGGCCACATGGAGGCATGAGAGCATGCAGTTTAGTGCACATTTGTGAGCATTTGGGGTGTAAGACTGACAGGCCACATCTGTTGACATCAAAATCGTGTGTCAAGCTGGCACAATTTGATTAGCGAGCCGGAGAGATACCAGACGGGCAATTTACCTAATTTCTAAATAGGAACAGCCAAGTTTAACACATCTCTCTCACGGCAATTTGACGTTAACTTTGTGATTTCACACCCACCAATCTAGCAGCAGAAATGGGAATTTGTCTGCGGACACGGTGGCGAGATGAAATGGGCAGATATTTCTCAGTGGATAACAAACTAACGGCATGTCTAATCAAACCTTCACTTGCTGTTAAAAAAAAAAAACACGAACCGTGACATTTGAACAAATGGGTTAATTGCTTTTTAAGAAGCCGGCACTTAAACGCATTTGTTTCTTTTTTAACTGTGAGTCGTAAAGTTCCCGTCAAGGGTTGTTGGGGCCATAAGATTCACTCTAAATGTAAATAAGTGGTGTTTTAAACGGCTGTTAGCCACACGCTTGTTAGAGCAGGAGATAAACCGGGTAGCCTGTTCTCAATGGGGTCAAGTCCCTAATTAACCCAAAACGGTCGTCGTTTTCTCATTCGATTACAGCAAAGAATTCAGCACTGCAACACGGAGAGATAAATATGAGTGACTTAAGTATCCTCTGATTCCCCTTCCTCGTCCTCCTCCTCATGACTGATGTATGACAGATAGTGGTGACTATAGGTGGCGTTGAGATAAAAAAAAAAAAACTGCTCATTAAGATTGCAAAGTAAAACAAAACCAGCTGATCGGAGATAAGCAGGATTTGGGAATCTGAGTCTCGTGGTGTGAATGAATCCATGTGGGTATTTAACAGCAGGATGTGGTTGTTTAGGGGAACAACGGTGAATGATGGGATGGAGAGAGATTGAAGGTCATGAGCTGCGGAGAGGAAGAGCAGTGACGAAGGAGAACTGTGAGGAAGAGGAGATAGGTGTGTGGAGACAGGACTCGATGAGGAAATGCTTGATTCAAATCTACGATAGTGCAGGTGCGGCGAGGTTTTTACTTTCACCTGCTGAGATGCCGTTCCTCCACCTGTGGGGAGCAATCTAAATTGCATCAGAGAAGCGGTAGCACCATCGAGGTTGAAATTGCGATTGTCCGCCAAGATAAGAAAAAAATGGTAAAGATTGATAAAGTGGAGTAGATTACGTAATGTCCTGCTACTCCATACAACTGTGATACACATGCATGTGTTTGACCTTCATTCAGCTGTGAGCGACGACATGGAGGACATTGCAAAAAAAAAAAAAGGCAGTAGATGAAAAAAGAAAACAAGCAATTGTATGCTGACGTCCAGATCTCGGCTGCACTTATAGAAGAAAACACACACTTAATCAGGAAATGTATTTTAATGAAAATACTATGGCTTGTTGTTCTTATCTATATGACCAGAAGCATAGTTGCAGCTGTCCTCACCACCACCTTTATCTATCTATATAACGTTCTATAATGAAGAGGGGAAATCAGTTAAAGCCAATCTTGGCTCGATAATCTGTCTGAGGGTTAGTTAATCTGAGCTGCTACAAGAAAGAGTGGTTGTTGAAGGTAATGAGGAACAAGTGTGGGACTGGATGGGGAGGCTCAAGTGAGGGGAATGAACTGATTGCAGGTCAGATTAGACTGTCCGGTATCACTCACTACTCATTATACACCATTGAGTTTACCATGTACTGCTATAGTGAAAATCATTATATAGTGGACTGGAAGCATCCCACAATTAATCTTCAAAAAGTAGTGGTTCACTAACGGAGCATTATATACCATTATGAATTGTGCTGAAGGAAGGACAGGCGAGAGGAGAGAGAGACAAGTCCATGAAATTATTATATTTAATGTGAGTAGAGTATCATAACACAGATGGTCACAAACTACTTTGAATGTATTCCTTTGGGAAAATACTACTATTGCCTCCACAACAGGAACAGCTACTGCTCCTTTTGTTCTTACCTTTCACAATAAAAGTATCACTGATTACCAAGGAAACGTATTACAACTAATTAGCTTACAATATGTATGAATAACAAAGAAATGTAAACTATTCATGAAGGATGTCCCACCAGCCATCATTAATCTGGCATGTTTTATTTTACAGATGAGCTCACTATATATTCCTCCACTTAGAACATCTTGGATAGCGAGTAGGAAGTAGTGAATAAGTGAGTGATTCCCAACACAACCACACATCTCAACCTATCTATTTCCTCTACCTGTCAGTTTAATCTCACCTAAGTCCAATTGCACCTTTTTTTTTATTTTATTAGCAAGATTCAGGTTGAAGCCCGAAGCATTCCAGTTATTTGGTGCCACCCAGGTTTGAATGCCATTGTTCTCGTTTGCTCTGACACTACGGACTAATGGAAGAGATCCTGCTGCCTGCAGGGACGTCTTACAAGGTGCAAGAAACCTCCATGTGCGTCCCCTCTGTTCATCCCTCTGATGGGAAGTCCCGCCGAGAAGCCACTGGCCCTGAACAGAGCGGAGAGCAGAGGAGCAAGAGGTCGAGACGGGAGGAGGAAGCTGAAAAGGGGGGAGGAGGATGTGTTTTGTGTTTTTTCATGCATTTCCCAACACAGCCAGAGGAAATATTGACGACTACATTTTTGCAAACCATGAGATACGTGAACTTCAGCATTGATGTTGAAATGCATTTTCTAAACACGTTTCAACCGTGGAAAAAAACGTACAATTCCAGGTGGTTAAGAAACAATGAGTTTGAAAACTACTTGGTGAAGGTTATAAAAAAAATCATGGTTAAAATAATCTAACAATGTAGCACACCAACGTAACATTACAATGTAAAATTACAACATAATCAAAAGTGTACTTATGGTTTCACACTGGACATGAATAGCAGGGGATTCTCTTCACAGGCGTTTTCATAGTCGTTATTATACAAATTTACATTCAATAATGGTCACTTGTGCTGCTTTTTTAACAAAATAAAAATGTTCATATTTCCCCACACAAAACAATTTCTGTACTATTGCATTGTCAATCAAAACAAACAAAAATGATTGTGAGTTACAGCTGTCATTCCTTTGGAGCCAAGCCAAATAATCAGGGGCATACAAATGACACACAGGGGATTGTTCTCCTTCTCTGAATGTACACCTTCTTCAAGAAAAACCCTTTAGTTGAAAGAAGTGGAACTGCAGTATCCCTCCCATTAGAAGTATTTATGTACGTTAACATAATAACTGTTGCCTTGATGTAATCACTCAGCAGCGAGGACAGATGTGTACATACGAACATCAGACCCACAGTGAGCAGCAGTGTGTAGGAGTACATCATGAAGAGCTGCAATGAATTATAGCAGCAGTAGTTCTGTAATTCCCTCTCTCTGCCTGTCTCTCTCTCTCTCACACACACACACACACACACATGCGTGCAGTCACACGGGTGTGTGATGAGCTGTTCAGTGGACTTTCCTCTCAGCAGGGTTCCCCTCTCGCTTGGCACTGAGCCGACACACGGCGCAGAGCGCTGACAGCAACACGCTGATGTCTGTGTCGCCGCTTCCTTCCCTCTGCTTCCTGTTTCATCTCGGCTGCAGCAGACCGCCTACATGCTCCGGGTCTGTATCAATATGTGCTCTTGTGTTTTTAAATTATGCATTTGATTTATGTTCTAATGCACGTTGCCAAAACAGTGACAATGGAAGTATTACCTGCTCTTTAGGCAGGTAAGTAGAATATCTTTGGGATTCATCCCTTTTTAGTCTCTTCAGCGATGTTTATCTGATGCCTGATCTCTTCCATGTGATCCAGTACGGTGGAGAAACTAACAGGCAACATCCTTTGTTCAGAGTGAAACGTGATGACCAGTGGTGGCCAGTGACATTTTGTGGCCACCACATTTTGCAGCTGTCGTCCAAAAATGCAGCCCCCTTATACAGTGAACATTCTGACTTGATGAATCCGACCAACCAGTGAAAAAAGCACCGGGCCTCACAAGCAAATATGACCATCACACTCATGTTGGTTTAGGTATATATACGTATATTTATATTTATGGAAGTGACCCGCTAAAACAGTAGCAATAATGTCTGTTTTATTTCTATGGGTATTAAGTAAGTTATAAGTTAGCCTCTATATTTATCATGAAGAAATCTCAATTTGTCATAAGAGAGAGGCATGGCTCCCTAAGGCAATAGAATCATGGGGCTAGACATTGATTAGTAGCCCATCATTATAGGCCAAATCAATAAAAACAATGAAAACTTTCAAAATTTGAATATGGACATTCTCATAGAATCCATTGTAAGCTATTACACTCAGTACTTAAAGATGAATATTTAAATGATGACAATAATGCATAGGCATACTTTTCATCGTAATTTGATACATTGTATCAATGCAAACTGTTGTCTATAAAAGCCATTTTAAATGTGTGTGTTTATAAAACACAGTAATTTTTAAAAAAGACAGCCGGCCTTCATTATTCGTGCGTACGCTGGTCACAGGCATCTCAATGTTTTCACAAGTGCAAACAAATACTCGATGATGAATCCCAGTGTCAAAAAGTTTGTTTTTCATTTCTTTTTTTATCCGCAAGTCAAAAGCAGTTTCAGCCATGTATCAGACACAAAACAATGCAGAACCTTTGGACTATTCTCAAACCTTTCTATGTTGGATGACAGTTTGGGTGTAAATAGGTTTTTGTGTGAATCTAAAAATGACATGACATGAAACATGTAACAAAATGTCCAGCTGATACAGAGGGCACACGGACAATCCAGGATTCAGTGCAAAGACACAGAACCACAACTAATTGCGTGCACATCCTATATGTTTGTGGTAGGTTATATGTGTGACTTTACATGCAATCGACAATCAATAATAAATAAACATATACAGAGAGACAGATAAGCCGCCAGGTGATCGTACGCCCCTGCTGCCAGGTGGTTGTGGTTTAACATCTGTTTAAATAAGAATATCCACCATGAGAGATTGGGATTTCACGCTCAGCTGCACTAAATCCTTTTAAAGATGCTGCAGCTCCGGCTAGCTTCCCCACAGAGATAACATGGCTTCGGTGTTACAGCGAGGCTTCTCTGCTCTGACAGGACGAACGCCGAGCAGCCAGTGGCTCATTAGACAGCAGTGCCCTGAGGGCTCGGCTCCACCTCTCAGACGAGACGAGGATTCAGGGGAACGACACTTATCCACATGTGGACCGAGTCTCTGACTCGTGTGTGTGTGTGTGTGTGTGTGTGTGTGTGTGTGTGTGTGTGACAGAGAGAGAGACGGATTTAAGAGAGACACACAAAGGGAGAGACGGTGGACAGTGAGAAATCAAGATGTGGATGATGAGCAGGGGAAAGAGGCTGGACAGAGCAAACACACAGCGATATGGTTTTTTTTTCCGTCTTCATGCTTAATATTTATTTATTCTAATTTTAATATTTATAAGACGTGACATTCCTTGTCTGTTGTACACTGATCAGTGGAAACACCTTCAAATTGTTTTGTATTTTGTACAGCTATGTTAAAATGACATCTACATATTCTCATTAGTTTGAAATTCCATAAAACTAAATTATTATTTTTCTATTTCATTACAGGGCTCCAAGTGTACACTTCACGTTGTTGGACCACAAATGGAATTTTTCAATGTTAATCTGAGATTTAAAGAGATCACAGAGAATCGTACATCATTCTGCATAGTGAAGATCAAATCATCTAACATCATCAATAAACTTGCAATTCAACGATGAGCGACTGTTTTATGGTAATAATAG
Source organism: Eutrigla gurnardus (assembly GCF_963514095.1). NCBI lineage: Eukaryota > Metazoa > Chordata > Actinopteri > Perciformes > Triglidae > Eutrigla > Eutrigla gurnardus. The sequence goes on from NC_139918.1 coordinate 13,380,825, forward strand.
CGTGAACATGATTTTTGCTTCAATATTATATGAATATCACATTGAGGCACTCTTTGGCATCTGCATGGGACATGCCGGGTTCTTAACTAACTCCAGTGGAAACCCATCAATGTCTTTATTAGAAGGTCAGAGCAGCTGGTGAAGTATCAATAGTGAGAGTCAATGTTGGGTGGATGGTCTAGTCACACACAGGACTTTCACCCAGGAAACCGCTCTTTGTGTCCTGAATTAAACAGTCATGGTTGACTTGTTTTTTCTCAGTTACGTAACAAGCATACTTTTAATGCAAACCATAATCTTTTCCTATGGTTTCCTAGGTTTGTTGCCCCTTTACCAAGTAAAACTAAACGCTCAGTGAACCTATATTGGAAGTTTATTTTTAAAAGTTATTATACTTGTAACGAGTTGAAACTGAAACGCCGTTCCGGAGTGTGAGGTGTAGTGCCAGGGACCGGTATTTGATAGGTTGGGAGTGAGAATGTTGCAGTCACACATTCTTCTTAGATTTTATCCACGCCAAGATCTGATTGGCAGATACTAATTGTAACCCTACAACACTAACGTTACAGTTAGTAACACCATCACTAACATTGGGAATATTTTGACCGATATAATATACCTGATAAAAAATATTTCCCATGAAAATATATATATAGCACAATAATACATGAAAAATTGAAGTACCCTTCTTTTACTTCCCCCTATACAAATTCTCATAATAGGAAAAAAGGGTGGACCATGGGTGGACCCTATAAAAAGGCTCTAAAATCGGTGAAAAATTAGAGACTTGTTACCAAAATAGTCCTAAAAACTTGTTGGGACTTGTTCTTTGGCCCACCCGTTCCTGGGCCATGTCAGCCCTGTCCCTTTAAGTAATTTGCATTAAACCAACCCTGCCATGTAAAGTCTACCCCAAAAATAGTTTACTCTCAATAGCTTGGTTTCTCGTCACGTCACAGTGCTGCATCGCAAACACGCGAAATTCAGATGGATGGCAGGTAGTGAAGTCTGCCCATAGAACTACCGTGTGAAAAAGTCAAGATGCCCAAGTTTTGTGTAGTTTACGGTTGCGCCAATCGTTCTACCCGTGAAAAGACTTTTTTAGAGTACCAAAGGTTGTCGTCCATAAAGGTGAGAAATGTAAAAAGCTCACAGAACAACGCCATAAAAAGTGGATTTTAAACCTACGTCTGCGGTCGGGAGTAGCAGAGTCAGTTTATTCTCGTGTCTGCAGCGACCACTTCGTCAGAGGTATGTTAGCTACTAGCTAACTTTGTTTTTGTGGCTGTGTTTATATAGCATTAGGGTGTTGTTAAATACTCATTTACTTAGTAATGATTATTAAGTTACCGGTAGTCTGATATGGGCTTCATCGGGACTTTTTAGGATTCCCTAGCGCTTTGGGTGATGTTGAGTCGGTAGACTAGGCTCCGACAGTCAAGCTTGGTTACGAAACAACTAAGCCAAAATCTGAGGCATCTCAGCGGTGTTTCGTTTGCTCTCTGAGAGTGGTTTACCTTGAAACATAAACGACTGTCAGGCTAACGTTGTCGTTAAGATGTGTTGCATGTTTGTTGCTATGGTTTGTTGACATTACATGTATAGCCATTACTACTAGCTGCGAGCATCTTAACACATAAAATAATATAACAACAATATAACTCACCCTGGCGAAGACTAAACAATATCCGTCGTGGAGCCGCGTGGTACCAAGGTTGTGGACCCATCCACTTACAAAAAAATTGTACGCCTCCATACTTTTGTAGGACTTCATCTGTTGTTTTGTGTAGTATGATGTTTGAAGGACTAGATAGTTGGTTATGTCCACAGCCTCGATGGTCGGCAAATCCTTATATTCTCCAGAAAACGCAGCCATTTGGAAATCTCGCCCCCTTAACGCGTCATCACAATCACGTGACTAAAACCAGGCTATTACTAACGTCCAATGCTGGGAAACACGTCTACCTTCGATGACGCCGGTGAGCATCCTGAAGCTACCCAAGGACCCACGCAACTCAGACAGCAGCAACGCAATGGAAATCACATGACAACAGTTGTGTGGAACCAGGACGTTTTTTTGCTGCTGTGGCCTATAAGAGTGATTGTGTTGTTTGCTGCAGCTGGCTAGTTGTCGGCCAACATGTAATCTCCTCGTCTGTCTCCAGTCCTTTGGTGAAACATCGGTTGTTTGAGTGAAAGTGTGTCCTCACCATCCCCCAGATCAGTTCAGCCTTTTTGAACACTAACGAGCCGTAAACAGAGAGGAGAATTAGTGAGCCAGCACAATAAAAGATGCAAACACGCACACACTCTGCTCCCGCATGTGTGGCGAAGGCTTTTGCTCAGATACATGCTGTTGTTTCCCAGATTGATGGGATTACATCAGTGTGTATAATGCTAGATAATTGATACTTAATGAGATTTGTAGCTGCAACAACAGCCTCATTCAATTTCAACTAGCGTTGCATTTTTACAAGGCGTTCTGATTTATTCATTTCCCCAACAAAGAATCTGAAATAACTCCACTCTGGTGTGGCCTTAAGAGGGAAAATTCCATAATTCAATTTAGCATTCTTCTCTTTAAAGGAGACGTCCAGCCTGAAGCCAAACAAATCACCAGTTTACAGAAGAAGCACAACATTTGTAAAAATGTTGCTGACAACGTGCATTCCTTTGCAACTTCACTGTATGGTGGTGGACTTCATGTCTGTACCTGCACTTAATGCTATGAGTTTAGAATGGCATCGTTCTGTGTGTTCACCCAGCTGAACACAATAAAACTCATTGGGATAATCCACACCGTCAGTCAGAACAGTGAGGTAATGTGACTAAAAATAGCAGGCAGCGAGGTAGATACCAGATAAGAATTCTCGCCAAGTTCATCATTTTGTTTCAGCTTGGAATGATTTGTGATTGAAAGGCTTTTTTCCTGCGTTCTTCCTGCATTGTTTGGTCTCCTCCTAGCTATACCTGCCAAGTCAAATCTATCAACAGACATTTGTAGTCTATGTATCCAATGGTGAAAAGAAGATTGTCTTCTCAGTTTGTTCCTCTCCCTCCCTTCCTTGCCTTTTTCTCCATCTAATCACTGGCTTCCTCCCTCCTATATATTTTCTCTCTCCTTCTTTCTTGATATCTCCCATCTCCCCTCCCTCCTTTTTGTTCAAGGTCAGTGGCTTCTCTGTGGGATTTCCCATCAAACACATGGAGCGGGGCTGGAAAAGCTTCCTGGCTCTCCCCGACCTTTGGTGTCGCCCTCTCAGCAGCCGGCTTCTCCTTCACTCTCCGACTTCCCCGCCTCGCTTCCTGCACCTTTCCCTTCCACCACTGCTCGTACACATTAACCTTCTCCTCTGCTGTTTCCTTGCCTCTTGCCTCGCACCGTTTGTTGGCATATTTTCCTTTCTCCGCCTCTGCGCAGCCCTCAGTGTTGACCTTTTAAACTCTCCTCCACACTTGTCTCCTAACCTCTCCTTCTCTCCTAACCTTCACACTGTCTCTCCTCTCCTTTCTTTTTTCCCTTCCTTTTTTTCAGCTCAGTCGCTATGAAGAAATGTTGACATTGGGCATTTCTGAACAACCTGCTCGGGTTGATTGACGGTGTCTTTGTATTTGGTCAGAGCAACAGAAGTAGTATGAGTGACTGCTATGGAAAGTGAAGTGCTCTAATAATTACATGGTATAATAATGATAAAGTGGATTTAAGGGCAGGTAAGGGAGGTGATTGTGGTGGATGAACACAGGACATTCACCCAGGAGACTGCTGTTCGTGTCCCATGTCCCATGTGAAACCAAAAATGAGGCCATTTACCATTTAAAGTCAATATTACCATTAAGCTTCTTACGTTATTACGCTTTTTACATAACTTTACAAAAGAAAATCCTCTAACGATAGTTGCTGTGTATTTTAGGTAAACAAACACCGCTGACACTTGTTACGGAACATTGTTACACAACGTTACACAACGAGACAAGGATTTTTATTTGTGGTACTAATTGAATACAAATCGTGATGTTTTTTCTAACCTTAGCCAAGTCATTTGGTTGCTCTACCTAAGCAGGCTGATATGAAATGTATTTGTGACACAACTGTTTGGTTTGAATAGATCAACTTTGCACGTTGCCCATGGTTTTGCGGAAATATACAATGCCCACATATACTTTTTTTTCTGGCAACTGGGTTGCTTTTTTTCAACCTGCCCTTTCTTTCCTTTCTCCCTATACCTGCAATTTCCCATTACCTATTCCATTACCTATCCCTCCTTCTTTTATCTTTTAATATTCTCTACTCTGACATCTTAATTTCTCCATTTGCTTCCCTCTCTTCACCTCTCTGCAGCCCAGCTTGCCTTCTCATTTAATCCCTCTCTATTTTCTCTTCGGTTTTCACGCCTTATTTTAGGCTCCATTCCTCCTTCCGTTCCCCCTTTCTTTTCCATCCTCTCCGCTGCCAGAACAGTGCATTGTAATTGAATTGGACCTGCACCCACAGTCTTTAACCCAAACCGGCTAATTCATTACTTCTGTTCCAGGAGACTATGTGGGTTATTCTTGACTTGTAAACTGCAGTCTGTGACTTGCATGGTTCCGCTATGTGGTGAATTACATTTCTCTAACTGGGTGGTCATGAAGGGAGTTTGACTGGAAGTATGAATATGGTTTTCCAGACAGCAATGTCGTTTTTGGTGTAATGTACATTGCACATTTTTATTTTAAAATTAGACTATTAATCCGATGCATTTCATATCATGGCTATCCTGCAGCAGTGTGTGTGTGTGTGTGTGTGCATGTAGGGTACATTTTTCAAGAATGAAACCATTGCCTTAAAGTTACTATTATGTACCCGTTGTGTTATGTCTGCTTATGAAACAGTCACAATATAATACTGGTGCCTTTTTAAATGACCTACATAAAAAAACAGACCATCAGCGAGAAGATCGGATATTTCTATATGAATGCTTATCATGGCCAATGCATTCGATTTTGGGCAAAATTGATGGCGAAATCATGACCAGAAACTCCTTGTGTCTGGCAATGAGGAGTGGAGCGGAGTGGAGGAGAGCTTCACCTCACTGCTTCACCCATCGCCAATGGGAGCCAACACCAACACTGCACCTCAAAATCAACACAATTAAATACATATTTCAAACAATTCTTTCCGGTGCTTATGTGCCCATACCCCCCACATGAACCACACCTTCCAAACTAACCAATGTGTCATATATTCTCACGGAGCCCTTATATAAAGCCTTGCTCTCATTTTACTCACAATGGGTAGGTGACTTATTTTGGGGATTTTCTGTCAGAGAGGCTCTGGACTGAATTTTAGAATCAAATGAAGAGGAGACTGAAGTTGAACCAGATATAGAGGAGGGTGTCTCAGAAATGGGAAACAATATCGATCCAGATTTCAACTTTTTTCAACTCAACTTTTTGGAGACTGCCATACTGTGCCCCTAGAGACAATAAAAAAAAACCTACATGCTCCAAATGTGATGCCTTATTTGCAAGGTACACGCCGACCTGATTTCACAATATCACTCCTGTGCATGAACCCACACGTGTTTTACAGCTTTAAAAGGTAAATGTAAGAGCAGTTAACTAACAACCTCACAGCTACAATGTGGCCAGTAGCCAAGTTTGATTCTGTGTCCAAAGTGAAGCGCCTCGCTGTAACATTCACTGCTGTTGAGAAGCCTTGAACTCTTGAAATGTCCAGCAGTCTAGTTTTCATCATCACACAGAAAAAACATATTGGAGTTTTAGTCGAGCTTCAGCATTTTGGTGAAGTATTAAGAGAAAAACAATTGTATTAATCTGCTCTTTGTGAAAGCAACACATTTACAAAGAAAGCAGATCACATGCCTGTCAGCAGAGCACATTCTGAGCTGTGATTTACACCTCAGATTTGGGAAGCTTCAGGTAGAGTGATTGCATCATTTTTTATCTTTGCAGTGTTGGCAAAGGAGACATGTAATTATTCAGGCAAGCCACACACATTGGATGTGTCATTCTGATCTGTTCTTCTCCTTTGGAAAACATGTTTCAGTTGAACCGCATACTTTCCCCTAAACAGAATATGAGAGAGCAAACATGCTTGCAATCCCCCAGAAGTGGCCTTTCATCGAATTTCATGTCTGTATTCAAACAAACAAAGGGCACTGTATTTCTAAACCTGGGAAAGTTGCTTGGAGAAAGGTGAAGGTTGCCATGAGAGACGAACAAAACGGAAACATATTGCAGCTCATTGGCAAAGTCATGAGCAAATGTTCCTGCAATGTTGCAAATAATTAGTTACTAAGGAACATAAAGGAACAATGGTCAACTTTGACTTTCTTTTCAGGAGATTTTGTTCAGGTTTCTGTTCTGAAAGCAATTTCACCAAAAACCCACCGCCTCCATCAGACGAAAACTACCTTGTTATTTTTGTGTGTGTGTGTGTGTGTTATTTTTTGTTTTGATGTGTGTCTACATATCTCTGTCTGGTTTATTCAGAACCCCTTCATATGATCAAAAATCATATTTACCCACATAGCCTCACATCTCAAATGCTGTCTGTCTCCAATCCTGGAGACAGACAGACACTCCTCAGAGTGACTTCTCATCAAGTCATGTATGATTAAAAGGGTTCAGGGATAATTTGCAGCTTAATCATTTGCACGCCTACTCTTTAAAAAAAAACATTTCAGCATACCTGTCTGGTCTGGTTTGGGGAAAAAACACATTTCTGTAGCAAAAAATATGTGACAATTGACCGATTTTTAAGAATTTAATTTGAAAATAATTTGAATGGATGAATGGATGTCCGGTAACCTTAACCCCACAAACTGAAACTCCTGTTTTATGACTGCACAGAAGAATATGTGGATTCTGACGTAAAATAAAAAAATAAACCATAATCAGGATTAGTGTTATCCATTTGTTCTGTGATTTCATGTTTGTACATATCAACACTGAGTGAATTTTGCTGCCTTATGCTTGTATCTAAATATTAATCAACAACCTTCCAGAATTAAGACATTGAAATGGCCAAAAGATCGGTGTGAGGCAACAAATCTGAAGTACACGTTGCAGGTATGCAGTTTGCACCCTGACGGCAGCACCTTGGCACAGTTTGTCTTGCGGGGTATGGACGCCAGAACGAACGCGTCATCTTTTTGGCAGCAGGACAGCGGCAGACAGCTGGCTGACGGTGGCGCTCTGCGATGCTAACCTGCCCAGACACTTCCCTTTACCTCAGGCTGAACACAAGCACGGAGCGGGGCCGCGGGCGGAGATACACTCACACACACAAGCTTGTATGAACACCTGAAAACAAACTAAACAAAGAGTTGTATTCAAATTTAATTGAAGACGTGTATTCACCTGAATGTCAGTTTGACATGATACTTAAGTCATCACTTATATTAAGTCTTATTCTGTTCAATCTTCTAGAATATTGTTCTTAAATAATCTTTCTGTGGTCACACTTCTGTGCATGGTTTTTACCTGTTTTCTTTCTTCTTTTTTTGGTAATCTACAAATTGAAGCTAACATTTCTCTCACTGAACGTCACTCAGGATAAGTGTCAGCTAAGTGCCTTGGATGTAATGTAAAACACGTCCACCACTGACAGGTTTTTATTGAGAGAGATTGTAAGACTTCAACTCCAGACTCGCACATTCATTCATCTAAAAAATGAATGGCACCCGGAGACAGACAGACAGTCAGACAGTCAGACAGACAGACAGACAGGCAGGCAGGCAGAAAGACAGAAACGTTGTCTGGCAGCTCTGTTGGCTTCATAACATAGCCTGGAGAAGGGATGTGTGTGTGTGTGTGTGTGTGTGTGTGTGTGTGTGTGTGTGTGTGTGTGTGTGTGTGTGTGTTGCAACCGTAACAACCGTTCTCAGTTTTTGAAATCCGTCTGCTATTTGGTGATATTTTACTATCTTTTTTTTCTATAGTTTACATTTGTACTAAACACAAAACATTCACATGTTACTAAATATTACATCTTAATATCTTTTAGCATATTTCATAATCCTGTGGGCCACATTGTTTTTTTAAATGATAAATAATTAATAGCAGTTGTCTTCCACCATCAGGTGTTTCAGCAAGTCCTACAACACTTGTTTACATGGAAGTGACCAAGCCCTCTAGTTGGCAAAGTGGATGGATGGATGGATGGATGGATGGATGGATGGATGGATGGATGGATGGATGGATGGATGGATAGGGATGGATAGGGATGGATAGGGATGGATAGCTCAACAAAATATCAGACATGAACTGATATTTTAAAACCAGTGCCAGTAGAAGTTCCTCGCCTTCAGAGATATGATTACAGTCCTGACCCTCACTCCGTCCATTCCCAGTTTCTAAACGATAGTCAGCTTTGTTTTTCTTTAAGCTTGACCCTGACCGTTCCCTACCCGTAACCACATATTTAAAACAGCCACATATCTTTGTGAAAACATATTCAAACTTAAAGGATCTTGGAAGGCACCAACAAACAGCATGGTCCCGCTGAGCTTAGCTCCTTTTTTAACAGCAGCATCAGCTAAATGTCCACAATATGAATTTGAACAAAATCCTGAGAAAAATGGTGTATTACAATCGACCGCAGTACAGGGACAACATGCTGTTGTGTTTAACACAAAGAAAGAAGTTGCATTATCATCATCAATGTCTTGCTGTACCTGCTGATCCTCGTTTCAAGACCAGTCATGAACAGCTACAACAATCTAAGTATGTCAGCGTCATTCTACTACAGTCCTCTGCTTGACCAGCTGAGCTTTCCAAGAGGTTTGTCTTACCTTTGAAATCTATTTTATACCTGATTTGTTCAGGTCTACAGCTGTGGAGCAAACCAGGACACATGCACACCCACAGTAAATACAGTCTGTCCTCCAGAATGTGCAGGGTGGACAGAAAAGACACATGTGTAAACTCCAGATCAAATGTCTCCTCCTTCCTTCCTCCTCCAGTCTCAGTGTGACGAGACTCCATGTGGTCTCCACTGACAGGTCAAGGTAGCCTGAACCAAAAATAACACACTTCCACTCAGTGTTTAGTTTACAGTGTGCGCCGACTGAGCTGGTTATTAACTTTCTGTCGGTCCACTGGCTGTAATTGTAGCGTCACATGGAGAGAATGATAAAAGGCAAATGTTTAACTGGCCGCTGGCCATCTCTGCTGTTTAGCTTCCTGATCGTTTGTAGGGCAGGACGTTAAGTTATTTCAGTTTTTGAGGGCCAACTGCCAATTTGGGGGAATGGAGTTGATAAGTAAGGTTTTGTAATACATTACTACTCCCTAGATTTATGAAATAGTAGTAGTAATAATAATGAAATAATCATATGCACTTTTTTATTGAACCCGAAGCTAACTTCCAGATTCAAATAGTGAGCAGTTGGACCAGAATCATGGAAAGAAAGAAATAATAATTCACAAAGACAGCGACACTGAGGCTGTGAATTGAGCTAAATGTGAGTAAGCTAACATGCTCACATAGCGATGCTGGAATACTGATGTAAAGCAGGTATAGTGTAAGATGGGTGTGGCGGCGCAGCAGGGGGAGGCGTCACAGATTCAGCTTGGCGTAGCGGAAGTTTCGTGGCAAAAAGCCTCGCCGAGATTGCGCTGAAAGCTCGCCAGCTCCAACCTAGTCTACACTTGGCGTAAGGCGAATTACAGCTGGCGGAGTGGAAGTTTGGCTGACGGCGCGCAGTGCGCACACGTCACCGAGACCTCACAGGCAGGTTTCCACAGTTCCAGGCACATTTAAATGCAATAAATAATCACAACAAACACTATTTAATGCAACTGATTGAATCAACACGTGAATTTATATCTATATAGATTGTCCCGTCACATCTGACGTCAGATCAAAGGCAGATGGCACGCGTAACGGAAACTCAGCCTCTCGGACCAAAACATCTCCCTCTCTCTCCTGTTTTTTATAATATCGGCATTGTTATTATTATGATACACACGCACAGCGTGTGATGCGCGTGGTGGGAGCAGCGGCGCTGCTTCTGTCATCGGGTTGTCAAATGACGGAACTTGCACTGAACCTCCCCTAACGCATTAAAGGTGAGGAGAGGAGCTCATTTGATTGGTGAAGATCTGAATCGGCTGTATTAATCCCAGTCCACGCCTCGTCTCCTCCTCGTCTCCCACTCACGCCTTCTTCTCCTCCCTCTTTCCCACTTGCGCCGGTGGGCGAGCCGGTGGGCGAGACGGGAGGCGTGCCTGTGTGAGCCTGCGCGGTGCACGAAACTTGCAAAGTCCAGGCGGACACACCCCGTCGGCGCGGCGCAGGTGTGCTGAAAGCTGACTGCGCCTGGTCTACGAAACTAGGGCCCATAGTGTTGAGATATTTTAGATTGCAGGTGAAAATTTGACCTGCTGGTGGCGCTAAGTCAGGAGATCACCGAAGCCAGTGGGATTCCTCTGGGGACCATGAATGTATATCCTGGTAATCTCTCTTGTTGATGTTGAGATATTTCTTTCTGATTTCAGTAATGTTTCAGTTTTCAGTTGGATGAACATATGTGTTTACTGAGAAATCTGGAATCCATATAGTTGGTAAATTAATGTATTGTAATGTTATTCATAGAGCCATAGGAGAATTTCAATGCAAACCTGTAGGTTTTGGGGCCCGGCCACTTTGCCTCATGTGGCTCACTGTGAGTATGCTTTGAACCTGTGTGGGTATTTCCCAATGCCTTAACCACTCTGCCATCACAACTTCATATTAAAGCTCTCTTCCTTCATCACCTCTCAAGAGAGTTTGTAGCATTTGTGGCAGGGAAAAAGCAACTTGACTGTTAATGGCAAAGCTTTTATCTGATGTTCTCATCCAGAACCACTGCTGAGCAGTGAGGAGGATCTGTGTGTGTGTGTGTGTGTGTGTGTGTGTGTGTGTGTGTGTGTGTGTGTGTGTGTGTGTGTGTGTGTGTGTGTGTGTGTGTGTGTGTGTCAGTGAAGGACACTTTGTCAAGACAGATGGCTGATAAAAATGAGTCTCAGAACTTCCAGTTCCAGAGCAGCCTCTTAAGTTGCCTTTTGCATATATAATGTAACAAAGATGTGTTCTTTGGGTAGTGACTGTAAGGCTCATGTATGAGGAACATGTTTTAAGGAAATGGACAAGGTTAAAAATGATTAGACAGTACAATGATTTAATTCAGAATTTAAGATTCAGAAGTGTGAACAATACAGAGGAAATGTTTTAAAAAAGGTTAAACGTACTGGTGCCCAGCTTGATTACAGGCCAGCCAAAGTTGTCCAAACAGTCAAGTGACCCATATTGAAAGTTCCGGTGTATAATTCCTCATCGGTAACGAGTAAAACAAGTGAGATAGTCTACTGGGGGTGGGTGGGTCAAACAAACACAGGACTTTCACCCAGGAGGACTTTCAACTCGTTATGTAACGTTACATAAGGGTGGTTATTTATTTTCGCTTTGCCGTTGTTGATACATTGTTATGTTATAACGAAACAGAAAACCATGATCTTTTTTCCAACCTTAACCAAGTAGCCAAACAAACACAGGACTTTCACCCAGGAGACCAATGTTTGTGTCCGTGTTAAACAAAAATGAAATGTTTACTTCAAGGAAGCTCGCAACAACTTGTTGTTTTAACTTTATGCTAGTTACATTGTTCCGGTATTATTTTAACACAAACCATTATCTTATTTCTAACCGAACCGAGTACTTAACCTACTCGGTTGGTTCGCAAAACGCATCATTCAACGTATTCTGTGGTTTAAAGAAACATACAGGGCCAACAGTTTTCCTGGCAGCTCAGGCTAAACACGTCACAGAGCAAAAGATTAGAAGTAACAAATTAAAGGCAACATCTGAATGAATGAGTGCAGAAACATAACCAATGCAGCTGCTTCCGTACAGGTGTACTGATGATAGAATGGAACACTTAACAGGCCCAGCTTTGGATCGAGGTGGAGAGAGGAAAATATAAAGTGACTATGACTCAGTGACACATAGATGGACAGCGCTCTTTGTCATTTTGAGTGCACACACTATGTCAACAGAGCAGTCACATTTCTGTGCTAAATCTCAAACTCTTGCATTCCAAACTCGTGTAGTTTGCATTGATCCGTATCACGTATCATGGCTGAACTCCCTCAGAAGCCGATTGGAGATTGGAAACTTGTTCATTACTGCGAAAAATGGCTTTCCCCCCACATCTGTTTAACAGCTGAGCTCGCCCCTCTGCAGCTACTGAACTCCCTCTTTAATAGTTTGTCACTGGAAAATTCATAAATTAATAGCATTGCAGGAGTTTGTTCTGTTTAGCGGAAAGCAGTGAGGCTGGTGAGCCGAGTCCCTCGGAGGTGAAACGCCTCTGGAAATGCGGTCCAATGTCAAACTTGAGCCTTGAAATTCTGGGAAATGCATTTAGCACTACTCCCACAGAGTGAATGTTGGAGCATTAGCGTCCATCCCTGCAGTCGGTCACCAACTCCCTTCTGCACATGGGAGACCGTCATTCCCCCCCAGTAATTACATTAAGCACAGAATCTCCCAGAATATTAGCCGAATGGAAAGGAATGCGCTGCACTCCTTCCCCGGCCACCCCGGCATTGTCTATACTTCTGAACACTGTTTGTTTTCAATTGTCTTTTCTGTAAACCGAAAACACTGGAGCGTCTCACAGCAGGCTGTGGGATCTCTGCTGCAGCGAATACAGATGTTTATCCGATCAACTAAACACAGATATAAGGTTTCACGGAAGGGAGAGTGAGAGAGATGCGGCGAGCTGAACCGCACAGCACCGTTGTTCAGGAGCTGTCAGCCTTTGTTTTTGTTTCACTCTAAATGAAGACATCCAACGGCATCCTGCAGAAAAATGATTTCCTCAAAATGCAAACGGATGGTATCAGAATGATGAGCAATACACTTGCACTTATCGTGTTTCTAAATCACATATGTTTTTAAAATACTGACAGCTGAATTTTAATTATATAACATGCTGGAATCAAACCGCATGCACCTGCAGTGATTTAGTGTCCTTAAAAAAAAAACAGTAGCGACCTCAGGAAGCCTTTACCAACAAATGAATGACTGTAATGGAAACAGAAATCCCTGAACTCAAAAGCACCGATTCAGAAGCAGTAGAATTACCAAAATCCTTTTAATCAGTCCAAAAAAAAAACAAGCAGGCATAGCCAGGCATGTACCACGAGACAATCTGGCAGAGGGTTAGGATGAAGAGGAACCAGGAAATGGACGGGGAAGTTAGGATGAGGGGAGTGAGCTGATTGCAGGGCAGATGAGGGTGACAGGATCTATAATGACAGGAGGGTTAGTGATCAGGCAGGACAATACAGAGGGGAAAAACAACATATCAACAGCTACAACATGACTAACCTCAAACATAAAGGACAACTAATGACTTAGCCCCAAACTTTATCCACCATGTTTTAGAAATACCTTCAGGGGATGATTGAAGTGAGATGTGTGTGTTTAGGGAATGCAAGGCTCCGTGGCACGCAGACACAAGTGTCTGTCTGGGACTTAATCCATATTTGCACAGAGAGTGTTTTGCACCCGTCCCTCCCATATAATTGCACCGCTAAGTGTTTCAGAGGGAGATGGGGAGGAGATCTGGGTGGTCTCCTGACTTCCTCACTCCCTGCAGCACATTGACCGGAGGCCTGTGATTCACCGTCATTAGCATTCCACCGCAGCAAACCAGCAGGATGTGAGTGAGGAGCAGCCTCAACGTCTCCGTGTCTGATCTCCCCAAATTCACTGTTTGACTTATATACTTTTATACATATTTAGGACATCAGTTACATTTCTGACAGTTGCTTTAATACAACTTTTTGTGAGTTTTTGAGTTAAAGATAAATTATAATAATAATGAAATAGCAGAAATCTCAGATTTCTGCTATTTCCTGTGTCTCCTGTCAACACTGATAGGCTTTCGTGACAGAGCGTCACATAAATTTCATGCCTGAGGTGAAATATTTTATATTGTGTGAATGACGAATTATGCAAATTCTGCTTCTATGCGCCTATTTGCGTCTGTTCACATCTTTGCATTGACTTTGCATGTAATCGCACCGCCATACGTTACGTTGCAATGACTTGCATGTGCGTTTACTATTGAATCCTAGTCATCTAAATGCTGTTGAGACTTTTTAAAATGGTCTTTAAACCTGCAAATGTTCACTGGTAAGTGAACCAGGCACATTTCTTGCTCAGTTCAGCCACTTGAGACACATGCAGTCGATTTGCTGTTTTACAAAACAACGTCCTGTCAGATTTGAGACATGTTTACGGTGGACAATCCCTAATTATTCACCAACAAAGATGGGTCACAGTTCACGCCGGCTTCCTCCTGCCGCGCAGACAGACATCCGACTCTTGACGTTTCTGAAAGAGGTTGCAGCACAAACCCCCGGCAGAGACATCATGACCTCCTTGCCAACAGGTGCTCACTGTTGAATAATAATACGACAAAACATTTGCAGCCTTGTCAGTCAGAATAAATGCCAAATAAATACTTCTATGCACGGTAGTCCTGCATACCAGGTCACTGTCAGGACAATTATTCCCTCGTCGAGTTCGTCAAGTAAGTGAAGCCAAGACCAGTCGCTCTAAATTACTGTCAGCTTTCTACCTCGGCTCCTGTTTCCTGTTATGGCATGTATCTGTCATCCGTGATCATTTATGGCTTGGTGCTTGGACTGCATACTTGAACTCTTTTACTGCATGTCCAGCGGACGATCTGGGGATTTAAGTTCTGCGTCACTCATTATTAAGTTGCTCTGGAAAAGAGCATCAGCTTAATTCCTCCCATGTAATGCAAAATGTAAGCTTGGCTACCTGGCTGGAGTTTTCTGCCCAGATGCTTTCGCCTGGAGCCATATTGACTCCTGCCTGACTACCGGTCAACACAGCCCCAGGCGCTGTTCACGGCAGCTCACGCCTGAGCCTGCACAGAGACATCAGTCAACAGAGTCGGGCGCGCATTTGATTGGACGAGACCAGGGCCAAAAAACTCAGACGGGACCCCCGGGGACCCACAAGGCCGTGCACCTCACTCGTGCTGTCAATAACCCTATCAGCTGCCCTTTCTGAATACTGATTTCATATTGATTGATTCAAGTACACAGCTGCAGCCCTACGTGGCTGTGACAGCTTGGTTTTTATTATGTTACAAAACTATTTAAACATTATATATTCAGACTTTTGATAGAGGTTTTGCACATTCATAAACAAATGCCTAAATGGAAAAACAGGCCTGTCAATAATTACCCACTTCCTTTAAACAAGGTGGACGTGTGCCGGCGCTGGGACCAGTCCACTCAAGCACGCAGTGATGCATGTGTGGAACGCGTCTTCCAAGCGGACAATATAATGAGAACTACTACGCATCGGTGGTGTCTGCAGTTATGCGTGTACACGTCCGTTTGGGAGTATGATCGAGGCTAAAGGCAGCTTTTAACGTGCTGTCACTGCAGCCCCTGACTGTTTAGTCCCATTTTATATCTATAGAGATATAAGAAGACCTTATATTTGCATAGTATGTTGCCCTTCAACCATAAGGTTGGTGGTTCAATCCCCAGCAGCTATACTGTCTGAATGTTGAAGTATCCTTGAGCAAGACACTGAACCAGTTCCTCCCGCTTTACACCAGCCCACTGCACCGAAGGCTTCGGATTAAATGCAGACGTCATCCTCCATGTATGTTAATGAGGACTATAATATATTTAGGTTATAGATAAAGAGATCAACTTGGAAAACTTTGCCTTCACTGACACAGATCTGGAGTTACAAATAATAGAGCGTTTGCAGCTTTTTCTGTCATGACAATGAGTGAAAAACTGCCGGCTTCTTCTTTTGTGTGCTACCTCCATGTCCCGCCTGCTAGTGCAAAGCCACCGTGTCTTGACTTGACTTCCCCTCTGAATGAATCGTGGCCCAGCTGTTGACTAATAGTCCGCATTTACCACTAAAAAAACACCATGTCACCACTCCCGGTGTCCAATGTGTGGGTGGTGGGGAAGGGAGGGGCTGGCTGAGTAAATAGGATGGGGGTTGGGGGCAAAGCAGGAGTTGTAGCATTGTATTGTTTGAGTGACAGTGGGACAGCGAGGGGGAACGGGTGGTCCCAACCCAGAGACAATGCCTGAGAACACGCTGCTTCTCAACTAATCCCCCTTTGTGGGGCAGGGTGGGAAACCCCTTACAAATAGCCGTCACCAGCATGATTCATGCCTTTAACATGACATGGGAATCTGGAATCACCTTTTACAAAATTAACTGTAATCTGCAGATTTTGCAACTATCAAAAAAATAAATAAAGTTAAATTCTGCTGTGACAAAACTCTACTGTCTGGAGTGGGAAAATATTTTTATTCTAATTGTATTCATTATTTAAACTCAGAGATATATTTGAAGTGGTGTATTTGTTTTTGATTTTGTCACCCTAAAACATATTGTAGTGTGAATCGTTCTCTTCACTGTGTTGGAATAAATGCACTCTAAATCACATATATAGCCTACAAATGAACTCTATAATCAACATAATAGTGAACCCAGAAGTATAAATAGTAAAAATAAATGTGCGTAAGGAGGGGGCCAGGGTGGGTATAAAAACACAGTCAACATTGATTTATTTGTAATGTAACTTGCATTGTTATTTTAACCCAAACCACAATCTTCCTAAACCTCACCTAAAGTAGCTTTGTTGCCAAAACCTAACCAAGTGGTTTCCTGTGAAGACGGAAGTTTATTTTGAAAAGCCTGTATCCATGTAAACAGCCTTGACACATGTTGCTGAGTAATGTAGAACATTTCAATCAGATTTACAAATAAATGGATACAAAAATACTGAAATGTTACAGGGAAGAAAAACCTGTTTCCCTAGAAATTATTACTATGCTCCCCATCAACTGCTCAGTTTAATAATTACATTGTGCATGCTACAGTATGCATATACTTTGCCAAATTTAGAGATTGAAATCAGGTGGTAACTTCCAATTCTGAAAAGTGAAGCCAAAGCTGAATTGCCTTCAACCTGCATTCTTTCTAATGGCCATCAGGGGAGGATCATCAGCTTTGTCGTTAAGACTCCAATCCACAAACTGTTCTATCTAAATCTTTTTTGTTGTTGTTGTTAACTTCACCGAACTGGACTAACAATGTGAAACCCAATCCGGGCTTTAGGTGGAACACACCTCCTGAAGTCGAGGTTGTTTATTCAGAAGATTAGGATTGTATTCAGTGAGGAGCTGCAAGAGGGGGAAAACCACGTCAGAGTATCTGCTTACATTCGGCCCAATTAACAATACAATGGTGCAGGGATTTGCGGAGAATCAAGTCGGCCTATTTGTCAGCATACATCTGTTAATTATTTGTGTAAATTAGGTCCCAAACAATAATTATCACCTACAATTAGGTCAGTGGGGAGAGGAGAAGGAACTGTCATTAATTGTGTTTAAAATGCTGACAACACCAATTAGCCGCTAGATTTGTCCCCGCTGCCACCCAAAGACTGCTCTCCCTGTTGTGGGGATGAAACTCACCACGCTTCCCCCGATACACAGTGTGCCCAGTCATACTGGTTCAGCTATCAGCCATTCTGCTCCAGCACACAGAAACGCACAGGGCCGTAATGTAATCTGGCATGAGGTCATGAAATTTGTGGGCGAATCGCTCTCAGCGTGGAAAATGATCCAGTGGGACTGGCGCTGATAGTGAGCCTGGGAGAAAACAGAATATGCAAACGGCCGCTGAAAGTGCACATGAAGTAGCGTTCGGAAGTTCAGCGTGTGTTCTTAAGTAGCCAAATGTCCTGCTGAAGTGTCCTTGACAGCAAATTTAGCTGCTTAGTCAGTGAATGCCCTCAGATAAGATGGTTGAAAACAAAAAGAAGAACAAAACACACATCGATGGATTCAACAACTACAAGTGCAGATTTAAAATACACACACGGGGAGTGAAGAGCAATCTGCTCAAAGCATCAGCTGTGTGTAGGTGCTCATCAACGTCCACACCGTTGTCTTTACCTTCGCAGCAGTAAAGAGTGTTCAGTATGTGGAGGGAGTCGCCCTGATTCTCCTAATGGGAGAGCCAGTGAAATGGCCGTAGTGTCACAGAATGACCACATAACTTTTGAGAGTATGAATAACAATATTCTGTCCTTTTACTAATTAAAATTCATGCTGAGTGCAATACATTTGTTCTATCACTCCAACCTTACTTGCCAGTGGTTTATGGTGGCTAATGTTGTGGCACACTTCTGATATATAAACAGATTTCTGTGTGACTGACATTATAGAGTCAGTTAGCTTTAGCTGTTGCTTATTTACACATCCAGCATGCACCGAGCAACGTCAGCATCCATTTGATGTTGTGTTAAGTACAGAGAGAACATGACTAACATGTTCACTCTCCTTTCATCTCTGTTTTGGTCTCCACCACCTCTTGAGGGAGAACCTGATCCAGTATGTTCACCAACTGATCGAAATGTTAAATGTTTTTTGCATTCTGGTCAGAGGTAGTGAGGTAGTATATCGAGCAACCATTATTGAAGGTTATGTGGTATAATAAGAGATGAAGTCCACTAAGAGAGGGTCAAACACAGGCCGCTGTTCATGTGTGAAACCAAAAACAAACCTTGAGTTTATGTTTGTTATGTTACATTACACAATAAAGTCTGCTGTTACATTCCACATTACACATAGTCATTCCATGTATCGTTGATATCAAATTATTGATTACAGCCACTTTAAAGTTGCTTCTTGCTACCATCATGTAAAGGTTAAGACTCTTTGTGTGTTGCTCAGCTGACGTTGGAATGCCTTGCTGAAGGACACTGCAACAGTCACTCCTGAAGGAGGAGACAGCGCTTCCTGTGGACTTTCCCACAGTTTCCCAGTCCAGTCTGCAGGTTTGAACTTGTGACTCTGACCTGTCACCTTTCTATCTTTACGGATGTCAGAGTTGTTATGAATTACTTTGCTTCCGGGAGCGCAGATGACTTGATGTATGTGTTCCAGCATTCAATAGTTTATACAGTATGTCAACACACTGTATGTTCAGACTATTTGATCTCATGTTGCTCATTACTTAACTGTCTGTTTTCTTAATATTTCTGACTGAATCACCTCCGTGATGAAATCTTGGCCAGTTATTCTATATCACATCTCACTGACCAGCGGCTTTTGTATCAAGAAAACTCAAACGTTTCCAAAACATCACTCCAGCTGAATATTGATTCAGTCATTTTCAGATCAAAAGACCAGATTAAAATTGACATTTATCGGCTGCATATTGAAATACACAGTGATATGTAACTTAAACATTTAAATAACGTTTCCCTTTCAAACAAATTTAGCCCAGACTACCAACTATATTAACAGTTGGTAATGAGTTGAGTATACATCTGCTGAATGTAAAACAGGTCACGTTTTTTATGACCTTCATTTATTTCCACAGTCGAGAACCGCCCAGCCTCCTTTACTGCTGAGCACTGATCCGGAGCAGCTCTGAGCCAAAGCATGGCTGTTTAAAGGTTTGTTTCTTTCAGCTTGACAGATGTGATTTTTTGTAAATAAAGCGCAGAAAAATTGAAAGACAGGAGGTTGCGTATTCGTGGCCATGTATACTTTGATCGCAGCAAAACAATGATTCCATCGCTATCCAACAACCTCCAACAATACAAAAGAGAATCCCTTCTCCTGTCACAATAGTCAAAAATCCGCACAGTTCTACATGTATAATACCTACAGGCATATCAATTATTGAGCTCCACTAAAGCACCTCAAAAATAATTAAAACAATGGGCTAAATTGGATATCACTCTACTTTACCGCTGCAGCTACTTCAACAAATTAACAAATGAGCCAAAACACGGCGCAATACTGAGAACCGAGTTCATTTTCATTAAATGATAACACATTCCAGCCAATTCAGGTCTTTTTAATTTTTTTTTTTTATTATTTGCGTATTCATAAATTCCGGGCACGGGCGCATGAACCTCAACCTTTGTTAATATGAATATATTGTGAGGCATTTGCATAATCCACTTCATAATCCACTGCAGCACTCGGCGGTAACAAAGATAAGGAGGGGTAGCCACTGTTTCTCCTGGGAACGCTACACAGATAAACGGAGAAAAAGAGACCCACTTTCTGCTCCTATTATGAGATAAAAAAAAAAGAGGAAGGCTTTGCAAAGTTTTCACTTTTCAATGCATTTCCCTTTTAGAGACAGATGGTGGTGGAATATCATTATTTGTATGTGTTCTGTTTTTTTTATTTTCACAGACGCTGAAATTTACTGAATTTCCTCAGAGACGAGGTGCATGGGTTATTTATGTATCCGCCACAGACACAGCATGCTGATTGTATTACCTCGCTGCTGCTTCACTGAGACGCTGAAATATGTTTCTTGCAGAATCTTTTTTTTTTTCATAAAAAAAAACTGCAACGGGAGGAATCACAGGGCGACAAATGAGCAAACAGAAAACTCCCGACTTGTCCTGAACATCACTAATGAGAACCCTTTTTAGCTTCAATGTGGATGGAAAAGTGTGTGTGTGTGTGTGTGTGTGTGTGTGTGTGTGTGTGTGTGTCTGCACCTGAATGACTTTGTGAGTGCATGAATGTGTGTGTGTGTGTGTGTGTGTGTGTGTGTGTGTGTGTGTGTGTCTGCACCTGAATGACTTTGTGAGTGCATGAATGTGTGTGTGTGTGTGTGTGTGTGTGTGTGTGTGTGTGTGTGTCGTGACTGAGACAGTGAAAAGCTCTCTTAAGTCCCGCAATCTTTCCAAATTGGCCTATGGGATGACGCCACCACACAACTACATCCATCCCCGCTGTGCTGCATGCATTCCTGGTGTGTGTGTGTGTGTGTGTGCGTGTGTGCGTGTGTGTGTGTGTTTGGACAATGGCAACACTTCCTTTTTGGCCTAATAGGCAGGGAGCCCCAACCATTGTGGCCTGATTAGGGCTCCCATTCAAGCTCTCTGGGATTTCTAATTGCGGGGCCTTGTGCGGCGAACTCCCCCTCACTTCCCACCCCGCTACACTCCCCTCATGACTACTGTAAGACTTAATGAGACACAATTACTGCCCCCTAGGAGTCCTACAGCGAGCCAATCACAAAGAGAGACAAAGACCCCCAGTGAATGGCCACTCAGCGGAAAAAGAGACAGAAAGAGGGAGCAGGAGGGAGGGAGAATCACAAGCCCTCATTGTCCGGAAAAAGCACAGAGAGAAGCCTTTTTTTTTTTTTTACAAATATAAATGTTTTTATTTAATGCCGGCTCATAATTAGGCCCCTGAGAGGGGAAGGGAGAGCCAAAGGAGTGGAGAGGGCGGGGAGTTCAATGCGGAAAAAGGGCCTGTAGGTACAAAAGACCAAGAATGACATGTTTGACGTGCAAAGAAGGAGGAGAGGGGAGGAGGGAAAAGGAGAAAGGAAGAGGGGACAAATAGATACGGTGGAGAAAAAACACAGAAGCAGAAAAAGAGAACAAAACCAAGTGGAAAAACTTGACAGGACTTTCTCCGTTTCTTCCCGTCCTAAGCCTGTTTGCCGTGGGAAATAGCCCGACATTGAATGATGCGTGCCAGGCGGAGTGAAAAGCCGAGACGGTGTCGCTGTGTTTCGCAGGTTTGGCACTTCATGTTTGGCTCAGGAGGTGAAATATTACTCGATTTTTAGAGGCCTTTTCGACAAAACTGTGTGGGAAGCCACACAACAGGCTGCAAGAGGTTGGATTTAGAAAGAGCTGCAAATAAAAGACGAGAAAGGCACGGTTCGCAGACAGCTCTTGACTGTAATGGGTACATTTACCAAATGATTCCTCTAGAATAATACAGATATTGTTTCGGGTAGACGGGTTCTCATGAGGGCAGTTTATTGGGAAGCTGAGCCTCTGCATGATGTTCAGACAATCTATCTATCGGACAAACAGAAATCACAATAGTCACCCAGCAGGAGATGTGGCAGGTGTGACCCGAAACACACACACACACACACACACACACACACAGCGCTCCATAGCATTCTCAAATCTAACTGGACAATCTTTGTCTTTTGGAAAGAATTTAATCTAAGAAAATCTCAGTCACACTTCTTGCTCTTGGCTAAACAAGCAGACAACAGTGTCAGCGCATGTTTGGTATGCACACACACACACACACACACACACACACACACACACAACCACAGACAAACACACTCTAACTTTCGACATAACGGTCCAATTTTATTGTGGAGCACAACTGATTTCATTGGTCATTTTCATTTGTGGATTGAGCCAAAGAACCAGTGAGTTTAAAAAGCGGATTGACAGTAAATGCAGCATTAGAGGCAAATATTGAGATATGCATCTTCATTTAGACCGGTTATCAAGCTAACCCCTTTGGGACATGCCCCCCTTTAAGTCAATCTGATGGCATGTAAATTACATGAAATATCCACATTCCCTCAACAGCATCCACAGAAAACAAATGAGGATTCCTTTTCATTCTCCTCTATTTTTGCTGTACTCTATATGAGCATATGTGTAGGCGTACCATGAGAAATATCTTAATAAAGTAATTTAAAGGCATTTCATATGTGAATTGTATGTGGAGATGTTGACCAAAATACAGGGTAACAAATAGCTTAAATCAACCTAACCACTCCTTTTTAATGTTTTGTGAGTCAAGTCATTGGTTGCTTTTGAAACATGAAGATTTACATCCAATCTCAGTGATGATGGTAACCAATAAATCAGTGATGTCTTCGCAGCTGTGGCCTTTAAATAAAATCTTTGTCTGAGGAAAGGCAGAGTACTAATGCAGCAATTTACGAGACGACATTTTCAAAAAGAGGCCTTGGGACCAGCTTTGGGACCAGCTTTGGGGCCGGCCTGGAGCACCACGACACTGTGAGGAACCCAGTGAGACAGACTCTTTGACTTTCTCATATCAGACTAGTCCATAAAAATGAATATTCCCCTTGTATACTGGAGCAAAAGAGGTTAAAAAAAAACCTCATTAATACAAAAATAATCTGACCAGCATCCTCACCATATATTTCCAATGTTCATTTCTACCAATGACTTGGAGGCATAAATGAATATTCAGCAACACGAGTCCCGACTGTCACAGAGCCAATTCCTGCTGTTTTTCCAACAGTCACACTATCATGTGAAAGATTTCCTGATATACTGTATGTGATGATACATATTGGTCTGAAAAGAAACCTTTGGATGTTAATCGTCACCGCGTGCATCCGCATCAAGACATCAGCCTCAGCCCTGTTATGTCATCAGTGTAAGCCAGAAAAGACCCTCATCGGAATCTCCCGTCGCCTCGGATTGGTGCTCCGAGGGAAGGACGGCTCATTTCACTAAATACATATTCCCTGGATTCCTCTTTCCTCACGTCGCTTCCTAATGTCTTAGGATGGGAGATCTAAGAAAACAAATGACACACACATTTCTCTGTTGTTTGCGTTAACATTGCATTAAATCTCCAACCTGCGACACACACACACACACACACACACACACACACACACACACACACACACACTCACACACTGGCTTGGCCCCATGTTCCTTTCAGTGTGTGCAGCCTCTCAGCTACTGACTGAACCCCCTTTGTTCGGCGGTGACCCTCTTAAGCGCAGGTTGAAGCCTGCAGCCATTCCACTTTGGATTTGGACCCTATCGCGTGTCACACGGCTAAGTCGACCAGGACTGGGCCTCTTCACTCAGACACACGGCAACAAGTATCCATTCATGTTACAATGAATGCTGCAGCGGCTAAAATGACGAGATCACCAAAATGACGAGCAGCCATACAGGCGTTGGGTGGTAAAAGGCTGCATCGCATGGACATTTTTGTATTTTAACAAGTAATTTTATGTTCAACTGGTTTTAAAATGCCCAAAAAATGCCCAATAGTGAAGTCTCTATTGTTTGAAATGAGCGACTGGGAGTAAACAAACCGATACAAATACAAACATACATAGCTGCACAGCTGCTGACCAGAGTTGTAATATGTTGGTTACAATTTGGCACTAAATAATTTGGATTCTCAGGTCAGACAAGTCCATCACTCAAGATCACTCAAGGCTAATTAGATTCTATCAATCTACTCAATCCTCTATCCTGGATTTTTCATCCACACCACCAACACTAACCATAGCTTTATTTAGACACTTTGCGTATTATGCTTTTTCTAAATAACTGTCTCACAATCAATCATCAAATTCATCAATCATACCATTTCAAACAATCAATCTTTGAAATTGTAACAATGGTCGCCATTCCCATCACTCCCATGACAGGATACGGACGTAGCGTCAGCCAGGAGTTTGAAAAGCATCTCATCTGATCTCTGCTGAATATAAAGTGCCTTGCCAGGGTGAGTTAGGCCCCGATGTGTCAGACCGCGTTTGAGCAGCCTGGGGCGTCTTTTTGGAGTTGGTTCAGTGAGAGTGGAGCGTTTAGCATGCTGCTTTTGCGTTTTTCCACTATATTCAGCTCCTGTTTTTACAGGAGCGCCCTGAACGCCTCCTTGAAAAGTCTTCAAAAGTGTTTTTTCTTTCTGATTTTCCAATCAGATGAATTGAGAGGCAGCATGGTGTCTGTTACTGGATACGTTATATGTCTTTACCAACAGTAGTGACCCTGATCTGAACACAAAACAGGAGCTAATTTAGTGCACTAGTGTTTCAACTGAGTTGAGATTTGGGGTAAGTGGTTTTCATGAATTTAAAATAGGGGTGTAAAATGTATTTGAGCTCATTGGACAAATACAGTTCAATTTGATCTCCAGTCAAACTGGACCAGTAAAACCATTTCATAATCACCTAAATAACGACAGAAAGTTTGTCTCCCTCTCTTGAGTAATGTCATGTAAAGGGACTGAACTTGTAATAAATTGATATGTGTTAAGAAAAATCATATCAACAATTATACAACAATTATGTGCATGACGATTTTGACATCACAGTGCATCTGCAAAGGCACAAAACCTTAGTCACATGTATTTGGGAACTGAACACATTATTTTGTACTGAAGCTGCTGATCGACAATATTTTGAACAATGTCCAATATCTCTAAATATGACCATTCTACATATGAATTGTTTATTCGGAGAAATTAATTGTGGAAAAGCCTCTGAGGCAGCATTTTACAAGAAGCAGGCCACTCACCGTTTAACTGGCTCCTGTAATGCCGCTACTGCTTTCCCCTTTTTGCTCTATAAATTGTCCAATTTCCTCTCGTTAACCAGAGACGCATCAGAAGGCTCCTCGGCTGGACCACCTGACTCCGCTGTGGTACGGCAGACCATGGCTAATGTTTTTGACAGTAAGAAGGCTGTCAAACTGGCAAGGCTTCAACAAAAGAGGCAGTGTGTTTTCAACCTGCCAAAAGCTGCTCTGTCTGATCGGGGCCTTAACACATATGGTGGAAAAGGAAAGGAAAAGCAATAGTTATTTTCTCTTAATTGGGAAAGTTGATTTGGAGCTCACTGCAGCACTTTTGGAAGTTTGTACCTGACTTAAAAATGTACCCAATTTCACCAAATTAGTTGACCTGGCTGACACTGTGGGCCCTAGTTTCGTGGCGCAGCGCAGGGCGGCGCAGGGTGGCGGAGCCGGCGTAATGCAAGTTTCGACCCGCGCAGCCTTGCGCACGGTCAGTTTGGCAGTTTGGTGGATCGCCTGCGCCAAGATGGGTGTGGCGGCGCAGCAGGGGGAGGCGTCACAGATTCAGCTTGGCGTAGCGGAAGTTTCGTGGCAAAAAGCCTCGCCGAGACTGCGCTGAAAGCTCGCCAGCTCCAACCTGGTCTACTCTCGGCGCAAGGCGCAAGGCGTAAATAAAGTCCATTCATTCAATGCGAATCCCAGCTGGCGGATCGGAAGTTTGGCTGACGGCGCGCAGTGCGCACACGTCACCGAGACCTCACAGGCAGGTTTCCACAGTTCCAGGCACATTTAAATGCAATACATAATCACAACAAACACTATTAATGCAACTAATTGAATCAACACGTGAATGTATATCTATATAGATTGTCCCGTCACATCTGACGTCAGATCAAAGGCGGATGGCACGCGTAACGGAAACTCAGCCTCTCGGACCAAAACATCTCCCTCTCTCTCTCCTGTTTTTTATAATATCGGCATTGTTATTATTATGATACGCGCGCACAGCGCGTGATGAGCGTGGTGGGAGCAGCGGCGCTGCTTCTGTCATCGGGTTGTCAAGTGACAGAACTTGCACTGAACCTCCCCTAACGCATTAAAGGAGAGGAGAGGAGCTCATTTGATTGGTGAAGATCTGAATCGGCTGTATTAATCCCAGTCCACGCCTCGTCTCCTCCTCGTCTCCCACTCACGCCTTCTTCTCCTCCCTCTTTCCCACTTGTGCCGGTGGGCGAGACGGGAGGTGTGCCTGCACGAGCCTGCGCGGTGCACGAAACTTGCAAAGTCCAGGCGGACACACCCCGTCGGCGCGGCGCAGGTGCGCCGAAAGCTGACTGCGCCTGGTCTACGAAACTAGGGCCCTGTATCTTGTCCATTTATTTATGCATAGAAATTAATGTTCAAATTGTACATTTTTGTAGTAGAGTTATTTTTAATATATGCCGTATTAGCCGTAGTCAGGCTCGATAATGATGCTGTTACCATACAGGTGAATCCCACCAGTTTAACCAAATCAACACAGCACTTATCATAAAGCAATCATTTTACTACAAATCTTTTGGAAACATGCAGATCAGGTGCTCAGGTGTCAGGATGATGTCACTCAGTGCAACGCCACTCTTTAGGTTCATTTGCACTGGAAACAAGTGAACTCATCTCAACTCACTGGCAGATGTTTTAAAGAGCGGGTATCAAAGTTTATTTTCGGAGCTGCCTTTTAACGTCTGCCTTCAGACGAGTCGTCAGGCTGTTGCTGCTGGAACAACACGCCTGCCTGACGCGTACAAAGTGGAACGCGTCTTTGTCAGTTTCAAGTGTCTCTCTGTTGGTTTCATCAGGTTTAATCAGGTCCAACAGTGACTTAGATTGACAGGTCATATGTCAGACGTGGATGTTTCACAAAGCAGCGCACCTTTCCTGGAATCCAGGAATTTTTTGCTAATCCCTCGTGCTGTTTTCTTTGCCGTGATCTCCCTCATTCAGCCCCACATTTTCATACCAGCTCAGTGCTATTACGAAGATGCTAAAAGCAAGTTTGGAAGTAACAGTTCATATGAAACTACATTAAGGTAAATAATGTTTTACCTTAAGTTAAGTGTGTGGTTTGAGTTGATTCATTGCATATACATCGACATTAATGCTGCATTAAAACATAGTCAGCATTAATGTTTTGCTTCACTTTTCCTCAGTGATTGATTGTGTTTCTTTGATTTATAAAAGGGGCACATAACTCATTTTAATTAGTTTATGCCAAATCACAAAAACACAACAGCATTTTTATAGTTGTTTTAGCTGTTTTTATAGTTGTACTTTTATAGTATAGTATAGTTAATTTTATACTGTGCCTATTGCCTGTTTGTATTTTTGTACTTTAAGAGCACTGATGTGAGAGATTCTACCTCAATTTCGTTGTACCTGTGCAATGACAATTAAAGATATTCTAATTCTAATTCAGGCGAGGGTAAATGTATATCAAGCACCTTTGACCAAATTATGAACCACTTTCTGAAAGAAACAATTCTGATATTTTTGAGGTTGCACCTCTAATACTGGCCATCATCTGATTTATACTCAGAGGGTATTTTCTGCTGTTTCCACACAGTGTGGGATTGACTCTATATAACTCTCATGACGTATATATCCATCTTTGTTCTGAGCCTCTCTGTCTCCTCTTCCTGCAGATGAGTCAACAGTGACGGTGTTAATGTGTCTTTTATTCCTCTGTCTATTCTCTGCATTCATTCTAACCACTGTTTCTCATGGTTGAAACGCCTAAAATAAGTGCATTGTTCTTTCCCAGTGGTGTCGCAGGAAGTCATGACGCTGAGCCACCGTCAGAATAACGCAGAATGCTGCGGTTATCTCCGAGTTAGCCCGGTGCAGTGTAGTAAACACCGAAAGAAAACATTAACAAGTCTGTATAATGCTTGATTACAGGTCTGTAATCATTATCTGGAGGAGGAGATCCAGAGGCATGGGTGGATTATGAGACAACAGGCCGCAGAGCACTGACATGCAAAATGCCCCAACACCTCTCCTTCATAGAAGCCACAGACCGTAGTCTCTTTCTGTTGTAGTTGTTGTTGTTGTTGTTGTTTTGTGTGTCTTTGTGGTCGATACACATCTTTCTGTGGTTGTGTGTCTCTTTGTGGTTGTTTTTTGTCTCTTTGCAGTTGTTCCGCATCTCTTTGTTGTCATTTTGTGTCTCTTTGTGGTTTTTGTGTCTCTCTTAGGGTTTTTTGTGTCCCATTGTGGGGGTTTTGTATTATGATTGTCTTTTGTCATTTTGTAATCGTTTTGTGCATCTTTGCAAAAGTTTTGTACCTATCTCTCTGTGGTTTTGTGTCTATTTGTGGTCATTTTGTGTCTTTTGTGGTTATTTTGTGTCTCTGTAGGAGTTTTGTGTCTGTCGTTATTTGTTTAATGTCTCTTTGTAGTCATATTTTTGCTCTTTCTAGGCGTTTTGTGTCTCTTTGCAGTAGTGTTGTGTTTTTGGTTTGGGTCTATTTGTAGCCCTTTTGTGTCTCTTCCTTGTAATATGTCAAACCTATATAAAAAAAAACATTGCATCACGTCAAATCGTATTGTGTTTCTTTGAAGGACACATCATAGGTGAAGGCCAGGGGACCCCTGTCATCTCGGGCCCCTGGAGCAACGTCCATTAATCTATCCATGATTGTAAGCTGTTAGATGAATAATGATGTATTCTTTAAACACACATGGCGATGGTATCTCCTGTCTTTACTTAGTGTAAATCAGATGTTATCAAGGGCCTAGAGAAGTTTGAAGATATTGTTCACTTTGACTAAGACGGATGTTCTTTTACCAGACCGATGCAGTCGGGCTTCACATCACAAAATGTTCCTGTCACTTTGGTTCTGGATATCTTCTTAAAACAGCAGCACAGAAAAAAAAACATTCATGAACAAATCAAATATATACAAGTTACAAATTACAATGTTTCTCTACATGTTAGAAATACTAAAACAAACGAAACAACATCCTGATTTAAAGCTACAGTCACAGTGTGAAATAGTTCCTGGCAGATTGCCCTGTAGGAATCATTATCCAGCAGTTTAAATCTTTAAATCCCAGTGTGCAGCCATCAGCTTCACTGAGTGTCGCCTCTACGACAAGAGTAAAACATTTACTAGTCTGCCCCGTGTTTTCTGCAATCCGGACAATGTTTTATATCCTTATGTCACTATATCATAGAGATAAGACGGATAATGTTCGAATCCAGTGGAATTTTTATTAAGCTGTTTTCCCACTTCTTTGATGTGGTGTTTTCTGGAGTGGAACTCACGGAAGCTGTTAACCTAAACATGGGCTGCTGCACATATGTGTCAAGAAAGAACTTCATTTTAAAACTAAAAAAGAAATTCATAATAACAACAGTATTGGCTGTTATAATAAACCTGACTTCTTGGCAGGCAACACATGTTCACACTTTTTATGACGGACTGTGAGGAAACAAATACACCCTCATAAACGTGGCCGTATTGTAGTTTACAGCTCCAGGTATCGCCTCAGTCAGATGTTTAACACTCCGTCGCTTACAATTCAAACCACATTGCAAAAGTGTGTTAATCTCAAGTCTGTGAATGTTACATCAACACCACCTTTGGCTGCTGTACAAATTTGCAGCTTTCGTTTTTAGGTGGCTTAAACTAAAAACTAAAAAAAAGAAAACTGTTGCGGAGGCTGGGTGTTGTCTACCGTCCTTTACGGCAAGAAAAATCTCATGATGAGGTGCCTCCACATGATAAACATGGATTTTCTCACACATGTACACTCAAGAGGTTGCTGAAAATGATCTTTGCCATGCACAAGAGTCAAACTGGCTTGAGCTGCTCGATGAAATCTTGCGGTACAAAGGTCAAAGGAATAAAGCCCTGTTTATCCTCTAATACTGGTTCAAAGGTCCTCCCATTGCACTCTTTGCTATATACTTCCAATACTACGGTGCAGAACTTCTTGTTTACCTTTTGCTGGCTAGATTTAGCTGCAAGCTACACACACGCTGTGTATGGCTCTATACGCTTTTATGAGTTATTTTCATATGAGGACTTGTTGCCTTCACACAATGGTGTCTTGGTAATTCCTTGTATTGTTGGATGGGAAAACAAAATGCTTGGCATTAATACAGGAACAAAATGGATAATCCAGAGTATAATTTCATCACAAATTAAAGAGTATAGGCTACCTCTGATAAGATGTGGAATTACACTTATTTAATCTCTGTCTCTTACACTTACAGACAATAAAAACTAAAAGTGCCTCCAACAAGGTACTCAAAGAACATAAAATATGTAATTGAGGTGTTTCAAGAATTGTGTACTGAAACCTTACCATAAATAGGATGAGGATTCCTCAACAACCTACAAGCTCCTGCAGGTTCCTGCAAGTACTTTTCTTCAGCTCACAATTTATATGAGTCACATGCATTGGTGGCTTCTAAAAGAACCCAGTGCCTAAAGGAACTAAGATTTTTGTAAGGTTACACAATGATCTGTTTTACTCAGGATATACATATTCATGACTATATTCATGACTACGGTGGTTGTTTTCTTGGATTATAAAGGAAATTGCAACAAAATAAAATAATAAACATCCACATGTGAATGTTCAAGTCAAGTCAGAAGTCCACACCAATATGTTTAGAACAGAAAAGTCTCTGCCATCCTCAGCCCTGTGTCTGCTTATAGTAGTTTTGTGTATCTTTGTAGTCCTGATGTGTCTCTTTGTGGTTGCCTTGTGCCTCTTTCTTGTTGTATATCAACGCAATAAAAAGATGAAATCACATCCAATCATTTTGTGTTTCCTTGACTGACATATTATGAGTTAAGGCCGGGGAACCCCCACTTCTGTATCTCTTCCAGCCCCTCAGTTGTCTTTCTCCCTCCTCCATCTTTCCCTGTCCCTCTCCCTCTTGCCTCTCTCTCTCTCTCTCCCCCTCCTTCATTTGGCTGAAGCTAAATGTCTTGTGTGAGATAACATCACAGTAGGAAATTCCGCCTGTGTTGCCAGACTGCTCAGTTTTCTCCCCCGGGCTGGCAACAATGTGCATCCTTCATAAGTGCCTCTGCAGTGCTCAGGATCTCCACTCATCCCCAGTGAGCCCGGTCAAAAGACCCGCCGGCGAAACCCAACGCCGCGCTCCAAGCTCCACGCCGGAGCAGTGGCAGCGAGCCAGTGGGATTACTACAAAGCCACTGAAAAGTCCACCTTACGGTCTTACATTAACTTACAAGACCCCGATAATGTGGAGAGGCCATTAGCATAAGTGTCTCAACCATTTGTTGTGTACTCAATTAACATTTTTTTTACAACTTGAAAGTTGTCTTTCGACCTGACGACGTCTACACTTCAAGAAGTCACTGCACCCTGCCAAGAAATATTACAGGATAACATAAACATAACATAAACTTCATAACATAAACTTCTAAGTTCTTAAAACTACAGTGCATTGTTTTCAAACTCTCATTTTGGATCCCCAGTTTCAAGCGTCGTGCTAAGCTAAGCTAACCATCTGTGAGTTTAGGCTTCATAATTTTTGCAGGGATCAAGCAGCACCATCCGGGTCTCAGAAGTATCAAGTCTTCTTCAGCCTGATGTTCATTTAGTAAATGATGGTCCATTTAGAGTCAAATAGACCAGAAAGCAGCGTATGCTTTAGGGCGGGGCTAGCTTGTGATTGACAGGTCGCTACCACGGCCTTATCCGGTCTGGGAATGTTCCATGTTTACGTCTCGTGGAACCAAAATTTCAGGTAACATTGACACCTCCATATTGCAACTATATATGCACCAATAACAGCCAAGAAGAAAAATTGCTGAAGTGGGCATTTTTTAAGAAATACACAGCTATAGCCTCACTCTTCTTCACTCAGGGGTCCTAATTTGTCTGTTGTACTGAACATCCGTAGCCTCTTGTAGCAGGAAGGCTCACGGTTTGGAAAGTCTTGATAACAAATAAATCAGACCTTTTTTGTCAAGCTTCTGCGTTAAAGAAAGGTAAGAAATAAAGAGTCAGAGACAAAAAGCAAACTTTTGAAATGTATGTCTGCAGAAGTGAAATCCCCAAAGATAAATCACTGACTTGATTTTGTGAGACGCTATTGAAAATGAAAGCCCACAGCTTTTCTGGCAAATGCACAGAAGCTGCAAATAGTCACAGACATGGTGATGTCTTCAATTGTGCTTTCAGAGACCGAGGCTAAAGCTGGCGCTCAGTGAGCATAAAAGATTAATCTCTTATGGCTATGGCTTACCATAAGAACATACAGTGTAATGGTCAGTTTACCCTCCAGATGGGTCCATAGCGTCTGTCATCCATGAAGGGCCAAGAAAGCTCATTTTAATGACCTGTGTCAAATAGCATTTATCTTTTTCCTGCAATGTAAACATTTAAATCCCTATAGTCTTTATTTAGCCCAAACCGAGCGCCACAACACACAGCGTTGCCACGGTAACAAACAGTTACCTTCAGCTTGGCCGAGATTAGTGGGTTGTTGTCTGGGCAGGACGAGATGTTTGCGCGGCGTACGGCATGAAAAGCTTTATGTATTTAGGGTTGTGTCTCTAACTTTGGAGCGTCTGCGCCATAAGCGCTCGAGGCTCTTTGACAGCAAGGAAAGGAGTGTCTCGCTGTGTCAACGTCTGTGACCTTTGGAGTTGAGTTCAGGGGCCGAACTCTGTTCTTTACACTGAAAGAAAAATGTCTGCCAAAGAGAGGCAGACCAACTCGCCGAGCTTCTCCCTAACAGCATCGTAAGCAGGGAGCTACAGGTGACTGACAACTAGGAGTGAATGCCTCCTGGAATCGCATTTAATTGCATAATTGTCAATCTTGACAAATTATCGAAAGACATGAAATTCCAGAAGTTTTTAAAATCAAACCTTTTTCAAGAGTTCAAGAGTAAAATCTACCTTATTATGAAACTGTTTTATCAGCTATATCTAGGGAAAGCATTGCCTCCCTGATATTGTTTGGTCTTAAGGTATCACAAATGCATTTAAACAAAGCTTCTGTTAAACACAGTCCTTTCACTCAAGGGGCTACTGTCGCTATCCCATGTAAAACCAAAAAGTACATCCTTATTTAAACCCCTAACATGATCTTTCACTAAATCTCAAATAGTAGATTTGTTGCCCAAACCCAAACATAATTGGGAATGCAGTTTCAATTAGCCAAAAGCACTACAGCGGGTTAAAAAACATCAACGTTGATGTAATAATGTAGATATTTTTGGTTCAGAAAGGATTCAACGTTTCCATTGTTTGCAGGAACATACAAAGCCAACATTTGACTTTAAAAAAATCATTCATTCATTTTTTTGTTGAAATCATACCATTCAGTGAATTTCAATCAATCAATGTATGATATCTTAACAAAGCAAATTCTAAGTTTTAGTGTGTTAAAAACAGGCCCTGAAATTGGCAATGTTGGGCCGTAATCAGGTATATGAAACTACCAAACTCATTTGCAGACTGAATGCCATTAGTCAGTCCTACAGACATCTTTATGAGCGTCTGAACATTCGCAGCCATCTCTCTTCGGGTTGGTTAGCCTTTGACAGCTCTATCTCGCAAATGAGGGCTCTTGCAGCTGCAATCCTTGTCAACCGCCGCACTAAGCACACCTGTTGTCAGACCTATTTGAGGTGAGATAAGGTTAATTACGCTCCAGTGCATGCTTTATCATCGCTGAGTGACACACATGGAGTTTGTACAGGGGCTGCACTTCCAGGGCTGCAGGAATGACATTCAATAGATGTCGTGATCTTTAAGAGGGAATCGTCATAAAAAAAAAACTTGCTTCGCCTTCACTTTTGATATAATCATTTACTGCAAACCAGTCGCATCAGGTGGAATACAGACTGTATAGAAGTACTATATGTTATACATTTACACGTTAAGCTGCTGCAACAAAGAATTCGTAAATCTATAGTTTATGATTACTGTTTGTAACGGCAGTGTTAGCAATAAAAGTACCAAAAGTACTGCAAGGACATGTTCTGGTTGTATATTAAGAGACATGTAGTGCATAGTTGTTTTGTGAAATTATGACAGACAGAAGGAGAAGTTGTAATTTTAGTAGCAGCAGAGGGGAAAGTTACAATGTCCTCCAATAAAGTGCAATATAAAGGAACTTTTTATTGAATATTTTCCTTTTTCTGAGACTTTACCTCCTCTACATCACAGAGACTAATGTAATGCTATACTGTAATGTACTACCATTTATCTGATGTTTGTTTTGCAGAGCAAGATCCAGTGCTTTCATATAACATAACTGTGTTGTGGTATTATCCACCCAGTTGGCAGAAAACAATGTTGGATATCATAGTATAATTTGAATGTCCTTATAAACCAAATATATATTTCATGAATAGGTTTGATATCAGCCTCGTTTCACACTCACAGACACGCATAATGCCACAGGGTTAACGTTGGGAAATGATTGGTTCGGTTAGGCGACGAAACAACTTGGTTAAAGTTAGAAAAAGAGATCACGCTTTGTGTTAAAATATTAACAACGTATCAATGTAACTACCATAAATGAGTAACATCCTCGGTGGACTATTTTACATAACAAGCGTGAACTCAACAGTTATTTTTGGTTTCACTCGGAACACGTACAGTGGTCTCCTGGGTGAAAGTCCTGTGCCCTTAGTGCACTTTCTTGCTTCTTGTACTTATACCATTTAATAATGTAAAATACTTCATCACCTGAGAATGCATCTAAGTCCACATTCAGTTTATCTACGGTTTGCAGAAAGGTTTTTTTCTTTTAGACAACTGGGATGCATATTAAACTTTTACTTCAGTCCTTTTTCAAATTAATTCAATGTATTCATCCAACTTAATTTGTAAAAAGCTAAAAGCAGACACATGTAAATCAGCAACAATGAACATACTACACTTAATATCTATACGCAGAATTATGTGTAATTCCATTAAAGCGCAGTTATTGAAACTGGACATTTTCTTGTTTATGTCTGACTTGCCTGTCTGTCACTAATGTAAACCCTCCATCTCTGTCCTCCTCCTTCTCCCTCTTCACACCCACCTTTTCCTCTTTACACCATTCGATGTCCTCCTCCTCCCTCACTCCCACATCGACCCACATTCACCCCAATATTTCACTCCTGTTTGGGGGAAGCCATGGTGCTCTCGGTTGACTGTGAGCCTGTTGATGTGTGTGTGTGTGTGTGTGTGTGTGTGTGTGTGTGTGTGTGTGTGTGTGTGTGTGTGTGTGTGTGTGTGGACTGAAGGATTTGGGTGAACAATGGGCGTGGGTGGGTCGACAGTGTGGGTGGAGGCTGCTGCCGGGTCTCGTCTGGGTCAAGGTTGACTCATCACCTTCGTGTGGAATTTGTCGATCCTCCAGGTACAAATACATGTATGCACACTGCCTTCAGAAAGCAGCCAACACCCTTCGCTTGGTCAATATTTTGAAGGTGGAATCAGTGAAATCCAAAGTTAAAATAATTATCAACACTGATACAGACACGTCTTCGAAGAAATATTGTCAAGGGTAAGGCTCTTCTCAAAGATATACCTACTAAAAATAATGCAATGTAATTAGATCTCCTACAAGATCAAAATTTGTATGAAATGTAATCCACCTAATTGCAAACTTGGAAGTATAAAGAGCGACAAACTCCGTGTAAGGAGGAGGTTGCACCCGACTTTCACCCAGGAGACCACTGTTTGTGTCCAGTGTGAAGCCAAGAGTCAATTTTCATTTATTTGTCACCTAGCTTACATACTTAATTAACACCACTTCCATAGTAACCCAAACCAAGATATTTTCCTTAACCTTATAAAGCTGTTTTGTTGCTTTTTTCCCTGTGAAGACGAGTAAGATATTTTTAAAAAGACTGTATGCATGTGACAAGCGGAAATCGACACACGTTGCTGGACATTCGTAGGAGAATCCACAAAATATGAGGAATACTGCAGCATGATATCAGAACAAAACTGGCATTGCAATATTTTTTTCTGCAGTAACTATAGTGATATGAAAAAATAAACCCTAAATGTTGTCGATGTGAAACTTGAACGGTCTTTGAGATCTAAATCAAGGACCTAGTTTCAAAGACGGGCTCCGTGTTTCAGGGGAGGTCGAGAGGTTTACCAACATGGCCAGTCGACGGTTTGCACTGGTTGACAGTTCCTCCCCGCGTGGAGAGAGGGCGAAGCGAAGTCCACAGTGAGGTGAAGGCGAAGGTTGTGGCAGACCCACCCTGGATGTAGGTCCATCCATCCATCCATTTTCTACTGCTAATCCTGTATTTAGGGTCACGGGGGGGGGGGGGGCTGGAGCCAATCCCAGCTGGTGGATGTAGGTCATTCATCAGAAATATTGAATTTGTCATGGAAAAACGACAACTGTGTGAGTTTTCCTTTGTTTCAAGCAGCAAGATAGTTGTAGTGTGACATGTTTGAGTTCATTTGCAAACATCCTGCGATGGGACCACACATCGCAAAGTTGATGCTGTAACGATATATTTTGCAGCCCTAATGAGGAATAACTTTTCATAAGATATTATAACCATTGTATGAGAATACATTGCAAGGTTCTACACTCACACACACACACACACACACACACACACACACACACACACACACACACACACATACACACAAACACACGCAGTCTGAGTAAATGCAGGAGACGCTGTTAGTTAAGGGGATTACATCAGTAAATATTAGGAGAGAGAGAGAGAGCATGACTGTTTACCCTCTGTGCAGATGTGTGTATTTGTGTGTGGGATGTCTTCCTGAGTGTGTGAGTGTGTGAGTGTTTATTAACCTGCCCGTACGAATGTGTATGTTAGTCAGATTTTTACCAAATGAGTAAAACGAGGCCACGTAAACCCTCCAGGAAATAAGTCGATCCTTCAAACTCACATGCCGCGTACATGTTATTTTAAGCCCAAATTACACATCATCTGATATCCGTCCTAAATGGCTTTTCCAGCTTCACTGCTCCAAGTATTCTGAGGTAGAAGGACAGCGGTGAAAAGGGGCCAACAGGTTTACCAGCGGTGTAAAGAAAAGGAGGGAAAAGAAAAAAGAGAAGACAAGGCCAGCTCCACTAAGATGAGGGAAAGCTGCCAAATCCCCAATTCCCTGAGAAGGAGAGGACAAGGCCCAGGCACTACATAGATGGTTGGCTACTTATCTCTTTTTCAAACAACTTCACTCAAGGCTTCAGTACTTCAGGGAAGTTGATCTTCCCAAATGTTCAAGCCTCCATTTGATGAAGTGCTGGACGGATGTTTCCGAGGCATCCGGTGTAAATTTAACAAAGAGATAAGTGTTAAATTAGGCACGGCTCTTTAGTTTCAGTCATGCAGTAACATTTGTGTCAGTGACATGTTATTTATGAATTCAAATGTGATTTAAGCACCCCTGGGTCATGATATGATTAGCTGCCTCTGTGCAGAACACGGCTTTACTGGAACTGAACCATTTTGCCAGAATAAAATGTTATCATTGAATAGTTTCTGAAAACCAAGGCTCACATCCGTGAACTTTTCTGAACTATGTTACAGAACATTTCAAGATCATGTATCACCAGACAAAATTATGTTTCTGTTTATTTACATGCGTGAATGAATTAGTGTTTTAGCCGCTTGTGGTGCTTTTGGCATTTCAAAACTACAGTATTGATTAGGTTTAGGTTCAGGCAACAAAAGGTATGTTAAGTAACATCAGTCTTTGACCCAACCATTCAACCGGAATACAGAATTGATTTAAATGTATTTGTGAAATGCAAACATATTCCATTTTTGAAAATACATTCCCACGAAACTGACAATGCAATTTTGTTCATCGTTTTTTCGAAGACTGTTTGTAGATGTAGCTTGTAAATGTATCAGTGTCTTAGTTTGAATGATAAGTTACAATCAATGTCAAGAATACAAAATCTCAAAGTGGGAAATTGTAAAAATAGTATTTACAAACACAAGCCAGGTCTAGACAGACAGATATAGTGACTAGCTGATTTAGCAGCTAAATAGCCAGCTCAGGAGATGGTGGAGACCAAAAACAGAGTAAAAAGACAGAGAATTTGGGTTACAAACGCAAAGTTGGCCATATAAACCTAAAGGTGATGATATGTATTTTTATTCACAACCAGTCTGTGCTGCTCACAACTGTAGGCAAAACATTTTTATTGCAGGTTTTTTAAAAAATCGACAAAAAACAATTTGGTCATAACACAAAGACAAACCACATTCAGCCTGAGAGTTCACTGTTGACCTCAGAAATAGTTGTTTGAAAATCTCCAGAAATAGCAAGTGGAACCTTCTATCAATTTCTGTTACGAATCGGAAACAGATACACTTCCAGCTGCAATCTTTAGCTTTGTACATTATTTTTGCTAGACCAATGGAAATCTAACTCTAATGGTCTTAGATGTAGATTTCTTTGTGGTAAAAGGGATACGTTAATCCAAAAAGCCTGTTAAATAGTCCTAAAACAACATGTATGTGGTCTAATAACATGCTGCTCAATCAAGAACAGAGATAACTTGTTTTAAATGACCTGTGACACGCATGGCATGAAAAAGGTGCAGTGTGTCACTTCTATTTGCCACAGCTCACTCCTGAAAGCCAAACACTAAGGGAACACTAATGGCTTTCAACATGGCTCCATTTCCCCCCTCGTCACTGTTTCTACCCTCGGAGCGGCTTTGATGACAAGCTGCCTCTGAGTCGAGAGAGGCTCATAAAACACAGCCAACGACTCGCGAGTTAACCGAGCTCCGAGGCTGTCGTCACAGCCCTTAATGAATCCTCGGGTCTGTGCGAGACCAGATCCGGCCCAATGAGTGGGTCCACCACGGAGGAGACGTCATTGCCCCTGAAGAAAGAGCGTAATTATAAACATGCCACTGCTGTTTCCAGGGGCAGCCATTTAAGAACAGGCCTCCTGTCGCTTCAGGGTCTTAATGACGCCAGCGGAACAAGTGGCAATTTAGAAGGGCTCATGGTAACACCCTCGGTGTGGGGCTGGCACCCTCCTAACAGAAACTACAGTATGGAGGGATTGTGGAGGGTGTAGGAGGGAAAACGGAGACAAGTGGTCACACTTGGCAGCTGGTTTCTCCCGCTGAGAAAAGAAAACTTCTATATCATAACTTGTTCACTTGCCATGAGGCTACCTTCCCTTTCCACAAGGCCTTGTTTCCAAACATGTTTTGTGTGTTAAATCAATAATTCTCCCAAGACACTTGATTTATCAGTCCAGTTATACACACGGCTGTTTAAACAAACGTTAATCAAGACTTATGTCTTATGTACATAGTTTTGTTCAAGTTACTTCATAAGATCTGGGAACACAGAGACACATAAGCTCAAAATAAATCAGAGAAACCAAACGATAAAGTGGTCCTGTGTTTGTTTGTTCTTCCCTGTGTGGACTTTCTCACTGTTTTTACTACATCAGTTGCTCTGATGGTTGGTTTGAACCTCCAGTTTGGCATTTTGTTGTCTTGCAACCAAGTGACATGAGAAGCTTAATACAACAGAATGACGAACAAGACCAAGCAAAAATCGATTTCCATACAGTGCAACACACTGTATAAGGTGTAAGACAACACAGACAACTCAGAGACTGGTCCTGAACGATGAACACACAGTAGCCCCTCCCTCAAGGAAACCCTGCCTTATCAGTCGACTCTTACAGGAACTTAATTTACTAACTCAACATAGTTGAGTACTGAAGAAAGTAGCGATTGAGACCATGAACTCATGCTAACAATGTTGACTAAAATAATTAATCAAGTGGGAAGTATCGCATAATTTTCTCATAAACTCCTTCTGTCTTTCTTCTTTTTGCAAAGGAGTCACCCCCTGATGGCCATTAGAAAGAATGCAGGTTTAAGAAACTTTTTAGATCTGGATGTTGCTGCATGGTGAAAACCAAACGAAATGTTGGTAATTATAAAGCACAGGTCTGCAACAAAAACTACGGGTCAAAGTTAAACCTAGAAGCAATTCTGTGATACTGGGATGGAGAGTTTGAGTCATCATGTTACCGTTTACCTTCTTCTAAATGCGTTTGTCTAACCAGATGTTTGTTTAAAACTTCTCTGACCATCTGGGTTAATTGCTGAGATCTGGAAACACAATAAGTAATTATAATTACAATCATTAATAATAACAGAAATGATGGCCTAAACTTTAACAGCAAATTGTATGATGCTGGAATGTCCCTTTTCCAATGAGTAGTTTTATTTGTGTTCCGAAGGGTTACGATCTGTTAAAAGGATTAAGATTAATGCAAACCATCTGCTGGTTCAGTAATATTGAAAACAGGTGTGCATGATTAGCTGAAGGCAGTGAGAGACTGGGCGCTGTTAAAGTTAAGGGAGGAAGGGTAAAACCGTTCTGCAGCAGATGACACTATTCAATGTGGTGCCCATGTGTGTCGGTTTGTAGCTAAATTCAGGCTTTAGTAATGGCTAATTATCTTGATTTTACTGTTACTGTCTATTCGTTGAAGGATTACATGTGTATAGGTCACCACATGCACACCTGAGCAGATGGTACGTTCCAGTTCAGGTGAATCGGAGAGATGCACTGGTCTGTAAAGCGATTAGCAGTTTGCTGTGAAGCTTTAGTTGCAGGATTTCTTTTTGCCTCTTTTTTCTTTATTGTTTTTGTTAATTATACTCCACCTTTGTCACATGGACTCCACCAACATCTCATTTGAAACACCCTGCGATATCCAGCCTCGCAGATCACTTTGATAGAATTGTTTTTTAAAGATCTTCACCACCACGGTGCTGCCACCACTTCACCACACAGCCTGGTCTCCTTAAAATGAACGTTCCCACACGACCAAACTGCATTGTGAGTTACGTTTCAAGGGAAAGCGTATTTTCATGTGAATAACATTTGCTGTTGACATGTCGCAAATTGCTTTTAAATAAGCCTGCGGACGCCGGCCCAGGGAGGAGGTTAAGGTGGTGGATGGGCTTGTTTGTGTCCCGTGTGAACCAAGTACTTTTGTGTTGCTCTTTTATTTAAATTTCATAGTAATTTTAAGCCAAACCATGTTTTTTTGTCTTTCACCAAACCTAAACAAGTAGTAACTATGTAGTTTTATAGCGTTTTTTTGTTTTATTCCTTAACCACGTGTTTCATTCGTTAACCACGTGTTTCAAACTGCGACCGTTGGTTCCGGTAAAAAATAAGTTTCCCTGGAAATGTATTTGAGAGTGCAGTTTAGTTGTATGGGAATGTTTATTTTGTTGCAGCGCAATGAAGGTGAAAGGAAACGATTTTGAGTGCTGAAACCATTAAACAACAACAACAAAATTAACATCTTTTCATGATATATTATTAGTTCCAATTTCCATGGCGTGTAGATATCTTATTGCATTTAAATAAAAAATAAAGAACAAATACATTTCAATGATTTAATGGGGAAATAGGTGGTTTTCTCCAACTACATTTTAGTTAAGAGCCTGAGCTACAAAGATTTTTGTATTTCAGAAATAGGACTTTGAATACATAAGTTAATATGAGCCAGACAGATTAGCTCTCCCTTCAACAAATATTTGTGTGTCTGGATGTTGGTGTTAGTTCTGGGGCTCTTAATAACATATTATAAGCCTATTTTATACTTTAGACCTCTTAGCTCCTATCTCCCAGCTGTCTCTGTGTGTGTGTGTGTGTGTGTGTGTGTGTGTGTGTGTGTGTGTGTGTGTGTGTGTGTGTGTGTGTGTGTGTGTGTGTGCGTGTGCGTGTGTGTGTGTGTGTTTGGTCTCAAGAGGTTGGTTAACAGACCTGGCTGTCATGATCCAGCCCAGCAGCAGACTGATTGGATGGGAGGGTTTTGTGTCACTGTTTGCTCTGGTTAATGAGCGGAAGGAAGGTGAGCCAATACAATACACACACTCTGTCAACAGAGGGACACTGTCAGGGGTGTGTGTGTGTGTGTGTGTGTGTGTGTGTGTGCTGTCAAGGGTGACTGCTTTAAGCCTTGCATCCCACCTCAGGCTGATTAGTAGTCGGCCTTTAAGTAAACACGCGGCTAACTGTGGAGGAATCTAACCTGTGGAAGGAAGGAAGGGAGGAATCCTTCATCCATCACTGACCAGAAACAGCAAAATGAACACACATGACCGGGATCTTAAATTTCCCCTGATCGTGGCCAGAAAATGAAAGTCTCACATTTCATAATAACACACTCAAAAATGGGGGCACATTTAACAAACCGTTGACAAAGTAAACCTTCAGTGGTCAAAGAAATATGATTCATGGAAATATCAGTTTAGAAAAACATGTCAGTCTAATTTCCAAGATCTGGATCATCTATGGGATCGTTGCATTTTTGTCCCCAAAAATGGATGCATAGATTTTTCTGGAGCCCTTCGTATAGTTATTTATACACTGATTATTTATCCGGCCAGTGAGAACTCAGCGGCAGCAGCGTTCCCTCGGAGATCAAGTGTGGCGTCTGAAAGACGGCGTCCAAACTAAAAGAAAGTAAACATCTTCAGGAGTCATAGGGGGGACCTCCACGTCTTATCTCGGAGTCATACATCAGATCTAATTACACTCAGGCCTCTTCTCCGAAGTTTTAAATCAAGTAGATCACCGCGGGGAGCGAGGCGACACTTTATTTAAATATGTATTTAATTGCCAGCTGCAGAGACATTTTCAGTTGTGGGGTTCATGAAACTGGGTCAGGTTGGTTATTAACAACTGCAGATTGAGGCAGTGGGAAAAATCAAGACAATGTCATGTTCTGTTACATTTGGAATATAGTGACTAAAAATCTCTCGAGGGCTTAATTTCTCTCTCTGGCTGGCTTTTTTTTTTTTCTTTAAGTGGCACAAAATTGGGCGACAAGCTGATTGAAGCACTGTCGCCGAGAGTGTCTTCTTCCTTTCAATAACTTCCAGCAGGTGACGCATCATTATGGATGGTAGCTTTTCTGCAAACCAGCAAAGAACACTTAAACGCAACACACACCTGCAGCATCACGTCATTGAATGCCACAAATAAGTGTTGTCAGGGACTACTGGAACTAAAATCATCATCACTTTAAGATGGAGAGGGCAAGCTGCTACTTCTGTTTTTTTAAAGGCAGTCATTTTAACACTAAGAAGGTGTTGTGGTGAAAAGAGAATCTGGTGATGATGAAGACCTTCAAGACACAGGGTTGGCCAACATACAGCCAGAAAGTCCAATCCGCTCCACTGGAGGACGACTGCAAGTGAAAATTGCAGAGAAGTTATTCATTCCAATTCCAATTCCAATTTGCAAAAGCAAATGCAAAACAATTCCTATTTGTCCACTGGCGGTAGCACTGTCCTTATACATGTAGCAGGCCTATGCTTTTATGCTACATGCTATCTACAGACTATGACACAACACTGTCCAGCATCGGAGGCTGCTGCTCAAGCAGGAGTCGCTTGTCTTTGTGTCCACTTCTCTCCTTTTGGTACGTCTTGTTCCTATTTCTTATCAGAGGAAAACCAGTGTGCTCGGTGTGTTCCCAGCACCTTCCAGTGCTCAAGGAACATATTATCAGGCACCACTAATGGTCCCATCCTGGAGGAATATACAAAAACTAGTAAATACTGACAACAGAGAAGATAAATGATTGTTTTGAGGTTTGAGGTCTGTTTTTTTAGAAGGTGAGAGAACACTAATTCATTTTGAATGTTTTGATGGTGTAATTGTACTTTTTTATACTGAAAGACAGGGCAATATTTTGGTGTGTTTTTGAGGTGTTTTTATGATGCAATGGTTTTACTGCTCTGTCCCATTTGAGATCAAATATCACTGTGTGAGGCCTGTGAGATGAGTTTGAAGCCCCTTCTTTAGTGAGCCCGTCACCACGTCACTGAATCAAAACAAGACCGGCCAGGCAGGTCTGGGTGAGCTGGAACACTAGTGACAAAATCAAAATCTGTCAAAATTGGGAGGGGCCGCTGTATCTCCCCCCTCAATATTGAAAGTGTGATGGCCCAGTGTGACAGGTGGCGTTCCACTCGGTGCTGTCTGGGGCCATCAGAAAATGAAAATGAAGCACTTCACTTTACATGCCAGTACAACTGTGAAAAAAGTTTTGCTTAAATCAGTATTGCTACAGCTACCTCACAATGGCACAAGCCAACGTTAATCAACACAATGTTAATCCACTCAAATGTCGGCACGTTCTCTTATAGGAAAGATGGCCGAGTTTGAGAGAATCACAGGGCCAAACTTCCCATGAGGAGGTTACAAAGACAAACATTTCAGAGTTTCACAGCACGCCTCAGTAACTCTGTGAGAACCCCTCCTCCTCCTCCTCCCTCGCCTTTTCCTTTGCCGATGTGAACTTTGAGAGCCCTGGGAGAATCTGGGGGGAAAAGAGAGACGCGAGAAGGGAGGTTAGATAAAGGAGTGGTGGGGTGGGCAGCCCGGAGAATGCAGAAATTGACTTCTAAACAGATGCAGTAATTCCATTTCCATCCCCTTTACATTTGGTATGCAGGGGGCCAACGCGTAACTCTAAACCCACTATCGCCGTTGCACACAGAAGGCGGGAGGCGTAGTCGACAGTTGGTGGCTGGGGCCGCCGAGTCTATCTGCCTTGTTAATCAATATGGGTTCCACTCTGACAGACAGCGATCGGTGTAACCGATGCTCGGCCTGCTATTCTCTCGGCCCTGGTGGGAGGAGGAGGCACCTGTTTCCTTCCACTTTCACCTGCGGTTCACAGCTCGGC
The DNA here is from genome assembly GCF_963514095.1 of Eutrigla gurnardus. NCBI lineage: Eukaryota > Metazoa > Chordata > Actinopteri > Perciformes > Triglidae > Eutrigla > Eutrigla gurnardus. The sequence goes on from NC_139918.1 coordinate 13,425,760, forward strand.
TGGAGATGGCTGGCCCAGCGGGAGGCATCTGGATCAGACCCAAAAAAAAAAGTCTCTGTACGAGCATGGGAATGTCTGAGGAATCCACCATGAGAAAAACCTTCCACTTGTTCTGATGAAATGTTGGCTGGTAATGAAAGTGAAACTAAGTGCTGAAAGTTGGTCGAGTCAAGAGCTTTAAAGTTGCACATTAATGAGAAACTGAGAAAACGCTGTGAAGACTGGTGTAAAGACTCAGATGATATTTTGGTAACGCATGCAGAGCATCGCATGTGCTGTGTTATCAGTCTTGGATTATGGTGATATATTATATGCTTCAGCTGCGACTCTGAAGCCCCAGGAAGCTGTTTATCCCTCTGCACTAAGACGTATCACATCATCGTAATACTCATCATGGCAGGCTGTATGTTAAGGTTGGACGGCCCTCTCTCTCTCTTTCTCTCTCTGTAAGGCATGATAGACGCTTCATTTATTTATAAGGCTATTACTGTTTCTACCCTCTTACATTGCTTCGTTGTTGACTCTTATCAAACACTCTAATGATTGGATTATATTGCGGGTGCCGAGTGTTATTACTGAGTTATAAATACAGGACGGATGAATGAATGAATGAATACACGTTTTCCAACATATTAGCGTGTATTTTAAACATGGGAAAACAAAAGGCAATAGACTCCACTTTCTCATGGCCAATAAGTTGCACCAGCCTTTCTGTTTCCCAGAAGCAGATTATTAAACAGTGAAAATGCTTCTTTTCTGTAATATCTGTTACTTATTCAGTCTAACTAACACATTCAGAGTTGTTGGAACATCGGAAAGACTAGCGACGACAGTTTTGATGAGTTGAATTTACAATGTTGGATGTCTGGTGACCTTGAGAGTATAACAGCTGTTTGTTTTTCCTCTCATGCAGGGTTTATGTTGCCCAAACCAGAGTTGGTGATTGTTGCAACCATGGGAAGACTAACCAAGGTGGATCTGATGGAGTTTTATTTCCGTTCTGTCCAGTTTGAGTGTGTTTCAAATAACTGGAATCTGCAGGGGCAATATCTGTGTGATTACCAGCTTACCAAGCACCCTCAAAATGATCTTTTCACACCGCACCCCACCCACCCGGGACCCCAGACTGAGCGAAGACAAGCATCCCTTAGCAAATACTGGAGCTGATTGGTTCTGATTAACCCTGCACGTTGAAAACAGGCCGCCCGTCTGACAAACGGCCTCAGCTCTACGTGAAGGCCATGAATCCAATAAAGACGTGTGAATGACTTCAATTAGTGCTATCACAATGCTGTATCTGCCTCCGCTTGTTTTCTTTAGGCTGAGCTCTAAAAAGTGTTTACACACACACACACACACTGTCCTGTTTGCGGGTCGCAGTAATCGCCGGCCCAGCATGCTCTGAGTGAAACATTGGCACCAGCGTTAAGACAAACAGCCCCTCCTCCCTATAGACCAGGACGACCCCCCGCTGAGGGTGAGCAAGAACACATTAACCTCCCTCACCACACACACACACACACACTGCCTCTGTCTCTGCAGCAGGCAAACAGACATGCACTGATTCTCATATAGGACACACATTTTTCACAGAGGCTGGAAGTCGTTCACCGCGGTGGAACGTGAATGACGAACAATATCAGACTAGTGCTCCCTTGTGGTTTTCAGAACCATTTGCCGGTGATTAATTGACACATTTGTTATCCCTAAACGTTGCTGAACCAGGATAACAGCCAACATACTTCCATCTTAAAGTTGAAATGGTCAAACTATGTCCCACTGCCCGTTTTTTAAATTAACTAATGTGTATTTTGAGCATATTTCTAATAAATTACAATGCTTTGCATGTCAACCACATTTAGTGCAATTATCTCATAATTTGTTTAATTTCACTGAAACCAATATTACTAATATATCTTAATTTAAGAAAGATTTTCATTGTACATTAATATTTACATTAAAATCTCATATGCATGCACTTAGGCCATGAACAGAGACCAATATTTGTCCATTTCTGTCTGCATTTTCTCTATTACAGATTTACCTAACATCATAATATCATATAAGACTATTATCTGTGAGAGTTTAAAAGTATCGGTAAATTTACGAGCAGCAGAAATACTTTTAGTAATATGTGGGCACCAAAACACTTCTCTAATGCCAGATATACTGTTTAGTAGTGTTGCTTAGTTTTTTTTAATAGAAAATGTATTTTCTATGACACATGGGGATTCTAGTCCAGAAACAATGACCTTCTTGCGGTGAAACTGGTTGAAAACGTCCCATTTACTCAAAAAAAAAAGTCTTAAAGGAACAAATTGTTTTCCACGCTGTGATAGAAGTGACTGTAGAAAATAAAAAATATGGACCTTAGACCCTAACAATGATTGTGAAATAACTTTATTGCATCTTGCCTTCTTTGGATGACATTTTGAAAAGTTTGAACTCTGCATTCCTTTAAAAAGACAAATTAAAGAAAATAAACCATCAGAATAACTGGAAGTAAACAGAGGACACAATAAACTCCAAACTAAACATCTCAGTAATAAATAATAAATGGGTATATTGTTTCATAGTTAAAGACACAAGCTGCAGTATTCTGCTTTAAATATTAAGAAATGTAATCCTGTTCAGACTCCAGTCAGCTATGACTTGCAGATCCAATATGTTGCATGCTTTAAACCTGCGAGGACAGCTCGTGACAAATTCAAATTTGAGCAACAAGAACACAGCGAGGTTCAGACCTGCGTGACTTTGAAAACGAGAGCTGATGGACAGTCTGATGGATTCAGTTGACTCATATCTAACTCAACTATTACAAAATGCATCTTACTTTTAAAATGTTTCTCTCACTGTCAAGTTCTTGTTTTAAGCAAATGAGAAGTTTTAATGCCTTGATTATATCTACAAGCTACATGGACCGAGAAATATCAAATGCGGATTGATGTGGTGGTAAATAAATAGCTAAAGGTTGATAGTTCCTGGTTATATTAATGGTTTGCTATCAGGAATGCATTCATATGTAACTTGCATGCAATGATGCATTCAGGTACATCCCGTATCCTGCTGGACTAATACGTTTTACGGTTGACTTTATGTTTACCCCCCACAGTCTGCATAATAATTATATGTCTTCGTCGTGTGTGTGTGTGTGTGTGTGTGTGTGTGTGTGTGTGTGTGTGTGTGTGTGTGTGTGTGTGTGTTTGGGAGGGGTAAACGGAGACAAAGTGATTATAACCTTTCCTCCGGGGTGAAACATTTTAAACAAACACCTATAGAAGGAACCCTTGATTGACTTATTCTCGCTCCCCGCCCACGCTGGAGGAGTGTCCTCGCTCCTCCCGTATAAAACCCAACGCACCCACCAGCGCCGGAGCATGCATGAGACACAGGGCGCACCGTCGACACAAAGGGAGAGAGAGAGAGAGGAGACGGCCGGGCGCTATCCCAGACTGTGTGAAAGTAAAGCGCTTGTTTTCTTAGTGGGATATTGCGGACGACCACACAAGTACCTGCGCTCTAGCATGAGTTCCGCAGCATCCCGGGATTAATCGCACTTGCAGCCTACTTGCGAAGCGCAAGTTCGCTGGCACTTTGTCGAGGAGGGGAAACCGCGCACGGAGACAACGACGATGGAGAGGAGCATCCCGGGATGGTGCGCGCTGTTCGCCCTCGTCCTGCACGGCTCGGGCTGCATGGCGGCCAAGGAGCTCCAGTGCCAGGAGATCTCCGTGCCCCTGTGCAAAGGGATCGGCTACAATCACACCTACATGCCCAACCAGTTCAACCACGACACGCAGGACGAAGCCGGCCTGGAGGTGCACCAGTTTTGGCCCCTGGTTGAGATCAAGTGCTCCCCGGACTTGCGCTTCTTCCTCTGCAGCATGTACACGCCGATCTGCCTGGAGGACTACAAGAAGCCTCTGCCGCCGTGCAGGAGCGTCTGCGAGCGGGCGAAAGCCGGCTGCGCGCCCCTCATGAGGCAGTACGGGTTCCCGTGGCCGGACCGGATGAGGTGCGACCTGCTGCCCGAGCAGGGCAACCAGGACACGCTGTGCATGGACTACAACCGGAGCCAGACCACCACCGCGTCCCCGGTGGTGGCGAAGCCGACGAACCGGCCGCTGAAGCCGTACAGCCCCAGGAAGAAGAGCGGCTACGGCCGCGGCGTGCCCGGGAAACACAAGCCTGCGGCGGCATCCCCGTGCGAGCCGGGCTGCTTCTGCCGCGCGCCCATGGTGCCGGTGACCGGCGACGGACACCCGCTGCACAACCGCGTCAAGACGGGGCAGATCATGAACTGCGCCATGCCGTGCCACAGCCCGTACTTCACCCCGGAGGAGAGGACTTTCACCGCCTTCTGGATCGGCCTCTGGTCCGTCCTGTGTTTCGTCTCCACCTTCGCGACCGTGGCGACTTTCCTGATCGACATGGAGAGGTTCAAGTACCCGGAGCGCCCCATCATCTTCCTCTCCGCCTGCTACATGTTCGTGTCCGTCGGCTACATCGTCAGGCTGATCGCCGGACACGAGGAGGTGGCGTGCAACCGGGAGAACGGCGCCGAGCACATCCACTACGAGACCACGGGTCCCGCGCTCTGCACCATCGTCTTCCTGCTCATCTACTTCTTCGGCATGGCCAGCTCCATCTGGTGGGTGATCCTGTCCCTCACCTGGTTCCTGGCCGCGGGCATGAAGTGGGGCAACGAGGCCATCGCCAGTTACGCACAGTACTTCCACCTGGCCGCCTGGCTCATCCCCAGCATGAAGTCCATCGCGGTTTTGGCTCTGAGCTCCGTGGACGGGGACTCCGTGGCCGGGATTTGCTACGTGGGCAACCAGAATTTGGATAACCTGCGAGGTTTCGTGTTGGCGCCGCTGGTCATCTACCTGTTCATCGGCACCATGTTTCTGCTGGCCGGCTTCGTCTCGCTGTTTCGGATCAGGAGTGTAATCAAGCAGGGGGGCACCAAGACGGACAAGCTGGAGAGGCTGATGATCCGGATCGGGGTGTTCACGGTTCTGTACACCGTCCCGGCCACCGTCATCGTGGCGTGCTACTTTTACGAGCAGCACAACAGACAGACGTGGGAGATTACGCACAACTGCACGTGCGCGTCGGACCCGAGCAGACACAGGCCGGACTACGCCGTGTTCATGCTGAAATACTTCATGTGCCTCCTGGTAGGCATCACGTCGGGGGCCTGGATCTGGTCCGGGAAAACCCTGGACTCCTGGAGGACTTTTTGCACGCGGTGCTGCTGGGGGAGTAAAGCCTCCGCGGGCTCCATGTACAGCGACGTGAGCACGGGACTGACGTGGAGGTCGGGGACGGCCAGCTCCGTCTCCTGCCCCAAACAGATGCCACTGTCCCGGGTTTGACCGCAGATGCGTCTGACGTCATTTGACACTAAAGACTTCAAACCAGCGCATATCAGCTCTTTTATTTGGTAAATTATTCAAAGTGAGTCACCAAACTGCCCGTTTTTTTATGTAACTCTGGCCACGAGCACTCCTCTAATGTGAACTTTAAAAAAAACAATTATATGCTCCGTTCTGCTTCTAAAAGTTTATAAGATCAGGTTGGGCTCATGGAAAAGTGCTCTTTCATTGCCTTATCCAAATGACGTCCGTGGGTTTGAATGGAGGGTGCTGGGGAGGGAGGGGGGGGTGGGGGGGTGACTAATTGTGTTGGGATTGTCCATCAGCGTGTTGTAATTAGCACATTAATGAGCGCCTAATGGCTTCTCTTTAAATAATGAGACCGTCAGCAGCGGAACAATGTACCTGGCACGAAGAATGCAGGGTCTTATCTGCGCTTAATTGAATGCGCGCAGCTGACAAGATCCCCCTTGTCGATAGGTTACGTGCCATAGCTGAGACTCCTCTTCCTCTTACTGTAAAGAACCGCAGTGTCTTAAACACGAGATTCACAATGAGGCTGCTCTGCATGAAATGAGGCCATCGCCGGGCTGTGTTCTTTTTTCTTTATTTTAATTTGTCTGCCAGATGGATTTACACGTACATTTATCAATGCCTTAATACTGTCTCATACGGGTTGCATTAGCGCGTAAAAGTGTATTTATATAATTATTGGTGTACATATATTGTACATTTGTATATGAAAATTTACGAGATTGTAAATATGTATAATTTCCACTTTGATAGAAAAATTTATTTTGAGAATAAAAACAACTTTTTATTGAATTTCTCCTCATGCGTCCTCGTGATTCTCGCCCCGACACTTTGGCTCGTGAGCTGGGAACACTGCACTGTTTCACATCTGTTGCTGCAGCGTGTTTTAACAAGTGTGGAGTGATGGATCAGCTGATTCATTCTGGGGAACTTAAAGTCAGCGTAATGGCTGACTTATGCGTTTCTTTACTGTTTAACTAAACGTTGCCTTTGGGGCCGCATGGCATATGTAAGCTTTATTAAACCTCCCTGTGTCGCCACGCTGTGAGACGCACACAGCAACACTGGCATGGCAACAGGGGCTCTACAGGTGGTCTACTCAGATGCATGCCCCCTGCGCCTCAGTCTTGTTATTAACTCTTGACTTCTGTCCTCTGTTAAACCCCTGAGCCAGACTTAACGCTATCTTTTTGAAGAATTCAAGTCTGTAAGTCTTTTATTCTTTCTCCAACAGGTGGATCAGGAATATAATTGCTCTTTCTCGGTGATAATCAGCTTGTTTCGAGGGCTTTTAGAGAAGCAAAACTATTTGTTCAAGAAAATAATTGAAACAAGTGGCAAATATCTGCTTCAAACGTGGCACTAAGTGCTCATCTTGTGCGAACCGTTCGCGTTAGTCGAACTATAGATTATTTGCAATGCCCCAGGCTTATAATTAAGGCGTCATTAAGGAGAGACAGACAGTGTGACTGCAGGCTGACGCCCTCCCTGTCGTGCGTAAAGGTAATTACCGCCGTGCAGTGTGTGGTCCAATTATCGTGTGACACTCGGGGCTCTGAGCTGTCAGTGTCATCACTTAACTGTGTCTTAGGAAATGTTAAAAAGGTTTGTGCGTATTGGCTACTAAGTGATGTCTACTTCGTAAAACACAGCACGTCCTCAAGTGTGTCTAGTATTTTATAAATGATATTACAAACGTACAACACACTACTCTCTGTGTTATGCTGCCACCTTGTGGTCAAAGAACGGACAACGGCGTTTATGTGCTTCCCCTTCAGCTCATTTAAATGTTTTACTCCTTCCATAACTCTTAGCTGGAACATCAATATAACACAAGCAAATAAGATTATTCCTTTTGTTTTCGGCTGCACGGATGCATCAGATTAGTGTAATAAATTAGACAGCTTGCACACCAAAAATCCATAAATGTTTGGAGAAAAAAAAGGATCACAGCTGAGAGAACAATGCAGTTTAACGTGCGTTTTTAAAAATGGAGTTGTTGTGTGTAGCTCCGAGTTAAAGGCTTGGTTTCAGTGAAGTTACCTACTTTTATCTTCAGCGTTCGTACAATGGAAAAAGTGGACATTTCTGACTGATTTTTAGCTGTGAAGCCCAGTGACATTAATAAATCAGTCACATCCTAATTGTCTTAATGTATTTCCCCAAATAATGACATTACTCAAATTAAGAGACAGAAGGTCCAATGAGAACTAATTGCTTGTTAACCAAGTTAGCTTCCCCTTCCAGTGTGTGTGTGTGTGTGTGTGTGTGTGTGTGTGTGTGTTGTGGCAGGGGGGTCGGGCATGTTCCCTCAAGCCCCCAAAACCAAACAAGAAATCAACAGAGGAAATGGGTTGAGGGGTCATGCCTGCTCCGTCTCCCTCTAACATAAACAAGGTGCCGGCTCCAGGAAGAGCCCGTCATGGAGAGATCCTATTGGGTGAAATCCAGAGAATCCGACGTCTTCGTCGCTGGTTGGGATGTTTATGAATGCCATCATTGTCTAATGATCTAATTAGCTGTCTGACTCTGACTGGTACGGAATAAATCATGTTAAGATGTCTGACTGCCTTACGTGGGCTATTAAAGGGTCACACAGTGCAGCGGTGGCCGCCTGCCACCTCACAATGTATACAAAGCTGGATGGGAAGCAGTTTGGATTCAATAACAGCTATTGTCATGTCATGGCTGATTTACAGTGCGGTCTAAACAAATATTTCTTCTGGGCCTGACTGATGTGGCTTGTGATGATGATAAACCGCTACAGGACTCGAAGAAGAAGAGAATATAAATCCTCCTCCGTGTTAGCTAATGGGAAAATGGGCCAATCTAAAATAAATAAATCAAAGTACCTGTCACATTTTTCAGGAAGATGGTTTCTGTTATTTTAGGTAGTCATCATGCGGACGGAGGTTAAAGTCATATACATAAAGCAGGGTCATGATTGACTTGTGATTCCCTGTCGCTTCCAAGCATGCTGGGCTCGCGATGCGTTCAGGCCTCGATACCCAACACTAACACGGTCTGCTGTTTGGTGCTGAGCAGGCAGCCTGGCATACAATGGATTTATCAGAATTTGCCTGCGGAGGACAAAAGCGACACAGATGAGAGCTGTGAGAGTGAAGTGAAACGTTAACGTTGAGGACTCGAAAACAAAACGGCTAAACGAATCGTCTGTGGGTTCCTCACTAGGAGCGAACCCGTTCACATACAAGTAATCGTGCTTTATGTAAAACTACAGGCGATTATAGTTGCTTTAATGTGACGGACTAAACAACATGCTGCTGGAATGAGATGAAAACAAGATGTGAGCTTTACTCTGTCTGTATATATTTTTAAAAACATAAAGACACTCACATGATTGTGTGAGAAGGTTTGCTAATGGGTGTTAAGTTGAAAGGTCAAAGGTCACATTGGTAATGTCTGGCATTTTCTGCAGCAGGGGCAAATTAAAGTAAGAAACGTATTATCTCTGTTAAACTTCATTACACAACTTAAATCTTGCTCTCCTACAACTATGAACTTAATTATTTGGGATCTGACACGGCTGAATGGATTCTCTCATTAACGTTTGTAGTCTTTGAGTCGCACATTAATTCCTCACATCAGGCCATTTTACACAAGGAGTGTAACACAAGGGAGTGTTACGTCACGGCCGACTTATGAAGGAGCATAAATCTGAGAAAACCCCAGAGTCAGCAAGATTAAAAAAGGGTGTTTTCCAGGTAAGAAAAATAAAACCGTGTTATTCATTGTATTGTGGGAAGTTTAGGATTCAGTGTTTTTGGAGCTTTACATACACTAGGGACAAGAGAGAGCATGACGATATCATCTGCTTCATTTGATCTTTTATCTTTCCTCCATCTTGAAGTCACTGAAGTGCCCTTTGGATGGACGAGCAGAAACGGAGCGTACATGTTTTTATGTGCTCTGTGAGGGTCGACGGCTGCACAGAGGCTGTAAAACCAATTCAACTGCCGTTTAAAAGTGGCTCAAACACACGACCCTTTTAGCGTTCTCCGAGGTCCAGACGAGGCAGATTTCAACCCACACAGCCTTTCCGTTTCAAATCACTTTCATGGTTGTTGGTATTTGCCAAAGTATACTGAAGAGCCTCTTGTAAAGGCAAGCAAGACCTGGAAGCCATTCAGTCTTGGAGCTCTCTTTCTCTTTGGCCACCCTGCAACCCCTCAGCATCCACATCAAAGACAGACAGAACACCACCAGGGACAAGCAGAGCTCACCGGCCCCCACCCACCTCAGAGGTGAAGAGGACGCTGGGTAATCAATATGTGTGATGCCTCTGACATCTTATCTGATGTGCTGTTGTGGTCAGTGATGACATTTCTCTCCTTCTTCTTCATCTCCTCTATCTATCAGCCAGAGTGTATTATTATTATTATTATTATTATTATTATTATTATTATTATTATTATTATTATTATTATTATGGATTTCATAATGTGGCATAAGTGTTGCCTTTTCATGGTTTTATAGGCTGCATTGCAGTAAAGTGACGTAATTGGCTCTTCTGTTATTTGTTACACACACACACACACACATGATGTCTGAAAGCAGCTGTACAACACAGAGTGAATAAATGAGGCGTTTATCTCGGAATGAGATATCTACCTATTTTTTGAAGGTATTTTTTTCAAGAAAACTAGAAACATTCACCATTTCACCAACCTATTCACCACAAGTTGGACAACTCCTTACAGGATGGATCCATGATGAGTTCCAAGTAATGCTGTTTCCATATGCAAAGTAGAATATTATATATATATATTCTTTTTTTTAGGTTGGAAAAAGTGACACTGAAAGTTGTAGCATTTGACATCTTTCAAGAAAGAGGCTTTAGTATCCAGAAATTGTTTTTTTCACTAAATGATTTTAGATGTGCTAGCTTTACGTTAATATGATCAATTCTTATTTTGTACTTAATCAAAAATTTCACGAGAATGTTTGATGTCATATGGGAAAATAGTTGATAATCTCACACTGCAAGGTTAACTGTGATTTGAGTAATTTCTGTCTATAGTTGCTTTGTCTACCACTGCCCACTAGATGGCAGTATGAGCAACACTATCTTCAGGGTAAATGATAAACGCAGGCAAATGACCTCTGAGGCTCCTTCAGATTCCTTTTGCAAAAGTGGCTTTCAACCACCCACATTGTGGTTAATGAAATCAATGAGTGGTTTCAATAATTTGTTTAAAACTATTTTTATTATTCTAAATCTAATAATGTAACACATTCCTGGAAAGTAATAATGCCGGAAAATGTAATAAAATGTGCCCTTAAATCAATTGATCGAAAATTATATTAAAACCCAATAATGTAATAAGTTGATCAATAATGTAATGTCTGGGGAAAAATATAACATTATTGGGTTCTACAATATGGAGGACTAAACCTGACATTAAAATACATAAATAAATAAATGACTCAATAAATAAATGACATAAATAAAAGCCTCAACCATCAATTAAATGTGCAGAATAAATAAATATGCACAGAAATATAAAAATAAAGTAAAATGTATGTATTTATATTTTTATTTATTATAATGGCAGTTTTAGTGCTCCATAGAGGTGGTTTCAGGATGAGATGTTCAGCTGTCATGGTTGTAATGCTCAGGCGTCCACATATATTTGGCCATGTAGTGTCTCTTCATTCAGCTTTACACACTTGTTTTCAGACCTGTAAAATATGCCAGTAAAATATCCTTTACATTAATAAACCCGGTTAGGGCAAGCAAAATGTTCCTTCAGGTCTTATTTTAGATTGCACAACAAGGAAGCGGTACCTTAACCACGGCTGATATCATGACTATTACAGCATGCGTTCAGACAGACATGGTGGCTGGGATTTTGCCAAGGACACATAGCTAACAACATTGTTTCTGCATGTATTGTCACTTTAGGGACACTGTCTTGTGCGGATATGGGCTGACTCGTGTGCAGGGTCACCAGGTTTGCTTGTCCGACCTCTTGACCTCCACCAGTGACAGTCGAGTCCTTTCTCTGAGCACCCGACCGACCGCAGGCCACCCTGCTAATGTTTCTGCACGTCTTAGCTGCCGCGAATACCGCAGCAGAAGAAGAATGAGACGGGTATGCGGCATGTGTTAGGGTCACGGCTACACTGGAGATAATGTGTCTCAGGGGTTGTCTTGTTGCATTCAGTGTCATTGTCTTAACCAGAGTGTCAGTGACTTATTTCAAGTTACAATTTGTATTCCAGTAAATTAAAAAATGATTTCAGTCGAGGGTTTGGGGGGTTTTGGACACTTTTATAAACAGTGATAACAGTGATAATTCCTAAAAGAGGACAGCTAATAAAATGGTTTCTTCCACAGGGAAAAGTACAGAAAACATCATCCTGTTCTGAGTTTTTTTTTTTTACCTGAGCATTTCAGACATAAGACTAAACTCTGAATGCAGCATTTTATCAACCATAAAGTCAAATGTGAGAGCGATCATTTATCCTTTCTGTGTCACGTAGGTTGGATGTTGAATGGAGGTGGCGAGAGGGTCAGAGGTCTTATGTCATCCGAGCATGGTTCTTCTTAAGTCAGGTCAGTACTGGGTTGTGGAGCGGTCATGTGAGAGGTCAGAGGTCAGTTCAGTGTGTCTGTTGTGGCTGCCAGCACTCAGTTATCCAGACAACAGCTGAGCACAGAAACGTCTGCTTCCTCAAGGTCACCCTGTGCTTTTGTGAACCAAAAACATTACGAACAAGATGTATCGGCCCAATTTACTAATTCCATTTATTTCTCATTAAGCAAAATAGCATTCATTAGGCATGCTTCAACAAAAACTACAAATTAATTGTCACGTGAACATAGCATTTAAAAAAATAATTGAGATTGAGAAGATGGCTTCATTTGAATGTGTTCAACAAAAATAATAGAACTTTCTTTTTCTATGTGAACAATAGATTTACAATGTCTTGCATGATGAGTTACGTTTAGATCCTTAGATGCCCTTGAGCTGTTTGTTTTATATCAAAATGACAAGAGTTTATGTCTAAACTAAGATAAATTGCTTCAACACTGAACTAAATGACCTTTTGATCTTGGGGGAACTGCATATATATCATTTGACTTATCTGAGTTGCTGTGACGAATAGCAAACCATTGCCTATCTAGCTGACTTGCTGCAAAATGATCATTTGTCCTTTTTTTGCCACTCGTCTGTTTTGGTCTCCACCATCTCCAGAGAAAGAACGTTTGCTTGCTAATACCAGATATTTAGCTTGCTAGCTTGCTAGTTTACCATGGCTGTGTCTATAATCACTCACTTCTTAATATATAGTCCACTATATAGTGATTTTGCCATGTTTTAGTGCGGTCTGAATGTTTCGTGATACTCTGTGTCCCATAATTCATCTTGGATAGTAGTGTGCAATCGATGGTCACTAACCGAGCAATATATACCATCATGCATTGCTCTGAAGGAATGTAATGTAAGTAGAGCATCACAACACAGACGGTCACAAAGTAGTTTATTTATTAAGCAGAATTTTATTAAACTAAAAGGATGTGCCAAAAGTTGCTCAAAGACTGTTTCTCTGTGTGTTTGTCACTATTAGTGATTTGACTCATTGTTAATAAACTATTCATTAATGCAGCTTTGACATTTCCGGCAAATCTTCCTGTGGATTTATGCAGAGTTCAATCAACAATAGCATTTAAAGGGACATGTACTTCAGTTTTTGTCCAAGGACAGTAATCAATGGCCGTCCAGTCATCCAGGCTACACCCATGCCCTCTTATCTGGAGATTCACTGCTATCAGACTGTTGGCCTGAGTTTGCCCCAGCAGGCATGTGCTGGTCCAGCTTTCTGACACCCAAAGGTGTTGGCGTTCTGGGGTGGGGTCCTCTGTCAGAACGAGAGGACAGCGGAGGTCTCAGGTGGCTGTGGGGGACAAAGTGAGTCGGTACTGGAGTGCCGATGGGAGTGGGCGACCGAGACATCTCAACCTTAGCATCTTTGCTTTCCAACCACGCATCGTTTGTGGTTCCGTCATTCACCTTGGGGTGGAGAGGGTCACCATCGGGCACAACAGTGGTGCAGTTTTCGTCTTTGAGGGCGTTCTTCGAGCTTTCACCCGGGCCGACCCTTCTGGTCGCAAGAACATCGCTGTCCTCGGTCGTCGTCGTGGTTGTAAACATGCTGCTTCGCTCGCCTTTACTCATCTCCTCCATCAACATCTCCCGTCTCCTCCTCCAGCTCACCATCGCCTTCATGGAGCTCACCAGGTCGACCAAGCTCAGCAGCACGGACAAGGAGGCGACGGCCAGCATGAAGTTGAGCATTAAGGTCTTCTCAGTCGGCCTGGAGATGTAGCACTCGACGCCAGACGTGCAGGGAGCTTCGTAACACAGGAAGCTCTTCGGAACGGACAAACCAAAGAGAAAAAACTGGCCTGCACCAAAAACCCCTTCCAGAAGGATCCGGAGGATTACAACCAGGAAGTAAGCACAGTAGAAGCGCGGCACTCCCCATTCACACGGGAGGTCGTGAAGCGGAGATTTATGCAGGGACGCCTCCCATGAGGACCTCGAGTTCTCCAGACTGGAAGGAGAACCTCCTCGACTCCTGTCGCCTCCAAAACGGGGTTGGGACAACACTTTGTGTGCGACGTAGGTGGCAAACAGCAGGTGGGGAAGACAGAGAAGAATGAGGTGGAAGAGCCAGAGACGGAAGACGGACACCGGGGCGAACGCATCAAAACACACGTTGGAGCAGCCCGGCTGGATGGTGTTGCAGATAAACCTTTCCTGCTCGTCGCTGAAGAGGGTGAAGCCGGCCAGCAGGAGGACCAGCAGGCGTACAACCAGCATCAGCATCCACCACGTCTTGCCTGCAATGGAAAAGAGCAATAATGAGTGCTATGGATTAAATGATGATGAGTGATCCCAGTGGGAAATAGTGAGTCGTGGCAGCAGCACTTCTCAACGTCGCCTCTGTGACTTAGCTCTCATATAGACCAAGATTTATTAGGCTAATACTGGATTTAGTTCATATTTTAAACATCATTGAAAATGCATAAGATGTTGGAAAGACATTGAAACACAATCGAGGCTGAGACTAGATTTTTAGTTCACTTTTCAACCTTGAATAACCCGAATTTTAAACTAGAATCATACAGACAAATCCATCGTTTAAGCCTATTTTAGATGTCAAATTGCTGAGTGGCTGATTACAGGTTACATTGAAGGAGAAAAAAATAGGAGAAAAAAAATCAATATCATATTTATCAGACTTGACACAATAAAGAAAAACTGAAAATTAGAAATATAAGATGTACCGCACAATATCAAAGACAAAAACACTAGAAAAAATGTCATTATACTAAGAAAATTAAAAAAATAAATAAAAATACATTTGTCCTTCATGGCTTCTTTAATGCATCTACATATTCTATTTCAAGTATTTCACAGGATTTAACTGTTTCAGTATTAAACTGTAGTTATTATCACATTATGTCCAGGGTTAACACAGTGACAGCAGACATTAGTGATAGTAATATAATTAATAATATATAACAACTGTGATGCCACAGTATACAGCTCTCATTTCCCAATCATTAACTGTATACAGTCATTTACTCACCCATAAAGGAGACATTGTGACTGATAGTGATAAAGAGTAGATCTGTTGCTCCCATCATCCTCATTGTTCGGTGCTAACCCAGAGCCCATAAGAAGAGCAGAACTCTCCGGAGAACGAATCCAACTGAGGGAGAGGTTCCTGAGCTGCCGCCCTCTTCAACAACTCTGCTGACCCCCACAGCTCGTCACTAAAAACAGTCACCTCCAACGTTTTCTTCTTCTCTCGTCTGCTGGGGCCAGGACCTGGAGAGAGCTATTCTTACCAGGCTGCCTTCAAAGCATAGTTGGGATGTCGAGGTACCAGTCAACCTTACTGGAAGCTGACCATGGGACGTAGGCGAGCTTGTAATAGACCGCCATAAACCTAAAAGTGAGGCTTAGCTGTTGGGCTCATCTATAATTCACATTCAGGTAATAATCTGGTCAAGACAATTCATTATTATCATTATTATCAGGCTACACTTGAAGGCAGTGGCAGTTAAATTGTAGTGTCAGTGCTGTGAAACAACATGTAGAAGGAGAGGAGCAGTTTTTAAAATCAAAAACACAAATTAATCCATAAAGAATTCACAATTGCCTCTTGATACGTGCAACAATTCTTATTTTCAGGTACTTATACACTGAAGAAACCATACTAAATAATATTGTATTCAATGTCTTCTGAATAGAAGAATATAAACGGTACCTTTAAACACAGTTTGGGTCTTATTTCTGTTCTTTTAGGAGCATGCACCATGGCTGCTGCTTTTCTTCACAGAATAAATAGGAGTCATTTGCCTCTTACATAAGAGATGTATTAAAATTAAAGGTTGTTGTTAAATGACTGTGTTTCCAACAATAAACCACCTAGAAACAAGAGAGAGGTTTAGAGGTCTTAAATCACGATCACACTCGCACATCTTTGGTCCAGATTACAGAACGTTCCGTCGACTTTTCCTTTGCAAAATGTTCTGTGAAAACCTCATAACTAATAATCCATTCTGTGAATCTCTCAGTAACTAATGAAACACCTCTGTTCTGTTCTCACCCTCATGCATTTTTAGTCAATATGGTCTAAAAACTTGGAAAGGTTGCAGAAACTCGTAAACCCAAAGTTGCAGTCCTCCAATCTACGCTACATGATCAACATCAATCAAAGTGATTGGCTGTGAGGGAATCAGCTGGGAAATAAAGACAGGCACGACAAGTATGAGACTGGGGATTTTTTATTTTCCAAATTCACTGTAGATGTAATAACTGTTGTCCATTTCTGTGAAACTGAATAAACACAAACACATTGCTCTGATTATTCTGTTGGTTTGAGGCGAAAGTTTGAGTTTTGCTGCTACCCTGCACCTTTTTTTAATGGACATTTAATCCAAATGCAATAAGGCCTTCTGCAATTTTTTAAATCGCTGGAGGCGTGTATCTAATGTGCATCAGAATACCATTTTAAATGATATACTGTCGTTCATCTGAAATGTCCTTGTCCATAAGTCAAATTCTACAGTTAGGAAAACATCTTTGTTTGGTACAGAATCCCCACAAGTCACACCAGAATCATTTTAATAGGTTTAGAAATGAAAATATGAAGAATGATGTAAAAATGATCATTCCCTCTAATATCATAAGTCATGGCAATTCCAATAGACTCCACAAAGAATATGAGGGTGAACTGACCCTTTAAATCCACACAATCTGAAATGACAGTTTATTCCGATGCTCAAATATCCACTAGAGGTCAGCAGTGAGGGAGGCTCCACCCTACACCAAGCTACTATGGGCTTTGAAATTCTGCTGGTGGAAAAAAACTTTTTTTTTTTTTTTTTTTCGGTGATCTGTGGGAGTGTTGTCCCATTGTTTGATTAATCTTTACACTGCAATTGGTTTGCCACTTGTCAAAATTTAAGTTATTCAATTTAAGTATATATAGATGAGCATCACAATAAATCAGAAGCTTAAACGGACTACCTGAGTATCGAGTGGTACGCTAGAAATACTGTAAAACTTGAATATAAATATTCCCCAAAGGGAAAACTTGCCAACACGTTTATTCCTCTAAGACCTGTCGATGGAAATAAATAACCAGTAGAAATTCCAGTGCTACACTGTTTAGCTCTGCGCTCAGGCAGCTGCAAGTGTTCACATACAATAAGTCCACATGATCAAAGTGAAATTAATAATGCACTTCATTGAGAAGTTGCACGGCCATCTCAAAGGCAAGTTGTGTCAAATCCAAGTGCCGATTTGTTAAGGCAGGTTCGAGGTGCCCTGGGAAGTTCTCAACCCTCATCCTTCCCCCGCCGAGAAGATAACCGGAACTTCCCTCTCTCTCTCACCATCAGAAGAGTCGAGGCACTGCGTCAGCTCACGTTAGAAGCTGTTAAAACTACAGGTGTGTTTCACTCCTTTGTATGAAGGTGCGACGTCCAGATGCTGGTTTCAGGTTTGAAATCACAGTTGCAACAATTTCCACATCTTAATCCGCGTTCCTGAACTCACCACAGAACCACGTCGGGCTGTTTTCTGTGTCTGTGTTGAGTATATGGCAGATTAGCGTTGGTTAGGAGAGGATTGCAGGAACCCATTTTATCCCACATAGATTGTCCGTGCTGGCTGAGCGCTTCCTCGCAGCTTTCCGTACGTCCTTGTACTTGTCATCGCACAGCCGGGAAATAGCCTGAAGAAACAGGACATGGGAAGGGTTTTTTTTTAATGTAGGAACCCAAAATTCTACTTTCAGTATCTACAGTATGTTTGTGGTGATCGTTAAAAGAAAGGAAGCTGTTTAAAAAGGTACTACATTTTAGAGCACTCATGTAACGGCAAACCCCTATTAGCTCTGAATTTCAAATTTAGCACCTTTTTCAAGAAATATTTTTCCCTTTCAGACTATTTGCATTAAGTATGCTTGTGATGAATCTCGATTATCTCTAGATTAATGATGCCAGTATGTGTCAAAATGAGAATTTCTGTAGTTAGAAACGTATGGGGTCAGTTCAGTCTCATTAATAATGAATACACAGAGACGGATTCGCAAATGTATTTTGTGATTTATATATAAATGACTCTCTTCTCACAAATACATTTCGTTTTAAATAAATGTAATATAAATCCATAAATATATGAATTAAAAAAAATATTTGCAATTTTCATCAAAAATCTATTTGTATGTTGTTACATTTATAAACAAACTGTTAAACTTGAATTTAAAAGACCCTTTTCATTTGTGAACTTGTTTGCATTTGTTCGTGAACTGGTCTGTATTTGTTTGTGGATTTTTGAGACTCTCCTGACGCGGCTGGATTCACAAATGCATTTTTTTTCAACAAGGAACTCTCTGTAGCCAATCAGATGCCTCCCTCGTTTTCAGCCAATCACATGACTGCATTCCCACAAGGGGTACCTCCCCATGGCCAGAGCACAGCTTTTTCTCTGCGCATTTTGCACATTTGCGTTAGCTAACTAGTTAGCCATAATGCTTTTAGACAACGGATCATAAGCTAACTTAGCTAGCATAATATGATCCTACTAACATCAGAAAACATAACGGTACCGGTCATTTGCTTGCTAAAGCGTACCTGTTGTTAATGCATGCAAAAATAAGTTACAAGCAAACCATAATAACTAATAGGTAAATTGCTTACTACATTGGTTTCAAAGTGCTGACTATAAGAGCTAGCTAACGTTAGCTAGCTAATGGTTTAGCTAGCTACAAACAAGCTAACGTTGTTTTTATTTCTTTTTTTCCCTCGTGGGAATGCAGTCATGTGATTGGCTGAAAACGAGGGAGGCATCTGATTGGCTACAGAGAGTTCCTTGTTGAAAAAAATGCATTCGTGAATCCAGCCACGTCAGGAGAGTCTCAAAAATCCACAAATAAATACAGACCAGTTCACGAACAAATGCAAACAAGTTCACAAATGAAAAGCGTCTTTTAAATTCAAGTTTAACAGTTTGTATATAAATGTAACAACATACAAATACATGTTTTATGAAAATTGCATATCTTTTTTTAATTCATATATTTATGGATTTATATTACATTTATTTAAAACGAAATGTATTTGTGAGAAGAGAGTCATTTATATATAAATAACAAAATACATTTGTGAATCCTTCTCTGTGCATTCATTATTAATGAGACTGAACTGACCCCATAGAAACGCATTTACCATCCGAAATGAAAGCACTACAGAAAGTAAATTCAAGATTTAGGTTTTGTTCTTTTTCACATTCTGAACATCCATAAAGATGAGGTAAATTATAAAATTATACTGCTAAAGTTCTGTAGTATACAGATAGTTTAGATGACATTTTCACAATAGCAGCAGCAACACAGAGTCATGTGTCTCTGAATAACAACGATCAGCTCGGTGTTCTATGCATTTATTTCTGCTTTAGATTGTTACCAGATTGCATCCATTAGAAAATAAAGTTCAAAGTTGGAAGGAGCCGCATGTTACCATTAGTGATTCTACCACTAGTTAGATGTACACACTGCAGTTTCACCTCTAGTTTCTGGGCCTTGTCTCTGCTGAGTGGCTCCAGGGGGAAGCTGAGGTTGTTGGACTCGGAGAGCGATCGCAGGTCAAAGTAATACTTGGCGTAGACGCTGGACGGCACGTTGATGTTGAACTGCAGCAGCTCCAGAAACTGCCGCTCCAACTCGTTCCTGGCAGACAGGTTCATCAATGAAATCAAGATGTTCTGCATCTCCTTACATGCTCAGTACAGAACATATACACAGACTATGAACATAATCGTATTCCCCTTTTGTTCCCAGATGATGTGTGTTCATGACCAGTCTTGTTAACTGGAAGATGTACGTCAAAGTAGTTCAGTTCCTACCTCACCCAAAATGCTGTCCCTAATGGTGATATGAAATCTGATATCTGATCCAAAGTCCCAAACATAACACCGATGCTGTTCCTTCAAATAAACTCACATGTCCTCCACGGTGATATCCTTCAGGATCTGGCAGTAGTCCACGTTCCAGACGGCCTGGTCGTCCCAGACCTTGGAGGCCAGCAGGATAGCACCCAGGACGATCCTCTTCCAGTTACCCGGGCAGATGTCAATCTCTGCATAGGTCAGGAGTCTCTCCAGGTAGACCTGCACAACAGCACAGAAAGAAGGAGGCTTCTCTGAATTCTGGCCATGAATTCTTAAATAGACGAAAAAAAGATGCAAGAACAAGCCAAACAAGCTCCCAAAACAGTGGATGATAAATCCAGTCATTCCCAAAGACTTGGTCGGGGGTTTATTAGAATTGCCCAATAAATGTTTTTCATGCTGTTTATTTATCATCTATATCTGCAGTACACATTTGAGCCACATGAGGGAGCCTGAAGGTTCATATTGTTTTGATAATTGTATACTGCTTAGAACATTGAATCTAATATGAAAGGCTAGCGTACTCTTTATTCAACTAATGAGAGGAAATAAAAAGAAAGAAAGCCTCTTAACTCCGTTTCTCTCTGTTAGCTCCAATTAATAAAGTATTTATGGATATATTTCCAATAACACACATGAAGCGAAACTGTGATTTATCAAACGTATATATCTCTTCCAAATGGCTGGTTTACCTATGAACGATAATACAATGTGTGTAGAAATGACAGTAAAATTGGTCAGGAACATTCATTTAAGCACAAAATCGCTCTTCTAATGAGTGGTATATAAGAACTATTGTGAATCGGCTGAGATGGTTAATCATTTTTAAAACGTTGGTGTTCCTTTGCTCTCATCTGTCACTCATTTATGTTCACGCTCCGCTCAGTGATGTCAAAACGAAAACCTCCACTCTTTCCAGTTTGATGCCCTGCACTCGGCGGCATTATATTATTTTGGATTCACAGCCTCATCACCAATTTACACACATCCCCGGCTTGTCGCAACACATCAGCGTGATATTTCCCCCGAGGCCTGAACAGAAACTGTGTGCGATTATGTGAGGACACAGTTTAGTGCAAGTCACACCTTACCTTTGGTGGCTTTGTCTTGTTTGTTAGTAGTGTTTTATGTAACAACCATGGATTGAATAGAGGATCGTACCAGTGTGACGATGGCACATTCAGCAGTCAGCTGAGCGGCGCTGAACAGCGTCCTGACGAAGCGGTAGATCTGCTTCTGCTCGGGGTCATTCTGGTTGTAGTCCAGCGGCACCTCCGATTTCTGGAGGAGGAGATGGAAGGAGGAGGTGGAGAGAAGCGGGGGAGAAGGAAGGAAGGGTTAAGGAAAAGGATATTTAAATGATGACACTGACACAATACAATAAAAATATTCTAACAGATGTGCAAAACAATACAGATGTTTGTGCAAAATGAAGTCTTACTGAAAGTGGATGAAGTTTCTCATCAAATATATCCACCCGCATCCTTCCTTCCGTTTCCCTGGCATGAGAAAAACAAGTTCCATGGTGGCTTTCATTCAATAATTAAAGTCCTAACGACAAAATGATTCATTTATAGCTTATAGAAATTGGTTACATTGTAGTCGCTCAAGTTGAAAGTTATTAACTGACACTAATGCACTAATAGCTGACATTCATCTAATTGTAACACTATTTTATATTTATTTTCTTCATAATAAAATGATATTTTTCGTTTATTTATTTGGAGGTGATAACAGCTTTCAAACTTGTGTTTTGGTTTTTGGTCATGCAATCAAATACACGTAAAAACAACATAATCCACATCCAGTCCAGAGAATAGACCTACTGTTTGTAATGTTAGTGTTGAAAATGCGAATCCTCACCTGTTTTTTATATGGTAGTAAATCGCCAGTGATACACTGTAAAGAGAAATAATGAAATATATATAATAAAATAAGACAAAAAATACAAATAAATATTATATATATGAGATCAAGTGGTTTTTACCATTTGATGGTGTATTTGAGGTTGGGCTGGCTCACTGTGTTGTCGTCTAAGTAGATGGTGGAGCAGGAGCTGTATTTCCTCCTCGACGTTCCATGCTGCACACACACACACACACACACACACACACACACACACACACACACACACACACACACACACACACATGCACAGTGATTGTTATTAGAGTGTACATGTTTTAGTCTGACCCACATAAAGCCTGCCAGTGTGTCATGCACAGGGGGAATGAGAATAAGCAACATGCGACCTAAAAATATAACTGTTCACATTCAAGCTTCTTTCCAAACGAGGACAGCTGAGTTTGACTGCAAACAATACAATATGTATCACTGGTGGATTGGAGGTTTAAACTAAGGTGGTCTAGATGTGGGAGAGAAATAGAAACAGTTTTGCCCTTACATTATTGATGAAGAGGCTTTTCCGTTTATCTCGCACTGCAGAAAGAAACACAGGGTTTTTTTTAATATTTGGACTGCACTGACAGCAGCAAAAAGAAAAATTCCCAGTTATTAACCGGTGACAGCGTGGAGTGAGCAGCGTTACTATGTTAAATCTAGCACAGACAAACAGCTGTAAATGTCGAGAGGACACGGGTTAATAACAAATTAGAGAGCAGAGATTAGAGTTTCTAAGGACAGAAGAAAATGGTGCTGCAACACCACTAGAGGGAGACAAAGCCACACTCAGGACTACTCACCATTCCTGCAGGGCACCTCTGAAAAAAGAGGAACCGAAAACCTTATTCTTTTTGCAGCATTCAGTTCTGTGACAGCAGGGGCCATTTGCATAAAAGTACACCTTCTTTGTCTTAAATCTGTCTGAAATCAGTAAGTCAGACGCTGCTATAGACATTAAATCCACCTGTTGCATAAAGCAAACAACATAATAACTGTATTCACTCATATTTAGCACCCAAGAGTGTTTTTTAACCACAGTGTCACAATAAAGTGAACATATTTGCTTGTCGGATTCATTTGCTGCTGGTTCGGTCTCTTCAGGGGATTTGTTGAAGAAAATAAAAGGCTAGAATAATGTCTGTTGTCTCCTTTACAGCCATGAGGAAAAAACACGTGACTTTTTTTCCAAAGACAAAACTAAATATTACAAATGACAAGCAACAATAGCCATAACTTTTCATCTGATGGAAATAATATTGATAATGCTCATTCATTCATCCTTAAGACATGATTCATGCTTTTTTTTGTTTGCAGCTGGTTGAATATTCATCACATGGCATGTACAAATTCTATGGATGTCCATAAGCCTGTGCAGAAAAAAAGATTATATTAAATGTGATGCAATACCCCCGTGACCCTGAATACAGGATAAGCGGTAGACAATGGATGGATGGATGGTGATGCAATACAGAATCTAATGTCTGTATGACATAAGGATTACATTAAAAAGGAAAGGGGCATTTATCAGATGCAGTCTTCATCTATTTCAACATCACAAAGCTTGTATTGTCTTGCCGTTTCTTCCCCAGGCCTCTAAGAAAAATCGTGATCTCATGCTGTTGTGTTTATGGCTCTAAAAAACATCTTAATATCTCCTCTGTCACAGTATGACCGAACCCCCCACAGGAAGCTGAAGCTCTCAGTCAGATGCCTCCGGGCAACGGCATAAATTAGCAGACAAAGAAACTGCTCTGGGATCAGAGCTACGTTCACATTGTTTCTCCATGGAAATGATTTCGTTCCCTCGTTATCTTGATTATATTTCATGATCATGTTGTGTTCTGTATGATTCTTCATGTCAAACTCAGGCAAACTTTGAATCTAGTTTGATTTAAAGGGACAATTTTAAAACAGATACGTCGGTTAAATCCTATGAGACAGATACTCACCATCGTTCTGGGATTTGCTGAGGAATATGGTGCTGGCCCGCGGATGGTCCGATGGATTGTACTCCATATTCAACTCTGTCAAAACACAAAGCATACGTGTGGTCCTGTGAAGTGGCAGCGATGGTCAGTCATCGTTAATGACCATTGAATGCTAGTACAGAAACATAAATCATCATGTCAATATCTATACAAAGTCTGGAGGTCTTATGATTGTCAGTCAATACCAATGAATTGTTAAATCATTAAAATAAAGTTAGTTATTGTCATATTGCACAACACAAAAAATGTTGGATTCCCTCTAATGATCAAACTATATGTAAAACAATGATTTTGATGACAAATGATCCTGCATTCAAACTCTCACAAGTAACGTGATTAGCTTTAGTCTTCTCTTAAGACAATAACATTTAATAACACGTTTTCTCTGTATAGACCATTGTTCCATGCGTTTTCCTCTGTGAGGCTTGATGCTTATTTTCTCACACATCCAGGCATGATTCATGTTCCCATCCACACTCTGCACCGCGGCCTGAGGGCGTCAGCCACAGACCCCTGTGTTTGTGCACATCTTATGAAGCATGATGGGAGCAGCCACATATGAGCCCTCCTCATGCAAGCCAAGATGCGTTGTTGCCTTGATCACAGTGGCTACTTTGGAAGACAACGGCGGTGGCTGTGAACTGAAGAGGCAGCCATAACATGCTACAATGTGAAAAGATAACAATGCCCTCTAATTTCCAGTGAGATCTGGCCTCAGAACTTTGCATCTCAAGAAATGTGTCTGGTGGACTCATCATTCAAATATGGCCGGCATGCATTCTGGACTGCCAAATGTTCAGACTCCTACGATATGATCCAGGCTCTTTATTACAATGCGGACGTTGGGAGGGCGGCATCATCTGTCTCAGCGACAGCAGCTGCTGTGGGACGACTGTCTGTGGGGGATTAAAATAATACCGCTGCTGTTAGCTAACAGACATGCACTGACAATCAGACTTCTCTTTCTAACCAGCAGACGCCCCCTGCAGGCGGTCTACAGCCGAACCGTGCCATGGCTCTGCATAGGAACAACATTAGGGCTCACAACACTCATTTGTGTATAACTATCTTATGATGAATTGTCTTCTTAGGAATGAGACTTCCATTAACTCTGAAGACACCTGCAGCCACATAGCAAAGCAGCTGGTGAATACCAAATGTGCTCCTCTTGTATCCTACCTGAACACAGTGGACGCTGCTAGCGGCGCCGGGCTGAATGGACTGAGCTGGATTAGACTTGTGACAGTTTAGCTCTTTATGCAACAGCAATCAGGAGTATCGCTGCGTCCAGCCGATTTCAACACGTTCACTCATTGGGGCTTAAACAGAAGCTCAGCCGGTGTTCCAATGAAGCTTTCTGGTCTAATAACAACACACTGGGAGGAATTTGCATGTGCATATGAACTGTTTCTCTCCGATGGATGCACGAACACCACCACGCGTGAGTTCCCGTCACTGTGGAATCATTTCTGACAGCTGCCACTGGTGTGTCAAATATGTGACGCATGTGTAAAACAAGAGGCAAGGCTGCCAGTCTTTCTTAGGAGTCTTTTGGGAAATAAGTGAGGACTCAAAGGCAGGGTGTTTTAATCCATAAACCCGTGTGACAGCAGGTTAGGCTTTCAAATGTTTTCTTTCATTTTTTTCAACCGCAGCAACCAGGACCAGTTACTTAATACAAGCCACAAGAAATATGCTGAATTCTCTCAACAGACTTATGAATATGCAAATCCTACTACCTAGTGGAATTCCCAGAGTGCACAGCAGCTGGTGTCGAGTGTTATGCGATATTCAGCACCTCAAGTAAGCTTTAACAAAGACTCTGGAGTGAAACAGGAGACGCCCGGCTATCAGCTAGCAAGCCTACCTGTCTGCCTTACTGCTCTTACATAATGAATTAACATCAGGCGCACCCTTCTCCTAACAGCCCAAACCGTAATTGCACGATTGTGTTTCTGATATTTCCTTGACACCTTTTAATTCGGGAGCATTCAGGGCTTCTGGTGGACAAGTGTTAGATTTTGCAGTATGCCTCTGCTTGTTTCAAGCATCTTGCTGCGTCAGCGTCTCTCTCCTTAAATGCGGCAGCCTCAGCAACGCGATGCTACTATCGGTTACCACAATCTGGTTTAAATGAGCTCTCTGACATTCAAATGTCTTTTAGCCCAAATCAATCTTAAACTGTTAAGGTGCTAAATTTGAAATTCTGAGTAGATCTATGATTTTGGGATTGTCTCCACAAGGCTCTTTGCATGGCGATGGCTGAGCCGGCAGCTAGAAGCTAACGGTGCAAACAGCACGAACAGTGCCATCAACAGCAGCAGTGCAGAGCTACCAGTGTTAACCTGAGTGGGCTGGGCTTTATGCTTCTGCAATGAAGCCATTGTTCAACAACTTTATCAGCTGTCACCATCGTATCGCCTGGTTTCTTGTCAACAAACAGTCCTGGGTGTGAGTGCATTCATGGTGCAAACCCACTTCACCAGCCTTCCAAATTTCCAAAGAAATGTGGGTCACTATGCTTCTGCATGGGTCGAGGGTCGGCTATGTAAACAAAGCAGAGAGGCTCTGATTACAACACACACAGAGGGAGAGGGATTTTATTCTCTGCTCAGGTAGACATTACAACACTATTTATATAGCAAATAGTCGTTTGCTGCTATATTCATGCTCTAATTTTCAAATGAACACAATACTTTTGATTTTTTTAACCTGCAGTTCATTATTAAGTTTACTCATTTGTTTAGTCTCACAGCTAGAAAAAGCCACACATTTTCTCAGGAAAGCTGAACCAGACTAAAAGGAGAGTGCATGTTGGACTTGGTTTTCATTAGAAAATGCTCTGGGTCCTGGATCGGATGTGTGTTAGCCAGCATTACAGTCAAGACCACCTAAACCGAGACCAAGTCATGACCAGGACCAGACTGCATCGAGACCGTCTCAAGACCAAGACCATGGCGAGACCGAGTCAAGACCAAGACCGGACAACTAGTAGTTATGGTTCTTTGTTTGTGTTGTAATTATCAGGATTCACCTAGTGGGATCATTTTCCCACCTCACTAGTAGCTCAGCCTCTGACAACAGTTTGAGTTACATGTACAGTGTGCTCCGATATGAACGTGATCCCAGTATTACTGTGTCTGTGTCTGTGGATGAGCATGAATGCTCCCATGCAGTCTATGAGCATGATCGCTGTTCAGTCACGCTTATTCATCTTTGTTTTTTTTATAAATGACAGAATGAGCAGTTAAAAATGCTGAAGACGAGTTTGATGGCATTGGTTGTTGTAGCTACTGTATGCAGGTTTCAGACAATTGATGCATTGAACATTGCAATATGAATACATTTAGGTCAGTAAGAGATTATTAATGTTAGGTCAGCCTTGCTGTTTGTTCTATCTTCATTATCATGTCACCCATCAAACAACAGGAGGATGGTATCCTAACCCCCTTAAACTGTTTCAACACACACGTGTAACCACACACACACACATGTAACCACACACACACACACACACTGATCCAACGCCTTGAGTGGTAACAGACCCAACTTAAACAAACAGAACTGACCTGCACACACATGCACATGGCCCCTTATTCCTGGGAGAGAGAGGGAGAGTTGCCTGGGAAAGCACCAATCACATTCCTTATACCATTGCAATTGGTACTAACATAATGTACAGTATTCAATAGGGGTGTAATATAGCATATTATAGACTTAATAACAGACTAAATGACATGGAAGCCTGCGCATCTGGCTGAAGATGTTTTGAATGCTGAATATTGCCTTTTGATGTTAAGAATTCAGACGCATTTTAATTTGCTACCTGTTTGTTCTTATGTCTGAAAGTGTGTTATTTGTGCTACTGCCTGTCTTGGCCAGGACAACCTGGTTACAAACTGGTTACTTTGTTATTTACGTTTCATTTTGGGTTGATTTTGGCGGTCCCTGTGGACAAACGTGGTAGTGTTTCAGAGTCCCTTTAAAAAAACCTCTCATTTTACTGCAGCAGGGTCTGACAGTCGGCCCTGCTCAGTCCTGGTTCAGGTTGAGACTGAGACTGTTTCATAACCAGTTAAATGTTCCTCACAGTAAGTAGCATATTCCATGAATTGCATTTAGCACTAAAACCTGAGCAATTTGCTTTAAAAAGCAGAAGAGGATCAATTTAAAAAAAACGTTCTACTGACACATTTTATGTCAAAAGTGAACACATTGTGCGATAAGGTGGGAAAAACAGTGACATCCGTGTTTTAATACCTAAATGATACCTAATGATAACATGTGGGGAGTAGTGAGTAAAGATAGGAGAGAAGGGGATTCAACAACAGCCATCCAGGAAGATGTGCAGTACCACATGTGTGTACTGAACTACTGGGGGGTCAAAAGGCCAGGTCAGAAGACTCTGACTCAGCCTGAAATTGGTTTTGGTTTTCATGGGTTTTATAATCAGAACCGACACTCCAGTAAAATCTTGTAATTATTCATGTAAATCAGATCGTCTTTCAAGTGTTTTCTGCCTCGACAGCTCAAAGCCAATGTGCCTTTCTGTGAAGTGATAATTAGTGAGATGAGGTGGTCTTAAATTACTCTCATTAATAGTCAGTAAATCAAAGAAGGACTCTCCCCTGTGAATATCCTGACCCTGAAAGGAATAATCCATCACCAACAAGGGCAGAAGAAAGAAACAACTCTTTTTTTCTGTCTTCTGATCATTGCTTTTGTGTGTTTGTAACCTTTAATAGAGCTGTTTGGTCTTTGCCTGTCAGCTGCCCCTGGTGAAACACATGGCTGCTGTGAAAACAGTGATGGGGCTTGATGTGGCTTCTACAGTGGAAAGAATGAAATGTACTGTGCTATTTTGCCTATTTTTGTGTTGTATTAATGAATTCGCCCTGGACCAAACTTTCCATTTGCTATCAAGGGCAAGACACCACACTGCTAGAAATAGCAATGTAATGTGTTGTTGTTTTTTGGTTTGTTTTTTAAGTTAATTTGAGGCCATTTATTTCTGGAATAATACGTGGGTTTATCAGAGGGAGGAACTTGAAGAAATCTTTCGTTTGTTTCCATCTCTTTATGCGTTTTACATGGAATGGTCTGAGTCCTTTTGCTGTGATCTTGATGAAAAGGAGAACCGCCCGGGACCCAACATGTTGTTTGATGTGTCTGAGCAGACGAGGAGCAGCTGATGTATAAAAATGGAGGAGGTGGTGGTTACTGTAGCATGAATGAGACGCTGAATGAAATGTGTTGATGCACATGTTGAGATGTTGCTGCTCTGTGAGTTTGTTCCACACAGCCCACACCCTCAACCCTTCAGCTCGCCACCTCTCACCATATTACTTATGACTGATGATGTCATTTCAACCCATGCTATTCCTCACCTTCCCACCAGTATGTTTTCAGTGCCATCGCGTCACCTGATTAGTGGCCTGCCTACACACCTGCTTCCTATTAGACATCAGTGCGAGTATAGATTCTCCCTCGGCCGACACTCACTCTTTTGCCAGATCGTCCATGTTTCTGCTGCTCCTCATTCTTTTGCCGGGCTTTGAACGTTTTAAATGTGTTTGCAGATTGTGCCTGAGAAGCAGTTGGTGACTGTTAGCCTGAAACAGAGCAGTAAAGACCGTTATATCTGCTGCCGCCTTGCTTGTAAAGATTGTTTTCTGAGTCTGAAACCACAGCAAATTACAGGCTTTTAGCACACAACCCTATGTGTATTGGTTTATAATGTGAGGGTGAGATGTAAAGGCAAGATATGGTTGCTGTTGTTTGAGATTTCATACGCAAGTGATAGACTATTGAGTGTTTATATTAGATTAATTTCATACTGAGGCATTTTGAAGAGGTGTGAGAAAGCAAACCTGAGAACACAGAGGTGGATAATTAACCAGTTTTATATTTCCACTGTGTGCTGCACAGCCCTACCACACTTAATCACTTGTGAAGATCAAAGATAAGCTCTGTGAATGTACATATCACACTATTAAGTGCACTCAAACGGAGAATAAAAAAAGGCTTAAGTTCATACATAAGAAGTTAATATGCCGACTACACTTTTAAAAGTGGCATTAACGTTTCACATTTGCCAACTTCCAATCCTAAATATCATTTAAACATTGGGGCCCACTGTACATAAGTGTAAGAGCGTCAGCTGATGCATGATGCCTCATAGAGACAACAGTCTTCTTCAGAGAGAGACACAGCGGGCTTTGTCGAAGAAAAGCAGATCATATGATCTCTCTCTCTCTCTCTCACACACACACACACACACACACACACACACACACACAATAAACACCCTCCTTGCTCTTACTGTGACAGCCGCACTTTAAAATGAATTGCTGTCTTATGTGAGTAACTGCACTAAGTTTGTGTCTTTAAAGGGGACAAATGCTCATTTCCAGGTTCATACTGGTGTTTTGGGTTCCTATTAGAACATGTTCGTATGCTTTAATGTTAAAAAAAACGTTTATTATATATTTTTTGTCTGTCTGAATGTATCTGTATTCACCAACTCCCTAAAATGCGTTGCTAGGCAACAGCTTGGGTCCATGTTTACTTCCTGTCAGCTGATGTAATTTACATACAGTGGAACAGGAAAACCTGGGACACATTTATAAACTGTGAAATGGTCTTAATATTTCATAGTTGTGACATCACAAACGTACAGTAATCCTGATGGTTCATTTAAAGGCACGGTTTCTGAATGTATGTACAGTACTTCTCCATGGATTGAGCTTTGGACACTTTCACAGTATTTATATAGCAGTGATTTATAATTTTTAAAAAGACATGGAAATCTCACGTTTTACAAGATGGATCCTTTAAATAAACTCAGCAAAGGAAAATGTAAATTTTTGACTTTCTGAATTCCTGTGGGTATGTAAAGACTAAGCTTATTACCCGTGCTGACAAAATCTCTCCAATATAATTGCATATTTCAATGAGAATATGAGAGCCTTGTAAATCAGCTAAAACCATAATTCTGTCAAACTAAGCTCTTTTCTGAAACTCTATCCAGCCGTATAGCTCTGGATGTGCTTCAAGGCCCCAGGCCAGTGAAATGGTGGTGTTACGCAGTGAAGTGATTATCTGTTCTTAAAAGCAGAGGGTGATGGGAGGTCATTCTAGGACTCCAGGAGTGACATAATAATCCACACTGAGAGAGACACACAACTGTCTGCTGTGAAGGCGAAGCAGGAAAACATCTGTCAAATTACCGTACAGTGATGTTTTACTCTTTGACTGTTTGAAGTGATATTGGATTTTTTTCTTTCATAAATAATTTATTCCAATACCAACACACAATTTACATATTGAATTTACTGTAAAACTTTGGGAATGCACCTTTTTCAGGGACATTTCCAGGCAAGGAAAATGATCATTTCCAAAGAGTGCTTCCAGGTTTCCCACGACTCCTTAAACCCTGTCAGCTTTCTTATGTGAGGCAGCTTGTCCAAAGTAATAATTCCCTACGTAGCAGCTTGTGAGACTCCGATCAACCCGAGGCAGAATTTATACTGCACATCCTCAGACCACCCTCATTCTCCTGGTTTTTAAAGGAAAACACCACCGCATTTCCATACTGAACTATGTTCTGCTCTGATGTTAGACGAGGTGATACATACCTCCCTCTCCTCTGTGCGTGCACTCAATGGCTCTTGCGCGGACTCCGCGCAGCGCTAATTTGCTAGCATGTAGCTTGTCCTTAGGATCCAAAGGGGGATGAAGTTAGAAGCGACCAAGCACTTCCACGTTGTCCCTATTTAAATACGGTTACGTGAGTAGTTACACGACCCAAGTTTGGTTACACAAAATGAAACATGCCAATTTTTCTAAGCGGATAACAAGGATAACTAGATAGTATGGCGGAATAACAACTGGAAGCACTTCGACGTCGGCGCAGTAATATCATCACTCAAAACATGACGGGACTATATACCTTCTGCTTGTTTTCACAACCCTGTACGATCCACGTTATAACCATGATGTTTGATTGTTCACAAACTATCTTACTACAACCTGATGCTTCCTCAACTGTGCACAAACTACTACAGCTGGTGCAGGCGACGGCGTGCAGGTCACGTAGGTTCTATTGACAGAAGTAAGAGGGGGAGCGGAGTGATGATATTACTGCGCCGACGTCGAAGTGCTTCCAGTTGTTACTCCGCCATACTATATAGTTATCCTTGTTATCCGCTTAGAAAAATTGGCATGTTTCATTTTGTGTAACCAAACTTGGGTCGTGTAACTACTCACGTAACCGTATTTAAATAGGGACAACGTGGAAGTGCTTGGTCGCTTCTAACTTCACCCCCCTTTGGATCCTAAGGAATATACTGGGACAAGCTACATGCTAGCAAATTAGCGCTGCGCCGAGTGCGCGCAAGAGCCATTGAGTGCACGCACAGAGGAGAGGGAGGTATGTATCACCTCGTCTAACATCAGAGCAGAACATAGTTCAGTATGGAAATGCGGTGGTGTTTTCCTTTAAGCTGTGACTTTGTTCATATTCGGTTCATTCTGAGAGCATGATAATTATTATTATAAAACATCACATAAACTGAACACAGTTTGTGGGGACATTTTTATCGTCTGCCAATCAAAGTTTTTATGGGATTCGGGGAGACCATACTTTCTGCGTTCGAACCACATAAATGTCCAGGGAAACTGTGACACATTAGCAACCTAAGAGGCTACACTTGTGGGAAAGTATAATGTCAAAGTTGTGGTCATTTTTAAGGCCATTTTTTTACTGGTATGTGTTAATGTGATTGCATGTTTCAATATAAATTATATTTTATAAACTTAGCAAATAACTTAAGTAGCGGAAAACAAATCAATCAGTTGACAACAATCAAACAATTACATGTAAAACAATATGGAGGAAGAAGAGAAATCACCTAGGAGCTAGCCTTCTCTTGCCACCGCACTGGTTGACCTCTGTGGACAGAAATGGCCGCCACTAAATGGGTTGGATGCAGAGAAACCATTCTCAGTACATGGAAGATTAAAATGGGCGTGACATCTTACTGTGCTGCTTCACAAGTGTCACTAACTTTGTAGAGCACAAAAGGCCGGCCCATTCAATTAGGAGCAGATGATGTCTTTGAAAGCAGCGTGTCACACTCTAAATTGAGGCGTTAATTCTTGGCAATCACGCGTCCCTGGTGGCTTCCCCTATCTGCTCCGACACAGGCTCACAGCTGCCTCTCTGGGCCTTTTCTTTTGAGGAGGGGTTGAGGACTTTTCCTGATGGTGCGGATCGTAATGAAGCGTGCTAATCTCTGCCGAACTGTCTGCAAACTCATAATAGAGCCAACACATTAGACGCACTCCAGTTTGAATCACGGCCCCACCGAGACAGACGGGCACGGGTCGTCTTCACCCCCGTCGAGAAGCGTTGGTGGACTGCCAATCATATGTCTTGAAATCACTTTTTCTACTCGGGACGGAGGGCATCTGGCGCCACATTCATATTTGCATCCTATTAGGGTAATGATCGGCATCATTTATTTGAAGACTCTGCTATGGTACATTGCCACTGCTGTTGACACCAGGCCAGCCGGGGGATATCGGAGACATAATAACAATACAACACCCACCACAATGCAAAGCACTCCGGTTAATAGCCATCACAAATGGCATACAGTATGTAAGTGGCATACACTCCTCAAGTTTACAAGAGGAAATGACATCACTGATCAATAAAACGCAGGACGCTCATAATGCTGACAGTGCAATAAAAGAGGATCCAGTCTGTTTGGTAATAGATAGCGAAAGCTCGACGGCTCCCTAAGGCAAAGTGCACCAACTGCCATGAGCCCTAATAGTCTTTATTCATGTGTAATCGGCACTGAGGGACACCAAGGCAGCGTCCTACGTTCACTTCCAATAAAAACGAAGTTCATCTGTAGAGTTCTGTTCCAAAAAAAGTGATCCAGATCCATTAAACCTTCTGTTTTTGAGATAATTTCCTGTGACTGGGCCAAATTTAGTTTTAACACCCAACAAATAGCAAGACAAGTCACACCCACTTTATTTAACAAGTTGTGTGTGTGTTTTTTTACAAGGTTTCAAAAGCGGGTTGGTTTTGAACTTCTCTTGCAAGGGTTCTTTTTTTGGAAACATCTACTTCAGTCGCTTTAGTCAAGAGCAACACTATGAACGTCTTGAAGGAAAGCATTCAATGGACATTCAGAACAGGTAGAAACATCTATCGATCTAACGATCTAGTCTGAGCAGCACACTGAACCCTCAATGCTGCCAATGTATCTCACATGCAAGGACTACCGACTGGGCTTAAATAAACTACTGTAAGCATCATTGCAACAAACTTTCTTTTTTTCCCCAAAACAGAATTGGTTTGTAATGAATGTCATCTGAACAAAGAAACCAGATTATTATTATGATTATTTAGGAAAGGTACAGTTAATTTGCATATTGTGTAAACCAAAAATAGACAGAACACATGAGGAAATCTGTGTCTGCTGCATCTGTGTCTGTCTCCTTCAAAATGACAGAGAGCCCCTCCAGTGTGATACTTGAAATTAGTAGCACCCACGGCAAACATTTATTCCATCTGTTCAATTTGATCTATTTTAACTGCATATGCTGCAACTCAGGCATTTTGACTGCGGAAATCCCCAATACACTTTTATTTAAAAGATTATTCATAAAGCACCAATTAAAACAAACTAATAACAATCACTTGACGTCATGAGAGAACACATTGATTGACAAAGTCCTACAAAAATCGGACTATATGCTTGGCTTGAAGGCAGAATGGTGCAGAATGTAGACCAGTTGATCATTGGCTGACTACCTGAAAACAGATCTATCTATGCTCATCCTGCTGTCACACAAGAAAGCCACTAATACTGGGATTTCTTTCCAGCAACAACAGCAGAATGAATAGATCAGAAGCTATTTTATATTTGTCTTTACTTAAGATTGGTATTCATAAGTTTATCCACATTGCAGTTTTATTTATATAGCAACCCTTCTTGAACAGACTGGTCAATGGATCCACTCATTAACAGCCTTAGAGCCGTGTATTTGAGGTTACTATACATGTTATCTCTCATATTAAGCCAAGTTCACACTTAATCACATGGCTCTGCTGTTAACACTACACAACTTGCTGTCTGGTAATTATACCAGGAGGAATCCCCAGTGAGTATGTCTCAACTCCAAACTGCGCCTGGTCACGAAAACAGGCGTAAGAAGTGATCTCGCAAATGACCAGAATGGACGTCCGCCAGAAACAAGCGCTCAAACTTGTTTGTGAACTAATTTGCAGCTTCTGCCAAAGCTGGTGTCGACTCTCCGCTATGGTCCAAGCAATCCACTGAACTTTCCTTGTAGTCACGCGTTACTTTGGCACAAATGTTCACAAAACAGCCTGTTTCCACACGTCTTGACTATTTATTCCATTCCTCCAGGTGCAACATTTAACAACGTTGGTCTGTATTGCAGATGAAACATGTACACTAAAGTTCCAATTCTTACAGGCGACACCTCCGCCAGGTTTCCTCTCGACCCGTGTCTCGCACTCTCATTGGCTCACCGACAGATCCAGATATTTAGCCTGCACGATATCCGGAAACCCTGCGAGGCACAGGCGACACTCGGCTCTTACACAGTCCACACATGGCGCTCAAGCGCCGATGTGCAAGCGACTGGGCATTTTGACTGGGCTCAAGTTTTTAGACATTAGCAGCCACCCTGCTTTCGTCCCACCGCTGTGGTGCAATCGTCCCGACGGAGCAGGACTTCCGATCAAAGTTAAATAACACCAAAGTCGTTCCGCATTTGTATGAAATAGCACCAGGTATTGGTAGAACACATGTGAGTTGTTGATCACAAACGTTATCTTTTAAAATAACGTTTATCTGAAAAGTGTTTCAACTCCCAGTTCTCCCCTACTGCCGGCAAAAGTCCTAGAAATCCAGAAATGAGTTAGCATGTTTGGACTTCCGGTTCACCTTATCTCAAACTCAATGGGTTTTATTGTTAGATATCTGAATTAAGGTCTGTGATGAGCACAAGCTTAAGAGATTTAACGATTTTTCTATGACATCGAATGCGTCAGTAAAAACCCATCTCGTTAATTTTGAAGCATTTACGTGTCTTAAAAAAGTCCGCCTTTATCTTAGTGGTGGTGAGGTCATGTGACCATAGTGTAGCTCGTTTAACATGAGTTTAACATGAGTTTTGTTCTTCTGGCGGTTGACTTCACACAACAAACAAAAAAAATCATAAAAGTGGCTTTCATTGTGAACATAATCTTGCCGACAAAACGTGTATAACTATCATAACCATTTGCTTGTTTGCCACGGATACATTTCTGCAATAATCCATAATCCAGTGGCGTTTTGTCGATGGACACAGTGCGATGCTAACTTCTGGGTTAGCCGAAAAAGTATGTCAACCCTGCTGCTCTCTATTGCCTCAAGCCTAAGTGAAAATGAGTGGACATACAGTCACAACTGCTACATATAAGTCCAATAGTATAGGCTGATCATCTGATGATGTGATGAAAAAAACAACATTTCAAATTACTGGTCGAAAAATGGGTCGTATACATTTTCTGAGAAAATCCATTTAGATGTAATGGTTGGCTGTTGGCTGAAAATAAGCAACCCATTTAGTAGACACGTTCCAGTGTGAATGGGCCAATTGTAATGCATATTAGCATGTGTCAATGGAGGGGGGGCTGAGCTCCATAGCTGCAGTTTCTTTCATGCACGGGCTGGAAACAAAGGGCAGCAAAAAGGAGCCTGCCCTCGTGAACATGATGCTGTCTGCAAAGACACATGGGAGTGTGAATGCACACATGACTATACCATGTGCCTGGCTGTACTGACGGCTGACATATTTACTGCCGGTCGCTCAATATCACAGAAAGATGAGAACGGAGGCAGCAGCCATTTCTCCAGGATATGAAAATGATGCAGATATCATAGAAATCACACAAGAGGTCAAGAGTGATTTAAAAAAAATGCCAATGTCTAATTTTGAAGTATGTATATGTATTTCTTTCTATTTCATATTCCCATAAGGATTAACAGTGTAAGTGTGTAATTCAAAAGTGTGGAAAATTTGCACACTGCCTCCTGTATGTTGTATGTTTATCCTATTTTTATATGTTATACTGTAGTTGCAGTCGGGTATATCACAGTGTATACTTATATATTGTTTATATTGTATATTCCATAGATAGTTATGTTGTGTGATGTGTAAATGCACTGTACATTTCCTGTTGTTTTGGATAACTGGCTGCGTTAACAAAATAACTCCTAAAAATGTCTAAAATCTATCTATCTATCTATCTATCTATCTATCTATCTATCTATCTATCTATCTATCTATCTATCTATCACGTTTACTTTTTTGCTATTCATCCTCTGAGTTTATCAGTATCTCTTTCAGTGAGTAAAAGATAATTTTCACTCAATGATGTTGTATTTCATTCTATTATAATAACCTATATTGTAGGCTATAATAACCCATACACCATCACTAGAAATCCCTGTAATAACCCTGTGGTGTTCCTACTATGTGACTTACAGTCGCCTCTCCTGTAGTGAAAGTCTATTCCTTCATTGAACACCATCTAACTTTATTTCCATGTTTGCCTTCTTATCATCGTCTCCTGTCATGGTGACGGACTAAACCCCGGTCTTTGAGTTGTGTTATTACCGTCGACGTTCTCCCGGTCGCTGATGTGCTGCAGGTTGCACCCGGTCTCCTCCCTGCTCAGCTCCGACTCCTGGTGGTACGACTCCAGCCTGGAGTGGGCATTTCTGCGGAGCTTGGGGCTGGCAGGCACGCAGCAAGAGGTCGTGCTCCCCATCGCGACCCCCTTTAACCGGACCCCAACAACGATAGTTAACAATGCTTCCCGCTGAAATAGGAACGTGAAACGAGGGGTCGCCAACTCCACCGAGGCGAGCCGGTCACCGCAGATCCCCAGAGCGCATCCGTAGAACCGCGCGGTCGGTCGGCCGTCGGTGTCCGCGGAGAGGCTGTCACAGGCGGGGACGGACGTGTCACTTCCACCGGTAGTGGCCGATGTGTGGAAGGGGCCGGCCGGACCACTCTATCCCAGGCATCGTGAAACAGGACGCATCCTGCCGTTCCGGGCACAGCGGTGTGCGCGGGTGCGTGTGCGCGTGCGTGTGTGGATCGGTGTTGTGGCTGGCTGGCTGTCAGGGCGATAGACCGACAGGGAGGAAAAGGTTCCGGTTCAAGTGGGTGGTTACAAAGATAAGAGGAGAGGTGACGGAGCGGACTTCATCATACACGGCTGATAGATTGATCTATATTTAATCCCGATAAGATGAACATTAATGGATCAATAGGCAACATTGCCATGTCAAAAAAGATATAGGTCTCCTTCTAGAGAGAGCATTTCAATCTAATTTAAATGCAATCTGTATTGGACAGATGACGGCGTTTATGTTCATTTTGAGAATCGAAAGTTTTCACAAGGTTGGAGATATAATAAACCTTAAAATGATTATATTAAATGGTTTTCTGTCCATATGTCTCTGTGGTATATTCTGGATTAGGTCATAATTTGGGTCATGGTTATATGTTTACTTAATTATGTATTGGGAAGGCAGTCACAAAGTTGTGCATATTTATATTTTTTTAAGATGCATCAAGAGATACTATCATAAACTGTACACGATTTGTGGTAGACGTAGTATTCACCCATTGGTTTGTGGACTCCGGTTTTGAAGCCTCAAATTCAGCATTTTTGCCGTCACCATGTTGGAATTTTTGCAACCAGTGAACAGAAGTGACCATATTTGGACTGTGGAGGAGCGACAGGTGGATCTGACAAACACAAGATGCAGAGCAGCAACCTTACTGGATCTGGCTTCTGGTGTGAAGCTTTGAACAAAGTGAACTTCCATAATTCAAGATACACTTGCATTGGTAGCGACCTATCAATCACAAGGTAGCCAGTATTTACTCTAAATGGGGCCATAATGTGCAAAATGAACATCAAGCTACACTGTTAGAAATTACTGTGAAATTTACATAAAAACTATGTAAAATCACCACAGAAAAGTATTGTAAACCCCAAAACATATATTTTTTGTTGAAATTACAGTGAACTTTTATAAACTATTAAACATAATGTGTTGTTATATTTACAACAACAACAGGTGATTAGAATCAATTTTATTTGTGAAAACTACAAATATTGGTAACAAAAACTGAGGAATACTGTAATACTCATAACAAAACAATGTTGTTAATTTGACATGCAAATTTTGTAAAAACTATAGTTTTAGTCAGTTTGTTTTGAAAAATACAAAAAAGAAATAAGTCACTTTACAAGTGTATGCTGTACTTTTACCATAATTGATGCAAATTGAGGTAGCCTAATAAAAATGTTTTCACACACAAAAAAATCATTGTGAACCTTAGAGGTTCCCTATAGGCCTATTCATATAAAAAAAATATAGGCTAAAATTATAATAATTAGTTTCTGATTGGATAGTGACGTTAGAAGGAGCTGGAGAAGCTCCTCTTTTATGGCTGCAGCTAAAAATCTTAATGCAAACAACAACTTACCCATATCTTTAAACATTACTGAAACAACAATGGGGAAAGCTTGTTTCACGGGTAATAATAAAAATAAAAACAAGTTTATTCATCAACTATTTCAACAAGATATTGTTAGTTCACCCTCTGCTTTATCCTACTGGTCTACATTTGTTGGAAATATTAATTGGGAAAAAGTCTGGCTACTACTTAATACGTTTTTTTTAACCAACAAGGTCAAAGAGATCTCATTTAAAATGCTTCATAGATTTTACCCAACTAATCATTATATACACAGGCTTAAGAAGGACATTGATGTGAACTGTGTCTCTGTCAACGAAACCTTGGTTCATTTATTTTGGTCTTGTCCACACACCAGACAACTTTGGAGCAGACTGGCACGCTTTATCAGTGATCATATTTATCCCCAGTTTAATTTATGATGGGAAAATGTTTTGTTTGGCTACACTGAATATGATAAAAAAAAAAAAATTCTCAGTTTTATATGATTAATTTGTTAATTGTTTTATCCAGATTTTACATACGTCTAAATTTTCTGGTAAGAAGCCAAACTTCCTGGAACTGTCTGCA
Source organism: Eutrigla gurnardus (assembly GCF_963514095.1). NCBI lineage: Eukaryota > Metazoa > Chordata > Actinopteri > Perciformes > Triglidae > Eutrigla > Eutrigla gurnardus. Next base: position 13,465,726 of record NC_139918.1, read on the forward strand.
TATATTGGTCAATATATCTCCTCCCTCTGTGATTGTGAGAATAAAAAAGCTGTTAAAACGTATGATCTTTGTAAGCTTTACAAAATATTTATTTAAATGTATGTTTTTTATTTATTATTTTTCTATCTATTTTCTATCTGCTGTCTAATCAGAAAATCGAAAGTTCTTCGTTCAGGGCTGCAGCTGATGTCGAGTGGCAGCGACCTTTGCTGGAGAGAACACAGGAGCGGAGCAGAAATCTTCGGACCACTTTTCGTCTTTTTAAACGTTTTTTGGACAAATCTACAATTTTAACACAAGTTTTGTGGAGGATCTGCTGCTGTCTAATCGGAAAATCAAATCCAAAGCTTTGCCTATTTTTTTACGAGACCAAACGAAAATGTGTGTGAAAGCACATGGTGTAAGCTAGCACCAGTTGATATTTAAGACCAGTAGCTGCTAGATCAATTTGTGATAACTTAGTTCAGCTGAAAAGCACAGGCAAACACTTAAAACCCTAAAAATGATCACCTGCATCTTTTGTAAAAATAAATTGGATGCATTAAAGGGCTATGTACTACATTGAAGAGTGCATAGGAATGAGCCCCATTGTCTTTTCAAATGTGTTGGTGCCAACTGCAGTCAAACATTTACCACTTACTCAGCTTTCAAGGGCCATTTTTATCATGTGCACAATGCACCTGCACCGCAAGCTGCTATAGCTGTTGTTGCGGATTTAAAATGTGCAGTTTCATTATGTGCCTGCCATTTTCACACAGTGAGAGAGCTAGTGTCTCACTTAAATGATCATATTGGAGAGGGCAGGTCTGTGTCGTGTCCAGTAAGTGATTGTAAGCACGTGTTTACAAAAGAGTCATCATTTACTTCTCACATGTGTAGGAAGCATAAAGCATGCTCCCCTGAAAGTATTGATGACATGTACAGAGAAACTCGCCCTCAGCCCCCAGATGTCATTGCCACTACAGATGATTCAGAAAACATACATAAAGCCATGCCAACAGCTTGTGCAGTCAGTGATATGCCAGAGAATGATAGTCAGTCTTATCTTAGAAACGTGTCTCTTTTACCTTAAACTGCTAGGTCAGCTGCTTATTCCTGCCTCTACTATACAGACTATTGTTGCGGAAGTGCAAAATGTGCACGAGTTAGGTCAAGCCTACACAATAACTAAAGTAAGTTCTTTATTAAAAAATTATATGAGCCTATCAGATGAAGCAATCGCTAAAATCTGTGACTGCATTAAAGAGTCAGTCAGATTTGTTCTCTGCCTTTCATCAGGGACCGAAGAACAACATACTCCAGAAATCAGACCTTCACAAAAATGTTTAAATACACAAACCCCAAAAAGTGGCATTGGGAATGGATGAAAACATGACACAAAAATATGCCTACTACATACCAGTGGCCGAAACCCTGAAGAGCTTTTTACAGTCACATTTAGGGAGGAATGCACAGTCACAACAGTTTGGAGATCCGGATGGAGAGGTTTTTAAGGATTTATATGATGGACAAAATTTCTAATTTCACCAGTTCTTTAATGAAAACCCTGAAAGCCTCAAACTGATTTTGTACCAAGATTCATTTGAAATTGTGAATCCCCTTGGTTCTGCTAAAAAGTTCTTGCAGTCTATCTTTCATTAGCAAATTTACCCATTCATTTGCGTTCAAATACTGATAATATGTTTTTAGTCTTGTTGTGTGTTGAGAATGACCTTAAGCGTTTTGGAATAGCCAAAGTTTTCTCAGAGTTGTTGGCAGATCTGAAAACCTTGGAGACAGATGGAATAAATGTAGGTGGAGAAACGGTAAAAGGTGGTCTTTACTGCATTGCTGGGGATAACTTGGATTCTCACTGCATAGGTGGGTTAACCGAGAATTTCAGCTGCTCTAAATATTTTTGCAGGTACTGTGAAATCACAAGAAGTGAGTTTGAGGCTGATCCGAAGGCCTGTGGTCCTTCACGCACCCCAGCGAGGTATGACACGGCTGTTGCTGCATCAAACAGTTTAATTACAAAGGATCCGAAGCACAGAACCCTGACAGAGCCAAGTTATCAGGGCAAGCCATGAACTGGAACCTTTTGAGATTGCTACCAGTTTTGATTGGTGACAAAGTGCAAAACCATGAGGATGAAGTATGGCAGTTAGCTCTCCAGCTAAAAGACATAGTGGATCTTATTTGTGCTCAGAAAATGTCCTTGTCCCAGATAGCATATCTTGACATTTTGATCCAGGAATATTTGGTGTTGAGAAAGATGTTGTTTCCTGAAAATCAACTAAAACCCAAGTATATGAAGTTTGGTGAACTTCTATCTTGATTCAAAATGACACATCTGTGTATGTTTTGATGGATATCCACAAAGGCATCTTCCTCTCAGAATACCATCTGTACTCTGTGACAAAGGACAGTCTTGGGTTACAGTGTATCAACATTAATTACCTGCCCGATTTCTATCCTTTGGTATCATACATTGTTGATGAATACCAAGTCATACCACTAAAACACAGTATTGTGGAAAAATAAAGTCCAATTAAAGCTCACTTACTTCTCACTGCAAATAGTTTGACATTAATGCAAGTGTTAGCTGATGCATCTCCCTGCTCTTTTAAGTGGATGTACTGTATATTTTTTCTGTTCTGTTTCTTCTTCAGTGCAAATATGAGTGACTCAGAGCAAACCTTCCTAGATGTCGCCGTCATGGAAGTCCTACCAGAACTTCAAGCAGTAAACAAAAACATCCTGGAAGAGCACTTGCAGTCCATTGGAGTCGAGACGTATGATATTCTACGCTTCGTAACAGAGGCTGATTTGATGACAGCATTAAGACCTATACAAGCCAGAAAGCTTCTTACCATTTGGAAAAGGAAATGTAAGTAAAAACAATGCACAACTATTTTAAAATCAAAGGCAGACTTGGACATTGTGTAATATTGTACTGTGAATCATAATCTTTATTTGTCATTTAAAGACCAAACTCCAGAGAACAGCTCAGCATCATCTATGGAAGCCTCACCTATCCAGTCGGTGTCATCGCTCTCTGTTTCACCCCGAAGTTCATTGTCAACCTCCTCCAGCAGCCCAAGACTTGACACACAGTGGGAAGACAACTTTGAAATTCCATGGAGTAAATCTCCTGAGGAAGTGATGCATTCTTTGGAGAGGGGAAAAAGATCAGGCCCAAAACTGAGGAGGCAAATGGTCTGCATTGTTGTGACTAAGATGATGGAAAAATGCCCTCATGTAGGTAAAAAGCATTCAACTGACGTTGCAAAAAAAATGGTGGCAAAATTTCCCAAATCTCTGCAAGATGTAGTAGAGGGTGATGTTGTTGGAGCAGGTTACCATTCCCTACCATTTTTGTTTTAGTCTTAATGGTGCACTATGTAACTTTTTCTGGCCACCTGCTTCTTGTTTCATGAAGATGTTCTTTCTTTGCAGGAATGTTCCATAGTATGGTATAAAACGTATCTATCTTGCATTTATTCAATTAGAACTGTTTTTATTGCAAAAACATTTTTACTCCATGGAGATAAGTTTTATTCCATACTGCGGAACATCAGGGAGAGTGTGGGTTCTTGTTTTGAATTGGGTTGTTGAGCAAGCACCGCGATGGTTCGGAGTAAAAAATGCACCCTAGGGTAATTTCCACCATGACATCCAGCCAAATACCCCCTCAGAAGCATTTTTAGCAATGATTTGTTTAGTTTTATGTCAGTCAAAATTAACTATACTTATGGATGCTGAATAGTCATTCCCAATAAAAAACTAATAGTCTTCATTTCATTGCTTGAGTCATCACATACAAAATTGTTGATCAATTTTTTTACCTTTCTTTATCATTTTTTCCTGGAAATGTCTCCTAAATTGAACAATTGCTCTCATGTGAACTTCAGCTTTCAGTGTGTGAAATATTAGTTGTAATCATCAATGATGAGCCACTTCACAGTCACTCAGGGATGAATCCCATGAACCCTCACTTGGCAAGTGTATACGCGGTTCATATACACTCAACAAAAATATAAACGCAACACTTTTGTTTTTGCTCCCATTTTTCATGAGATGGACTTAAAGATCTAAAATTAATTCCAGATACACAATATTACCATTTCTCTCAAACATTGTTCACAAATCTGTCTAAATGTGTGATAGTGAGCACTTCTGTGCAGTGCTATAGCACCAGCAGCCTTCTGTTCTCGCTAACGTTACATAAAGTCTTCCATATTTTTTCTGTTAAACAAGCAAAGTAAGTGTCTGAATATTTCATCTCTTGATGTTTTGTGAGTAATGTTTATCAGAGTGATAAAAATGTAAGTTTACCGTTGTCTAATGTTTAGCGGTTTAAAGGACCATATGAACGCCAACCAACATATCGTGCTAGCTAACTATATGAATTGTCTCGTACTGAAAACCAGGCTGTAGCGATCTCTAATTGAGCCGCGGCCGTGCTAACGGTAGCTAACTCGGCTCCATTGACTTGCGTGTAAAGCAGCTAGCAGGCTAGCGGTCGCTGGCTTTGTTTACGAATTTTGCGGTCCATGGTTTGATTTATAAGGTAATTAATCTGACGTACATTATACCATAATTGTTTAAACTAACATCAACCTGTTTGGAGTTTATTAGCGTTACGTCATTGGCAACACAGCAGACTTAAAATAGGCCACATGTGTACAGACCACACACTATGTATGTGTGTTGTGTATGAACTATGCAGTTCATTCAGAAGTGTCAGAATGCCACAGTAATGCTGGGAATATCATGCTGTTATCATCATGCACACAATTTCTGTGACTATTGTGGAGTCCAAATGAAGACAAAGATATTACTCATACTCCTTCCCTTTCTTCTATTTCAGAGCCCACTCAGCTATTAAGGACAGGGTCTGTATAAGTGCTGGAAATCCTTGGAAATGCTTCAATTGCAGTGATAAGTTGTTGGATTTTGAATAAAGTGCTGGAAAGTGTTTGAAATTGTAGTTGCAATAAATCATGTATTATTGCTTGATCAGTGACACAACTAGATACATTTTTTCCATCCTAATTTGTCTCCCTTTATGTAGAAGGCTCTCACGAAACATAATTGTGGTAATTTAAAGCAAAATAGCATCTGATTTGGTTAAGTAAAATAATCAGTTTGTACACAAACATAATAGCCAAACACTTTTGCTACACCTTAAATGTTCTTAAATTACTCCAATGTGTTTCAAGTAATGCAATGACAATTTAGATCAATAAAATGTATTATTATTATTGTTGTTATTATTACTATTGGATTAGAATTGGGTGATAATGTTTTGCTACATGATTTACAACCAGTCAAACCAAAAAAGTGAACAGTAGACTTAAAAGTAGCAATAGAAAACTAGAAGAACTACTAGAAAACACAGTGAACTGAAAGAGTTAGTTTTATTAAAAATACTTTTGTCCCCCCCACCTCTGAAATCAAAATTTCCTCCTTGCACACATTACGTAAAAACATACATACAGTATGTCTACTGTTTTTTCCCCCTAATTTACACTACAAAGAGTAAATATATTTATTTTTTCATTTTTGGTACATTGCTTAACAAGCATAATTTCATTTTGCTTAGTTGTGACCTGTTGAGGTGCAATAAATATCAAAAGTTCCAAAAGACATATTGTGTTATTTTTACCAATCCACTCTATAAGCATAGTAATTATAATATCTCCAATAAAACTGTTTCGTGCACTGTGGATTTCTGTTTGTAATGTATTGAGTATCCATTCCATTATAATATTCAGATTTATCATAAATAATTGAACACGCACATGTATTTTAAGTTTCGTCAAAGAGGGATGGAGATGGGGTCCAAATTATTTGACACGTCAGTATTTAAAAATTATTGGAAAGTAACGCAATAGTTACTTTCCAAAGTAACTAGCTACTTTTAGAATTTGTAACTCAGTAACTACTTTAGTTATTTTCTGGGAGAAGTAACTAGTACATTAACTAGTTACTTTTTTAGAGTAACTTGCCCAACACTGCGTAAAACTGCCGTAATGTGGTGCTTAAAGGGCAATGCACCAAAAACAGACCTGAAGCGATTACATGCAGCAAGTAACTGTAGTTACCTCTGGGTTACCCATTTATTTCCTCACTTGCGCTTGCTTATTGACCGTCATACACCATGTGCCTAATAGCGATGAGGGACTCGGGGACACGCCCCCCTCCAATATATATGAAAGAAATTCTGTAGATTCAGGTTCATTCTCAGAAAACTGCACCATTTTCAGGATCTTGTGTAGGATTACACAACGGAGTGGGGGCAGAAGATTGCCAACCAGGTTATATGAGGTATATGATAGAGTTCTCAACGGGCCTGAAAATTACGACCCTACCCGACCCGGCCCGTGGCTTTTAAAGCCCGGACCTGATATTACCCAACACATCAACATGGATTATCTTCCCGAACCCGGCCCGCGGCCGACGCCGCCGCCCCCCCTTCTTTTTTTTTCTCATACACATATTATCATGACAAAAAAACGGCGACGGTGAATTCACCTGCGGCAAGTTTACTTTTCACCAACTCAGGTCTGCCCCCGCCCCTCTCCACGATGCACGTTACACGCAGCAGCCAGACTTTCTTAACGGTGAACAGCAGCGATGATTTATACACTGTGCGGAAAAAATTAAGCCCGAGGTCCGACCCGATCCGAGTCACTTGCTTATATTTTAGACCCGAACCGATCCATTGAGAACTCTAGTATATGAGTATATGGGAACAGCAGTGGGAAGCTATGATGATTGAATGATTGATTTAAAAACATATGAATGATTTAAAATATACTAGGACCCGTCCTTTAAAGTCAAGCTGAAATGAAAAATGTGATTTTAACTAGGGATGGGACGAAATATCGTACAAAACGTGACGATACGCATCGAGTTTGAAAAAAATGGATCGCGAAATGAAGACTAGATGACATGATTTGTGTAGTATATAAATAATTTAGTGTGTGTGTTTGTGTGTATATGTGTGCGGCAGGCTATACAGTCTATGGTGGCAGGCTGGCAGCACCATCTGCTGGTTAAGCAGCGGAAAACTAAATGAAAAACAAATTCCATCAAACATTAGCACCAACTACCTTGCCCTCAAACCGCCGAACAATGGAGTCGAATGAGGTCGAAATTGAGGACGCTCCGCTGGATACAGGTCATTTGTCTGGCAGTATTTTCTCATAAAAAAATAAATGGCTCGAGTAACAACGTTATTCATTTCGATCATAGAAACAAACGTTAGCAGCACAGCTAATGCTAGCAGCATTAGCACTGTCCTGTTACGAGCATCCGGCTGTCCAGCAGCCGGACAGCGGCCGACCGGACATCGGCTGGACACTAGCAGCATTAGCACTGTCCTGTTACGAGCTGTGCTGCTAACGTTTGTTTCTACGATCGAAATGAGTAACGTTGTTACTCCGCTGTCCGGCCGCCTTCGGCGCGTTTGGATACGCCAACAGCTCCGGCAACCTTGAGTCTGGAGGGGAAGGGGTGGAGGGGGAGATGGATACGACTCGCTGCAGTGTTTTGAATTTGAGTGTAGCATCGTTTTTGGCCACATTCTTACATATAGCGCCTTTTAAAAAGGCTGAGATAACTTAAACTAGGGTTAGAGCACTAAGGGAGTGTTCTTGTTTGTATTTGAACTGTTGGGCCGTGTGTTTCCTTGTGTGCAACTGAAACCAAAATAAATAAGTTGTAATTACGCAGTAATATTCTGTTTTGTTAGTTTGTTATTTTGTTTTTTGATATCGTATCGTGACGTATCGTTTCGTGACCCTGGCATATCGAGGTGCATCGTATCGTGAGTTTAAGTGTATCGTCCCATCCCTAATTTTAACTGCACGTACTTAAATCAGCTAGTACTAGTGATGGTGAGATGAAGCCTCATGAGGCATCGAACCACTTGAGCCAATTGGTGCGAGAAAGGGTTCATTTCTCGAAGCTTCATGTGCACACGAAACCACCTACTGGCCAAGTGTATAATCACAGGCAGCTGTATCTGAACCACATAATGTGTGATGCATTGCATTTTTGTGTCTGTTATGTCTGTTGGGAATGACTATGAATTACAAAAAATGGATGTCCAAATAATTACTTAAAGATCATTGAAGCCGTTAAATTATTCTATACAGATGGTGTGGTAACGGGGAGAAGACATTGGGGGAAATTGTTCCCGGGCCGAGAGTCGAACGCGAGATCGCCGCATCGAGGACGTTGAGCCTCTGTACATGAGGCGGCTGCCCTAACCACTGCGCCACCGGTCGCTCCATGATAATATAATTTCTGTACACACATATGTGTATCATAAATTGTTTGAATGTATTCTGTGTGTGTAAATTTTCCCCAAATGGTAAAATCATCAGTCTCCTAAATCTCTCACTCTCCCTAAACTATCTCCAAACTATATAAAGGCTATCCAAACTCTAGTATCCAAACTCCCCAAACTATCCAAACTCTCAACTGACCGCAACTCTGCTTCAAAACCCACATTTTGAATGGAGCCTGAGGGGTCTATACAGCTGTAAAACCTCGCGGCAAACTCTGAACCACTTCCCAAAGCAGTCACGTGGTACAGCCGGGCAGCGAGGCTTCGGATATCATCATTTTTGGCCCCTCCCCTAAATGAAGCAAGCCTCGATACGCGGTTCGCGGAAACGCCCCCTCCATTACTCGACACACGCTTCGAAGCCTCGGCCCATCTCGTAACATCACTAGCTAGTACCAACGAGAGAGAGAAGGTGGTGAGCTAATTCCTCCCGGCCTTATGTCCTGCCCGTGTTTCCTGTTTCACTGGGAAATAAGATTGTCTGTATGCCAGTTAATCAAGTATCTGTATATCTCTAACCCAAAGGAGATTTAGTAATTACCAGAATTGTATTTGTTTTATGTTAATATTTCACACATTTTTTTAATATATACTGTATATATACAATTTTGGCATCGGGAGCGAGTTGGATATTATAGACGAGCTGAAGACTCTGTGCCATTCACACCCATTATAACCTGAAACTGCGATATCGGGAAAACCGTATGGACCATCGACATGAATGTTTGACCCAATAAAGTCCACAGTCTTGTAAACGTTTTTAACTTTTAATCACGTTTGGAAGTTAAAGTATGGCAAACTTTTGGGATGCTGAAGTCAATGAAAAACCAATGTAAACATTTTTAAGAGCAGTGGTTACCATGGCAACCTGAAAGTTCTTTTCTTTTTTTTCAATTTTGGAATGTACAATGTGCTTTGATGTCTTTGATGTCTTTGATGTCTTTGATGACTGCTGACATCACGTGACACTGGACTGTATAAATACAAGCAGCGACCAGAACTCAGCGTGGAGTTATTGGAGTTTGGAGAGACAGATAGCTGAGTTATCTCAAAAGACCCTGGACCAGGAGCTGGCGGAGGAGGCCCTGAGAAAACAGGTATCCACCAACCAGCAGCTGTCAAATGACCTCCAGACTGCTGAGGAGGACAACAAAGACCTCCGAGGTGAATTAGTTCAGCTTAAGGCAGAACTTCAGCAGAGGACCCTGGACCAGGAGCTGGCGAAGGAGGCCCTGATAAAACAGGTCTCAACTAACCAGCAGCTCTCAAACGACCTCCAGACTACCAAGGAGGACAACAAGGACCTCCGAGCTAAAATAGTTCAGGTAAAGGCAGAACTCCATCAAAAGACCCTTGACCAGGAGCTGGGGAAGGCATCAGCAGAAATTGAGGTTGTGAATGGTGGTGCTCTTCAGGGAGCTGAGGAGCTGCACTAGATCTCACCCGACCAGCTGGTGACTGAGCTCCAGGTCAAAAGCCTGGAGCAGAGTCTTCCTTGTGTGGAGCTGCCAGAGGAGGTGCAGCTCCCCAAGAAGAAGAAATCTCTCTTCAAGAGGTTCAGACACAATATCGGTCTGCGCAAAAGGCGTTGAACTGGTGCTGTGTCCCAATTTGGCCCTAAATTTATAATTCGGAAAATAATGTATGCTGTAAAAAAAAAAAAAAAAATACAGCTATATATTATTATAAAAAAAAGGGCGGCACAGTGAATTGTACTGTGTCGTGTGGGTTTTTCCCCCGGGAGCTCCGGTTTCCCCCCACTAGAAAAAAAACAATTTGGCCCCAAATTAAATATCTCCTCATCCCCTCCCCTATTATCCCCTCCCATGTGGGTTTTCCCCCGGGTGCTCCGGTTTCTGATTAGCATAAAGTAGATTTGACTTCAACTTTATGCAAATGAGGAGCGGCCAACTCGCGCGCCCTCTCTCGACATTCGCCGCGACGCTACCAGAATGCATTGCACGGCAATTCACATTGACAATAGGCGAATTCGACTTGATGTAGCCGCCTGCAGTGCGCTACCTAACGTGATGTATTGTGGGTTGAAAGCGATGCATGATGGCTAGAATTGTGTCCGACTTAGCAGCCGACTACAAAGTCGTCACAGGGTCGCGACCATATCACGTGCCCCAAAACATCGCAAGAACAAGTTTTTAAGAGCCGCTTCTTGCAGCACCTGGCAGCGTGGTCTACGACGGCTGCAACCGGCTTGTCCACACCTCCGCTACATTGGAATGGTTCTCATTAGTTAAAAGTTCAATGACGTGTGTTCAGGTCCGCACTCGGCGGCCACCTTGTGGTGAAATGATGTGCCTTTTTATTTTGGTCGCTTTGATCTCATGGCTTGATCTTAAGTTCCGTGCATTGTGCTGTGAGTAGGCCTATTTATTTGTAAGGTCTGGTTAATACAAACATAGAATGATAATACAAATATACTGGAAAAAAAAGAATGCCTTCCACATGTTATATATATATATATATATATATATATATATATATATATATATATATATATATATATATATATATATATATATATATATATATATATATATATGTCTTTGGTTTGCTTGTTAACGGGACAGTGGTGAGGACCCAAATGCGGACAGACAGGAGTTCAGGTGGAATTAACAGGTTTTATTGAAAAGGTTCAATGGCAGGCAAGTTGAGGGTCTGGGGGTGTCCTTGAAGGGGGGCAGGCTGAGGAAGGAGCAGGCAGGGGTGTTACCAGGCGGAGGCTGGTGGAGGTGAGCGGGGCCGGGGAGCAGAGCAGGCAGGCAGGCGCTGGAGCAGGAAAAAACAGAGTCAAAAAAGGTGTCTAGTTTCTTAAATTTATCCAATGCTAGAATCAAGCAGGGTACTGACGGAACAGTGGCTACGATCTGGCAGCGAGCATGTGGCAGGGCTGAGGAGAAGTAGCCTCGGTGATTGCAGGATGGGATGCAGCTGATGGGGCTCTGCTCTGTCTCAGCACACCTGCAATCACTCACTCTGCCTACACACACACACACACACGCACGCACGCACGCACGCACGCAGTAGCTGTAACAGTACCCCCCCTCCTATGGGCGCCTCCTGGCGCCCGAACGGGCCTGTCAGGGTGGCGGGCGTGGAAGTCCCGAATGAGGGAGGGGTCCAAGATGAGCCGGCGAGGAATCCAGGCACGCTCCTCTGGCCCATAGCCCTCCCAGTCCACAAGGTATTGCCAGCCTCTTCCCCTGCGTCGCACATCCAACAGCCTCTGAACTGTATATGCAGGGTGACCATCGATCAGCCGAGGAGGAGGAGGTGCTACAGTGGGGGGAGACAGAGGACTCGAGCGGACAGGCTTGATCTGGGACACATGAAAGGTAGGATGAATGCGAAGAGCTTCAACCGGACAGCAGAAGGGTTGATAACACGATCAATTACAAATAGCCCAATGAAACGTGGGGACAACTTTTTAGACTCTACCCTCAAGGGGATGTTCTGAGATGACAGCCATACCTTCTGACCAGGGGTGTAAACCGGAGCCACAGCACGGTGACGGTCTGCATAGGTCCGGGCTCTATTGGATGCACGGAGAAGTGCCGCCCGGGCTGTCCTCCATGTGCGGCGGCAGCGGCGCAGATGGCTCTGGACCGAGGGCACGGCCACCTCCTCCTCCTGACTTGGAAACAAGGGGGGTTGGTATCCAAGGCAACATTCAAATGGTGACATACCTAGAGAGGCATTGGTGAGGGAGTTATGGGCGTACTCCACCCATGGCAGCTCAGAACTCCACCGGGAGGGGTTAGTAGAGACCACACAGCGAAGGGCGGCTTCCAGCTCCTGATTGACTCGCTCGGTCTGGCCATTGGTCTGTGGATGAAATCCTGAGGAAAGGCTAACCGTACACCCAAGAGCAGAGCAGAAAGCTTTCCATACCCGTGAAATGAACTGGGGGCCTCGGTCCGACACAATATCAATGGGGATACCATGAAAACGAAACACATGAGAGACCAGAAGGTCAGCAGTCTCTCTTGAGGGGGGGAGTTTGGCCAGAGGAATGAAAATGGGCTGATTTGGAAAATCTGTCAATAGTTAAGATTACCATGTTACCATTCGATGTGGGAAGACCGGTCACAAAATCCAAGGCTATATGGGACCATGGACGACTGGGTACAGGCAGGGGGCGGAGTAGACCAGAGGGGGGTTGAGTTGAAGTCTTGTTTGCGGCACAAACCGGGCAAGCAGTAACAAAGTCCCTGGTGTCTCTGTCCATGGTCGGCCACCAGAAGCGCCGCCGAAGGAAGGCCAGAGTACGGCCCACCCCGGGATGACAGGTAAGTCTGGTTGAATGGGCCCATTGGAGGACTTCAGAGCGGACCGACTCTGGAACAAAAAGGGAGTTGGGGGGGCCATTACCTGGATCGGGTTGATTCTGCTGGGCGCGGCACACACCAGGTCAAGGAGGCCACAATGCAGGATGGGGGTAGAATGGGATCTGATTCCGGAGGTGCATCAGCTGTGAACTGGCGGGACAGGGCATCTGGCTTGGTGTTCCTGGAACCAGGGCGATAAGTCAAGGTGAAATTGAATCTTCCAAAATACAAGGCCCACCTGGCTTGTCGTGGGTTAAGACGCTTAGCCGTCTGGATGTAGGCCAGGTTCTTGTGGTCCGTCCACACAATGAAAGGCTGGTTGGCTCCCTCCAACCAATGGCGCCACTCCTCCAGTGCCAGTTTGACTGCCAGGAGTTCCCGGTTTCCAACATCATAATTTTTTTCTGCGGAGGACAGCTTGTGAGAGTAAAACGCACAAGGATGCAGTTTATGGTCAGTGGGAGAACGTTGAGAAAGAATGGCTCCTACCCCAGTCTCGGAAGCATCCACCTCGACCAAAAACTGAAGATCTGGATCCACCTGGGTGATAATGGGAGCAGAGGTGAAGCGGCCTTTAAGTTCTTGAAACGCACTCGCAGCCTGTGTAGTCCAGTGGAACTGACGAGAGGTTGAGGTCAGAGCTGTGAGAGGGGCTGCTAGGCGACTATAGTTCTTGATGAATCGCCGGTAAAAATTGGCAAACCCCAAAAACCTCTGTAACTGCTTTCTGGTAGTGGGGACAGGCCACTCAGATACTGCCCCAACCTTAGCGGGATCCATCTTCACCTGCCCCTGTGTGATGACATAGCCCAAAAAGGACACAGTGGAAGCATGGAATTCACATTTGGCAGGCTTGACAAGTAACTTGTTCTCCAACAGTCGTTGGCGTACCTGACGGACGTGCTGCTGATGAGTTTCAAGGTTAGGTGAAAAGATGAGGATATCATCCAGATAGACGAACACCAACCGCCCGACCATGTCTCGGAGCACATCATTTATGAAGGTCTGAAAAACAGCAGGAGCATTTGTTAGACCGAACGGCATCACCAGATATTCAAAATGTCCCAGAGAGGTATTGAAGGCGGTCTTCCACTCATCCCCCTCCCTGACACGGATGAGATGGTAAGCGTTTCGCAGGTCCAGCTTGGTGAATATCTTGGCTCCATGAAGAGGGGAAAAAGCAGAATCGATTAGTGGCAGAGGATAGGTATTCTTGATGGTTGTTGTTTAGTCCCCGGAAATCAATACAAGGTCTGAGTGTGCCATCTTTCTTTCCCACAAAAAAGAACCCTGCACCCACCGGGGAAGAGGATGGTCTGATGAGGCCTGCAGCCAAGGAGTCCCGGATGTACTCCTCCAAAGCCTCCCGCTCAGGACGAGAGAGGTTGTACAGGCGACTGCGGGGGTGCGGCGCGCCCGGCTGCAGGTCGATAGCGCAGTCGTACGGCCGGTGAGGTGGTAATGATAGTGCACGATGTCTACAGAAAACAGGGGCCAGGTCATGATAAACTGGGGGTACAGAAGTCAGGTCAGCTGGCTCAGGAACTGATAGCGGTAAAGACGAGGCAGGAGCAGGGGCTGAATGCAGACAGTTGGCGTGACAAAAATTACTCCAAGAGATTACCTTACCAGTTGACCAGTCAAGTTGGGGGTTGTTTGCCCTCAACCAGGGAAAGCCGAGAACCAGGGGAGAGCTGGGGCAGTCTATGACATGAAAACTAACCATCTCCTGATGATTACCTGAGACTCTGAGGAGGATGGGCACAGTCTTGTTAGTCACACGGGTAAGAAATCTATCATTTAGAGCTCTGGCAGTTATAGGCGATTCCAGTGGTACAGTGTCTATAGCCAGCTGTGCTACCATCTTGCTGTCTAAAAAACTCCTCAGCCCCTGAATCAAGGAGAGCACATAAGGGTAATGTCTGGTCCTGCCATATGAGGGAGGCATTGATCTGGGGTCTGGAAGGAGACTGACTACTATGACTCAACAGTAACTCCCCCACTACTGCTGAGCCGGCCCTTTTCCCGGGCGGAGTGGACAGGAGAGTAGAAAATGCCCGGTTTGGCCACAGTACAGACAGCTCCGGGAATTGAACCGGCGCTGCCTCTCCTCTGGCGAGAGTTTGGCTCGGCCCAGTTGCATGGGTTCGGGATCTGGAGGACACTGAGGAACAGAGGGAGAAAAACAAGGTAAGGTTGATGGTGTAGTGGGAGGAGTTACCTTACCCGTCTTCTCCCACCGACGCTCACGGATGCGGTTGTCTATGCGGATGGTCAAGGCAATCAAGTTATCCAGTCCCTCGGGCTCCGGGTGAGAAACCAGCTCATCCTTAAGGGTCTCATTGAGGCCGTTCTGAAAGGCCCCCTGAAGTGCCTCCTCATTCCAGCCACTCTCCGTGGCGAGGCAGCGGAAACGGATGGCGAATTCTGCGACAGAGCTGGCACCTTGGCGGATGGAGATCAGTCTCTTGGCAGCGTCTCTCCCCCGGACGGGATGATCAAAAATCTTCCTCATCTCTGCTGTGAAGTCGGGGTAGGAGGAAACAAGCGGAGACTGCTGCTCCCACACCACTGTGGCCCAGCTGCGTGCAGCCCCCCGGAGACAACCCATCAGGTACGCCACCTTGGCTCGGTCAGAAGCATATGAACTGGGCTGTTGGTCAAAAACAATATTACATTGCATCAAAAAATCTCTACAAGTGCCAAGGTTACCGTCATAGGGCTCTGGAGGCGGCACATGGGGCTCCCGGGTTTGAAGCTGGTTGGTGCCGGTTGCCACGGGGGCTGGGGGACGGTCTTGGGCAGAAAATTGCAGTTGGAGATTTGCCAGGGTCTGTGACATCTCGGTTATCTGAGCCGTGAGTGCTTGCAACACCTCACTGTGTTGCACGAGGACCGCGCCCTGTCCTGTGAGCGCTTGACGGACGGCACCATCCTGGTCCGCTGGGTCCATACTGGCCAGATCGTACTGTTAACGGGACAGTGGTGAGGACCCAAATGCAGACAGACAGGAGTTCAGGTGGAATTAACAGGTTTTATTGAAAAGGTTCAACGGCAGGCAAGTTGAGGGTCTGGGGGTGTCCTTGAAGGGGGGCAGGCTGAGGAAGGAGCAGGCAGGGGTGTTACCAGGCGGAGGCTGGTGGAGGTGAGCGGGGCCGGGGAGCAGAGCAGGCAGGCAGGTGCTGGAGCAGGAAAAAACAGAGTCAAAAAAGGTGTCTAGTTTCTTAAATTTATCCAATGCTAGAATCGAGCAGGGTACTGACGGAACAGTGGCTACGATCTGGCAGTGAGCATGTGGCAGGGCTGAGGAGAAGTAGCCTCGGTGATTGCAGGATGGGATGCAGCTGATGGGGCTCTGCTCTGTCTCAGCACACCTGCAATCACTCACTATGCCTGCACATACACACCACACACACACACACACACACACACACTCAAGCAGTAGCTGTAACATTGCTGCTGTGTTCTATCGCTTGAGCACCATAGTCACGTTGAGTTTGTTGTCCGACTTGACGGTGTTTGGCTACGGTCTCTTTTAGAGCCTGCCCCCTCAGACACCTGCAGCTCTCGTCGGCGTGATAAGTCAAGTCAAGTCAAGCCAAGACCATCCTGAACAAGCCTAATGGGACGCGGGGAAACACCGCTGCCTGTGGACACGTACCTTCCCTCGCTTCGCGAATCGCGCCACTCAATTTTTCAAACAAAGCAGCGTCTTGCTGCTCTGACGTAATCTCGTGCTGCATTCACTGCAGTCAGACATTGGAAATTTGCGCTCGTAAATGTCAAATTGGACATAACTTTTCTTTGAATTCGTTGCTGCCAACTGGGGTGGCAGCAGGGGTGGCAAGGCTTTCTTTTAGGGTGGCATTTGCCACCCTATGCCACCCCGGTAGATCCGCCCCTGCATATACCTCATGTAACCTGGTTGGCAATCTTCTGCCCCCACTCCGTTGTGTAATCCTACACAAGATCCTGAAAATGGTGCAGTTTTCTGAGAATGAACCTGAATCTACAGAATTTCTTTCATATATATTGGAGGGGGGCGTGTCCCCGAGTCCCTCATCGCTATTAGGCACATGGTGTATGACGGTCAATAAGCAAGCGCAAGTGAGGAAATAAATGGGTAACCCAGAGGTAACTACAGTTACTTGCTGCATGTAATCGCTTCAGGTCTGTTTTTGGTGCATTGCCCTTTAAGCACCGCATTACGGCAGTTTTACGCAGTGTTGGGCAAGTTACTCTAAAAAAGTAACTAGTTAATGTACTAGTTACTTCTCCCAGAAAATAACTAAAGTAGTTACTGAGTTACAAATTCTAAAAGTAGCTAGTTACTTTGGAAAGTAACTATTGCGTTACTTTCCAATAATTTTTAAATACTGACGTGTCAAATAATTTGGACCCCATCTCCATCCCTCTTTGACGAAACTTAAAATACATGTGCGTGTTCAATTATTTATGATAAATCTGAATATTATAATGGAATGGATACTCAATACATTACAAACAGAAATCCACAGTGCACAAATCTAAACAGTTTTATTGGAGATATTATAATTACTATGCTTATAGAGTGGATTGGTAAAAATAACACAATATGTCTTTTGGAACTTTTGATATTTATTGCACCTCAACAGGTCACAACTAAGCAAAATGAAATTATGCTTGTTAAGCAATGTACCAAAAATAAATAATAAATATATTTACTCTTTGTAGTGTAAATTAGGGGGAAAAAACAGTAGACATACTGTATGTATGTTTTTACGTAATGTGTGCAAGGAGGACATTTTGATTTCAGAGGTGGGGGGGACAAAAGTATTTTTAATAAAACTAACTCTTTCAGTTCATTGTGTTTTCTAGTAGTTCTTCTAGTTTTCTATTGCTACTTTTAAGTCTACTGTTCACTTTTTTGGTTTGACTGGTTGTAAATCATGTAGCAAAACATTATCACCCAATTCTAATCCAATAGTAATAATAACAACAATAATAATAATACATTTTATTGATCTAAATTGTCATTGCATTACTTGAAACACATTGGAGTAATTTAAGAACATTTAAGGTGTAGCAAAAGTGTTTGGCTATTATGTTTGTGTACAAACTGATTATTTTACTTAACCAAATCATTTCATTTCATTTCATTTATTTATTTATTGAGTTGGGACAATGCACATTCATCAACATTGATGCCTTAAGCGTCAGTGTAAATGTGCCGGACTTAGCATAACTGCTAAATTTCAGCCGTAGTCCCAAGGCAGGTTCCTAGGTAACATAGACACAAAAGACTTTAAAAACTCGCAACGACAAATCATACAACGAACAATTACAAAACAGAACACAGACGGACAATATCAAGGCGAAGCAGACACAGACAGACAAGATAAAACAGACAATTTTAACCCAGTTACAGAACAATAGACCAAAAGCCCCTGGGAACAGGCATCAGATTGAGAACAGTATTTAAGCTATATGGGTACAAGTCTGATTTGTTTTTAACCAATGTTTGAGATTTTTTTTAAAAAGTGAGTAGTTGTTGCAGTTTCTGATGTGTGATGGTAACTTGTTCCAGGACTGCGTTCCTCTTACAGAGACGACCATTTGACCAAATTTTGTTCTACGCCTCGGTACATTGCAATCACCTCTAGTTAAGGCTCTGGTTCTTCGTCCTTCATTTTTTTTTTCTGAATGAATTCATTCAGTGGTGGGGGGCAAAGTGCATTTAAAACTTTGAAAATGAGGCAAACATCCATAAAAATCTGATAACTATCCAAATCAAGAATGTTAAACTTTTTTAAAACATTACAGTAATGAAAATGAAGAGGTTTCCTGTCCAAAATTTTAACTGCCTTTTTGAAGAGAGACTTGATGGGTTTTAATATGTTTTCTGTTGTGTGTGTCCATGTTGTAAAACAATAATTTATGTGTGAGAATATCATGGCATGCATATAGACTTTAGCCGTCTTGGAGGTAAGAAATGGTCTTATGTGATAGAAATTTGACAAGTTGAATTTAATGATATTTATGATTTTTTTAACATGTGCTTTAAATGATAAATTTGTGTCAAAGACCACTCCAAGATATTTGAACTCTTCCACTACATCAAGGCTCTCTCCATTGACCGCTACAGATGGTTGATCGCCCTCTGCTGACTGACGAGAGAAAAACATACATACAGTCTTTTTAGTGTTTGCAGGCAAGATTCGTTAAGCCAGTAAGATACAGGTGCCAGAGCTGCTGATAATTTTACAGCAGCTTCTTGTTTTGTTTTTGCGTGGACATATAGCACTGTATCATCAGCATATAATTGCAAATTAACATTTGGGCAAACTTTAGGTAGGTCATTTACATATAGACTGAACAGAATTGGTCCCAATTCAGATGCTATTTTGCTTTAAATTACCACAATTATGTTTAGTGAGACCCTTCTACATAAAGGGAGACAAATTAGGATGGAAAAAATGTATCTAGTTGTGTCACTGATCAAGCAATAATACATGATTTATTGCAACTACAATTTCAAACACTTTCCAGCACTTTATTCAAAATCCAACAACTTATCACTGCAATTGAAGCATTTCCAAGGATTTCCAGCACTTATACAGACCCTGTCCTTAATAGCTGAGTGGGCTCTGAAATAGAAGAAAGGGAAGGAGTATGAGTAATATCTTTGTCTTCATTTGGACTCCACAATAGTCACAGAAATTGTGTGCATGATGATAACAGCATGATATTCCCAGCATTACTGTGGCATTCTGACACTTCTGAATGAACTGCATAGTTCATACACAACACACATACATAGTGTGTGGTCTGTACACATGTGGCCTATTTTAAGTCTGCTGTGTTGCCAATGACGTAACGCTAATAAACTCCAAACAGGTTGATGTTAGTTTAAACAATTATGGTATAATGTACGTCAGATTAATTACCTTGTAAATCAAACCATGGACCGCAAAATTCGTAAACAAAGCCAGCGACCGCTAGCCTGCTAGCTGCTTTACACGCAAGTCAATGGAGCCGAGTTAGCTACCGTTAGCACGGCCGCGGCTCAATTAGAGATCGCTACAGCCTGGTTTTCAGTACGTGACAATTCATATAGTTAGCTAGCACGATATGTTGGTTGGCGTTCATATGGTCCTTAAACCGCTAAACATTAGACAACGGTAAACTTACATTTTTATCACTCTGATAAACATTACTCACAAAACATCAAGAGATTAAATATTCAGACACTTACTTTGCTTGTTTAACAGAAAAAATATGGAAGACTTTATGTAACGTTAGCGAGAACAGAAGGCTGCTGGTGCTATAGCACTGCTAACGTTACCCACACTGGGCAAACTATGCGATTACCGTTTAAAATGACCATTGTTACACACGTGACAAACAGTTGACTAGACACGTTATTTGTCTACTTTTTTCCACTGCAGGTGTGTGTGTAGCGCACACCCGTCACCCTCCCCCCACTACCAGCTCGTTAACATTACCAGCAGGCTTAATTACCGGTCTAAAAATAAACAAACTCACAAAACGTCAAGAAATGATATATCTGTATACTTACTTTAATTATCAAACAGAAAAATACAAGTGTTCACCTTCAGAATTCAAGTTTCTGTTTTAGTTTTTATCAAAGACTAGCTTAATTAACGTTACCTTGTTAAACCGCCACAAAAGATTTCTAAACTCGACAGAAAAACAAAAGAAAACTCACCAAAATGTCTTGACTCTTTTTCCACTGCTCCGGCAATCACTGTCTGTGGTGTTGTCGGAATAAATCCATAATTCACAGAGTAAAGGAGATGTTAAAATAGTGTCCACTCTGAAACAAAATGTCGTCCGACAAGGGGGATGGGAGGGAAGGAGCACATGTATCGACGGCCAGCGGCTGCCCATAATGCGTTGCAAGTCACAAAAAACGTGACCAAAGTCAAGTTGACATATATTACTAATTCAGATGGACCTGGATTTTCAATTGAGCATTTATTTTGTAGTTGAGACGTTTTTAACAAGTAATTTCATGTTATTATAACAACCTCAGTTATCATTTGTCCTACTGACATAGGATAATATGTAAAGTTAACAAACAGTCAAAATCACAATTTACAGTGTGTGCCCTTATGTAGTGTGTACATACTATTTCTCATCAAACTGTGATAACTGTGAGTAAATTCAGTATATATACACGTCCGCCATATGTTGCCACCCCTCAAAAATTCCTGCCCCCCTCTCGCCACCCCATACATATTTTTCTAGATCCGCCCCTGACTGTGACATACTGAAGCAGAGCATGATCCCCTTCCTTCAGAAACTGGGACCAGGGCAGTAGTCCAACAAGATAACGACCCCAAACACACCTCCAAGCTGACTACTGCCTTGCTAAAGACACTGAGGGTAAAGGTGATGGACTGTCCAAGCATGTCTCCAGACCTAAAACCCTATTGATCATCTGTGGGGCATCTTCACATGGAAGGTGGAGGAGCACAAGGTGTCTAACATCCACCAGCTCTGTGATGTGATGTCATCATGGAGGAGTGGAAGAGGTTTCCAGTGGCAACATGTGAAGCTCTAGTGAACTCCATGTCCAAGACAGTTAAGGCAGTGCTGGAAAAAAATGGTAGCCACACAAAAAATGTACACTTTAGGCACAATTTGGACATTTTCACTTAGGGGTGTACTCACTTTTGCTGCCAGTGTTTTAGACAGAAATGGCTGTGTGTTGAGTTATTTTGAGGGGACAGCAAATTTACACTGTTATACAAGCTGTACACATTGTATCAAAGTGTCATATATTCAATGTTGTCCCATGAAAAGATATAATAGAATATTTACAAAAATGTGAGGGGTGTACTCACTTTTGTGAGATACTGTAAGTGTTACTGTTTTTATGGAAAAAGAGATTTAATTTTGTATTTCATTTAATTTATATTATATTATATTATATTATATTGTATTTTATTTTATTTATTTTAATTTAATGTCAATGTAAGAATGTTAGTTTTTCAGATGCTCGTATTTCATTATCAAAATCTTTGAAATTGTTATTCCAACTTCTTAATGTAATACGTGATTGATACTCTCAAAGTGCACCAGATTAATTTAGATTGCAAATGTTCAGAATTTTCTTCCCCCGGAGCCCAGACACCCAGGCATTTCTTTCAATCTGCTGATATTTTAATATCCAGTGATAATAATAATAATTATTTTAAACCCAAGTGAGTTTACAGTAAAAGCAATAAAAACAATGATATCCTTCAACACGGGGGGCGGGCACATTCCCGAAAGCATAAACATTTTTCAGGCACAGGATTTTTTCCTGCTTCAAGCCCTGCAATGGTCAACATCGGTCAAGATAGGGCTGTCAGCCGAATGGCTAAGTACTGGCGCGATGGTACAGTGTGTATATCTCGTGAATGACCCCACTAATAATGACGCGAGTTTCACGCGAGAGTATGAAAAAGTTTTGACAAGTGTTGACCTGATAATACAAGCATTTATAAAAATGTGTTGACCTGATAATACAAGCATTTATAAAAACTCAGCAAAACTTTTTCATACTCTCGCGTGAAACTCGCGTCACGGCATCGGCTGGGTAAACACGGAAGTGGCGTCTACGCTGCGGTAGCACAGCAGCCAAGGATAGAAGCTATCAGGCAAGCGTTCTTTTAAATAAACTCCTGGTGTACTTACAAACTTTCAAATGCCTCGTTTTGTGAGTACAGACCCTATGTGTACTACTGCATAAGTTTGGTAACATTCCATGCATTATTAATGGGGTAATTTACGAGATATACCCCCTGTACCATAGCGCTAGTACTAAGCCATTCGGCTGATAGCGGCTATCTTGACCAATGCTGACCATCGCTAAAAATGCTTCCGAAGGGGTATCTGGCTGTATGTCATGGTGGAAATTACCTAGGGTGCATTTCACTCCGAACCATCACTTTAACAGGGCCTTATTCATAGTGGTCACATGGGGACGTCTGGCATGTTGGAGAGAGACATAAATACATCTTTTAGCAAGAAGTCTGTTTGTAGGCGCTGGTGGAACCGCAAAGTAAATCTGATGGGATTTTTGTCAATATGAACAGTGTCTTGAACGTAATGTTTTGAGATGACTATATTTTCATGCAGTCGGTGACAGTCATTTTTTTTTTTATTAAAACTGAACATTAATTTCAAGTTAATTAGTTAAAAAATGTAAGGTAGTAAGGAACCTCAAATTGTTTTAAAGCACATAACATTTTACAATTACTGTTTTTTTATTTTTTTATTTACATAATTTGAGGTTTGTGTTGCAGTAGCGTGTGTTGAACAGCAGAGGGCCTCCTAGTCCCACCACAGTGAAACACTGTTCATGGAGTCAAGGCAGGAGGTTAATCTCGCTGCTCGTAGGCGTTTGTCTCGAGGTGGAAATTTCCACTCCAGCCACTCTGGACCAAAGGCCATGAAGATGTTTGAGAGGCAACAAAATGAAATATTAAAGAGCCTCCCACACTGCAAAATAATAAATGCAATGGATTTAGAGGTTGAGTAAATATATATTTTTTTTAATTAAACTGTGCACTTTTGAACAGTATTTGATTTGATACAGGTCAGTTTGCTCAAATGAAATTAATGTAAATTTAAATGATCCCAGTGGACTGATGCTTGACTCATATGAGTTGAGTCCACCAAATATGTCCTAGAACCATTTTGAATGTCAGTTAAAGATTGACACTTATGTAACATTTCAAGAGAAGAAGCACAATATTGTTGAAAAGATAAGAATGTATGTTCAGTGTTGGAGAGCGGCAAGGTCTTCTCTTTATAAACAACAAACAGCAGTTTTCAAGGTTTTCCCTCAGAGGAATTCTGTGTGTGTGTGGGTTGTCATGTAGAGATTGCACCAGTCAGCATGCACTTGTTCACTTATGCGAAGAAGAAACATGAATATGATGCGGAAAAAAAGGCCAATCCCACTTTAATAAAGGAGTAGATGGAATTATCTCTGCTTTATAAACACCAGCCCCTTTGAGGTCAATGCTATATCACCAGAGGTTGCTATGGAGACAGTTCACTTTTACTCACATCCCCTTTTAAAGAGTAATTTAATTTGACTGGCTAGAGTTTGCGTTTCATCCCGTTCAGTAGAAAATGAAGACGTTCATTGCTTCGTGCAGGGGAGCTGACCTTTGTTTGCAAACTACCAAAAATAAAACCCAAAGTTTGTTTGTTTGGACATTACATAATCTGTGACCTTTAGGGGTTAGAGGAAACAACAGTGCTGATGAGCAGGCTATGGATGAACCACACCTCTCATCACCTTGGGCTACAGTGGCTTATAGGAACAGTAAGAAAATTAAAGTAGCCATTATTCTGGTGGTTGACCAAGATAAAACATGCAGAAATGCCCTTGAGGGTGTCCTTCCACTGGAGAAAACATTATAAAATGCCAACTAGGGTGGCTTCCCAGTGGAGAAAACAATGAAGGCCTTCAGAAGACATGATACAGGCCCTGCTGGATGCCCCTATGGTGGATAAAACATATTAAATGGCTCTTAGGGTAGCCTTCCAATGGAGACAACGTGATGCAGTGCCATATGGGTTGCCCTACATGCTCGACCTTTCAACGTGGACCTTTTGTCTTCCTTCACCATTTTCACTTCCTTTGACACAAAACATTCAAGTCCATCTTACTACCCAATAAAGGCAGCACTTTAAAAGTTGGCTCGAATCCTAAAGAGGAAGAAGTTGAGTTTGTGGCGAGCAATAAGTCAAAATCCATGTCACATTTGAATATTTTATTGGATAAACAAAAATAGTTTTGGTTTTTACAATTCAAACAAGGAAGTACAGTGAGAGAACACCGGGGAAAAGATAAGAGAAACAAAAACTACATGCAGAGAAATTCAACTCAGTTGATATCAAAGCAAACTTGAATTTTAATTATCACCTGCCTAAGTGCAGAATTTCACAGAATGGCCTCTGTAGAAACAAACCGTGACGAGTCCGTTTTTTTGGGGTACACAACGAGACTGCCACGGGATGCATCATGGTGTTGTCACTGAGCTAGTGAGGAGTTAAATATCTAAAGAGCTTTGGCAGCCAAACGAGATGGTCTGTCACATTAAGAGGCGCTCCTTCTATCTTTCATTAAAATATATTCAGTGGAACAAACTCAACAACTAGACAGACAAAGCAAGCGGTTTCAAAAAATCACCAAAAACATGAACACAACATTCTATATTATCATTAAAATAAAATGTCTTTACATTTTTTTTTAAAAGGAAAGAATTGGCATCACCCTTTAAACAGAGCATTTTAATATCTAGCCATAATCAAATACAGTTTTATACCACAACGGATATCCATCATCTGCAAAAGATGCTTGCGTGACAATAAAGCAGTGACTTATGACTCTTAACATGTCGCTTTACAAAAGTTCAGTTGTTCCGTATAGTATAGACCATTTCATTTGGAGCATTTTAACTAGTTAATAGGTGACGTTTGCTCTGTAGCATAATATACAAACTTGTGGAGTGACAATCTTCAAATAAATGTAATAAAATATATAATCCGATAACATCCACGCGGACACTTTGGTACTTTCTGTGCTTTGACTAAAGAGCACTTCTGCTCCGTCATTTAAAATACAATCAACTCACTTCAGTGATGACAAATTAACGTGTGATCCAGATAATGCCCTGGCTTCTACATTGGCATGAAATATAGTTTAAAGTTTGCTGTGCAAACAACTGCCAAAGAAAAAGAGGATTTTAATCTTGAATTCTTCTTTGAATAACTATTCTTTTTTTTTTTCCAAATCAAGAATCAGGAACTAAAAAATGTTGATGCAAGCGAAAAAGCTTGAAGGTGTTTCTCCTTGAGTGTTCGCATGAAGGAATGCATGACACAGTTCAAAACAGAAGCGTAAAGCCATGACGCTATCAAGTAAATGCGGTTGAGTTGCCTCGTCGCGGGCTGATGGTGGATCTGCGTAGCTTTGTGCGCCCTTCGTCTGACCTTGGAGGAACTCGCTGGTAGCAAGACCCGGCGAGGCCTCCCCCCCCCCTCACGTAATCTCTGTACTTGAGAGCTACATTTTCAGGAAGCACCTGAATTTCCTCTTCCTGTTCCTCTCCGTCAGCTGGCTCTTATTGGCGTGCACAAATTCAACAGCAAGCATAGTTGTGTACGACGCTTCACGCGCGTCTTCACATGCGAAGAGCACAAGATAAGATCGAGAGCGAAACTGGAGAGCTCAAGCCGTTCCAATTCCCCGGATCGCGTCTGAATTCAGCGTGAACCGGGCCTGAGTGAGCCCAGACACGACGTTATTTGTGTTCCAGAGTCCTTTCTTCTTCTTTTTTTTTTCTTTTTGTTTCGCTGTAGTAGTTTGTAAACGCCGCTGCCTTCCAGCTCGTGACCACAAGTGGCCGCCGCTACTCGGCCTTGTGGCAGTAAATGTCCTTCAGTGCTTTCAGCTCTTCAATCAGGGTCTTGTTTTGGTTTTCCAACACAGCCACGCGGTTTTCCAGACATTTCACGTACTCCTTCTTTTTCCTGCGGCACTCACGGGCTGCCTCCCTGGAGAGGAAAAGGAGGGAGGGCATGTTTAGAGTCACGATGATGAACATGTAATTCAGGCTTCAGAGAAACTGCAAGCTATGCATGAACAATTCTACTGTCCATATTCCTTTATCTGTTACGACTTGTCACTTTGGCAACCAAAATAGTGTGAGCAGACCGTTGACTTTCATTTCAGTGCATGAAGTTGTAAATCATTAAACACATGGTTGTAGATGGTAACTGGTGCATCTTTAGCAGCAAAACAACCAGATTTGAGAAATATGCAGCGACAGCAGGATGGAAAATAAGACTCACACATGTAAGCAGCGTAAATGCTCCTGTTTGTAATCTCATCTCAGCGACTGCATCTGTGAGTGCTTGCGCAACAAAAATGTCCTCCACGTTAGCATCTCTTGGCTCCTACCTGTTTTTCATCAGTCGGACCTCCCTCTTGCGGGTGACGTCTTCAGTGTGCTGCGGTTGGGGGTTCTGCATGGCTCCCGGGGACGCGGCCATCACGATGCTGTGAGCCAGGCCGGAGTTGGGCGAACGCAGCTGGTAGGCAGGTATGTCTCCTGTGGCAGCTGCAGGGGGGGACACACACAGAGGCATAAGGATTCAGTCAAAGTTGCCCATTTTCTCTTTTATAATTTATAATTTAACCATAAAATGACTTTTGTTCCCCAGATCTATTCAATCCCTCTGTGTGTTTCTTAACATTGACACCTTAAAAGCACAGTACACAGGAATGTTTTTCACCAGAGGATGTGAGGCAGCAACTTCCGCCACAAGCATTTATCCGCTCTCCTTCCTGCCTTAAAAGATGCATTTCCTGTGACCACGAGTGTCCTTTGAACAGGTGTTTGTTCTTATATGACCTGACTTGTTGGAGGGGAAAATGCTTCTATTTGTGTCTCAATCAGTGGTTATTCTCATGGAGGGGTAAGACACAAAGTTAGAGAGAGAGAGCTGAGGAAAGTAGTTGATTATTTTGTATCGTGTTTGTTATCGGGCAGCAATAAAGAGCTTTTGGAAAAATGTTTTTAATTTCAGAAGCAAAACCCTAGTCAGAATTGTAAAGCATGCAGTTCCTCCAAAGACCACTAGATGGCTCAAAATGAAACACACCAACTTCGCTTTTATACGTGCACGGTTTCATATTCTGCTCTTGAATTACTTCATGTGTGCACACAAATTAGTGGTTTGTTTAGATATGGGACGGTGAATCATGGACATATTCTGGACTGAGGATGTTAAACACCGTCGTGTTGTCTTTCACACCCCTTAAAGTTTTTAAAGTAAAGCGAAAAACATTCCTCAAAGTGAGCTGTTCATGCACATGTATCATTAATTCAAACACTTTCATGTCTCGTGCGCTCAAATGTCCACCGATGTTGTGTTTACCGGTGTGTGAGGCAGCGCGTGCCACCGATGACCAGCAGCTTATTGTCTTTGTCATTAAAGGTGAGACTGCCTGTTGAGAAAGAAGCAGCTGTCTGGATGCGGTTTGTGTTTGAGTTGACTCATCGATGAGATGACTCAACTGTTAACTGCTCTGCCTGCTGTCTCTCGCCATTTCAGTTTCTCTTCTGCACTTTGTTCCTGAGAAGTTGCTATCCCCCCTCCCCCCTCCTTTACACACACACACACACACACACACACACACACACACACACACACACACACACACAGCGCCTCTCTCTGTCATTGTGATAACAGAGTGACTCGCGCTGTGCTGACGTCAGTGTGTGCGTCTCACTCGCCCGTTTTGCATTCTCTCCTAACTGCCTGGCCTCTGTTCCAGGAAACTGGAGTGACGTCAAACCGACAAGTATCTCCCCCTCCCTCCCTCCTCCCTCCTCCCCCTCCCTGCCTGCCTGCCTGCCTGCCGTTCTGCCTGACAGCCAGTGGAGTGGGTTCAGAGAACAGACTGTTTGTGTTCTGTGCGAGCGTAAGAGCGGGATTCACACCGACAGGAACACAGTTGAGCAAACTAACCCGACGCCCGGTCGCGGCGCTTTTTCCTGTGGCGAAATGGGAAGCACAGCTGTCCGAGCTGCGGCGCGTGTTCTCTACAATTACACAACGCGTGAGGTCAAAGTGGTTTTAAGAATAAGTCATTTCAGAACTTCCCTCTCTGAAGGAGAGTTCTTGTATTGAGATCCTCCACAAATACCACAAAAAGCACATTCTCTTCACTCTGCTGCTGGTTTGCAGGTGGAACCTCACAAGTACTTTGAACCCTTCCTGGAAAACAGAACTGACCACCTACGTGCTACATGCAGAGTCAAAAGAAACACGTATGTGTGAGAGAAACTCTACCTGACTCCGTCTCATCCCCAGTAACAGCCATCTCTCGTTTCCAATAATCCAGCCCCACGACAGCAAGGCACCTCAGCACAGAAACACTCTTCTAGCCTTATTCCCCTCTTCTGCTTCTCAGGCTCTGTTTCTCCTTCTCTTGCTCTCTCCGCTTCAGAGTGGTCACTCTTCAACTTAGCAGCCCGATTACAATTACAGGCATTGACATCACAATGACATCACTCCTCCCCGCTGAAGTCAGTAAAACACCCTGGATTAGAGTTCCTCCCCCTCTCTCTCTCTCTCTCCCCCTCCCTCCCCCCGCTGCGGATCAGATGGTGAAGTAGAGAAACACAATGTGAGCCGGGCAGGCAGTGCAGGGAGGGAGGGAGGGAGGGAGGGAGGGAGCTGGTAGTGGAGGGGTTGTATTTTTAGAACTAGTGACGCAATTGGAGAGACGCTCGACAAACAAGAGGATATTGTGTCCCAAGTGGCTGTCGTGCAAACTGTTGAGCACCCTGATTGGAGTTCTTCTGTGTGTGTTTGCGTCTTTGAAGGCGGGAGGAGGGATGAATCAAGATAACTGCGTTGTAGTTCCTGTGTAAACGGTGTGATAACGCAATGCTGGAATGGTGCACGGACTTGCGTACTCTCCAATACCCAGATCAGCTTTGTTGGCTGCTTCAGGGGCATTTCGGATACCGGAGCGACTCTGAGCTCAAGTGACGTGAGACAGAGGCGCCGCTTTAACGCCGGTGCTCCGCTGACTCACTGAGCTTTGCCGCCACATTTCAAAGAGCGGCGTCCATCAGGTTTACATGTTTCCTGTTTGCTTTGCTGCAGTCGATTGCTGCATTTTGATCAGGTTACAGCTTCGTCGTTATCAGCTGAGAATTGTTCTCAATAGTTTGATTGTTGGTCTCCATGGAGATCGATCGGAAAAGGTGATTCTGGATTGAAAAGTTTTCCTTGTCCAGTCATTGGCTGTAACCGATATTAAGACTGGATTTTGGTGCTCTAAAAAGTGTTAACTAGGCATGCGGCGTAGTGAAAAAACGCTTAGTCCAAGCCCTACAACGGTAAAACCCTGCTGTTTATTCTGGCGTCATGTCAGCTAAAATGACACATCAGGCAATAATAACAAATGGCCAACAGTCATAGTCAGCCAGGTGGGTGTGAGCTGCCACAGCAGGAAAAAAAGGAATGCTAACAGCTAATGCTGTAAATGGCATCAGTGCATTTGATCACAACGCAAAACCACCACAGCTGATGTGAAGATGCTGCCAAAGAAACATATATGCTACAAGTAAACCACTGCAGGTGAAGACTCAAGGCCTTCCCACAACGGGGAGTGTGATTCGTGCCATTCATTTGCACGTCAACATATTGAAACTGTTGTTTTTGTCAGGAGCACTTTTACACAAAATGCTAATATTAGCCTTTATCGGTGATAAAGTGGCGTCATTTTGGGCTTTTGCAGCATTTAGAAAGGCGTCGATCAGTTACTGTATTGTACAACAACCACAATGGCAAACTTTTTATTCCTTTCAACCTTGACAAAGGCTACGCAGACCAGTTCCACTCCTTCTGTCCTCACCTTTCACAATAAAAGCCCTAGTCATACACACCGTCTTACTGGCTACCACAAGGAAGTCAAATTCACTTACAGCATTTCAATAAAAGGAAACTCAATCTTGCTTACCGTAGCCTGAGCTACACAACAGTTTATCTCAGACCGACTTCCTGACACTGCTCTGGGCCAAAAGGATCCTGGGTAGTTGGTCTTCTGTCAGCGCAAATCTTTTCCAACCTTTTTATACCTGTCACCAATGTGCATCGCTGCCGGTATGAAAAGTTTTGTCGTTTGCATTTTCACGCCATTTATTCGACACACCCCCGGTATCCGGTCATGCCCTTTACATTAAAAAGTACCTTAACTGTTCATTTCAATTGTATTTTTAAGTTCAAGCTAGTCGTTTTAATGCAAAACAAAATAAAGACTTGAATAATGCACTGATTGACCTCCATTCTTAAGCTCTTAAGAGGAACAAACAGATAAAAAAGATGACAAGGATTTGTCTGCTTCTCCTTAACAGTAAAGCACAAACTGCTTCTTTAAAATGTATGTTACTGTAGTAAAGATATACCACCTCGTCTTGCTGGTTTCTCTTCTATGTCCTTGTCCCCACCCTTATCTGAGATCTGCCAGTAAAACAGTCACCATGAATGAGTCTGTCA
Source organism: Eutrigla gurnardus (assembly GCF_963514095.1). Taxonomy (NCBI): domain Eukaryota; kingdom Metazoa; phylum Chordata; class Actinopteri; order Perciformes; family Triglidae; genus Eutrigla; species Eutrigla gurnardus. The sequence continues at coordinate 13,496,494 of NC_139918.1, forward strand.
CATCTGAATGAACATAAGCAGTGTCAGCTGCAGCAGAGAGGACTGAGAAGCAGATCGGAGTGTCAAATATCCAGCAGAGACTCCAGAACAAAGAAGGACCAAAGGTCTCATATACACTCTTATTCCAGTATTATTCTGAATATGATGATATTCTGAATTTGATAATATGGGTCATGTCAACATTATATTCTGTTTGGAAATTTTAATTAGACATCTATATGCCGCATTCGCAATATGCGTCTCAATTGGGGTACTGTGCGTTGAACACAAACCAGCCTGACAATAGTTTGCAAAGTTGGAAATAAATGGCCAAAAGAAAAGCCCACATTTCTGGATTTCTTGGATATCAACAGGTTTTGGGATATTCACAAATAAAACCTCCTCTAAAAAGTGGTTGAATGGATGAACGAGAGAAGCTCACACATCCAAAATCCGCTGACCGGTGGAAAACACAGTGACACAGAGTGACAAGCAGCTCCACTGTTCCACTTTTCAATGTTTTGATGTGATAAACGACATTTATGGGCATGAATATTCATTTTCACAGCCGTGCAAACAGCTTATGAGGAATATTGTCTTTTTCGGAATAAAGACAGATTTCTAGAAAGGTGGCAGCGAGGGTCTGACTGGACATTGTTTCTGAAGAGAAGCAGAGTGGAAGTTTTAAAAGTCGCAGCAGAACGGTGACTTTAAATGCATTTAAAAAAAACAACAACTAAAAAAACAAATCCCCTAACTTCAAACATAGCAACATTGAAACTTCCATCTTAGGTCCTTCAAAATAAAAGTGTACATGGATCACAAACTATGACTACCCGCCACATTCACACAGCGACGTTGGCTTCCAAATACTAAAGTTGAGTTCAGCGCTCGAGTAGTGGTTAAGCAGAGAGCACAACCTCAACAGTTCTGGGGAACTCCCTGAGAGGAACTGCCCACTGGGTCGCTCCCTCCAGAACTCAGTTGAACCCTACCTTGGACGAGCACCTGTCCTCCCTGGATGTAGAACTGCTGTTCTCCGGGTTGAGCTGCACACTGCAGGATGGCGGCTCCAGGCTGCGGGGCGGGGGAACCGGCCACCGTCGCCGTCTGAGCCCCCTGAAAGGCTTCGAATCCAGGGCTGGTCAACTGCATGGCTCTCCCCTGAGAGATCGCAACTGTGTGGGATCAAAGGTCATACACAGAAAATGTGAGATGACTGATAATTGATGGATGGACATCATGGTTAAATCTTTAGTAAACACAAATTGGTCAACAGTATAGAATGTTTCAACAGAGCGAGGCAACAGTTTGGATCCATGTATACGTCCTCTCAGCAAATGTCAATCACAAACACTGCAATAGGAAACAAACTGGGATATATTTGGGATGTTAACTGTGAACTGGTCTGCAAGACTAAGACGTAGAGTCACAAGGCTCAAAGTGACGTCCCTGCACCGTTAATTAACAGCATATATAGCAACGAGGATCCGGATTTCTGTTCCCGATTGACGCAACAAAGCTTTTTCAATACAAGAGAGCTTGGGTTTGTGCTTCTGGTTGTTCTCCATGGCAACAGCACTAAGGCTCTCGGGTACTGTTGTATTTCAAGCCAATTACCACGTTTAACTGATAGTCAATGTGATGAAGCCCACACTGCTACACTATAAAGTAAATGACGTATTTACATGGACACAATTATGTGATGTCGTAGGGGGAGAAACTACAACATTTGTATTTGTATGTACTGACTATATTGTCCTGAGCTGGTCTGGTAGATGGAGGTCGGCACTGATGCCGAGGCATCACCAGAGACCGGCACCACGTCCTCCTCCTCATCCTCTTCCTCATCATCCTCATCCTCCTCGTCAGTCTTCTCTTCATCGATTTTAGGAACTGCCGGCGAATCCGACGAAAGTTCATTCAGTATTTTTCTGCAGAAGAAGAGGGTTCCTTAAAAGTGATTCCACACAGACAGTTCAACATATAGTCCTAGATCCAATCTATCCTATAAATACATACAAAAATTAAAACAAAAGGTTTATATTTAGTACATAAACACATACAGTTGGACATCCAAAGGGAAAAGAATGAACTCTTCAAACTCTTCGGGGCTGGATCCTCCAATATTGTTTAATTATAACCATCTTATTAAACCCGTTTATTCCACTTATTGTTGTGCTTGATTTCAGATTCTCATAATTGTTCTAAAATGCTGTTTCCATTTGGCTTCCGGTTGATCAAATAAAGGTGGAGCAGGTTTGAACCAGCTCCTTGCTATAGAGTAGATATCTGTCTATTTCTCATGGGAGTTTAATGTTGACGTCTTCTCACCGATAAGACGGACGCCTGGAGAGAAGCACCCGTCTCTTCTGGGCGTCTGTGACTGACTCGCCATCCTCCAGCTCCGCTACAGTGGCGATCTGTAGAAAACAACCGGCACTTCACAGTCAAATTAAAAATGTGAGTCATCCATAATGTTATTTTTTTTTTATTTTTTGGGGAATTTGTTTCTGAACGTTACTCTTGTGGGGGTGCTGCTTTCCACGCACGCACTGTTGTGACTAAACTGGGAGGATGAGGTCAAAGAAGTAATGTTTATCTCCTCAACCCATTACACGTCTCAAAAGAGTCTTTACACATTTCCATGTACATTTGTGAATGTGCACTACTTTCTCCAAGCATTTTTTTATTGCAGCACAAATCAACAATTTTCCATTTTACAAACCAAAATAGTGTTGTTGGAAGGATAACAAACTTGACCTGGTTTATGTGTCATCAATCGGGCTCTATGACTCACGCTGGGACGGAATGGTTCTGTTATCAACACAAAGTCTTGATGAGTCCGATTTGATCCAGGTTAAACGTGGCCGTGTCTATTACGCTCACAAAGCAAAGGTATTTCAAACCTGGCTAAATCATTTCATGTGTCACACTGTTTTCAACTTGAATCTGACTCCAGATTTTTGCTGAAGCAATAATAAAACGCTTCACCAACGAGCTCAGCCAGAATCATGCCTTGACAATCAGTGACACAGGATATTTACTGAAATGAAATACGGAGCGCTTTGAAATCAGTCAACAAAACCGCGCTGTGGTTGACGTCGGCTGTTCCTCTGTGCACTTCACAGGTTTGATCTCCTTCCTGACCTATTTCCTAGTAAAGATAAGTTTCATGAAATGACGAAGTAACTTGTGCTTTGCAACTCGAGCCGCGCATGTAAGAAAACCTGCTGCAACCTTTACTCTGAGCCAGCGTGAGGGGAGGATTATTTCATTTCCCATATACACACCGTTTTCAAGTCTGTGAATCTACACCACACTATTGAGTGAAACGATCCCAATTGGACTTGAGGCCAGAGTCACACAGCTTCTCTGCGTCTACAGCTGGCAGAGCTGGCTCCTCGTGGTCAGGCATGACAACAACGTCTCCTGAATGTGAAGGTTAGACTGATGAGCTTAAACCTCAGCTCCCACTGCTCACATCAATCCTATTAACAGATGCACTGCATTAGACCACAGGCACTCCAGAGTAGCTACACATGGCACCCGAATCCCCATTCACCAACACTCGTACTCTGACATCACAACTCCATTTTTGTTAAAAAAAAAATATATATTTTTAGACTTGACTTAGACTTGATGTCGGATAAAGTGTCCTGACTGGACACTTTATCCGACAGATTGACTGTGAGATGTCTTTAACAACTTGAGACTTGCCCTGAAAGATTGGACTTGAATGGCCTGAGAAATTACTTGGACTTGTCTTCAATGACTTGAGACTCAACTTGAGGCTTTCTCTGACAGATCTGACTTGGTCATGTCTTGAATTAACTGTAGCTTGCTCGGACATGTTTTAAACTCGACTTGGACTCGTCTTGAATGACTGGAAACTTGGACGAGACAACTGATTTGGACTCCAAAGGACTTAAAAAAGACAACCTGTTGATACTGATCGTTGTATTCATACATCCTGTCAGTGGAAATGTTCAATATCTTACAGACAGAGTTCAGTTTTAGAAAAAGAGAGGCCGTCGTGCTCTCACCTGCACTGTCTGGACCTGCGGTGACTGTATGACGGAGGTCTGAGGGGTCTGGATGACTCCTTGGACCTGAACCGTCTGACCGTCACACAGCTGGACGACGGTCACACCAGGAGACTCCGCCGACACCTGCCGCCACAAATCAGACACCGACACGGCAAAATGCACAGATGTAAAAAAAAAAATAATAACTTGGAAGCAATAACGGTATGTGTGGAGTAATCTTCAGTCGAACATCGTAGATTGGTCTCAACATCATGTTCATCATGAACAAGTGCATATCGCTGGACACTTTCTCAAAAACTTTGTGAGCGTGTGTGTGAGAGTGTGTGTGCGTGTGTGTAGGTGTGTGTGTGTATGTGCGCGCGTGTGTGTGTGTGTGTGTGTGTGTGTGTGTGTGTGTACCTGAGGAAGGGCTGAAGTATCTGGACTGTCTTCACTCTGGTTCTCCTCTCCACCCGTCACTGACTGGTTTAAACTGCTGTCCAGCTGAGGTGAGACTGAGGTATCCATGGTCAGTCAACTAGACACACAGACAGATTATTAATACTGACAAAGGACTTCCTGATATTTTCTCCTCCAACACCAACAGCAAAGATCTCAAGTTGTATTGTATTTTCACACGATACCAAACTTGAAACTAGTCAGACATGGTATTTAACTAGTCGGTTACTTGGTGTTATTACATTCAAGGCCAATGCAAAGATGCAAATAAATGCAAATTGAGTGTTGAGATTCTCCTTCTGTCATCACTGATGTCTTGACTTTGTTGAAACGCTCTCCATTATGACCATATATACGTGTGTAGGAATGTATGTGTATAAACCGCGGACTGTAAACAACAAGGTCGCTGTCTTATTGATGTCTAGATGACATCATTTTGAGTGTTTTAATTGAGCAGCTAGCATAGCCTAGCACTGATCAATGTGAACTCCATTCAGAAAACTGTCGTCTTGCAGACAGACCTGACAAAGCATGACTTTAGACTTTTAAAAAATCTGCATTATTATGTAGTTATTCAGCATTGTTGTAATCCATTTATAGCAAGTAAATCAAAGCAACAAAAGCTTATTTGGGGTTTATAACACAGTAGTAAACCAGCCGACATGTTGCTATAGATACGGTGAAAACAGCTCAGTAAAATCAACAGAGCGCCTTCAGTGGATGTTATATGTTGGCTTTCCAGTATGTCTGTGACTTTCACAACATGTACATGGAGACATCATCCTCCGCCTGCAGGAACCACAAAATGAAAATGTTGTAAAAATGTGTGTATATCTTAATATACACATCTCCAGATACAGAGATATCAGTGAAGTTGAAGGCCTGAGGATCATAAAGACCTGATTGACGTCAATAACCAGCATCACAGTCACCAGCGGCTCATACTCTTTTCACAAGGGACCCTCGTGTATAACTACAGGGCCCAGGGCCAGGGTTTGATAAAGATTTGTTCCGAGCACTTATCAAATATGAAATCAAAGAGATAAAAATGTTACTAAAGCGTAATGCAACTGTCCTTCAGGCCCTGGAAATCCCCAAAATGTAAAAGAAGCACAGCAGTGTGGAAGCAGGGGCCAACGTATACACTCATTTTCAAATGGTCCTTTCAACTTAATTAAAGCAGTTTCAAATGATCAAGTGGAACAAACTCATTATTCAAAGAATGTATTGACTTCCGTATTTTTACTATCCTTATACAAAGTGAAAATAAAGCTATGCTATGACTTCCCCAATGTTTCATTTTAACTTTCATTTCATTAACGCAATTTAGAAATAATGAAAGCATATGTCAAGGATTTTTTTAGAACAAAAATTGAAGCGTTGATATTTTTCGTGAATGGCATATTTTATTTTGAAGATCCACCTTTCACTTCCGACATCCATCACTCCGTCAGACTTGACGCAGCTCTGTAAACTTAAACAGAGAGAAGCTGCTGCAGCTACCGGAGCCCACCGAGAACCGTTTTTTGACTCCATGTTGTTCGGCTAATTCATCCGCCTGTTCCCCAAAGCAAAGTTGTAATGAAAGCTTTGGCAGCGCGGACGTGTTTGCACAGAGTCCCCCGACTCTGGCCGACTGACGCTGAGCAAAAATGTGACAGCTTTGCAGTGACTTACCGAAGTTTTACGTAGTCTGACTCGTGACTAATTACCGCATGGGTTGACGGCCTGCGCCTTCGCTCACGTAGTTTCACGTCAGCGCTGACGACGCTGTGCCGAAAATGTCGACCGACGAGTCGGTTTAACATCGAAGAGTGTCTAGGTGGAGCGAGATGATGTACTTCCACCTACTTCCGTGTTCGCTACGCACGGCGCGAACAACGTTTTTCTCGCTGAATATTTTTAAAAGAGCAATAAGTAAGAATTATATAGCTGCATAGGACAAACTCGTTGAATATATTAAAACGTATTGACACGTTGTTTTTTTAAATACCGTTTCTATTTACTATTTACTCTATTTTCTATTGTACCAAACTGCGTTGTTTACATAGGCATTGATCAGCAGGCCTACATGAAGTTCAACTCAACTGCAAAAATGTGTACTTATAAATAAAATAAAAAAATACGGATATTCAGTTCACTGTAAGTCGATATACATGTGGATATTAAATTACATTACGTTACATCAATGTCACAACATATCTATAAAACAAAAAATAGGACATTTTATAGCTAAATGAGCAACGCAATGACAATTTAAACAGCGAAACGTGGGTCAAACTGGCAATGATCTCATTTAGACGATAGATATAATTTAACGGACAAAATAATTTGGATATTTTCAGTGTTTCGCTGTGGTGAGTCAGATGTCTACGGATCAGAGTAACGCTGCCATCTACTGGCGGTAAAAGGGGACAACACTTTAAAAAGCAGACGTGCAACAGGGTCCATTTATCCATTACATGATATTTTATTTTAAGTTTTTCGTTTTTACAGAAACAATAGTAGGCTAAGTGTGGACATGTAGAACAAGTCTAAATCTCAGCAGTAAACATTAATGATGTTATACCCAACATAGGCCTATAGGACATTTTTGATGCATAGGCCTATTTGTTTGCCATAAACAATCAAAGAGTACCGGATCTGTACTTCTGAAGGATGCGTTGGTGAAGGAAGGTTTGTTTCGTAGAGCCTTTAATTAAACAACAGCCTATCCTCATCAGCATGACTGAATTAAACATTTCTAATTTAAATCTTCCAAAAGTATACATAAACCACATAGTCCAAATTATATTACATTATAATATTATATTACATTATTATATTATATACTATATTACACATGTTTTTTTTTTTTCTAATTCCATGCTCCCTATGTTTAATTTGACTCTCATATAAAAGTGTGTACTGTTCTGGACTCGCTGAATGTGTTCACACCAGAGCCTCCATCTGTCCCGGTGCATGCCAGAAGAGGTCGCACTGTTCAAACACTGTCCCTGCTGCTTTCAAAGAGCACTGCTCTGCATGGCCGAGTCCCTCCCTTCATCTCTGCCAGCGTGAAGGAAAAAGTGCCTAATTCAGCAATAAGTGAATGCAGTGTTTTCAAGTGCTGTTTTGTATATTGCAAGAGGATAATATGCATAGTAAATGACATATTTTGTACATTTTAAAATGCATGAAAGACTATCTTCAGTTTTATTTAGAAAAAATGTTCTTTCATTCTCTTTCAACGTAAAACGTGTAACTTTTCATACATTTTCCTCTTGTATTCTCAATTGTCATTTGTTCTTAAAGCAACTTCCACGATATATTACTTCCCCCCCCCCCCTTCCTCCTCATCCTCCTCCTTCACCTGCTTGGCCTGAGCTGCGGTCCGAGGATGGATGCTCCAGATGGTCACGCACCATCAGCAGAAGGGGGACCCTCGGGGGGGCACAAAGGCCTGACAGCAGGGAGCCACATGACCCAGGCCAGACAGCTCTTTAGCACAAAATTAGCCTGGGATGAACGCGTAACACAATTGCATGCTGCTAATACCATCAAAGACCTATTTGGGCGTCTGTTGTGCCCTTTGCAGCTTAACTGACCTAATTTGTAAAATTTCACAGTCCTTTCAGGCAAAATGAGATTTAAAAAGGCCCAGAGGTCAAGCTGCTACAACTTCCCCCTCACTCACATACAATCATAACAGCCTGAGTTATTACTGATGTAACGAGTCTGCACTAAAGCTATGATGATTTGTTGATCTGACTTGTGTATTTCTTGCAGTATGACTCAGACCAAGAAGGAGGCTACAGGGGCATGAGGGACATTATAGGCTTGTGTCCCTCAGGGGTCATAGGTGTGTCAGAGGTGACTTGCCCTTCTATTTTAAATGTCCCTGCTGATCCGTTAGATAAATTTGATTCCTCATTCAAGCTTGGGTCCTACCAGAGCTGGAAGCCTGCCCTGAGGGTTCTTCAGTATCTTAGCTGTTCCTAGGACTGTGGTCTTCTGGACAGAGATCTAAATATTGATCCTGGACTCTGCTGGAGCCACTGTGCCAGTTTGAGGGTTACAGTCCACCTCCGATCACCACTGGAACCACTGATGTCTTTACTCTCCACATCTTCAGCCCTCAGTGTTTTCATTCTCAAACAACTTTGGAGGTGTCTTCGATTTTGACCTTTGGACTTCCAGCCCATAATACTCACAGATGTTCCTCTACATTGTGCCAGCCACTTGAATTATGGCTCTCCATGTCCGCCGTACCAGCCTGTATCTTACACCCTGCTTTTATCTGCTGGACTGTCTCAGGGGCATCTTTGCACAGCCTGCACCTGGGGTCCTGTCTGGTGTGGCAGACCCGGGTCTACACCTGGGGTCCTGTCTGGTGTGGTAGACCCGGGTCTACACCTGGGGTCCTGTCTGGTGTGGTAGACCCGGGTCTACACCTGGGGTCCTGTCTGGTGTGGCAGACCCGGGTCTACACCTGGGGTCCTGTCTGGTGTGGTAGACCCGGGTCTACACCTGGGGTCCTGTCTGGTGTGGCAGACCCGGGTCTACACCTGGGGTCCTGTCTGGTGTGGTAGACCCCGGTCTACACCTGGGGTCCTGTCTGGTGTGGTAGACCCCGGTCTACACCTGGGGTCCTGTCTGACCCCGACCTCTATTGATCTTTACTCAGTGCCTGTTCTTGAGCTGCCAGGATTAGTGCCTCCGTGCTCTCCTTCAGACCAGCCTTTTCTAGCCTCTGGTAGGATTTCTTCTTATCACTTCTTCTATCTGTTCTCCTCCTCCTCCTCCTCCTCCTCCTCCTCCTCCTCCTCCTCCTATCATCACCACCAGAGGTCACTACTGATTTAAATATGCCAGACACAAATGTCATATAATCTCATGGATAGATATTAGACAGTAAGACAGTGATTTTAATTTTTAAACATGTATATGATTTCAATTATTTGGATGGGTGAGTGAATACTTATCATATCACGTAGTATGCTTTGGAAAAAACATTAAGTGGCACCTCTTCTTTTCTTGTGTTAAAGCTCAAATTCAATATGAAAATAAAATATTATAAATATATGACAAAGCAAATACAACAATGTTTTTTTAGTTTGTACAAATTCCTAATTTTGTGTCGCTTCAAGCCGTGGATTTCTCCTCTTGGAGTAAAACAGGTAATACATCGTGTTTCCTTGAGTTAAACTTTGCCTTTGGGGAAATTACATTTCCTTTGATGTGTCAGTTTGTTAAAAGATTCTTGTTTCTTCTTCGGCCACTTCTCTGTCACCACTCTATCAAAACAATCAGTGACCAAAGTAGTTCTGACCTTTGACCTTGCTCCATCCCTCCTATTGCTTATAATGTATAAAACTGAAGCACATTCTACTGTAACGGTACCTCACCTACTCCTCACCACTACTGTAAAAATAGCCATTCTATTACTCGATTTCTGTTTCCTCCTGTGAAAACCACTGCGAACAAGTGCTCATATTGTCCAAAGTTGAGGCTGTCTAACAGCTGAGGCTGTGGTTGGTGGCCTGTGAGCGCTCCAGCTGTGTTAAGAGTTAAAATAGTCTCACACAGCTGCATGCTGGCATTAAATGGTGGAGCGGCCCCATTTCACCATCGCCCATGTAAACCACACACACACTTTCCACATACTGGAAATCCAGCGGCTCTGCTCTCCTTTTCATGTTCTCATTAAACTTTGTGTCGCAGCCCTCCTTGGCTTGATGGATACTATTACTCTTCAATCTGTGTGTACAATTTGATTGAATTAATCAAATGTGAAAACGTTTTCTTTTCTTTTTCGGAACAAATATGATATCTGATCTCCTGGCTCAGGTGGATATTTCTTATAGGAGCCTGAACCCTTTGGTGCAGACATGTTCATCTATGAGGTCCAGTTGCCGGGGGGGCAGCTGTTCCTAAAAGCACCCCAGACGGATTTGGACTGCTTTTCATTTGGGGGTTTGGATCAGTTTCAGTCCTGGGTGGAACGGGGGCCTGAAATAGGACAGGACCAGGTGCACAAGAAGACCTGTTAAAAAAGTGGTGATGTATCAAGTGCAGTAAAAATAAGTAAATAAATAAATATACACACACAGAATACGTGTGCTGCTCATAATAGCTCTGGACTCGTGAGGACTTGAATTATTGAATAACTAATAAAGATACCCCTAATAGCAATCCTAATCTCTGCCTAATTTCAATCTAAACTCAAACCCATTAAACCATTCGCTAACACATTGGAAGAGAAGATGAAACTTCACCATATAGGATTTTACTCAACTTTCTGTTCCTTGAGGGCCCATCTAAATGCTGCAGTGGCTGCAATCTGGATTGTTTTCATTCATTGCATTGATTCAGATATGATTTGAACCACTTGTCCTCTGTGTGAGTGCAACGTTGTCTCCCTGCGCGCCAAACATTACCCGTCGCGACCACAGCGGGGGGCCAAACTGCAGCTGTGGCCTTCCCTGCTCCTCTGGTGCATTCACGTACCGCTCGTCAACTCCAATTTCAATTGTTGGAAGTCCCACTTGCAAGATTCTGAAGTATTAATAGAAACTTGCTCACAACCATGTGAAAGTAGATCTACTAAATGCTGTAGCGACAGACTAGAGGACAACAGCCCGCACACGTGTTATGTAGTCTAATGGATGCCTTCATTAATTTATATCCTAAAGTGGGTGTTAATTAATGCAGTGCAACTTCTGAAGTCATGCGATTCAAGTCTTAACTGAACACTTCCTGCAGCTGATCTCTCTTTAACTCTGAGTAGTGTCTCCTATAAACAAACAGACTAGAGACTTAAAGTTAGATTTAGATTTGAGCTACATGCAACAAATAACAATATACAGATTCTAAATGATAATCATCACGCCTACTTTTCATTTTCTATTTTAGGCCTACCCATGCATGGATAGATTATAAAGCTTTCTCTGTGATGGGAAAGTCTCTGATTCATTTTCACCCAAACCTGCATGACACATGTTTAACAAAATAGAGCAGTGGCAGTGATAACCAGGTATTAGGCCACTTTTTAATTTGAATTTGATCACCAAACAAAGAAGGAACCGTTTATATAATTGTTGAATTATCCCTGACATGTTGACTCAACCAGCTCGCTCATATTTTAAATAATTGAGGACTATTCCTGCCTTACGTCATCCACGTTGAACGGTGAGTTGTGGATTCCAACATTCCCAAACGCACGTGAACGCCACGTGTGACCGAGCATTAGCTCAGCAGAGAGGGAGAGAGCCGGGGATTGGGATAGAGGGAGAGGGAGAGAGAGAGAGCAGCTAAACAGGTGGTCCGAAAACACACAGAAAACAATGTCGTCCGGCGGGGACGAGCGGAAAGACCTTTAGTCCTCGCTACTGTGAAGGAATACCGGGACAGCAGCGGAGCCGGACAAACTCAAACCCATGCTCCTTTTTTATTTTCACACGGGTTTCTCCTCCTCCGCCTCCTCCTCTCGGCTTCAGTCCGAATCTGGGCAAGATCTCGGATACTAAACCATGAAAGTCACGGTGTGTTTTGGCCGGACCCGGGTGGTGGTGCCGTGCGGGGATGGAAATATTAAGGTCCACACGCTCATCCAGCAGGCTGTCATGAGATATAAGAAGGCGATCGCCAAGGTAAGTGGCGGCTACTTTGTTTCCTTGCGGCTTTTGTTTTCCTGGGAGCAAACGTTGCGACGTCCCGGGGGCTCCGCAGGCGCACTCAACATGGCGCTAACTTGAATTGGACGTAAAGGAGAGGGAACCGGGGGTTGCCCGTTTCTGTTGTCTTCCGCTCGCGCTGCACAAGTTGGTTCGGTCCACGAGCGCACACAGGTTCTGCACGCGCGTGTTATTCACCGTTGCGTTGCCGCTTCCAAAAGAAAGGCGCAGCGCCATTGTGGTTCTTGTGTTTGGAAACGCGCAAAAACTTCCTCTGGGATCAGACAAAGTAGTCCGTGGCTTGCTGCAGCGTAGAAGTGTTACATGTGGGGGGTTTCTAACACACGCACGTGCACAAACACGCGCTTGTGGACTCGGTAACCCGGTTCTAAGACCTCGGTTCACGCCTGTGAAAGTTGCCAGCGGAGATTAGCCGACTAGCAAGTTAGCCAGCGGGCTGCAAAAGTGGGGCTGCAGTCAGATGCGTTCAGGCTTCGCGTCAGAGCGGTTGAATTAGCAACAGGAAAAGTCAACTCTGTTGTTTAAGTGTCCATCACGAGCAACAGATCCTCACACGTTCGACTTGTGATGAGCTCGTTTATGATGGCAGCGAGGGTAAAGCTGGAGCTGCAAGCACAGACGCATGATGCTAATCAATGATGCTTCAAATGCAACAGGAGGAGGAGCGAGAGAAGTTCTCCTGCATTACAGTTCTGGACCAAATGCAGAATGCTGAGAGGAGGCGCTGCCTGCAGCTGCACGGCTGTCTGAGCAAGGCAGCAGGCCCCGCGGGTCAGGGAGGGAGGCCACAGTGCCAAGCTCCACCTGACAGGAGAAGGCACGGACCTGACACATAAATCCTGGGAAGAAAACTTGGAGCATGGCGTTGGAGTAGCAGCAGATAACCTTTGAACCCGCTCGCTGCTTTATGTGCCAGGTTCTCCGGCTAGATAAGAGAATGGAACAGGAGCATTTATAAAAAGTCTTATGTGTTTTCCCTCCGTTTATTCCACCACAATTCAACGGAACTTCCTATTTCTTTTGTATCTATTTGTTGTTTTGCTTGAATGAATGTGCTTGTGTGATGATTTGATCCGCAGTCTCTCCATTATAATCTGAATTCATCTCCACGTTTGGCAGTTAGGTTTATCGTCCAGCCTTCGTCACGATCCATAAATAATGAACGCTTTTCCAGTCCACGTGCTGACTTCATGCCTCGTCTGTTTTTGTTGTAACGATACAGCCCTAGAAGTCGTACTGTATCCTCCTCTCCTTTTTGAATAATTCAGTGTGAGCAGACACAAGAGCGCAGGAGAATATGTTTGGCGTTGAGAGCTGCTGACGGTGAAGAAGATACCGACTCTTCTTTGACTCCATGCAAATTGGGATTTTATTGGACTCTTCTTTGTCCTCTTCTACCCCTTTTCCACAGGCTGGAGAGCCCAGAGAGCCACGTCATTACGTCACTGTTTACGTCTGAGGTTTCCCCGCTAGCGCTAATTTCAAGCATAGCAGACATGTCTCTGTTTATTTTGGCAAATAATACAATAACAATAAAATACACAAAATACTAAAATCACAACATTTTTAAAGTGGACAGCAGTGTGTGCAATATCAATGATCAGAGTGTTTGATGTTTAGTCATCTGCAGGTTGGACCTCCGTTCAATATCGTCCATATCAGACAGCTCTACAGACACAAACAAGAGAACAGCGGTTTAATCACAAACTTGTCCACGACGCGTAAAGACAGATGTTAAGTTATGTTGGTAAAGTTTAGTGAGCCAACGGCAGTCATAAAGGAGCATGCTATCGTTATTGTTAGCAATATCACGCTATCTGGCGAGCTAGCCGTTGAGCTTACATGACTCAAGGAAGCATAACCACTAGTTGCTGCTGTTGTAATCACTAGCTTGGTAAACTAAACATGAATGTGTCGTTAAAAGTGAAACTTTCCAGGAAGAGTAACGTTAGTAAAACTCCACAGCAGCATATTTTCACCGTTGCCTTGAGCGTTAGCCCCGCCCCCAGCCCCCGATGTAGGTTTGCGAACGGTTCTAGACCAGCAAAGAGTTGGGGCTGCAAAGGAACCAGTTTTCTTGGCCAAGAGCCGGTTCTTTTTCTGTGGAAACGGGAAGAACTGGTTCGCCATAAGCCTCGGTGGAAAAGGGGCATTAGATTTAGAGAAAAGTCGAGTAACGCCAGGTTTCCCTTGACAGAACAGGATGTGTGCTGGCAGTGGCACCTTGATATGGTACCACATTATGTTTTCTTTACTGCCCATGTCTTCGTCAGAATGCGGATGAATTCGTCGAAGTTCCCTGTCAGAATTCCATTGGTCTAGAAGCTCTGCTCACTGTAGTGTCGGAGGGTGGATTGTGCCTCCGTGCTGGAAACGAGGCCACGCATTCACTTCTCGTCTTCTTCCAGCTTTGATCTAAAATAAAATAAAAAAAGAAAACCCCAGAGCTCCTCATGAACTTCTCACCCACAACAAAACAGACTGCCTCAAAAAACAACCCCCTTGCCATTTAATCACCTCGTATCTGCGTTTACTGCCCTCCTCCCACCCTGCCTACATGGTGTCCGACCGAGGTTGGGCGTTTTCTCATCTTGCGTCTCATGAGCGGGTGTCTTTTCGGTCGCAGATGTTGTGTTGAAGATCACAGGTTTTCTTGGTCAGCGCGCCTTAATAAGAGGCCCAAATTTAAGTTTGTTTTCCTGCTTCTGTGTTTGTATGAACCTTCTTGTGACTTCCCCTGTCATTAGGGAGGAATGCTTCCTGCAGAAAGAAACCATCCGCTACGGAGGGGCTTGAGCTTTCCCTGAACTGTGGAATCAGGGGGACGAGGACACTGTTCAGGCGCTGCTTGTACGACACAAATGCAACAGAAATCTTAGTCGGCTCGAGAGAGGGACAGTTTCTTTTTTTGCCAACTTCAACGTCTCTGAACGCCTTGAACCTAAAACGGTGTCTGATTATCCTCCACTGCTATTTTTCCTCCCACAGATGATAGGGTGGATTCTCGCCCATTTGACGAAGCGTTTAAAATGACACCCTTGACTGGAAAATCCGTCTGGTGGTTTAACGCTCCAAACCCACAAGTGACATAAGCGCTGGCATGTCAAGAAGAACCACGAGATTAGTTTCTATTTGACTGTTCCTAGCGCTCAGTCTCCAGGAGGATATCAGGTGTCTGGATCGTCGTGTCCACACCAGCATGCAGCAGATTTCCATTCACAGCTTCATGCAGCTGGAGTTTCCTTCGGAGGAGTCTGAGCTATTGTGGACACGTTTGACCGTTGAGGCAGACAGGTTTAACCTGACTTTGACCTGTTGCACATAATACTCTGGTTTAGTATGGTTGAAAAAAGGCGCTACGCTGTACTTGTTTACTTGAAATGTCAAGTTCTGATTAACCCCTTTAGGGCTTACACTATTTTGGTTATTGACTTCCACTATTTTCTAATATTGGTTGTTTAGTATAAAAACCAATATAGACAAACAAACCAACATCATGGAACTAATGGCAATGAAGGCTGACTGTTTCTTTAGGTCACCTGTATCACGGCCTAAAATTTGCATTTGAACGCACCGCTTCAATGATCAGTTTTGATACCCACTGATGTTGAAATGGACTATTTCAAGAAGATGCTCTCCACAACGTTTGAAACGTTTTCTTTTGCTAATGGGTGTTTTGAAACGGGAAACCACAGCAAATTGATTTCATGTTTTAGTTGGTGTCAAAATTCCCAGTTTGTTAGATAATGAAATGTTGGTCATGTGTCAAACATGAAATTTCACAGTGAAAACATAACCAGCCTTCAGGAAATCATCAGGCAGTGCCGTCGTCGACGACTCCAATCCGTCAGCCTGTCTTTAATCTCGTCCCGATGTCATTCCTGTGTGCTGCACCGTGCTCAAGATGTTATCCAATTCATTGCACAAATGACTGTTATTAATTAGTGAGCGGGAGCCTTTGATGGCGGAGGGGGCCTGGAGATAAGCAGCGGCCCCTCCACGCTGTGAGAGTTAACTGCTGCCGTTACAGTCATGCAGATTAACACGTTCATCACCAGAACTGTTCCACATCTTCAAAGGAAGAAGCTCCCACTTTTCAAGTTGCCCCCATTCTGTTATGAAGAGCAACTGAATTGTATGCGTGAAAGGGACTTTAAACTAAATGCGATGAAGAAGGATCGTAGTGTCACATGTCCAAGGCTGCGGAAAGTCTCGCGGCTATAAGGGTGGAGAGCATTCACGCGCTGGACAAAAAACCCCACTGCCACCCACTAACATCTGGCTTTTGTCTTCAGTAGGAAAGGTCACAATCAGCAATCACTCCCCGACAAATGACTCTGCAGTAGTTGAAGGTATTTATCAGATCCTGCGTCCAACGGCAGTGAAACATGACACCCCTTTTCCAATCTAATGCTGTGGTACTTTATAAGTATTATAAATAATTAACGTACAAAACATATAAGTTAATGTCAGTCATCTTTGTCTGTCTTTCCGCATTTTCAGTTTTTACTAACCCTGCTTCCGGTGCCTTCTGACGCATCTGTGACTTTGAACTAGACACACCAGGAGCAAACAAATAGAGGCATCTACTGACGACTGGAAGTCTACCCCCTATTGTTTGTGGGTTTTCCTGAGTTTAACAAACGGCCTGCATGTACTCGATGATTTTGGGGGAAATAGGGTACGATTCCCCCTTGACTCAAACTTTGCTTGTCCTTCCAATCTGAAGTTTTTTTTCTGTATATCTGTTTGCCACAGTTACCAAGACTGCTGCCCATTCTGACGGCTGCATTGGTAAACAGAACCATGTAGTAGGCAGACACTAGAGCAGTACTGAACTAGAGTGCAATCCTTTTTATGGGCTGCAAAGAAATGGGGAAAACCCCAACAACAATGGTTCCTCAGGCTTGCACGTTATTCTCTGCTTATACAGTGAAGCTTCTATTTCTCTCCTGTTTTCTTGGTAACGGTGCAAAAGTAGCACTAGTGATGTCATCACAAGGGGATTTCCAAAGCATTTACCTGCTTTCACACAGGTCTATTATGTCAATACTAGTACCTTTACTACCAGGTGTATTTTATCCCATCTCAGGGACTCTTATTTTAACAATTTTTTAGTTGGTTTGAAGGGATATCGTCCATTTAGGATTGAAAGAAACTTCCAGCGTTACTGTGCTATCGGTGTAGGTGCAGTAGATCTACCTCGGGTCGAGTCGTAAGCTCAAATCATTTTCCAGTTCATCCGTTTGATGTCACCAGACTGTACCAGCCAGAGGTTCCTGCCTCCAAAACGGGCACAGTGCAGGATTAAGAGCTTCACCAATGATCCCCGGGCCGCTGACTTTGCCCTTGACCAAACTACTGTGAAAAATGTCCTAAAACATGACATCATTTCCTAAAGGAGTCCGTTAAAGAGGCACCGGAGTGAACAGAACACAGTAAGCTGCACGAGGCTTCCTGTGTGAGGTGGTAGAACAAATATCAGGGCACAGTGGCTTCACGTGTGCTTTAACAGATCCAGTGTACCTCTGAAACCTGCATTCATCTTGATATTGAGAACTCAAAAAGTTAGATAAAATTACTGACATTACGTAAAATGCTTTGGACCCCAGGAAAGATGATTCAGCAGCAGCAAAGTATACTGTCTTTTTTTTTTTTTTCCTTTAGGACATGAGACACTTGTTTTTTTCTTTTTGCCATTTGATGATGTTGGCATTGCTGCGTTTCCCACACTGCTTCTTTTGCTGCCCTGTGCATTTTTTCTCCCTCCCCGTTGTTGTTACAACTCAATAACGCTCCTCCACTGTCATCCCTACCAGTGTTTGGCATCGTGATGTTGATGTGATAATAGCAATGCGCCACTTTCACTGCTTGCCAGCGGGTTTTCCCAGGAGGAGGGCGAACATGGCACAGAGTCATTAGCAGGACTGTTTGGGCCTGTTAAGAGAGAGAGAGAGGATGTGTGATGCTGTAACATGTACTACAGAGTCCTCAGATGGAGATTTTTTTGGTTATTTACATTTTCGAAGTTTCAAGTTTACGCTGTGCTGTTCACAGTAAGAGTAATGATGACATTCCTTAAATTGCCAGTCATGGAAGAAACCTGTGTTTAGGAGTTAAAAGGCCAAAGCATCAGCACCCTGCAGGAAAGGAAAGAACATATCTGCAGACTTGGAATGTTATGCCAGAAAACCTTTTAGATTGTTGAATTTAAAGCTTCTTGACATAGCAGAGGTGCAGTCTCGAGACAAGACTTGGAGTTGGACTTAAGTCATGGAAATGAGGAATTGAGACTTGACCATGTCTCACCATTGGTTTTTATTTAAATTTTTTTTCATTTGAATTTATCTTATTTTATTTAAATTTCCTAGATAAACCCCCTAGATTTTATATTTAAGGTTTAAATATTTCTTGCCATTTGATTGAAGCCATTGGGAACAGATATAAGCCCCTTTTCCTTGAGACGGGTTCAGATTACATTGGTATGAACTAGTTCATTTGAAGCATTTAGAACCCTTTTCGATGTGACCACCAGTATACGCACCATTGATATGTCTTGAAAAATGTACTTGTAAATGCAAAAAAAGACTTCACCAACTTGAGACTTGCCTTGCGTCTTGTTTTAATGAGACTTAAGTTGAACTAAAGAGAAGAGGGTTAGCGACTACTTTGGCCCAGGCTCACTTAAGGTAGGCTGACCTTTTTAAAGGTGGACCAGCTATTCTCATTTTAGTGACAAGCTGCTCCTCTTTGATCAGCTTTAAAATAAATGTTTAATGCTAACAGTTAAAAAAATCAATGTTGTTTGTTAACAGTGATACGATAAAATACTAACATCCCTAGCTTTGACTTTCCCCCAAAAAAGATTATTAGTGGTGTATCATGAAACTAAATGCATAATAATAACTGACACATCTGTCGTCTGGAAAATCAGGCTGATCCCAAACTACCCACACAGATGTTGTGAATGATCCCTCCATTGAAAAATAGCACAAGCAATAAAACGGCAATGGTTGTCTTTAATGTGACGCGTTGTGAACTGTACTGACTGGCCGTGATGGGGGGAGGGGTCGCCCAACAAACCCAGAGTTAATTAGAGTCCAGATCATAAGACTTAATGACACACAGAGCTTAAGTGGTTTACAGAGTGCTATGAAAACAGATTACTTGAACCCTGGCATGGATCCAGTCAGCTGAGCATTGGCACCCCAACCATGTGCACCAAAGCCGGCTACATATGGCACTGCATCCCCCCAGCAGGGCCCACACAAACAAAGTAGGCCAGAGACACGTTGACTGACAGCAGCCTATTTTGGGTGATGGATGCTTCAAAAATTATCACCAACACTTGAAGTTCTTTTGATGAGCGATGTATCGCAGGGTTGTGTTTTTGAGGTCAAGTCCCCCTCCCCCCTCCCGAAGCCTCCTCGTCTCAGCTGTAGACTTTCTACCATAAACAGAGGAAGCTCCTGAATGTAAACTGGTGCAGGGAAAAAGCATCAGGAAACTTATAAAAACCGTTTAACGATATGTGCACTGCTCGGATGTTGCTGGTCCACATTTGTCGACCAGGCCTTTTCAGCTAGTTTATTTATAAAGGAGATTCTTGTCACGTTTTCCTACCAGAGAGTTTGTGGAAAATCAGCGTTGGATGCTGACATAGTTGATTATATTAGGAAGAATACTGTCATTGTAGAAGAAGAGTTAACGATGATTTGACTTCATCCAGATTGAATGACTGCGCTGTTTTTCCAAATAAAGATATACTATGAATCGTGGCACACCGTTAAAACATCTGGCCGTGTTATTGAAGTTATTAGCAATTTGAGCGATTTGCTTAGAGAACAGAGTCATTACTTGTGTTGAGAACACTGCGTCGTATTCATCCCAGCACCTTTTTCACGTCCGCTCAGGTTGAATCCACTCAGGAGTTTTGCGGTTTGAGCCACAGCAACATTTAAATAGTCTCAGCCGATAGTTATACTAAGCCGGCCAAGCACAACTGAGCAGTCATCAACTTTCTTCCATAATAAACACGGAGGTTACAAAGGCCAGACATTGTCTACAAGTGCCTGCTCGAAGCAACAATGCTCTCTTTGGACTGGATATTATGCAGCAAGTATGGAAAAGCTTTCAGCTTTGAATTTCCCTTGTATTAAAACCTGAATGTATTAAAGGGAAAAAAAATCTGCCTGACACTCCTTCAACCCGAACCACATTGACTTCATGGTGCTGCCAGACTGGCCCAGCCATCGCAGGCCATCTGGGAATACTCATAACTGAAATCCTTTACTTAAATATACAGCCGCAACGAAAGGTTATTTTAAAACAACCCCGCTGATTTTTATTTATTGATTAATGGTTTGGTGTATGAAATGGCCAAACCCCAAAGATATTAAATGTGCTATCCTTGTTTTCACATGTAAGAAGCTGAATCCAGCAAATTTCTTTGCTCGACAAAATTGTAAGAACGGTCCATTTCCCTCTGAAATATAGTGGAATAAAAGTATAAAGAAGGTCAAACTTGCTCCGAAAATACAAGTATGTCAGAGTTTTACTCAAATAATTTTGCTTTATTACAATTTGCATCTTATGTTCGTAGCATTTTCAAATCTAATAACATAGCGACAACTAAAAAAAGAAATCTGGCCAAGAATCCTGAGCATTGAAATGATCAATGTGTTCTGCAGGAGTAAAATGATTGAACTCTGTAGAGATTTCAATATGTTCTCAGATCTCAGGAATTATTATTAAGCATAACTGATGGAAATTATAGCGGTCAAAATGCTTAATCTCCACCAACCAATGGGGGACATCACCATGACTATGTCCACCTCTTATATTGTCTATCGTCACACTGTTAAAGTAATCGCCTAAGTCATTTTTTGTCAAAATTGTTTTGTTTTTTTGTTGCCTAAATCATCTCCTCATGACGCCGGCCACCTATGGTAAAATCGCCTACATCCTCAGGTGATCAGATCATGTGATTTTACCCCTTTCAGATAATGGCCTATGTCAAGTGTGTTACATTTTTGGTGAAGTTTTTTGTTTTTCATGAAAAACTTGAAAAAATTAGTTAAGCGATTATTTTATGTTATTTTTATGTCGTTTTGTTACATACCTTTAACCTGGGGGGTAGTTTTGTAGCATTTTCTGTATATTGTAACCGTTATTACAGGTTAGTAATAGTTTGTAGTAGTGAATTGCTTATTATTTGTCAACAATGGGAATGTGTGGTCCAATATCTGGGTCCGGGGGAAAACACATTTTCCCTTTTAATTGCAGTTTAGTTGCATGGCGACATTATTTTGTAGGACAGGGTTTGTATTCTACAATATTAAAAGGTTGTCTCAATGCCTGTCTGCTCATTCCGTGCGACTGACTTCAGACCAGAGAATCGGCTACATGTTAAATGAATGTTCGCTTGTTTTCAGCCGGCAGGCCGGCCTTGTTCACAAGCCTGAGCGTCCCTTGTCCACCCAGCGGACAGACACCGACTGAAAAGTCAAGGACTCGCTGTGTGTGGAGCACAGGGAGAGGATTGTCTCTGAGGAATGCCAGGACACTGAACAAACAGCGACGTAGCTCAGATATACTGTATCCCTCAGTGCAGCCTGATACAGCCTGGAGATGTGATTGAGTCCGAGGACTTCATATGCTTACCAAACTGATACTTTCTTCAATAGGGATAGATATTGATAGATATAATAGAGGCCTGGATCTTGTATTTCTGCTGTTTTGTAGCCTCATTGTTTAGATGCTGGTTTATTATATTCTTCCTCCCGCCTCTAGAATTCCTGTGAGATTCTTCCAGTCTTCTTGCCAGTCTTAGAATTTCATTTTATTTCCCCTCCTCATAACGGAGCCTGTTGTTCTCACCGAGCTGCTAATTGCCTGCAGCTGAACGAGAAACCTGGTGGTTTAGTGATGCAAAAAAAAAAGTGCAACGCTCAGGCCACCAATCGGGATTGCCATGGAAACCCGAATGCCGTCAAAGCGATGGAGGGCCTGCACTGGCTTAGTCTGAAAACACGGTGATGCTTCGGAGAGGTGCGCGAGGCTTAGCGCGGACAGACACGGAAAACCACATGCTGCTCGGAGGGTGAAGAGCCCACATTAACATAACCCAAATGATTCATGAGCGTAGATTAATGACGTCCCTTGAAATTGAATTCAGTACTCAGGCTGATGAGGCTTTGTCTGCTAAATATAGGACGGGCCAGGCGAGAGCTCTGCCTTTGACAGATTATTGGCCTTTGGGCAGAGCAGAGACACGGAGGGCCTTGAACTTCATTCTTCATCGCCCTGCTGTCTGCTGGGGTGTCTCCATTTCTAGCGCGGACCGTGTAAAATGTGGACCACGACGTCACCCTTAGATTTCTGAAGAGCCGTCATGGAGCTCATAGTGGGTGGCTCCAGCCGCCGCCGTGTTAGCAGTGCCTTGACTAGCTAGCTAGCAGCTAGCGAACTGAGGCGGCACCCACCTGTCACACAAAGCAGCTGCACCCTCAGTTATGCATTATACACGGCACATGTGGGTGCTCGAGTGCGATACGCTACCAAAACAAAACATGTCTGTGGAGACAGTCTAGCTAACGTTAGCACAACTACTAAACAACATAGCTGACGTCAACAAAGATTCCACTGATTTGCATTATGATGCATTCACTATTCAATAACAGAGTATTGTGTGTAGGTTAATTCTTATGTTGTCATGTCTTCAAATTAATCTGGTAAACATGTAGGTTTTGCGATACACTTGAATAAATATGGTTGTTTTAAGATGTTTTCATTTACATTACATTTAGGGCATTTAGTTTTCACAGCAATCTAGTAAAGAGGAAATTATGGTCTGTTCAACTTCCTGAAGCAGTTTATCATATAAAATGAAACCTTTTCATGCTAAGGAAGTTTTTACTAAAAGCAAAATAAGTGCAATCCTGAAGTGGCGTAGCCAGGTAACATGTTGATATCTGCCCCATTGGGTTGTGATTAATTTCCCTTAGTGTATGATGGGTGAAAGAGAGGCGTTGATTCATCAACACCTCCACCATTGCAAGCCTTCCCTCTCTCCTGGGTGTGTGTTTGACACGACTGGTCTGCACTTGTCAGAATGAAGCCTGCACAGTGATTTATTATTCACCGTTCACACAGACGCAATAATCAGAAAAATTGGGGATTCACGTAACCCTATGTGCTCCTGCAACTAATGGGGTGGAAAATATTTTCGAAAAAAGACTATTAATTAGAACATAAAGGCGAAGGTTGGTGAACAGATTCCTGATCATGGTGCCTTTTTAAAGTATTATAAAAAGTTGAGTTCCCCCAGCAAAACCCCAGAGCAGCTTCTCCCAGTTTCTGTCGGCTGGGAATATGACTGTATGAGACGTACATGTTGCTCGACAGGAACATCAGCTTTCTGACTGACCAGCTGATGATGCAAGACTCTTAATCTCCCTCATGTCTGGACCTGAGCAACACGTTTCCTCTTTCCGTCAACGCCAGTTTCTTGTGTAGACTTTGGCATGTTGCTGTTTGCCTACTTACTTGTTGATCGTATGTGTGTGAACTGTCACGTTGAGTGACGGATCCAGACCACGGGGAAGATGCATGGACTACCAGACCGCTTGCATGGAGCATCTGTGTGTGTGTTTGTGTCGCCATATTTCCGCCTGTCAGACGTGTTTGTGTCGGAGGCGGTTCACACTGTCATCACGTCTGCAGCCTGCAGCATCAGCCCAGCTTGATCTGCAACAAAAGTGCAATTGTTTGTTGGAGGAACTATGTGAAATGGAACAAATATAGACTTTATTATGTGCTTTGTGTTTTCTTCTATGCGATGGTAAACAAGTTCTTGCACAAACTTGTGCTGTTTTGATATTTTACAATCCGTTCGTTCTTCGGTTATTTTGTTTTCAAAACAAAATCATTTTACAACCCAAATGGAAATAGTTTTTCTTTTTTAGTTTGATATTTTTTACCTGATTTACCTAATAATAAATGAAGTAGAATAAACTTCATGTGAAAAATTGCATTTTTCCATTTTGACAACGACCAACACTCTACTGCTAGTTTGTTGCTGATTGAAAACATTAAATTAAATCCTTAAATGTGTAAACGTGATGCCTCTGTGCAATGCCTTCTGGAATAATTAATTCCACTGAGCAGGAGAATAGAAGGCCAGGTAGAGCTGCATTGGCCTCTCCGAGTGGATCGTCAAACCAACATCTTGAACTGGTTCCTAAGTACGCCAACCAGGCTGGCAAACTCTTCCCAAAACGGAGCCCTGCTTGTTATTTCCTGTCTGCCTCAGCACTTCTGATAAGTCGGGATAATAAATTCAGGGTTTGTTTCTCGTGTTGAGTTTAAGTGAAGTCGGTTGTTGTGAAAGGAGACACTTCAGCCCAGACGGGAAAGACTGCTTTCCTCTTTCCTGTCCCTCGTCATTAGTATGCCGGGAGGCAGACGTGAGGAAGTGCATCGGCGGGACCAGCTGGGCTCAGACGCACCAGATCAGCTGAAACGTGTCTTGCAGATAAACTGAACTTTCAAGGTCTGATTTAAATACAGGTACAAATATCCGATGCCCCCGATTGAGCTGCATATAGCTTGCTTCGTCGGCAGCAAACGGAAGTGAGAGAGCGCGAGCATGTGGCACACATAAATCCCACAGGGGAGCGAGGCTTACGATCCCTGATGTGGTCTTCTGAGAGTGAGGTTACTTTGTTACCTCACAGTTTAGGAAACGTCTGATTTAATTAACTGGAAAGTACAATAAACACTGAGGGATTGTTTTGGAGGCCGCCGAGCGGGGACGTCATCTAGGCTGTGGGCTTGCTGTCTGTGTTCTCATCCCGCTCTGCTGTGTCGAGACGCTTGCACCGGCGGGGGAGCGCGGAGATAAAAGAGGCCGCCACAACCAGAAAGTGTGTCGAGCAAAACGAGGGGAAGAACAGCAGTGATGTGGTGAAAGAACATCTGAGGAAACACTGTGTGAAGCTTTATCACACATTCAACTTGCATGAGATGAAAAAAAGATGGAACCACAGATACAGTGGACTGCAGGACACGATAAAAGATCGTGCATACAAATTTAATTTTTAGGTTTAATCTTAGTATCTCTTACATTTGAGATTCTTGGTTATTGTATTCCTGTATGCAGTCGCAGGTATGAAGGGTCATGAATTACTAGTATTTGAATGTTTATGTAAGGAATCACCTTTTGTAATAAACAAAGATGGATTCTTAATGGGACTTGAATGCAGTTTATCACAGTGGTAACAGTTGAGGCAGAAAAGGACATTCGCTGGATAAAAAGCTTACTGTGTGAATGAACTGTGTCAGGTTTGGCCTGGGACTACTGCCTCTTTTGACATGATCAGACAAGATGTGTGTGTGCGCTCCAGAGTTTGCCCTCTTGCACACATGAATTAGGACACCAAACCCAACACGCCTGGCATTTCAAAGAGGAGGCCATTTGTTGGAAACAAGCGCCCCATTTAGACTATCTTGATCCGCGTATTGAACTGTGCCCAGAATCTCTACCCGTCTCTCTGAAGCCCGGACTCGTTCTTCTTTTGTACTCGTCGCTGAAAGCAAATGCATAAGCATCCGGTCCGTGTAAGATTAGACCGCAAACGTCTTTCTTGTGTCAATTCTGGGATTTCTCTTTTGAATGGAGGAACAAATGAGGTTTCATAAAACCTCCGGGACGATGGTATCTGAGTTAAATGGAACTGGCAGGGTTTAGTGCTTGAAGACAAAATGATCTGGCAACGTTCCACAATGCAATCTTCCACAATAATGCTCATACAGGTCTGAGATGTATCTTTGATAAAGTTATTTGAATTCATAATCAAACAGTCTTGTTGTGATATGCTGAGTATTGTGAGAAGAGATATTGCGAGTTATTACTTTCTCAACTTCAAACTCTGCAGGTTGGCAACATCTGATTCATCTTCTATCTAAAGTTTTCACTCGGTTCATCTCACGTCAGAATCTTTATTGCAGCAAAATGGGTTCGTCGGTCACGCAGAAGGGCTGACCAACATGCCATCTTTGTTTTGACCAACTGCCTGCCCATCAGCTGACCATCCACCATCAATAGGACTGAAAACGCAATTGTGTCCAGGTTTAATTTGTGTTTGCAGTATGAATAGTTTGTTTGTTGTGTATTGATACAATATTTAGACGGATAATATCGTAATACTATGCTGCACTGATTTTTGTACCCTAACGAGAAGCATTTTCCAAAAGGTTTTTTTTAATGCATGCTGCAAGGGTTAAAAAACGGCTAAAAATTTTAATTTTAAATTTTACCTACCCAACGAACGAATATCGGAATAGTCAAATATTCGCGTCCAGCACTAATTATTATTCAATATATATATTGTGATAATTATTGTTGAGTTACACGGTGGTGTAGTGGGGTAGCATTGTCGCCTCGCAGCGAGAGGGTCCCGGGTTCGATTCCCGGGTCGGTCCGGGTTCCTTCTGTGTGGAGTTTGCATGTTCTCCCCGTGTAAGCGTGGGTTCTCTCCGGGTTCTCCGGCTTCCTCCCACAGTCCAAAGACATGCAGGATGGGGATAGGTAAATTGGTGACTCTAAATTGCCCGTAGGTGTGAATGTGAGCGTGAATGGTTGTTTGTCTCTACATGTCGGCCCTGTGATAGACTGGCGTCCTGTCCAGGGTGTACCCTGCCTTCGCCCAATGACAGCCTGGATCGGCTCCAGCCCCCCCCCCCCGCGACCCTGAATACAGGATAAGCGGTAGAAAATGGATGGATGGATTGTTGAGTTTGACAGCACAGCTTTAATTCACCTTTAAAGTGTGACCTTTAATTTCCTTTAACCGTGAGTAAGTTTAACCATGTAGTCTGCTGCTTAAACCCAACTAGACCTCGACCACAGAGCTGGCAGGTCAAATAAGGACTCACTTCAGTCTATTCAGACACAGTCGTATGGGTTGTTCTTAAAGGCACAGACAGATTTCCTGTTTTAGTCGTTTAGGTACTGTTTAAAGGAACAAGTCCCTCCTTTACGTCTCTTGAAGAGTGATTTGGTTGGAAAATGGCGGCTGGGAATCACGGCGTTTAGCTGTTGATCTGTGCAGTCCAAAGTGATACTAAGCATAAACGTTACAAGCTTGTATCGCTTTGATTTACATTTAGAGTGACTGCAGCTTCAAAGTCACATGCCCTACTTATTTGCCAATTACATGGCCTCTGCAGCAGTAGGCCGGCTTGCTGTGTCACAACAGGAAAGCCTTGGAGGCATTCACATAGATGCCCGGGCTTTTCTGGACCTCCAAGGAATGGTCACATTCCTTCCCGACCCAATCATGGAGCACGCAGTGGAAGAACCGTGGAACCGTATTTTTAATCTGATTTTAAAAAGCTGCGTTCTTAATCGTTCAGCTGTGATTATCATCAGGGACTGATAAGCTTAAACTCTTATGTGAAATAAGTTTGAATAAAATGACAGTCAGACTAGTTTGGCTGAAATATTCAATGTGATTTTATGAACATTTGTGCACAGGACTAAAAGGCAACAAAGTAATGACTAAAATTAAAATCTCTTGTGGAAAAGATTTAAAGTTGTGCTTTTGTGTGATTCTTGTGTGACTCTGTGAAGCCCAGAGTCCGGCGGGGCTTTGTGAAAGCTTGGCTTGGAGACAGAGATGCTGCAAATACCTCTATCTTCACCATCCAGACTCGATGGGTGGAAAAAGCCTCAGCCCTGCCAAAGATTGGGACGGCTTGTTGAGTCCAGCTGGTTCTCTATGAACAGCAACATGACTTATTGTCTGGTTTTTTGGTTGTTTTGATTTACTCCTACTTCTTATTTTCAGAGAGGATTATTCAGCCATTAGAGACAGACAAAGATAGACTTGGACCGATTTTAACATGGAAATGAACACGCCATGCAGGGGAGTTATTCTGCAGACACTGAGTGGAGACGAGCCAGCTGAATGGGGTTTAAACATTATCTCACATCACGCCACGGAACTTCCTCGGTTCATGATTTCCATGAAGTTTTCTGAAGAACTATACGTAAGGGAATCTCTTTGTATCAATCAATATATCAGAAAATAATCAAGTTTTGCTATGTTTTCAGGAATAAAATGTTGGATAAATCAGGCTCTAATTGGTTTAATGAACAAACCTCTAAAAACCTTCAGAAAGTAGACAGGAATGAAAGGTGGATTGGTGGATGCTTGTGCTGCTGAAGTGAGTCTGAGAAGAAACTACATTTAGAGAAAACAAACTTTAAACATCCATCCATTATCAACGGCTTATCCTGTTCAGGGTCGCGGGGGGGCTGGAGCCGATCCCAGCTGACAATGTGCGCTTTCACGTGACCCTGTACTGCAGCCATAAAATCCCTTGTTGCAAAGATACTGTTCAGCTCAGCTAGAGATGGAAGCATTTTTAAGAGAAACGGAAGACTGCTGCGGTGGCCCCAGAACATATTCTTGGCAATGTCATGCAACGTCATCGGGGGGGAATCCTTGATGAATTTAGTAAAAACAGTGTCCAGAGATGCATTACAACCACAACTCACTTTTGACCCAGATGCCAGATGGATGTTGCATACTTCCATCGTTATGACTGTGATTTCATCATATCTTTCAGAGAGCCAAAGGAAACTATCTCATCTCCTCTCTTGCTGTAACTAACACCCCCCTAGTTTCTCTCTGGAGGAGGAGGAAACGAGTGCAATCTGCATCTCCAACCTCCCCTCTGCCCACATCCATCTCCACGGCTCAGCTCCGGTACCTCCCCCTCCGTCGTCCCAACAAGCCTCTCTCACCCCTCTCCTCCTCTCACTCTCTGATTTAGCTTCGATCCACGCGGGCCTTTTGCTTGAGCTTTGAGGAAAACGGTTCCTCTTCTTGTCCTTGATTTCAATGTGCCTTACACAACTGAGTTAGTGAGCGCTGAAGAAGCAAGGGAATAGTTGATAAAGTCTCTTGCTGCATTGCTCTTGAACTCGTGGCTGTTAAGGGACACACACCAGCTGTCGGGACATCTTGCTTGCAGGATAACCATGTTCTCCATGTCCTCCCCTGCTGCCCCGCACATGGACACGCACACTCGCTCTCCCCTTTGAAGTCTCTCCATCTCCTTTTTCAATAAACTTTTGTCCACCCGAGCTGTCAAAGATCCCTGTGTTTGAAGTGAGTCCACAGTCATTACATAACAACGTCTGTAAGACATCATTGTACGGTACTGCACGGTTTCCTGCCTGTCCAGACCTGTCTGTAAAGGCGTCTGCGGTCCCCAGACATGGGAACTCATGGGTCCACACACACCACACCATGACACTGCAGTTCTGCTCAAACCGCTGCAGTACAATTGCATCTCGGTAGGTTTGTGAGTTCACACATGATGTAATCTGAGATGCCCTGAGCTGACCTGCAGGTCACAATTACTGCCTCCATTGGACAATATTGTCCCAGAAATAATTGCGATACACGATAGCTATGCCATTTTATGCCTCTGCTCATCGATTGTATAATAGCAAGCACATCCTTTTGAAAGAGCATGAACTCATTGAGACATTGCAATTGGAAAAAACAAATAGACTCAGGCTCCGGTAAAGAGTGACTCATGAAGTTGATGAGTTCTGCTGGAGATCGGATGTATCACTCTGGATTTATTGGAGCTCCAGAGACTCTTGTGACTGTACAGGTGTTTTGTGTCAGAGTGGAGGTTCTTCCCTCACATCTCTAGTGTGCTTCCTTCCAGGCACGCTTCTGCTTGATCATTAATTCAGATAAATCTGGTTTCAATGATCAGGATGTTGACCTAGTCTGATTTCAGACTCACAAACAGAACTTATGTCAGAGTTTCATTTTGGCTGCAACTTTTTGAATCTGAACTTCTTCCCTGGTCTGTTGGTCTCATGTATTGATGAGCTTCGAACCTTGAACCCTCGCCTACCGGTGGAGGACCCTGCAACCATATACTGGAGCCAACAGCTGCTGAAGAAGCAGATGACAGTACCAGCAAATCTGTGAATGAACAGTGTTAAAAGAACAATGGTTTTCAGCCTTGTTTTCTCCGCTGTTATTGTTGCTGATGCTGGCCTTTAAGGCAAACAGAGGCGTTGTTCATGGCGGCCGGTAGCTCCCATGAATTTAGCTACATTTTTATTAATTTGTCACGTTATTATTACTGGAGCACTTCTGGCACATGACAGAGTACGCTCATTAACATGGGAAAAGGAAGTGTGGCGGTTGGATTAAGGGGCAGCAGACCTCGAGGCAAACTGACCCAGCCAGACCTGCCGGACCAAACGGCACTGAAGGCAGAGTCGCCCACCGAGGAGGAGAGGGAGGAGAGTCCAGTTGGAAGCTAAGCTAACCCACCTAGGACCTCAGGCTACTCCACGACCCAGCATGCTCCTTGCTGTCTGATCGCTGATCTCAGGAAGATAAGATGAATGAAATAAGAGCTGAGTCGGCAACGGGAGGCTGGCGACTGTTGGTCCACATCTTTACAGAGACCTGCCTCCTCTGCTGGACTCTGGGACGAGAGGAGACTCTGCTTACATCAATGATTCTTGGTGCTGAAATATTGTTTCCCTGATGTCGTATTTTTAATGGTGTGATTCTGGCCTTATTATCTGGCCAGAGAATTGTTTTTGTTGCTGCTGTTTGCATTCCTCCTGATGCACATCAAGTACACGAGTGGATTTGTTTTGTTTTTGAATCCTTTTTACCGTATCTATTTTCAGATATATGTTGCCATGGTTGCGGACAATGCAGCTCAAATTAAATAATTTTGAATTTTATTTGATTTATTATTTGAGCTGCATTTACTACTACCGTGGCATAAAAACCAACATATACACTATTTGAAAATACTGAGAAAAAAGAAAATATTATCAACAAATATTTAGATTTACACCACCCACAGTACATCAGCAGTTCTAGAGGGTAAGAGAAATGGAGAAAAGTTTAGTTTCACGATTTAATTGACTGTAGAAGTGATGTCCTCCATTAAATCAGTATTACCCTACACGCACATTTTCTTTTTCTTTTCTTTTCTTTCATTTGGAGAATAGACTGTTGAGGTGTAAAATGGGACTACTATGGATATTTACTAAAGTTTTTTCCATGCCTAGTTTTACAAACATTTTTTCCTTCCTTTGTCTCAGACTCAGACTAATGATATGAATTAGGCCTACATTTAATGAATTGACATTTGTCAAAAAGCCACATCGTAGCTCGTTGCAGGCCTCGTTAGAGTGTAAAAGATCGTGCTGCGGCTCACAGAGCTCGTCAGTGTATCCCGGTGGAGTCGTGAGTCTGCTTTTGGCAGACCTCCTCCACCTCGCTCTGCTATCACAGTTATGTATAATAGGACATATCTCAGCCCAGTACAAATAAGCCTCCTTATTTTTGCCTTTTTCCATTTGCTGAGCTGTAATCTGATACGGCCGAGGCTGTTGGCAGTTATTCCTCTGTGCTGCCGAGCGGTCACGTGACGCAGGCAGACAGAGCCCTGTTTCTGACTGTGTGTGTGTGAGTGTGAGTCCATGTTTTGTAAAATAATCCCATGCTCCGCTGTCTGCCCATTGACCAACTGTTCCCACTACTTCTGCCCCCGCAAATCCTCTTGTACGACATCTCCCAATCCCTGGGATAACATTCAGTGTCATAACTGGATCACCAGTGGTATGTGCGCAAGTCGTTTTTATTTTGGGGCCGCGGCGTCACCAGATGCTTTCACAGGAGAAGCCAGTGATTTCCCTGACCTCCTGAAAGCCGCCTTTTACATCATGCATGGGAGGGAGACCGGCCACGGTGTGTGTTTGGACCCTGATGGGATGCACAATGAAAGCAGCTTTAATGACCCTTTACGGTTTCATATCTATAATCGACCGATAAGAAGGCCCTGTATGTGTGAGAGTGTGTCACAGACTCTACGAGAGGAAGGTGTGTTGTGTGTGAAAGTGCAGACCGAGAGTGGTATTTGTTTTAAAGCTCAACCCTGAAAACAAAATCTGGACAACTATAATTAACTCGTCATCCACATCCAGCGCAGACTGAAAACAGAACCCTCCACTGAGAGCCTTTCAGAGCTGGTGTACATCTGGATTGGGATTTGGTCTGACCTTTGTCTGGGTCTAACTAAGAATTTACTCAGAACTGCCACAAGAGAAGTTTGCATATTTTACACCACACACACAAAAAACTATTTTGGTAAAATAAGGGAAGAGACATGTCTAGTTTACACGTGGTTAATTGGCTTGTCATAATAATAACTATATGGACTTATTGTTCAAAACATGGATATGACCTCAATCATTTTTGCTTTCATTAAATAGTCTTAAAATAACAACAATCATGTCGTTTACAACAACATTATTTCTAGAACAAAATATCGCCCAACAAAATAAGTTACCATGGCAGGCTTGTCATTCTTTTTGATGCAATGCAATGCAATCCATATCTCCATTGAGTTACACCAGTATTCATAACACATAGCATATTCCAACTGATAGTATCTATAAAATAGCAATAGAACTCATCGAAAGTCTAGTAAACCTGTTGATAAGAAATGATGAGTTACCTCATTCAGTGTGTAACATTGTTAGTAGCAGCAGTAATACGAATGACTGAAGATTTTGTGAAATAAGATAACACAAAAGCTCAAATAAATAATCTCTTATTGGTTTAGAATTTGCATGTAAACTGGGTACTTATGAAACAAATCAGTCATATAGAAAAGGAAGTCTTGGCCCGGATGGTCGCTGGCACCAAACCCCAGAAATAAAGCCCCTTCCCCCTAGAGGCTAATCAGTCATCAGGCCGATACCTGATGGGTTCAAAGGTTGTCACATCCATAATATATAATAGTAACAGCGAAAGTAACGTTGCACTGTGGTAGAACTAATTTGGTTAAATCTTTGTCAATCCTGACATACGCAGCTGTAATCAAGTTAAAACGACACAGCTGGACTTCTTGGTGTCACAGTAGAAATATTCTGTTTTCCCCTTTAACCCAATTATGCAAACTCAGCTGTTACTTATTATATTTGTTGACATGCAAATGAGTGTTCGTTTCTTGCCCGAGGCTGCTTGTGACTGAAGAACGGGTTCTGCTGTCGTGTCACTTCATGGGTTGAGGCGTTTTAAGGGGGAAACTGTTCTCTAACATTTGTCCCCATGTTCCCCCCAATGTAAACGGCGAGGGTGATCTCATCGCCATCAACCTCGCCAGTCATTTTAACCGCCACGACTAGTACTGCCACTACCAGGGCAAATCTCCCTTTTGACAGAGTAGAGGGATAGAGTTTCCCTTTTCCTTCTTTGTCATTATTTTCTTTTATCTCTACCTTACATTGAGCATTCAGTTTTCTGTCCTTGCTCTCATCATATCTCAGCACGCATTCCCATCATCCTTTGCCATCTCTTTCTCCATACATATCTGTGTTACATATGCTTTTATTACTCTTGGCCTCTCCATCCTCGGGAGACGACCGTTTCCTCCTCACACTCCCTGTTCCATCCCCCGTTTGGATGAGGCGAGAACTCCTGCTGACCCCCAGGGAACGATGTCAGTTCGTCTCCATGACTGCGGTCTGTGTTTGTCATCCGGAGGGACGGCCTGCGATGTGTCACCGTTTGAGAGAGCTCCTCTTGGCCGAGCTTCTATCGGCGCTGGTGAGAACAAAGCTAGATTGGAGGCTGCGTTAACAGATATTAAGAGGCTTGAGTGTTGGTCCAGTATCTCAACACATGGACACAGCTGTGCAGTGACTTTGTGCTGCACAGTTTGTGGCTCACATCCTATAGAGGATGGATTCATGTATATGACATGAATGCAAATCAATACGGGCCTTAAGTGTTGCTTTTAGGCAAATTCCACTTTTTTGCTGTTTAATCTATACATGAATATCATAAAATAGTCGGGGCTTTGGGCAGCTATAACACTATTACTAATTACAAAAAAATGGTATCATTGGGATCAACAGGTTTTGTATGAAATAGTCACAATACCAGTATAGGACATATCTCTATAGCCTTAAATGCTGGATCAGTGCAAGTGTGATATCACGTTATCATATAATTTATTGCTACACAGGAACAACTACAAATCGTGTCACTCACTACCGGATCTGTACATCCTGCCTGATCGGTACTGCACATGTGCAAAGTAGCACTAAACATGTGGTTTGCCTAATGATGCTACTTTGTGGAAAACAGATAATTGAAATCAGCAGGACGAGAGCCGGCTGATGTTAACTGTTGGCTAAATTGAGCTAACAGCTAACGCTAACAAAGGTTGCATGGAGTTACGCTTGTGGCTCAATAAGGATGCTTTCTTTAGCCATTTGATTAGGAGCTCCCTGTCTTTCCTTAATTATTCAATTCCTTTGTACCTATTCTTTTCTTTTTGCCATGGACTGGTGGTCCATATACTGATGATATTCCAATATGTGAAGGAGTTGCCTTTTGATGATTTGCAGTTGATTAGAAGTTGATTGTAAGAAAATAATAACCTCACGGACAAACGTCAAGTTAGTTTGAATTAGTCAAAAGAAAACAGGACATTGAGCATCAAAAGGGATGGGATCCACAAAACCCTTGCAAACTGTCCTGCTTACGTATCTTTGTAACAAGGTACCAGGTGTGTTCAGGGACCCTGTAGGTTTCCTTGGAATTTGCTCGTTTTGGGCAACATAACAAATCAATGCACATCGTAGAATAGGTCGCTCTGGAAAGGAGAAGGAATTGCTTTGGTTGAACCGGTCCTTGGAGGCAGCTTGATGTTTTGTCTGCCGGACTTCCACCTCTGACAGGCAGGATATCCGTCTGTCACATTCCTCCAGAAACCAGACGAGTGTAACCACGAGATGGTGTCATGATAGCAGTACCTCAAGCGGAGAATGTTTTGTAATATGACACTGACTCACTGATGTCAGTCTGCAATCACAGAATCAAATTGAAACGGCTTATGGTCGGCTACAGAACATTCCATTGAGTTGACATGCAAATCTTTGGCTGACTGTCCGGAATGACTTGTCCTCCACCCTGCTAGTAGCTCAGGGCTGCACTCAGTGAAGTATCTGCATGTTTAGTGAGAATATGTTTCTCTGTGTGGCGGTAGTTGGCGGACAGACAGATTAAATAATAGCGTGTATATTTGGCATGGACGATATGGACGATTGTCAAATTGTGATTCACAATATTATCCCGATAATCATGAAAATGTGCTTAAAACTGTTAAAATGGCAATAATACATACTGGAATCACTTCACAAATATTGTTATTACATACAAATATTAAATAATATGATCAAAAATCATAATGGCCAAATAATAGAAAAAAATATATATTTTAATATCATGTATATTTTTTTATTTTCCACTTCTCTGCCATGATAAGAAGCTATCAAGCCTTTTTCAAGTCACTCTATGTTTATGATATTCCATTATTGGTGATTCACCACAATCAATTCAATGTTTTTTATTGTCCCGTATCTCCTACTGGCTTGGCTCCATACTTGCTCATTAGTCTCTCTTGCCGGGAACCTGAAAGTCATCCAGCTTCATTCAAACAAACTTTATCACAACAGCAATATGCAACAGGTACATACATGTATTGAGCTCTGCATGAAAGCCATCCTAAGCATTTTTAGAAGCAGTGAGCTTCTGTAAAACGTCTTTCACCTGTGAACAGTAGGAGCAGGGAATTGAATTGATACTATTTGCACTCACTATGCTATGCTAAAAATGAGTCGCTAAAGTAAAGTGTGAGAAAGATGGATGAATATGATGACTCAGCAAACACTATTATATTTTTTGATCGAGACAATCACAAAATGGTGGAAGACCTACGTTTGAAATCCTAGAAGGCCTAGAAAGTGGTGGAAGGTGGCACAGAATCTCCTGAAGGCCTTTCAGCTGCTCTGGCTCAGTAGGTTGTTCATCTGATCCGATCCAGCTGCCCGTAGAGCCGCCTCTCATATTTGCTTTGCCTCCCCTCCACATCTGACACTGTCACAAACACTTCCACAGATTTGTACCATTTGTCTTTGTGGAAATACGAGTTGCTCTGTTTTTTTAATGTGATTGATATGGAACTGCTGAGATTTACAATTGCCTTAGAATTCAAGAATGTCCTCCTCCTGCGGGTTTCGTGTGTTTTATTGCTGAAGGGCCACCGAAACCTGCAGGGAAACACAAAAATACATCATGCATCGAGTTTCCATACGTTTGGAATCACAAGTTGAGCCACTTTCACCTAGTGGTCGACCAATTAATTAGTGGTAGACCGATTAATTAGTGGTCGACCAATTAATTAGTGGTCTACCGATTCATTTCTCGTCTCACACAATGTACGTCACCCACACGGCTGTTAGCGTGGCTCGCTAGCTAGTGTGAGTAACGTTAACAAGGCATCGTAGCTTTGGATGTGTGGTCTTTCTACCTACGCATTTTCTATCGTATTCTACTTAAAACGAAACTTCAGGCAAAACTAAATGACACTAAAAACCCTTTTGACGAAACTTTCTTGACGTGCAAAATGTATTCATCATGTGTGTGTAATTCATGGCACAATTCAAAGGGGGTCAAAAATGATTTGTCTTGTCTGTTGACACATTTATATCAAAACAAGGTCCCACGGTGGTCCACCGGAGGGAGCCATGCCAAGTTTACTTTCTGGATTATCGTAAGATTTATGCTACATGAAGATATCATTCACTACCTGAACCAGCTGTCAAAACACGGCATGTGCATGTAAATGAAGTCCTGCTACTCGAGCTACACGTCTGCTTCTCTTTCATGCAGTCGACTGTACAGTTTCTTGCCGCCGTGCCAAAGTATCAATAACCAGCGTCGCCGTGGCAATCTGATACGCACTGTCTCCGATGTGAGTGAGCAGGTCATTGTGTTGCAGCGCGTGTCCCCTTTCAGGTCTCCTTCACGAGCTACACCGCATTCACATGCATAACACGCCAAATGTGCCGACACACGTGCACCGACGTCGTCTGCAGCGTCGTACGCATTGAGGATCAGCGCGTCGTTAAAGTTTAGCTTGCGATGTGGAAACACCACCGCGCTCTCAAGAAGAGACTCAAAGTTGGGTGTTCTCAGGTCAGCCAGGGACAGGTACGTTTGAATGTCACCTTTGGTGCTCCGCGAACACATTCCGCTTTGTATCGTCTTCTCATTCTGTTTGTTTCGGCGCTGCAGGCTGCTTGAGATAATGTCATGTCTGTTATGTATTTAGCTCTGTCTAAGGTTAATGGTCAGGTTTCCATACACACACACACACACACACACACACACACACACATGGGGCAGATTTAGATTTATTTTGATTTCGATGGGCTGACGATGTAAATCCTGATCCGTCTCTGGTCCGTGCTTGTTGGTCAAAATGCCCGATCGCTCTGTCCCAACACCGGAACAGCAGAGTCGAGAGTGGCTTTGAATGAACTGCGGAGCGGCCACAATAAATAAACAGTTGGCAGAAGTGGCCGATGTGAGCAGAGCTGCTTCAGGTAACAACAAATAGAGAAACGCTATTCTATTATAGCGACATGTTTCAGGTGGTCTTGTTTATTGAAAATAGTCACTGAAATTCAATCTTTCCTTTGTTCTTTGTTTGACAGTAAAGAGAGACTGATCCCCTTCTTCATGCCTCTTTGGTTCGGTGTCCCTGTGCAGTTGGATAATGAAGACAACTCATATTCCTTCATGCCTAATTAGTACTATCACTACTCTGACTGCTTAAGTGTCACTCTTGTCTGCTGGGCTGCAGTAAGAGTGCAGTCCTTTGTGGTAGGGGATCAGGTTTCTTGGCTAGACTCCAGATCACTAGTTTCCATCACACCTGAACCTCTGATCCACCCTCTGACTCCATCGCTCTCTCTCTTCCTGCCCTCCCTTGTATGCTTTCTCTTTGTCTCCATCATCTCTTTGTCTGTGTTGCCTCCCACCTCCTGTGATGTTCCTCGACGTTGGTAAAGATATCAAGAAAGAACAAAGCCTCGTCTTGTCACAAGTGCTGCTTTCTCTGATCTAGTTCTGTCAGTGATCTCGTGAGGGGGGCGAGATTTGCTTTCTTTCTCTCTCAGCCGTCTTGCCTCCGCTCTCTCCTTTCAGAGTCCCTTGTCATAACAAGAACATGTTATTTTACTCAAACGTGAAAATACAAAAACCCAAATTGTCTGATAATAATATTGAGGTTTGGTGGAGGAGGTATTAGGGGCTTCCTAGCGAATCAGTTGTTGAAGCACTTTCATTCATTTGTGGCTCTCGGGTATTCGTCCAGGCTCGTGTGGAGCGTTGCCAGGTTTACTTCTCAGCTTTGCCTTTTGAAAAGCTGTCCTAAGAGTTTGTGGATCATTTTTCTTCCCACTTGGACTTGATTTCCATCCGTCTCGTTGTCGAGGGATCAAGAGCAGTTGGACCGGGGGGGACTGGCGTGGGCCGGCTGACAGCTGGTGTAATCGTAGACGCCACGCCGACGTGTGTCTTCAATTAACCTCGCCATTTTCTCTGAGACTGACCCTTTTATAGGAGAAACCCAACTCAACAGTCATTTCCTACCTTGTAATTCTCTCTGTCGACCAGGAGACGCAGACTCACGAGTCCAAATGAGCTGTGGCATTTTGTATTGTAAAGACTGGATTATTTTCTTTTTTTTGTTAGCGTTGTTAAAGAGTTGGCTTTCCATAGCATTTCCAGTATTTCCTGTTCTGACATGGTCAAAGGGATTTCTTTACACAGAAGAATAAATTGTGTCTATAAAGTTCTGTTTAAAAGCAAAACATTGTCGACTTGAATTCATGTCTGATTTCTAAAATGTCTAAATCCGTCTCTCTAAGGCCCAAACGTTCATTATTTTGGCTTATTTTACGCAGAATTTTTGCCATAAAGTATTAACGAGTGGACGGATCATTACATATGGCATTATATTGACCACGACATGTACATCAGCAAGCCAGTCTGAGTTGTCCTGCTGCAGTTACCTCGCACCTGGACCTCCAGTGAGACTAAAACCAGCAGCAGCCAAAACACAGTAAGTGCTGCGTGAGTCAGAGAGAGCAGTTGGGTATCTCTCTGTAGGCCTAATGGAGTCAAAGGCACAGTTTGCTCTGATAAGAAGGCCTTCATCTGTGAACATTACATGATTAGATAGTAGTTAGGCTCTTTGGGAAGCGTTCTCACTCAAGGAAACGCCAAATGAAGCCCAAATATTTCAGCATGGGAACTTTTCTAAGCGCTCTGGCATCATGCCGCATTATGAATGATAAGCACAGACCGCTTTTTTGTTGTTGCAGATATTTATTCAAATAAGCTGCATAAATCTAATGTGAATTATGCTGATAACGGCAGAAATCCATTTCGGTATCCCATGGCGACGATGCAACTTTAAGGCAATACTTGCAGGTGCACACAAAGTCAGGAGCAGAAAAGTTCACTGGCAGCCATCCGCTGCTCTGTGAGTGGCTTTCCAGCAAAATAATAGTTAAAATAATAAATCTTTATAATAAAGAAGGAAACTATTAGTTTAAAAAAAAAAAAGTCAACATGATAAGCTCAATACATGTTTGGTGAGAAAACAGCGGCCTCACTTCTGATTCCATTGATTATTTAGCTTCGGCCAGTTAACATTCAACCAGCGTGAAGGTCACCGCGGCGCCACGCTAGAAGACAGTGTGTTCGACTGTTGATCCTGAATGCTTCTGCCGTGTTTCCCCTACTAAGCTGCTTACCTGCGGCAGGGCCCGAATACAAATGAATTGATAATGGTTGTATGACATACTGTGTTACCAAAAGATTTGATCACCAGCTGCAGCCTAGAGAGGCTCTAAAGCCCCCAAATACTGTGATGGATTGCAGTTTTCTGTATGAAAATGGGGAGAAGCAGCAGCGTCTGCTTAGTGAAACATCATCTGGATGAGTTTGTTTGGAGGCTCCTGAATCCTTCTCCTTCTGGTGATCCACGTTGTCCCAGCCCGGCGGACCGCCTCCGTCCATCCTGTCTTCCTCTCGGGCCGCCTTGGGTTTCACTGCACAGGAGGTGGAAGTCAAAGACACGCCGCTGCTGTGTGTTCATTATTCATCATGTTCATCAGGCCACGGGCTGAAATCAGGCTGCTTTTGTCCCTTTGCAGCACATGTGAGCTCCTCGCGTTCTTATGCATTTTTCACATGGTTGCCGTTTTGTTTTTGGACCATTCTGCCTTTTGCTTCTTTTCATGAGTAATTAATGTGACGAGGAGCTCCCTGCTTCCACCGTTGAATGCTAACTGTTGTTCTCTCAGGCTGAAGCCGAACTGAAGACTCTTTTGTTCCTTCCACTCGAGGCTGAACGTGCTGATTAATCGTACCTGCCTGCGTTTTAATGTCTACTCGCGGGCGGTGTAATTCTGACTATTTTAAGAGCGTGGCGTGTTGCTGTCAAGCGGTCGGCAGTTTTGATCAGATACACGTCTCTCCATGAATGCCGGCGTTGTTCTGTGCGGTTCGGTGCCATTCGAGGAGCTTGCTCTTGCCAGTTTCTCTCTGATTTCCCCTCGGTTTTCTTTCCCCCCGCTCTGCGTTTTTCTGAGACAACTGAGTTGAGTGGCTGAATGGAAGGACACGATGCTGAAACATGGATGGATTGAATGATACAGAGGGATGTCCTTGAACAGTGACCTTGAGCCGATGGTGGTTGTTCTTTCAATGGAGCAAGTTGTAAGGAGATGAAAACGCTCAGTATGGAGGGAAGAAAGAAAGATGTAACTATTAGAATATGTGAATATTTCATTAAAGTATAAGTGCTCTATTAGTAGTTTGGTAAAGTGTTTTTTTACCTTTCAAATCCAGAGAGCATAGTATAATAAATACATAACATTGTAACATTGTCTTTTATTATATAAACTAACCGTATTGAACCCCAAATGAAACCTTTTGGTTGTAATTGCTTTTTAAGTCCACTAAACATTCCTGGGTATTTTCTGGTGCGGTCGTGGGTGAAGTCAGCGGGGTTGGCAGGAAGTTGGTCAAAAACAAAGATGGAGTGTCGGTGAGTCTGCCGGCTTGAGTAACGAACACATTAAGCTGCATTTAAAGAAGAGTGGGAACTTTGTCAACATCTGTTTTGTCATAATTTGCAGTTGACAAAAAGTAATACTTGGAACAGAATATCACAAAATGTTTGCATTTGCTATCTTATATTTTGACTTAAGTATTGTGATAAAAGTAAGTTCCCTTAGTTGATGCTTAAAATGGCTTTTTTATTTATTTATTTTTTTACTTATTAGCAGGACTCTACTGCATAATTGACACCACATCTGCCGTTTTCTCTCCATTTCTCTTTTCCTTTCCTTCTCAGCCGAGGTGTTACTGGTGCAAGCCGACCTCACTGGCCGTGAAAGTGCTGTGATTTGTTGTGACCTTTTTCAGCATGAAACATAACCTTTGGATATGTGGGGCTATGAAAACCTGACCTCTTCTCAGTAAAAACTGGTCAAACAAATACTTAACACTTCATAATATGTTAGCCGTTATTATCCCTCCTCTCTCTGGCTTTGTCTTTGTGGCCTGCCTCCTTCATTGCAACGCCTCGGCCCTCGCTCCCATCCACACTGAATATATATAGCTAAGGACCACAGCCATTCACACACACACACACACACACACACACACACACACACACACACACACACACACACACACACACACACACACACACAGCCCAACACAGGCCAACACAGCGGGACGGGGCAGTTAATTCTGCGGAGTAAATGGCGAGCAGTGAGACTGGCAGCAGGCCAGGCCCTTGAGTTCCACTTGACACTTACACGGGGAGGAATGTTTGGCACTTGAATTGGGCAGGACTGGCGGTGCGACGCAGTCAGTCAGAGTGATGTAAACGCTGACATATGTGACACACAGGCCCGTCGCGGTGAAGGAATTCCCCCTGCGGTTATCGTCATTGCTTAACGGTGGAATTACTGCTGAAATGACTTCATTTATCCTGATTTTAGTGCCATATATAGTGTTGCTTTCTAAATGGCACTTTTAAAACGGAAAACAGAAACGCAATGTTTGTTTCCAGCTAAGATGCTTTGGTTGCGTCTGGGTAAGGGATGGGGCAATGTAGGATTTTATCACGGATCGCGATAGAAACAATGTTAAATTTCCATTATCAGGATAAGTGAGTTAAAGAAGCTGTCTCGCTCGCTATCATGGAGAAGTGGAAAATAGGAGCCGATTTAACAAAAATAGGCCTCCAGGAATTATCACAAAGAACACACTGAAGTTGCTTTTTTTAAAACTGTATTTATACATAATTTGTTTTATTTGACCTTCTTGTCCAATCTTAACTAAAAAATGATGTTGCATCTGTCCACAAGGTGGACGAAGTGTAATATTTTCTGTTATTCTTGTTCAGCACGTGTAGCCCACATGTATGATGTGACGCTTGTGCTTTGTGGTTTTTGTCCCGCCCCTTTCTCCATTGTCAAAAAAGTTGTTAAAAAAAGTGACTGAGAATAGCGCAGCTTTATTTTCTAAATTTCCCATTTTTTCAACTCTCAGCTGCAAGAAAAAAAGCAACAAAGCATCCATCGCTCAGCAGAGAATAAACGCTCGGTGCCTTGTCGTTAGTAGCTGAATGTAAATAGATTAACTGTGAACACAGTGAATGTGGCAGGTTGGATTGACAATATTCCGTTTATTATGCTACTGCCTGACACACACATTCATGTTGCATTTAGTGTGTAATGATATTTTTTATCAAGAGCTGATCAATACATTGCGATGAAGCGATCAATAATGCAACAGGTTGCACCTTTTAAAAGATACATATATCAATCAAAGTGTGAGATCTTTAGTATTCTCTCTCTAATCTTAAATGTTCTCAGTCTTTTGACTGAGTCTTTTGAGAACACACAAACACACACACACACACACACACACACACACACACACACACACACACACACACACACACGTATAAACATGTAGCAAGTGCTAGTAGCTCCTCATCGCCACACTGTCACGTCTTTGTACAGAAGGGCGTCTGCGGTTTTGCACACATCACTAAGCACCAGAATGGCATTTTCTAATTTCCTCCTCTCTTCTGCTCGGTGTCATTTCTACCTAAATGAAGGGCTCTTTTGTGTGTCGGCTCCACCGGGCTGTGACCCTGTGTGGAGGTCATGTGCAGCGTTGTGGCCCTGACATCCAAACATCACAGGAGATAGAAGGGGGATTTGTCCAGCTCGATAAGCGAGGCACAGCGAGACGTTTGTCTGCTGGATAAAGATAATATTTGCAGAATTCTCTGTTTGAAAAAGTGACAAACAGATTACTCACATGGACGTGAGCTCATTTTTCAAAGGGTTTTAAGTTATCAGCTCTTTTCTAACCTTGAGGAAACAAGTAGTTAAACTTTATTTATCCAGGGAGGGTTTGCTTCTTCCAAGTGGCTTCGTGTTTTGACAGTCCCACCTGAATTCCCACGATTAATTGAATGCTTCCTTTCCAGTTGTCTTTTGTTAAAGGTACAGTTTGTAGCATTTGGGAGGATCTAAAATATAATTTTAAAAAGTGGATTTTCACGAGTGTATAATCGAGAAGAGGTCGTGGCATTTCTTCGGTTTTGGGTTTTGTGTGTGTGTTCACTCCCATGTTGGTGGTGGACCCAGCTGCCCTGTTGGATGCCATTTGTTCATCAGTAAGCATCAGTGAGGGTTTTCCCTCATGACATTTCCTAATTCACCTAAACAAGACGTTTCACATGCAATCGCTTGGCATTAAGTGACAATAAGCCTCCTGTGTGTTCTT
Source organism: Eutrigla gurnardus (assembly GCF_963514095.1). NCBI lineage: Eukaryota > Metazoa > Chordata > Actinopteri > Perciformes > Triglidae > Eutrigla > Eutrigla gurnardus. The sequence goes on from NC_139918.1 coordinate 13,540,447, forward strand.
AATCCATTGTTCATTAGGGTTTCCCGCTGGGAGGATTGAGCATGTGTTGGACAGATTGTATTTGGTTGTGTGTGTTTTCTTTTTAATCTCAACCCACCACTAGATAATTGTCACATTGCCTTAATTTGAGCAGCATCCACCATCTCATTACCTTTAAGTGACTCCCTCTGTCTCCATCTGGCCTTGGTGTAAAATAAACCCTCTCCCTGCTCTAAATCCTACATCTACAATCACTTAATTATTCCTTCAGATCTTCTGTGTCCTTTCTGCACCATCCAGTCTAACTAAATTGAGAGGGAGGCTGCAGCGAAATGCATTTTTTAAGCGATGAGAACAACTCTGGGGAGCACGAAACGGCGTCGCAATCGACTTTCATATGAAGAGGAAATGCTTTTTGATCCTGTAAACGCAGCGTAAACGCAGCTCTGCAGGGGTGTGTTGAGCTGTGTGGATGTCTGTTAAAGTTTTATAAGGACGAAGAGGGAGAAGAAGAGGGAGAAGAAGAGGGAGAAGAGGTGTTGAAAACACTAGAAAACAGCTTCTCAAAAAAAGACTTTCGATGTAAGATGAAGAGTAAACATACAGGAGAGGTAGATGATTTTACATGTCAAAACAGAACCTGATTTAATTATACAGGATACAAAAATACAATTTTATCTTTTTACCATTCATTTATAACCTCATGATTTATCATTTAAGTGTCATCTAATTTATTTGTTTCACTAAAAAGTATGTTCACTAGCACATGCGTCTAACCTGTGATGCAATAAAACAATTTTTTTCTGTATAAAATGTGCCTTTTTAAAAAGTTTTAAGCACATTTCTCAATCAATTTGGCCAGAATATTTGATATTTGAGTCCGTATTGGTCTGATATTCAGTACTGTTATCGGTGCATCCTGGCATTTTTGACTGTGGTGGCTTTTTTTTAAATTTTACTTTATCCTGATTTCTTTGGGTTGATTCAAATCACTGTTGTCTGGTCCTTTTTTGAGATCCCTCATCTCAAGGTCAGATATCACTTTACTTGGATGAATTTGAGCGAAAACATTTCCGTCAATATTAAGTTAAACAAACTTTATAGACTGTGCGTCCTCATCACGTACTTACCTACTTAATGCAACCACCTGAGGAGAATTCAACACCTCTAAAGCCGACAGGCGTCTCAGCTGCAGTACACCGTTGGATGTTCAAAATGTGAAACTCTTCCACCGTTTGATAACCGTCATAGTTCCATATTATTGGTCGACAGCTTCTCCAAAAATGTAAACCGTTTTTGCACTGAAACGGTGAAGCAATGATTTATTGATTACTCAGTTTCCCAGCTGGCCTTCTGCGACTCCGTCCTGCATTCACCGTCCATCAGTCAGGACCATCGAAGCAAGAAGTTGAGCTGGAAGAAGACGAGCTGGAAGAAGACGAGCTGGAAGAAGACGAGCTGGAAGAAGACGTGGGGGAGGACGACGTGGAGGACCACGAGGTGGACGCCTCGGAGGACGCCTCGGAGGACGCCTCGGAGGACGCCTCGGAGGACGCCTCGGAGGACGACGTGGAGGACCACGAGGTGGACGCCTGGGAGGACGACATGGAGGACGCCTCGTAATCCTGGAAGGAATCTGAGCTGCTCGCCGATGGATAGTCGGGGTCGAGGGTCGGCTCGGCCCACTGCGACATCTCGGAGGATGACGTGGGTGAATCCATGCCGAGCAATTCCTCAACCAGAAGGGCATCAAGGCTCAACACCGAATCTTCAGCATCAGAATCTACGTCACCATCAAAGCTCTGCCAATTTTGGATCTCCTGTTGGAAATCAACGTCAAGACCACATTAAGCCCCTGATCATTTAGTGGATTAGTTGAAAGACTTCTCCATAGATATAATCATTAGCTGCCCTACCATGATGTCCATCAGTTCATTGTTGAGGTGGATGTAGTCAAACCACATCAGATTGTTGTGCAGGAGTACCAGCTCCAGATGACTGCACTCATCTTCATCTTCATCTTCATCACTGCTCCAGTTCCTTTCAGCCTCATAGTCGCTCTCATCGGACTGGAAGTTGAAATCTTCTAGAGACATGTTGGCTGTTTGACACAGACGTGGATCAGTGTTGCCACAATGCATTCAGACTGTGTTCCTTGTGCTCGACAACCGTTTGGAGTTTTGGTTTGAAAAAAGGCCTGTTGTGTTCTGGACTGCTGCTGGTGTTCTGGACTGCTGCTGGTGTTCTGGACTGCTGCTGGTGTTCTGGACTGCTGCTGGTGTCAGAGCTGACAATCAGAGTTCTTACAAACCGGAAGCGGAACAGGCCAAAACCAGAGGTGGACAAGAGCAAACAACAAATTCTATTATAATGCAACAACAAACAGATGGTTGCTAACTACATTTAATTTTTAATGGCTGTAACTGCTGTAATCCTTTATTGCATTCAGCACACAAGAGAGTCTGTTCTATTGGTTGGATGGAGAATATTTTGTACTGGGGGCTTGTTTCAGGCGTCCTCTTTGATAAACTCATGAAGTGAATCGCTCAACTGTAATATATCCTACGACAGACCACACTTGAGGTATCCTTGCATGATATCAGATAAAACGATAAACATGGAGAGGTTTTTACTCTCAAAAATCAGCACACACCTAAAAATCATTCAACAACAAAAAAAAACAAACATGTTATGCCGGAGAGCTGGACTTCTTTATGGTGCTATTTAGGGATTTAATGGTACACACAATATCCAGTTCCATTTGTACTTCTGTTTTAAGCTCACAGTTTGGCAAGAATTCACTCCAACAGGGAAAACCACAAAAAAAAGTTTATTCACCATTTATATTGACCAATATGAACTTTCAACAAATGGTTAATTGGCCTTAATTCTTACATTCACAATACTGACATATGGTCAAAAAGAAAAAACTATCACTTGCATATATGCATCTGATTGGTCTCCCCCTGTTTAAGCTTTACATAGAAAAATAGCAAAAATGACATTGATGGCTTAGCTTGTTTTAGAATAATGAACAGTGCTGTGTGTTGAGTGTTTGCATGGAGGCAGACAGACGTGGTTTCTCATCCTGTTTGCTTTTCAGGGTTGTAAATAAATCTTTTCTACCTTTTTTAAAGGAGGACGGAGAAGTGACAGCATGCTACAGCTCATAGAGAACAACTCATGCCAAAACATTTCGGGTTGCAACCTATGATGGCATAGAGAAGAGTTCAGGACACGTACATGTAGAGTAACATCTCTTTCTCCTGTGAGCTCCTCGGACTGTTTGGTTGTCTGTTATGGAGCGCTGGGCTTCCCCCCCCCCCCCCCCCCCCCCCCCCAGCCGGCGTCTCCACCTTGGCCTGCTTCCAGGCCCGTCGGGCTGATGAGGGCCCCGGCAGGCGATGCGGTCTTTGATCTCACCTCAGATCCGTCCTGAGTTTTTGTGCAGTTCTTTAGATAAGGGCCCGTCAGATTAGTGTCATGGGAATCTCAATTAGGCCCCGAGGGAAGAGGCGAGCGCCAGGGAGCGGACCTGGACAAAGTGTCTGTTTTTCCAAATATCGCGTGAGAATTAAAAGCACTTGAGTCATAAGGATGGTAGGAAAGAAAACTGGATGTACCCACAATGCAACTGTTCGTGTGTGTATATGCGTGTTTACATCTCTGGCATGCTATAACCATGTTTACTATGTGGCTCTGTCTCCTGTCATAAGTTTGGCACCGTGACATTTCACTGTGAGCTATTTTTACACACACACACACACACACACACACACACACACACACACACACACACACACACACACACACACACACACACACACACACACAGTGATATGGCCCGCCCTGCCCAGTCCCAACATAAACATACTATATGTACTTGATATAGACAACCAACGCCCATAATAAGCCCACACAGACACACAAGGTACATTCACACCATCATAGCACCACTTCATCAAGTCTAAACTTAGGAGGACTCGGGGTCTCCAGGCTGGAATCCTCATGACTCCACTCAGACATCTCAGGCCATGTGACACTTACTGTATCCGACAGTGTTCTAATCACGGTGAAAATATTATCCTTGTTATATTTTGTGGGTTTTTTTGTGACCTTTCGGAGACTTTTTCTTCAGTCTTTTACTCAACTTCTGTACTTAAGATTTCCGTGAGATGTTCCAGTTTATTCAGAACAACAAGCTGAAATGTGTTTCTGCTCTACTGGATTAAAGCGCTGATTTGCGGTTTGCTTTCCCACGACACCGAACAGACGGATTTCCTTGTAAATAGCTACGTTTGAAACGAGGAAATGACAGGCAGCAGCTCGAAAACAAGCTGGTGTACCGACCGGCATTTGTTTGCATTGTGATGTTGACAGATCAGATCTCGTGAAATGTTGGCTACTTCCTGCATTTTTTCACGTCAGATAAGAACTTTACAGCTTGGCTTTGACTTCCAGGATCTCTGGTCTGGATGTGTCCTTCAGAGACGGGATAGGGATCTCTCTCTCTCTCTCTCTCTCTGTGTGTGTGTGTGTGTGTGTGTGTGTGTGTGTGTGTGTGTGTGTGTGTGTGTGTGTGTGTGTGTGTGTGTGTGTGTGTGTGTGTGTGTGTGTGTGTGTGTGTGTGTTCAGATTTTCACACTGAGCTCCATCAGCTGGACTCCACAGGGTCTCCCCGTCGGCGGTCGCACAGAGCGACGCGAGCTGCCACGGACACTGACATCTGCCACGGCAGTCTGACGGCCCGTGCATGTAGCTGACAGGAAAACACAGAGGAAATACTAATGCAACCTTTTCTCGTTCACCGATTCGCTAGTTGAGGGCTAGCTCTCCACCAATCAGATTGGTCAGACTGAACGATTTGGTCGTGGCCGATTTCAACATGTGGAATCGGCTGAAAACAACTCGTGTCACCGACGTCGGCAGACTTTCTGACAGCCGATAATCGTCTTGGTGTGTCAGTGCCTTTAAAGAGACGGACAGGCCTAAAGGTGGACATTATTAATGTTCACTACATCAGTAATGCGTCTTTGAACATTAAAGCATGTAAACATGTTCTAACAGAAAAAACAGAATACAGGTATGAACCTGAAAATGAGGACGCTATGTCCACTCTATTATGTGCCGTTTATTTCACACATTAAATTCACACTGAAGATACGTGGCCCACTTTTACTATGTAGTATATTACAATATAAATATTTTTTTACAGTTGTGGAAAGAAACCACATGTATTACTAAGTCTTCCTCCACCTCCCTCTTTTTCTCTCTCTTTCTCCTCCTTTTGCTTTTTGAAACGTCTCCTCTCTTCCTCCCAGCGAAGAGTTATTTTGCGAGTCCAACCCAACAGAAGTGTAGTTTTCCCTGCTATGATGCGTGCGGTGCCCTTTGCAGTGAGCCTCATGTGTTGCAGCGGGCTGTACAAGTGGCTAATGAGGCTGGAACCCTCGAGGCGGGTTGAACACAACCAGTCACGCCTTGACTCATAACCGTGTCAGTTGAAGCCCACACACTCGCGGTACTTACACATCTGACAGCTGCGCATTAACGCACATCAATGCGCTCAAAGTACGCCTTCTGTCTCCGGCTTTATTGGCAGTAAAATGTATTTTATTTCTGTACATGTCAGGACGCTGAGGTGAATATTTAACAATCACGTATCTGTAATTCCTATTTATGACCATGATGATAGGAATCCTATACATTTTTATTGGTTATTTTATAACATCTATCACACAGCTGTTTTTTTAAGGTGGTTCGGCTCGTCTTTTTCTTGACTTCCCTCTCTACCCCGTTCCCATCCCTCCTCTCCACTTTGCTCCTCTTTACGTCTTTATCTCCCGAATCTCCCCGACCTTTTTGTGCGTTTTTCACGTCAAAACATTTGACAGTTCAGACTCAATTATACAGTAGCTTTGGCTGGGACTCCCCTCCGGCCCTGATGCTTGCGAAGGTCCTTTCATAGAGCCAACAATGACACCATGAATGTCGTGCTTAAGAGCCGGGGTTTGAAGATTGCACAGGCATACTTATGAAGGATTTACGTTTTTTTTTTCCATCCTTGTGTTTTCCTTGTGCAACCCTTTAATCAGTTTCCGTGCTGCAATTTAAACACATTTAGCTGCCATAACAGTTTTTGGCTGCAGGTGTTATTTATTTATTTTCTTAAATGTCTCTTTCTTCTCCCCTGTTTTCCAGGATGCCAGTTACTGGCTGCAGGTCCACCGGTTGGAGCACGGCGACGGCGGCATCCTCGACCTGGACGACGTTCTGTGCGACGTGGCCGATGACAAAGACAGGGTGAGTGACGCTCCGATAAGTTGATATGAACGACGGGTGGAAACACAGATGGAGTGGAAACACGAGCTCCAGCGGTTGTTTGCTACCGTCCTCTGCTGCTTCAGAGCTCGAGAAGGATTCTTGTTAGTGCCGACGGCCTAAACATGTGTTCAAAGAATGCTCGTTTCTTCAGTTGCAACATTTAGTGTTTGCCTGCTGGCACTTCTGAGTGGAAACTCTGAGGAATGTTCAGTGTGTCCCGGTTGCTTATTTATTCATCGTTTTTTCAAAGATCAACGGTGTAAAAACAGTGCATTATAACTGTGTTTTCTGTTGCTGCACAGGGAGTGCTTCCTGACCAATCAGATAAGAGGATTTCTTATCAGTGCCTTTCATTAATGGTTGTGTTTACCACCTCTTACATCTGTAATGATTACATAAGCACCGCATATCTTCTCTTCGTCTTTACACAAACGGGTCAGGGTCAGCGTGCTTCACTTAAGATGCTAAACGCTGACGTTGACACTCCTGACGCCTCGGAGTAAAGGATTGCTTCGCGTGAGAAATTAGTAGGTAGTTACACTGATTTGAACTTGCTGTCAAACAGCTGACAGCCGTGCCTCCTCATGGCCTGGTTCATCCATCGCCCGTGGGGCAGGTTCAGAGAGAGAAGCTCGTACCGGCTGACAGTCAGGAGGTCACAGGGGTCACGTTCTCTACTGTGGTCAAATATTTCAGCAGATTCCCTCTAAAGGGTGTTTTAAGTATGTTCTCCTTCAAGACACTGTTACCACACTGTTAGACATGAATATATTAAACAGACCGTGTTGCTGGTGCCTCTCCATAACCCACATCAATTGAGACATCCACATCATCAACACTGTGGACAGACCGCTATCAGACAGAGCGTGGCTTCTCCTCCAGCCAGGAGCAGAGCCTCGCTGCTCTGCCGGTCCCGGCTGATCCAGACTGGATCGGCAAAAGGCAAGGTGGTTATTTGGAGGAAGCTTCCATACGATATCGACTTTGGTCGGAATTACTCTGTTGTGCTTTCTGATGCACGAGAGAACCAGAACTAGGACTGAATAGTAAAACGAGAGATTTTCTGAAGGGAGTCTGGCAGCTGCAGATCTTAACGACACAAGGCGTTGGTACTGAAACACTACCGCTTTTGTCCACAATGAAAAAAAACGTCCACAGGAAAAAGAAACGCTCCTTGTAGTCACGTTTTCCTGGGAGGAGGCTGGATTGATGTCGCAGCACAGGAAGTGGATCCTGTATGTGCAAATGCAACGTGAAAAGTTATTTTTGGTGTACGATTGTTTATAGTAAATTATTAAAGCAATCAGCAGATTCATCAATAATGAATACTTTCCTTCGCTGCGGCTGTGATGTTGGCAGGAGAAGACTGACAGTAACTTTCATCGCGCTCATTTCCTTCTGTAAACCAAATGAGTCAACAACCATTATGGAAGGAGACGCGTCCTCTGGCTCTTTGTTGTACGGTGTCAGTGGCATGCCATTGTAACCACACTGTGGTTACACACTATCGGCACTGCACGGTTAATTTGATGATTGGAAATACAATCGGATGATAATTGCCTGAGTCTGTCCCTTTGAAAGTCGGCAGCTGCTGCTTGTAAAATAGTTTCAGAGGTGATTATACAGTTCAAGCTTTGGCTGTCAAGCCTGTCGAGACTTTTAATGTGAAATACAACTCAAGTTAAATTTCATTAAGTCTGGTTCAAGTGGGAAGAAGAAATTACCTTTTGTTGTGACGGCGTGGCCAGCTCTCTCTCTCTGTCTCTCTCTCTTATGTGGAGCTCATGTTTACAGGCCTCCAGGTGTGTGTGTGTGTGTGTGTGTGTGTGTCTGCACTAGAGCATGACACGGGAGTGGATTTTCACTCCCGTCCCATCCCACTCCCAGAGGAAAAAATCCCATCCCATCCCAATCCCGGGCCGGAGTAAAAAAAAAAATCCCATCCCGTCCCACTCCCGTAGAATGACTCCCGCTCCCATCCCTCTCCCACTCAAAATTACTCCCACTCCCATCCAACTCCGTTTTTTTTTTGTTTTTTCATCACATTCAACTCGCATGAATCTATGCAATATTTGCGACTTCCCAATAAAGTCAGTTTATCTCACCGACGGATGCTAACGCAAGTCAAAATAGTTTTGGCTCACTGAAAGATGACTACAAAAATGGACGTGTCTGTCCTTTTGGTTGTTTAACACGGCTGAAAATCATCATCTATTAATGGCGTTCCCGCTCCTGCCCGCTCCCGTTGATTTTTATTCCCATCCCGTCCCAATCACGGGATTAATAAAACTTTGACTCCCATCCCGCGGGAATCCCATGGGAATTCCCGAAAAATGTCATGCTCTAGTCTGCACGTGTGTGTAGGTGTGTGTCCTGTCAACGAGCTGTCTTCATGCCATCTCTCCACATCCCTCTCTCTTCATGTAACCCTCGCTCCTCGTCCCGACAGGCCTTCTCCGCTGCAGGGAACGTGTTCATTTCATACATGACGACCCTTCATCCTCGCCGACACAAATCTACGCCGCTCTCGCTGCGTTGACACCACCACCTTTGAGGATCAATGTATTTTTTTGGTTCTTTGACAGTGTGAATGTTCATTTAGAAGAAAACAAACAAAGGAAAAGTAATAAAAAGCATACATGTAATGCTGAGTGGCAGTGAGTGAAAGGTCTCCAAGGTTACCATCATATGAAAACACTTTCTTAGAAATAGTGGAAAATTCCCCGTTGCATCCCAAAGCTCAGTGTCACACCTTTTAAATTGCTTCTCTTCCCGACCAACAGTCAAGAACTGCTGAAGAATGTTTTCTTAACTATCCCCAGACAGTCTTTAGACATAAAGATAATATCTCAATGACAATGTGTCTGATAGGTTTTTGTTAAATATGATTCAAATGACGTTTATTTCTTCTCCCTCAAAATGGAAATATTGTTAATTTCTGAAGTTTAACTACTGGATGCTTGTGCTTCACGGGAAAGTATGTATCGTGTTTGTGTTCTGGCCACATTACGCTTTTCCGCTCATAAAACTGTCACAAAATCCTGCTTGTATGAACGCGTCTGAAACTCGAGTATTAACGTCTGCATGACGACGCACAGAGAAGCTCAAAACCCGATCGTTTGTGATAAACCGGCTCCATGTGACCAGGGAAGACGTCATCTAGTTTCACATTAACTCAATAAGGTGTTCCGGTCTTATTGACCACCTTCATCCAATTAGACAACCCCAAAAAATGAATAAATTTGGGAACGAAACGGCAAGCTTTGCTTTGTAGTTTAATATCTACTCCGTCTTATTATCTTGGCACGCTGTGAAGTGTAGTCTGTGACTTGGATTGGAGTTTGATAAGTAGAGCTGCAGGATATATATATATATATATATATATATATATATATAGTGATTTTGGCTTCCTAATTAAATGAACATGACTGCGATATTGACTTTTAAAATATGTGCTGTGCTCAAAGAAACCTCTGCTTCCTAAAATAACAGCCAGACAAGTTTTGAGGAGCTGTCAGCCTGTGAAAGACTTCCTGCTGTCCCGACTAGAAGAGTACTATACTGTATATTACTCGTTTTAACAGGGAGCAGATGGGCCAAATGAAAACCCACTGAATTCAGGTGAAGACCAACCTTGTTCTCAGTTTGACATCAGCTCCAGCCATGGACCTGTACACACTGCATTTAGTGTAACGTGTGCAATCCAAAATATTTAGTCAATCAATGAATAATCGGGATCTCAATATTGACTAAAAGTAATCGTGAGGATCGTTTATGCCGTAATCCCAGAGTTGTCATGCTCCATGTAGCCAGCAGCTGTTCAGGTAAACAGGCCTGCTGCTGCTCTGCCAAACACCCGATAGAAGGAATGCAACACAGAGCGGGTGTGTGGTTTCCCTGCTGCTCTATTTATTCTTCCCAAAATAAAAGTATTTAAAGTTGGATCTCGGCGTCTTGGCAGTTAGGTTGGAGCCCTGACACACTAAGCTGATCCTGACTAATGACTGCTGTCAAAAGCAGATTTATCATAGACTTTGTCGCCGCACTCATGTCTGAAAAAAGTCAGCACTGTGAAGTCGTTTTGCTGCAGTGAAATCACAGCTCCTCGTCCGCTGTGAGATTCAAAATGGCCAATCGGCCGAGCGGCCGTGCAACGCCGACGGTGCTGCGGAGATGAAAAGAGAGCCGTCAGGGCCCGATGGCCGACTGTGGGCTTTGTGTTCGGGACCCTTTGTACAAACCGGCTCCTCTTTAAATCCCACTGTGTCACTCAGGACTAAGTGTTTGCAGATTACAGAGCCAGGAGAGCACACAGTGGAAAGTGGGGCTCTGAGCCACAGTTCATAGCCTCTGCTGGCCCACATCCTCTCTCTCTGTGTGTGTGTGTGTGTGTGTGTGTGTGTGTGTGTGTGTGTGTGTGTGTGTGTGTGTGTGTGTGTGTGTGTGTGTGTGTGTGTGTGTGTGTCTGTGTGTGTTTCTCTGTGTGTGTAGGTGTGTGTGTGTTTCTGTGTGTGTGTAGGTGTGTGTGTGTTTCTGTGTGTTTCTGTGTATGTGTGTGTGTGTGAGTGTGTGCGAGTGCGTGTGTGTGTGTGTTCGGTTGGTTATGATCTGCCGAGAGCACAGCTGTGTGGCTGTCTGAGCGCGTGGACAGGCTTTCGAGCACAAGTGTGTGAAAATAAATCCAGCTTCTGTATGCTGGTGTGTGTTTCACAGATAAATGTCCGTCCAGAAGCGTGTGTGATTCCTGACCTCTGACCTGATACCTAACGGTGACCGTCGGCGTTGTTTGCTCATGTTAAGCTAAGCTGCTGCTGTCTGGAAGTTCAATTAAACCAGCCTTTTCTCATATTGCATCCATCAACATTAGTTGAGTTCATATGTTGGTCTTAAAGCGTGTGTGTGTGTGTGTGTGTGTGTGTGTGTGTGTGTGTGTGTGTGTGTGTGTGTGTGTGTGTGTGTGTGTGTGTGTGTGTGTGTGTGTGTGTGTGTGTGTGTGTGTGTGTGTGTGTGTGGGGGGAGAAGCAGAAGGAAGAGAAAGTGAGCGGACAAAGAGGGAGATAGAGGGACACAGTAGCACAATGGACAGCTGTTTGTCTTCTGTCTTGTTGATCTCTCTCTGACGCAGCTTGTGTGCGCGTGTCGTGTTTCCCAAATGCCCTGTTGGCATGGCGATACATATTTTGCAACACAGTCTCAAGGCAGTTAGTGTACATGGATGCAAATATTAATTTTATTTCGTAACAATTAGTATTGGGCAAAGGTAAATCACGACATTTTCACATCAAGACTTGCGTTCGGCAGTCCTGCAATGAATTCTTTGTCAACAAATATCATCAGAAGTCTGCTGTAACTCTATAATTATATCAAGGGGTCCCATATGCTGCTTTGAAACTGCACCAGAAGCTACTTCAAAACATTGTCTCGACACAGATCCACCCGAACATGTCTGTGAAGTTGAGATCAAAAGCCTCTGTCTGTGCATTAACAAGGGATCCTTCAAGAAAACACTGCGTTCATGTCGATGGGAGTCGCAGTGAGGACATGAATCCACATTAGTGTGGACTTGGCCTCAGGAAAGAGGGGAAGCTGAAGGGTTGAAGTATGTATGAGGGAGTGACCGCGTCCCACTAAACCTGACTGGTGGTCTCCTGGCAGCTGTGACTCATCTCTACCATTCCACAGGAGCTTTTTAAAGACTTGGAGGAATGGCTGGCCCATCATCACACAAGGACATTTTTATTAGCTTACACTGGAACCCAACACACAGGCCGCACGTAGCCTCCAACTTGGGTATATAATACATATTTTCAGTATGCATCATCCTTGCCCTCGGACTAACCGGATGGTTTTTCCATCCGTTCGTCATCCTTCCTCCTTCCCTTTTCCCACCTCCAACACTAAGCGGTCAGTATGAGACCGACCTTCGTTGACCTCGGCCGCTAGTAGGAATCCAGGTCTGTGAAGCCCACATGATTAATGCATCGCTGCTCATGTAAAGCATCCGGGTGCTGAGTAACGCGACCCGTTTGGTTTATCGTCTCTTCAAAGACAATCTTTTATCTTGTGTTGTCTAAAGTCTGAGGGCAGTTAGTACCAGGTAAACATGCTTTCCAGCTCAGTTACACACACACACACACACACACACACACACACACACACACACACACACACACACACACACACACACACACACACACTCTCTCACACACACACTCACAGAGACACATTCATGTCATCTCCTGTCATCCACATCACCCATTCGTACCCTGACCCCCCCGGGTGTCAGGTGACAGGCGTGTCCCCCCCACAGCGATGACACGGTGACCCTCCAGGACGACACCTGGACTATGCCATCGCCACATTCCTGCGCGTTGTCAGGGTGTGCCGCACAGCTGCGCCCGCCGCCACCCCATCACCGCCGCGTCTGACCCGCTCAGCGCCGCGTGACGTGCACCGTTATTACAGCTGCTCATATCTGACCTTTTTAACACATATTGTTTTGTTTTTTTTAAATATTCTTCGTTGCTGTCTTTCTAAATGTTGTGTTTCTTGAACTTGAACAAAGGTTCAATTCCTCGTGTTCTCGCTGGGCAGAAAAGATGCAACGATGCATTTCTCCTACAAGCTTTCTTGCTTGAGTGTGTGTTTGCTCTTGATTCCAGGCTATATCCCGGTCTGAGCTGAATATAGACACGTCCCGTAGACGGCGTAGGAGACGAGGAGACGGACAGGAGGGGCCGTGAGGTTAAATAAACCCAGGGGAGTTTCTTAAAACGACTCCGTCGGCCTTCTGTGGGTCGTGTCAGACAGGCTACCAACAGACAGACAGGCTACCAACAGACAGACAGGCTACCGCTCACATATTTGAGTGTTAGTTTGCATGCGTCGCCTTGTGGAATGGAGCGATTTGATCCTTGTGAGCTCCATCAACTGATGTTCTTCACTGAATATCACTGTGGGATTTACTGACACAGCTTTCATACAGTTAGATGGTTTGGTTGGCCAGTTGATCTACCGTTACCGTACTCCAGAGGCAGCAGAGAGTTAAGATGTCGTGCTTCTTCATATAGAACAGCAAACATTCATATTTAAGTAGGAACCGAAGAAGAAAAACACATAATCATTTGCATCCATTAGACTACTTTGTCTCTTAAAGAGCGTGATGGACTGCTTCTCCCAGCATGCACATGGTGTGAGAAGAGGCTCATCCCATCACAGCAGAACATCCTCGTCCTCCTGAAAGCTTCATCCTCCTCCTCCTCCTCCTCACTTACAGTATTGAGCCCGTTTTACTGACGCGTTTACCCGTATTGATCTCACGTCTCTATATTTGGTCCCATTTGTTGTGTCTATAGTTGGTATTGATTTTCCGTGCACACACACACGGACGCCGAGATGCCGTGCAACCGAAGCCCGCCGAGTCTCGTTATCCCAGATGCTGACTGGAGATGGAATATGGAGATTCTTCCCTTCGATTTGAGACTCGGGCTTTCCGGGAAAAGGGGAGGAGTGTTTATGTGATGAGGGGAATGTGAGGTAGACTCAGCATGACTGACTCCTACAGTGCTCTTTTGATTCTGTTTTTATTAGTTAAATAATGTGTGGATAATGGCTCTTTTATACCCATAATGTTGTTTTGTTTTTCCCTAGCTGGTCCTCCAGAACCACACTGTTCTGGTCTCGGATCAGATGAGAGGGACGGGTATGTTCAGGTGACGTTCTTATTATCATACTGAGGCTAAATGACGTTTTAGAGGGAAGCAGCCGGAGCCTCTTTCTGAAGCCATCTATGGAGACGGATTGTGCTGTTGTGAGGAGGGTATTGGCTTGGCCCGGTGCCCGCGTGGAAGTCCTCCAGCAGCAGCATGGTCGGGATGGATGAGAGGTCAGCCAACACGTGTGGTTTTCTCAAAAAAAGTACAAAATCTCAAACAAACTTTGCACAAATTGTCACGTAGAGTGTAGTTCTATTGACGGTTCCTGCACACTTTCTGTCCAGAGGGGAAAAAAGACTTTCCAGCGGACTTGAAGTGAAAGCTGCAGAATCTAATCTCATACAAGCGTCCTGTCGGAGTGATTTCCCTTCTTATCGTTCACTGTGACACACTTGGAGGGAAGTCTTTCTTTAACCAAACCACTGCCGACCCCTCCTCCAGCTCAAAGATCTTCCTGAGCGAGCGTTAGTGATGACCTCATTTATTCCAGGCTCCCCCCCCCCCCCCCTTTTCTTCCTCCCTCTCTCCAGCCTCTTAATGAGAACAAGATGACAACTTTATACCAGACTCCGGGGTGACACAGAAACTCTCTGCGAGGCAGACAGGGCTCGCTCCGAGACTGGCAGACAGGAGATATAGTATGCATGTGTGTGTACATACTGTCTGCAACTAGTTGATGTAGAGTCTGATACTGATGTTGCCTTTCATCAGTTATTTCTTCGCCTCTTTGTGACAGAAATACACACTTCAGAAGCATTAAAGTGCTGCGTAAGCTTCTTTTGGTCAGCTGACTTTGGTCTTCCCACGTTGGTCCTGATGATGCAGGTTGACCAGAACTTACAACAGCGTATCATCTGTTGCCTTGGTGCGGACCGAATGAACCCAAGTGCACCGATGACTTCAGAGCCACAGTTTCATTGGGCTTTAAAAAAAAGCATCTTGTAAAACTTTCCCTTTTTTGATGAATCGGTGATCGTGCCGTTTGTGCGTATCATCATCACCCCGAAGCGCTGCAGATTTTATGATTGAGTGCGTTTGTCTGAGCACAACAATGGTTTTCTAACCACCGACCTTTTTCTGGAGGCCAATAAAATCATTTGAAGTTTGTTTTGCAAAGCATCATTAAACACATGGCATGAAACATTACACAACGCTTCTTCCATCAGATTAATGACATAATTGTCATATTAGATGCCATAATCATATAGAAGATCGATGACATCTAATTGCCTCACTTTTTCTCCAAACAAGCCCTTCTTCTCTTTCTATGTGGAAATCATTTTCTTGTTTGGGGCAAAAATAATTTCTGAAATGGCTTCATGTGTTTAAACACGTAAAGAAATGTTGCAACGACAACAAAAAAGGTTAGAAGCGGTTTGAACTGCTGAGGTGTATTTCTGCAGGAGGGCCTTATGGGAGCTTCCCACCAGGCTCTCAGCAGCTTGTGGGTAAATAAGAGGTGTGACCGCGTCCCTGGTCGCTGTTGGTTGCTATGGCGACTCACTGCACCGCCACTTGAAAGGATTGAAACGCAAACTGTGCATACAGGAGACATTTGATGCATTTAGATGCAGAACAAGCTGCTCACACAGCGAGACGCTGCTCCCAGATCAGCTGGAGAGTCGGCTGATCTCCTAACCAGCACCCGCCGTACAACTTGATCGTCCACCTTTACCGACACGTTTCCATAGCGATGAAAATGCTCTCCAGTACGGTGTGGTCGACCGCTGCACTGGAGAGCCGAACCCACTAAAAGGTGGTCACCAATTAGTTAATCAATAATGTGTGGCTTGATCATTGTCTCCGTTTTCTCTATCATAAGCACCAGACGTCCGTTCCAGGAGGCTTTCTAATAATTAGGAGTTTCTAGATGATAATAATAACACATAAATACAGTCTTGCCCTGCATGTTATTCAAGGTGCTTTGTGGATGATTACTCACACACTTAAGCCATCTCAGCGTTTCACCTTGAGTAATTGTCACCCACACAAAGCCTGAGTCATGATTACTCAATTGTGTGTGTGTGTGTGTGAGTGTGTGTGTGAGTGTGTGTGTGTGTGTGTGTGTGTGTGTGTGTGCGTGCATATGCATGTGAAGCACGTTTACACACGTGCGTTGTGCGCCCTTTGTGCGTTTTGTTTTGGGATCTTCTTGCACAGCTGATCTGGCCGGCCTCGCTAACCCACGGTGCCCATAAACACACAGGTTCACAGCGAGGTGAGACTGTTGCACGCCGTCATCTCCTTCTGTGGTAAGAGAGTGAGGCAGCCCCCCCAAGTCTCGCCATCAGTCAGGACTCGGGGACCAGAGAACCCACCACACCTTACATGGACAGGCAGAAGGAAGGCATTCAGCATTAACATTTCTTCTTATCATTATCTCTTTAAAAAAAGGGTTTTTGTTCAGATGAGGAGATTTTATAGAGATTTAAGTTTACAGAATGTGTCATATTTACAATCTGTGAGAGAAATGTTGGTGGTTAGTGGGTTTATATTGTGGCTCTATGTTGGGCCACATGACGGTATGTATACAGTATATTATTATATGTACTTAAGTCATCAAACTTATTTAGATTATAAATATTTTGTATAGATTACTGTGATGATTATATACTACGAGTTATTGCCTTTTTTCACTTGCAAATGATGCAAATGATGCAGTTTTATTTTATAGGGTTTCACTTGGTTTATCTCACTTCAATCATTATTATTGCAGTAAAACAACAATCTGACGGACTGACAAACACTTTGGACTTTTTATTACACTCACCTCCTGAAAAATCAGCGAAAAAACAATTGCAATTGTCACCAAACTGTAATTTGTGTTTGCAAGAATACTTGGCGTCCGTGTATCTGTATCGCCACGCACAATATCCTGATGCTGCATCAACCCCTACGATACTGTGAGACGCTATAAATGTATAAACAAGAGGAGACTTTGCCTCCGATAAATCATCGGTGTCGGTTCATCCGACAAATACCTGCGACATTCACAAGATGGTAACACCTCGTCTTAGCTCGGCTCGGTTCCA
Source organism: Eutrigla gurnardus (assembly GCF_963514095.1). Classification (NCBI taxonomy): domain Eukaryota; kingdom Metazoa; phylum Chordata; class Actinopteri; order Perciformes; family Triglidae; genus Eutrigla; species Eutrigla gurnardus. Next base: position 13,557,497 of record NC_139918.1, read on the forward strand.
GTCTCCTGCACTGGAACTGGACGTTGGTGCAGTGCTACCTAGCAGCAATGCATGCTCATTCACCGCTGGCTCCAGGAGCTTTCAGCATGGCCACTAAATATGGACGGAGCCCAAATGACAGCGGGACATTTGTCCTTGGGGGGGTGCAGGCTGTGGACAAACGTCCTAAACCTCACCTGTCAACTCTTCTGTTTTTATCAGAGACGTTGAGAGGAGAATGAAATCTCCTCTTTGCACGTAACCAGCATGTGGTCGTGTTTTCTAAAAAGCAGATATGAGTGGCCTGTTGAGCCTAATTGGGAAAGTAGTTCTTTGCTAATGTTCACCTTTTAATGCTAAAAGCTAGAACTAAGCTTCTCTTATTGGCCTTGCGGTGCCAAAGTGGGTGAAATCCCAGTACGTTTGGCAACAAGCTCTCCCGTTTGTGAATTATTAGTTGAGTTCACTATTAAACGGATAAAAGGGACAATGTTGAGAGACTTCTCTGTTGTTGGAAGGGGACATTTATCTTGGAAGAAAGCACAGATGGAGCTGAAGCGGGGTTCGCTGGATTTCTATTGGCTTTAGGCTTTTTATCTTAATTGTGGTGGGAAAAGTGTCAGGAGGAGACAAAGACAATGTTTGAGGAGTCAACAGGAGTTTGAGGATTACAGCAGCTCACAACAGATGTAGTGTGTGTGTGTGTGTGTGTGTGTGTGTGTGTGATAATGAGATTAGGGCTCCCCCCCTCCTCGTCGATCTATTCTCCCCCCTCCATTCATCTCTCCCTCCCTTGTTGCATCTGCGACGTTCTCACTGCACTTTTCTGCTGAACACTGTTTTTATCCAGAGGTTTTATTCAGGCCACGAAGAAATCGGCTGATCTAAGCCGTTTCTTGACTCGGGGCCTAAATGGGATAATGATTTTAAACTTTGCTTTTCTCTGTCTCACTTCATACCATCTGTAACGGATCAACCTGCCCAGAGAAGAGGCTGAAAGTTTATGAGTTTGGCTTGGAAGACTCCTCAAAAGCTTTAACCATCATGATGCCGGAGAAGATAAATACAAAGGATCTCTTCTGCCCTCTTGTGGCAGTGTTGGGTCAGTGCGTTGTGCTCTCTGTAGGGCAAAAACATTCCTTCCATCACTTCTCAGAGCAATAAGTAAATATCTTTCATCGTCTGTTTCAGTGCAGAGTTTGAGGAACCTTCCTGCTGCCCCGTTTGGGAGACGTTGTGTCTTAAATCAAAGAGACTAACTTACAGTTTGATGCAGTCTTCAAGTTAATTACTCACATTGAATCAGACGTAACCTTTAGTTATTTCTCCCTTTTTATGGTTTCGTCAGAGTGACAGACTTAATGCTGTTCTTGTATCGGTCAGTGGGGGGTGCTCCGAGGCAGCTTAGCGTGGATCTAGAAGAAGGGCTCTCCTTTGTTTGAAAGCATCCTTTTTAGCCAACTAACTATAGCTTCTGAACCACAGAGCAGCACAGGGATGCTGCTGCTGATGCTTCTGACCCAACAGTTCATGTTCAGAGTGCAGAGGACGAGCTGCTGATTCTGCACCTCAACCAGTGATAACAAACATGAAAGAAACCATTAAAAAGTTTGTGGACAGATGAAATGTGGGACTTTACCAGTCCCTTAGAGGGCAGTTATGGTTTCCTATTTCCTTTTTAACTGAAGCATTGCAGAATTGAATAAGTTATTCATCTTTTTTCTGCGTGTCATTGAAACTGAGCTGCGGGCGTCGGTTTGGGCCAAAGCCACTTCCTGTGTAAGCAAAAGCACTTCCAGGCTTAGCTCAGCACTTCAGCATCCCTTCTTCACGTTGAACCATTTAAACATTTCCAAAAACAACAGTGATTGGTTTAAACCAGCTCTTCTCCACCACTTGGCCGGGGCAAACTGGTGGGCCTCAGGGCGCCATCTAGGGGTCTGCAGGGTTTTTTTTTGGTAAAGAACCAGTAATGTTGGAGATCTACGTTAACGCTCCACATCGTGTGGTGAGGAAATATGGATACATTAAATCGTTTCAACATCATATCTTATCTTAAAGGGTTTCAACCTCTGGTTTAAAGTGACTTCTAGTGATTTTAATGATCTATTTATTCAAACATTGTCATGTTTCCTGCTACAGGAATATGTACGTATCAACACAGTTTACATTAATTTTGGTTGTATTGATATACAAACCTCAATCTTTTCTACTATAAACTATTATATTGCATCTATGATGGATATTGCAAGTACATTTTAAACCTTTTTTCCCTCCACTGAGTGTTTTCTGGTGCAGTCAGGGGAAAGTCAGCAGGTTTGGCAAGAAGTTGGTCAAAACAAAGATCTACGTAAAACAGATGTTGGCAAAAAACTTAATAAATCCCGTTTCACAATATAATTTAAAGCAATACCCAGCATATCACAAAAGGCTCAGAATCACAATAAGATGGTATCGTGGCATAAGTATAGTGATGATATCGTATCTAGGGATGGGACCATAGGATTATATTGTGGAATGCGATTTAAAAAAAAAAAACACTCACAATAACTTAATGATCGGCATAAACATCGCCATCGTGGTAGAGAAGTAAAAATAGAGCCTGATTTTTTTACAAGGAAGAAAAATACAGGATATAAAAATATTGTTAATAATGTATTGTTTATTTATGCAGGACACATTATGATTTATAGTGATATACTGTTGCACTTTCTTCCAACAAATCGCTTTGGATAAAAGCGTCTGCTAAATGCCCTAAATGTGAAATGTAAATTTATGATCATCTACTATAACATTATTTCACTAAAATGAATGTTAGGGAGAAAAAAATGTCTTATCTGTGACATAATAAAAAATGTTTCTTAACACAATGTAGAAGGATTCCAGTATATTTAGTGGCGTTTTAAGCTAATTTCGATGATTATGATGATACTATCATCATGGATCGCAATTATTTTGGCAGGATAATCAGGGTTAGGGTTAAATTCTCTCTCTCTCTCTCTCTCTCTCTCTCTCTCTCTCTCTCTCTCTCTCTCTCTCTCTCTCTCTCTCTCTCTCTCTCTCTCTCTCTCCCTCTCCCTCCCTCTCTCTCTCTCTCTCTCTCTCTCTCTCTCTCTCTCTCTCTCTCTCTCTCTCTCTCTCTCTCTCTCTCTCTCTCGGCCAGAGGAGTCTCCCCACAGTGACTCAGCCAGCCCAGCTGTGGTCTGTGGGAACAGCCTGCACCAGCAGGAAGTGGTGTGTCTATTTCTGTGTGTGTGTGTGTGTGTGTTCATCTGTTGTGGCGGGTTCACACACACCCTCTCATGCTGCCAAAGTGGGTGTTCTGTCTGCATGCTCTCTGAACTTGACGGACACCGAGACGCTGACACAGATCTGAAGCAGACCGGAGCAGCAGTCTGAACGGAGCGCTGAGCTGGGCAACAAAAACCACACTCATAGAATTACTGACAGCACGGATCTCTAAATGACAAACGACAGCAAACTGTTAGGATGGCATGGACTTTAACAGAGAAGATGTTTCAAGCAGTTAGCTCATATACTACAGAAGTCTACTGGCTTCGTCTCCAAGTTTCCTTTGGAAAAAATGAGTTTCCCAAATGTAGTCCTGTCCTAACAAAATGTAATTTAATCCCCATGTTTTAAACACTATAGACACACTGACTCACAGTTTCTGCGAGATTATAGATTGAATGAATCGTCAATCATTTAATTCGTTGGCCAATAGTCACACAGCGTTTGGCCAGATTCATTCTTGCCATGAGACCAAACGTACTATTCAGAACTTGTCTTCCACGGTCCAAGTCTGCCTTTTCCCCGGATTTGGAGCCAACGTTTGTAACGGTAGAAAACGATTACAGTTTCCATTAATCACTTCAACAAATATTGGCTTGGTGTTCCTTCCCCTTGTTGTTGAGTATTTATGACATATTTAAGATGGACTAATTAAAAGCTAATTAATTTTATTTATAAAGCACACTTTAAAATACAAATGTGAACAAATCATCAAGATAAATGTGTCTGGATATTTAGGTCATTTACGGTCAAGACAAAGAGCTACAGATCAGCTATGTTGGTTGCCATGGATACCACTCCTTCTTTCCATCTTGAGGTGATATTGGACAAAGACAATTTCCACTCGAGGTCCACTCACTCGCTTGGTCTCTCTAGGACTTTTGAAATGAAAAATGAGGCATTCCCGATGAGTCTTCAGTACAGCAACAGCAAACCTTTCAGCCGATCGTGGAAACAGAATAATACACAATCATGGTGAAGCTGCCATTGCTTTTCATTTAATTTACATTTCTGTTCATACACTTTATTCATTCCAAACAGAGCATCCTTGTAATGCTCTAACCTTTTCATATAGAGCCACTTATCCTCTGATATCAGCAGCAAGTCTGCCTCCGTCACCAGCTCCTTTTACCACCGGGGGGCAGTGTGGGTTTAGGTTTAACTGGTCTTTCTCATCCATCTGGTTGCAGATGAGAAAGTTTGTCTCTAAAGCCCAGAGGCCTTACATCATGCTCCCACGGGTGCTCTCTGCACCCGCTGGGACTGTAGTTACTGTTACGCTGCTTGTCGAAGGTTTTTAGAGTGTTTGTTGGGAGGGCAGGGGGGAGGTGTGTGAGTTCAGAGTTCGGTTGGAAACGCAGAGGAAGCATACAGCAATCTTTTTCTAACATTATTAGTCATGTGATACCACTGCAGGATAGCCAATACCTTTATTGAATCCCTAGTAAAGTTAAACTCATGCTTTAACAGTCTCTCATTGATTTGGGAACGCCCAAACGGTAACTAATGCAATTTAAATCCTCCTGTGGGAAGTGGCACGGATGCAGGCAGGAAGTGAGCGTTAAATGGGGAATAAACAGGATGTTGTGACCTGATCTGCACTGTTTAGTCACTTCCTTCCACTGTCTTTGCTTTGATTGTCTCACAAAGAATTCAGTGTCAGAAAAGAAACAGTTGTCTCTCGTCTGTAGCCACAGATTGTACTTTGGTTTTAAGATGGAGGACGCAAGTCGTTTCATTGTAAAAAAAACCATCAGAATGTACGTTTTTTTTTTCTTTTCTTTTCTTTTTCGAAATGAGTATCAAGCACAAAGTAACTCAGATTTCTCAGAATGGAGTATGTATAGATGATTTATTTATTGAATTACGAGAAAACATTCTATATATATCTCTATGGAGGTGTGAAATCACTTCTATCAAGATGGCCGCACTACGAGGAAGTACAAGAGTTTCAGAAGGATATCAGTTTACCTGCTGGTCGGACCGTTTTGTAACTCCTCGAACCGACGGAAGGCAATGTCCACACAGACACTTCAAACTTTAAACACCAACCTGTCTGTCTGTCTGCCTGCCTGCTAGCTGGTACCTAGCTAGCTAGCTACCAGCTAGCATCCCACAAACTATCACCAAACTGCTGGTTCTTCATGTAATTGATTGTTCTTTTTTCATAGCTGTCATGACAAGTTCTCATGGTTTCAAGCATTACAGGCCTCTAAAAAGTACACACACACACGCACACACACACACACACACACACACACACACACACACACACACACACACACACACACACACACACACACACACACACACACACACACACACACACACACACAGACGAAGGCTCCACCAAGCATCTGGCTCTGTCTGACAGCAGCATGAAACAAGGAAGAACCTGCGTTCACAACACACTCATTGACCCCCGAGAATCAGGAGCCCTGCTAATCGACTCCGCTCCGCAGGGTCTCGCATGTCGGCCCTCCATCCTCCTATTGTTACAGCGAAGGTAACCCAAACACCGAGCAGGGTGCCATCCTTCCACAGGTCGTGTGTTAGCCTTTGCATGTTGTTGGCTTGTCAGTGCAGTTTCTGCAGAAACGGAGCAGATATCCTGCAGCACTTTGTTTGTTACTGCACTGTAGCGCTGAAATGATTCACCAACAAACAAAATGTCACAATCGATGAACATCGAAGTCATTTCTGCTGTTTCTGCCTCGTCAATTGTGAGGATTTGCTGCTTTGCCGTGTTTTATATCATCGGACAAACAAGAAGCCTGAAGATAAAAAAAAACAAAACACTATATTACATAGACTGAAAGATTATGCTAAAATCAAAATTCTAAACAACTAAACAACTGTTAGCTATGTAAAGATATAGTGAAGTAACGTCACCTGAGCAGAGAATGAAGTCGCATTGTAATTCAGGCTTGTTGGCACCGTTAGCTGCTAGCCACCGACTCAGCCGTCACCTCGTTGACAGCCGTGTGGAGGCGATCACACGGCGAAGTGATGAATTGATGAATAATTTACTCATTAAACAGTCGTATGTAGATGCAGGCTTGCAAGCCTTAATGAGGATCTGTCATGAAAACTCGCTAACGAGACGTTTTTTGAGACAACTGCATGATGTAACATCATGACATACTTCCTCCCTGAGAGTTATATCACCGGATAATCCAATTCAGTGGAATCGAGTGGATCTCCTGGTGTGTTTTTTTCACATATTTCCTGCTTTCAACAGCCACAATAAACTTTTCACACACCAGGGAGCTCTTCGTGTTCTGATCGGCAGGGTAAACAGATAGCACATGTATCTGCAGCAGGTTGACGGTCACTGGAAGTGATGGAGTGCCCTGATATCCTGCCATTCATCCATCCGTTCATTCAAGGACTGTGGGGATAAAGGCTAGTGCCCCTCCACTCTCAGCGCATGTTAAATCCATTACAGCTAATCAACAAGTGCCACAGTGGCGACGAACAATGCGGAGAAGTGTGTGTGTCTTCCTCTTCTGTTTGAGCTCTCAGGAACGTGTTAAATTAGCAGATTGTTGACTCGCGGCCAGTCGCTCTTTTTTCTGCCTGTTTTTTAGTTTTTTTACCAGATCCGAGTCCTCCGTTCAGCAGTTGACCCGAGTGGCGAGACATCCTGTTATCGTCCATATACGAAGCAGCTAAACGGGGAGAGGATGTAAAGAGTTTAACTCCTCATCTGTAGCGTGTTAGCGGTGATACTGGAAGGACAACACTGTTGGTTTTGTAACCATCGTTCATACGGTTTGCCTGATGCTTTGCGTGATGGATTATCAATGGCAAAAAATCAATAGAAAGTAATGAAGCAAACATTTGGCGAGTCTTCGGGCCACAGTGGTGGAAAAAAGGCACTTTTGCAATTAAATGAGAGAAAAAAAAGTTGACTATTTCCAAATTCGCAAGAGGCTGTGGTTTACACTCGGGGTAAAAGACTTCCAGATGTCCCCCCATAAAGATATTCTCCAGCATTGTCGGAGAACAGCAAACTGAGTCACGTATCGGAGGAAAATCTGTCGTAATATCTGCAATTGCATGAGAGATTTTGATTTGTGCCATGAGTGAAAGGCCAAAGCTCGGCCCTTGTAGCAGTACGGCTGCACCCAGACCTGTAGCAATACTCCAGTCCTGTTCAGTCACTGTTCGCTTCAACACACTCGCTCACACACACGTGGGGGGTTTGAGGTTGCCACAACGCTGACGGAGATGATGCAAACCCGAGATCCAGATCCTAACAAGCTGGGTTGTCATAACAGAGACACTGATAAGTGTGATGATGCAAACAGCTCGCACCGCTGCTGCACTCGTCGGAGGAGAGAAGCCCAACTCATTATCAAACACGCCACCGTGACCCTGCTCGCTCCTCGCTGCTCACAAAGCGTATGCTAATTTCAGCATCTAAGGAGAGTAATGCGTATCTTTAATCACTCTGCTCGCGCCGTATTTGCATAGAACATGGGAAAGAGGTGAAGTGATGGAAGATTTTGCCTTTTTTTTCGCAGCGGTGCGGTATTTGTCACATAGCTTGAGTCGTGCCGTATTGGCATCTGGTTCATGGTGTTTGATTGCAGCCGCCGGGAGGAATTAATAGCATCAGGTTAATCAGACTCCTGCCCGTACAGAACAATTGAATAAACCTAATCATTTGTTTAATTTACTATAAATGTATTTATTTCACTCATTTATCAAGCAGACATCTGCTGGTTTGATGAGTTTCTTCATTTATATAATTTTAAATAGAAAATGTTGGTGTTCTGGACCGTAAATCAAGGGGGAAAGCAATTAAAAAAGAAAATCACATCTGGCTCATGGGTATTATTTTCTTTATTTCAAAGACAAAAAGAAAATTGTTAGATTATGAGAATGAAAATCATCGTTAGATGTGGGTATAAGCCTGCCTTTGGCCACGTATCTCACGTGGCGTTCTCCTCCCCTTCCTCTCCCTCCGCAATTTTGCTCGGGCACCATCCGTCATCCTGGGCTTGGCAACACCCATGGTGATTGTGATTGGTTTAAAGAAATACAGTCCAACTCGGTGGGTCAGTGACGGGTCAGGATCTTCTTCTGGGACCTCTTCCAGGCCCGGGCTCCGGCGACTCAACCGGGTGGATGACCTCAATGTCGCCAACTCACCTGCCCCCTTTTGCAATATGGATCCGGCTTGTTTACCGTGCTTTGTAGCACACATGTCATCAGCATTCATACTCGGATTTAAATTGTTGACAAGAGCACAACATATTAATGAAACATTTTAAGAAAAACTGGTCTATTTTTTGTTCACACCTTAGGCAGTCAAATGTGGCGGTGATGAGAGAGAACACACATAGATGTGTATAAAGGATGAGTTTCTGGGATGCTCATATTTACATTGGGCTCTTGATGAGAATCTGCGTAATGGAAGAGGCAGTCCACCCCCCACCACTACCACTAACAGGTTTGTGCTGCTTAACTCAGCCTCGCTGCAGGCTGCTGCACTATAGAGTTAGCAGCAGAAATGGCCACAGTGTCTCCAGGGTTGGGTGAAAATGAGATTTGCTGGGGGGATGATTGCGTCTGAGGCAGGCCTGGAGATGGCCCTTTATGAAATAACCTTTGCAATCTCTGACAGAACAGCAGGGGAGAGAGCAGACACCGCTCACTCTAACACACACCACAGCACCGCTGCTCTTAAATAAGAAAGTTGTGAAAGTAGACCCGACTACATTCGGCAAGTTATATGAGTCATACTTCAACACATATATATGCACACCAGTCATCTCTTATATTGCTTTAACTTGAGCCGTGACTCAGCCTAAAATACACAAAAAACAAAGAACACATTCTTTTTCCTCGTCATGACTAAATCCCAAGAGACAATATCAGGTTTCATTCGTCAGGTTTCCCCCCTGCTTTTCTTCTTCTTTACCGGTTTTGGTTCAAAAGGAAATTAGAAGAGTCATACCTGGGTATCAGTCGGCAACCTCCAGATCTGAAAAGTGAAACCAACACTAAAGTGCCTTAACCTTGCATTCTTCCTCATGGCCTTCAGGGGGCGACAAAATAAGTTTGATTGTATGAAAGGCTATGAGAAAATGTCCCCACTTCCCCACTAGTTTATGGTCTCAATCTCTAGTTTCTAGTCTGCTTCAATCCAGCATGATGTCCATTTAGTAAATTATGGTCCATTTAGAGTCAAGTAGACTATAAAGCAGGGGATGCTTTAGGGCGGGGCTATCTTGTGATTGACAGCTTTCAACCATGGCGTTGTCCAGTCTGGGAGTTGTCTGTTTTCTTTATCGAATTTTAGGCCTTTCACAGTGTGTTTTCAGTTAAAAAAAACAAAAAAACAAGATGGCGACAGCAAATATGATGGACTTGATGCTTCAACAGGGAAGTGCACGAACTAATGGGTGACGTCACTGTGTCCTTCTTGTATACGGTGTATGTTGTACGTATAGTAAAGGAAACAGAGAAGAAAAAGACTTTGTATGGTTGCTGAAAACGGCTTCAATGACAGCCGGAACAATGCTTCTGATAATGTTTCTAGACGTGCTGGTTCTAGCCTCACTTACATAGTGTTAGTTATACAAGGTCTGTCTTTACACCTCAATGAGATGACCGCCTTCTAAAACCAGAGACCACGGATCTACAATAACCCTTCTCACAACCACACCTGACATTTAAAACCAGGACCCCCTCACCTGTCATAGATGCCTATGTATGTTTAGACAGTGTTATTTCTGAAAGGGAATAATGGGATGTTGGACCAGACCCAGACCCCAGTTGGGTGGGGGGTTGTTTTTGCACCGGCTGTCAGAATCAGTTTGAGCTCGATGTGGCGACTTAGAAAGCCCCGTATTTCCTCCGTTGCTTTTCTAAACGAGTTGGTAATTGCGGTCTCCAAAGAAAGCATCAGATGTAGCCGGAGGGCCCCGGTGTTATTTTTCCGAGGATACGTTTTCATGAGATGTGGATGGCCGGGGTCAAACGCTTTCACACACCTCCGTGGATATCAGAGCGTTCCTCAGGGAAGCGAACCACATTCTCCCGTGCTCTGAAATGTCCCGGCACTGTCACGCGGCCGTTTAAAGCCGAAATCGCTGCAGGTTTAACTACTCCTTCCAAAAAGGGCGCAATCATCTCGTCGTACGAGCCTCCTTAAATGCGTTTATATCTTCGTCAGCGACATCGTTCCACCCTTGCAGCATCCATGATAATGGTTATCTGTCAGTGTGAGTGCATCGCTGACAGCCGGGCTCGCTGTCGCCGCCAAAAAGGCTCCTTGTCTGGGCCGTCCTCTCGCGGCATCGGGCTTCACGGCGTTTTCCCAAGACACGGAGCGCTGCCGACTCCTGTTTTGACACTGATTGATTTCTTTTTGACAAGTCAGATGAACATGCTCCGCGTCAACGCCACTGCTGTGGATTGTGGGTAAATTGTAGACATCTTATACCGCTCTCGCTCTTCTTTTCTACAGTTCAGGTTTTGACCCCCCCTTCACATTTTTAGTTACAAATGCTCATTTGTGTTCCCCCTCTCGTTTTGTCTTTCTTTCCATGCTCGCTCGCTCGTTCGCTCTCGTTCTGTCCGACTCTCTTCCTCGTCCCCCCCCTCCCCCCTCCCCTTCTTGTGTCACGGTAATTGGCTCAGAAAAAAATTATTCAGACTGTTTTTAGCTCTCCCTGAAATCTCTCTCTTTGCTCGGCTCACGCAAGATTAATTGCCTGGAGAAGCGGAGCGGCACTTGTTGTCCGTTTGGTTGAATTAACATTAAAGCGGAGCGGCCGTGCAGTCGTCTTTGAACCGAGGCCACTGAGAGGCCTGTCTCTTCTGTTTGCCTCCTCCTCCTCTCTCTCTGTCCATCTCTCTCTGTTGTCGTCAGTCTATCTTATACCCTTTACTACATCCCACGCCGTTGACCATAATTGGAATCTTGCCTTTGACGCTGTGCCACTGGGAATTAGTCCGAACTTTGGTCCTGACGGGGCTGATCAAGACCAAATGTGTCTGTTCAACCAAAGAGAAAGCTTTTTTTATTGGGGTGATGAAAATGATGCAATTATTTCATAATGATTGTAATGGAAGGGCTTTTACGAGCCTTAACTCGGTCGTGGGAATTTAGTTTTGGAGCTTTTTTTCCGGAGTGAAGATAAATCTCAGCAGCTAAGCCCAAGCGAGGAGATGGAAAGGCGACGTGACTGGACTCGTTTGCAAACGAACGCACGTGCACATCAATACGAATGAATATACGCCAAGTTCCCTCTTTTTATTTGCTGGTTTGGCCTTTCCAAACTGGCGCCCACGCTGCCGCACACATTCACACACAAACAGGGCTTCTGTGAGGACCATGTGTTTCAAGTCAGACTGTGAAATGTTCTGACTCGGGCCAGACAGGATGTACCTTCTGCTCTGGGGTTTGTGATGACTTTCACCGGCATATCTGCCACGCTTGACTTGTGCGCCAAGCCGGCTGGAATACCAAGCAGATCAACAAACACATTTGGAGGATATCCAGCCGCTGAGAGGAAGCTATATATATATATATATATATATATATATATATATATATATATATATATATATATGATTTAAGTTTGTCTTGTTGAAAAACTTTCGAGGATCACATGCAGTTCTGAGGATAAATACATAATGCATACTCACCTTCCATACTTGGTTTGGGGAAAAGGCTGAAAATAAATTCTTGGGGGTAATTTCTCAAAATGCATTGTTCAGTTTGAGTGCTTCCTAAACCGAGTAGCCAATTTTACACTTGCATTGTACATCATTTATCAAACCGGGACTGGCTGCTTGGCTCATCTGGCTACGCAGACGTCCAGAACAAATCTTCTGGATGCTTTTGTAGTTAATCGAAGGTTTACAGCGAAGAGATGGACTCCTTGCTTGTTCAAATCACACGGATATAGAATAAATCCAAATGCAACTGCACCTGAAATAGGTACCAATGTAGTGGAACAAGACTTCGAGTTCTCTTGTCAAGATACAAAGTTTGATGTGATTCTACTGAGGGACAAGCAAAATGGATTAAACCATAACCTTTTGGGGGAAATGTAGGCGAAACACCACAGTTGAATGGAGTAAATGAAAATGAAAGAAATAAAAAAAAGATTCATAGTGATGCTACATTTATTATCAGTGATAATGTATGTTGAAATAACCATCTGAGGCATTATCTTAATAGATATTTGCACATTTGCATACATTCCCATATAAGGAGAATGATAAAATCCATAACCCTAGTGTTGAGATAAAACCATCGCAACCCGCCTGGACGTTTTTATCTGAGGGACCAGGAAGATAAGAGTCTGCTGAGGTGTCGGCTCTAATGGTGATACTCACAAAGAATAAAGGCGGACGTCTTCAGTGGATCCCTCTGTAGTCAACAAAGTGAAATCATGAAGGTGACTTCTACAATGGCCGCCTTTTGTTTACAACGTCTCTTCAGGGCGGGTGAAAGATAAATCGGGGAGACTTGTGCTGTTGTTTTTGTGTTCTTCAGACATTTCTTTCTGTCAAGCACGCAGCGTCTTTTCAGAATAAAGATCAGTGGAGACGAGGCGGGATCACGCGCTCCGACTCTAATCCCTCCTCCGTCCCTAATGAAACAGAAACGTGTCACTGCGGAGCTGTCACAGGCAGCCTTTTGTTCACACAGCAAATTAGCCCGTTTGCTCGTCTTCCCTCACGGCTTCGCCCCCGACAATGGCCATTGTGTAAGGTATCGTTGTCGGATTTCTGCTGTCTGTGCGAGAGTGAAAGTGCTTATTTCAACAACAAGCGGCGGCTCAGCCAGCCCCACTCTCCTGTTCCCCTGGCGCTCCGTAAAGTATCGATGTCTCTCAGGATGAGGGTTGGATAATGTGCTTTATTCACTAAATGATGGGGAATGTATAGGATCTCAGGAGAAGAAAATGCAGAATTAAATGGGCCATCTGGTGTTTGGGTGCACTTCGATTCTGCATTTCAAGAGGTTGGCTGGTAGAGGAACACTGAGGCGCGGACACAAAGGCCTGTGTTGCTTTGGTTTTATGGTGAAATTAAACGAAATCTAACTTCTTATTATGAATTGCAGTTAAAATTGTATTTTTATCGAATACACTATAAGATCTTGCATCAAAAGGCTTGAATCCACAAACCATTAAGGTGATTGTTCCGACTTTTTGACGTTGCCAATGACAACAGAGAACAGTATTTGTCCTGCACTGGTTGTTCTTAGGAAGCTGGCATAACAATACTTTTGTCTTTTGGTATTATTGGGAATCCCGGGAGGAAGATGAGTTCACACGGCACCGAATGAAATATTGGAAACATTATATAACTGAAGTAATACCACTCAATCTGAACAGTAAATATGACGCAACAGGAGATTGTTAACTTAGCTTAACATAAAGTCTAGCCTGACTATGTTCAAGAATACACAATCCACCCACCAAGCCCTTTAACGCTCTCTAATCAACCCGTTTTATTTTGTTTGTGGGGGTTGTGGGCCGGGCTATTTCTTGGCAGGGAGCAGTAACTTTGCTGGGGTTAGAGCTTTTGGTACTTTTATGTTTCCTTCTTTCATGATGGTAGCTTAATTTTATGATATTCTTTCCTTTCTTTATAACATTTTGAGGAGATGACTAGACGGCTCTAATGTCCAAATTGTTATATTCTAGTATCGTGTGTATTCTTTCAGAACAGCAGCTCTATTTGACAGCTGAACTAACTCCTTTCTTCTCTTCTCTTCTGCCTCTTCCCTGATCGCGGCCTCCCTTTAATCTGCTCTCGGCTCGCAGGTGAGTCACCCCCCCCCCCCCCTCCCCCCCCCACACTGTTTTAATCCACCTGTCAGTCCTCCAGAGCCCACTGAACCCCACTTCATAAGCACACCAGATTTCACTCTGCTTTTATCAGCCTCTCCGGGATTCAGTCTGCTATAAACTTTTGTTAGAATTGGAAAGTAAAATATCTGCATGGCTTTGATTTCGACATCATCAAAGATATCTCCTCACTGTTTGAACAGGACCCTCGGCGCTCCGTATTAAAAAGTAATACATGTACGTGGCACGGCCGTAAAACAAAGCTGACACACGGAGCGGTCTACTTTTAAAAGAGTCCAAGTTTTCCCTTCTGGCTCTCACAAAGTGGAGGGATTAGTTAGTGGATCGATGCATGAAGTGGACGGCTGGATCTGACCACTCACTGTACTGACCAGCGAGTCACTTTATCCACCGGGCACATTTAAAAACCCATGTTGACCAAAGTGCTTCACACAGAGATGAGGTTATTACATTGACGACTGCGATCGAGTAAAGTTAGGAGGATATAAGGTTTAATACATTTTGAAACACTCTGCCACTGTATTCGGCGTTTTGATGGATCAGCTTTATCTCCTTGTCGTCAACTTGGCTTGTCGCGTGACCATGGCAACCACAGAGACGACTGAGTGGATGACACTTTTCCTCAGCAGCAGAGAACAGACGGATCAATAGAGGGGAGCGACATCAGCTTCAGAGTCACCAACCCGCCCCGTGTAGCTGCGTGATGAGATTGTAGGTGGCTCTCAGCCTGAACACCGCTGGCTGCTGGGACCGGACATTGATGCTGGAGGAAGCAACTTCTGAAGTTATCACTCAAACAGGCGACCTGTTCAAACGGCTTTTAAAAACAGATAGCGATACACAGGGAATACTGCCTCGTTTAACTGCTTTCTTTCTACTCATCGTCTATTACAGACACAGATTTTCCGAGACCTTTTTCCTCGGCAATTCCAATTATAAGATTATTAGAGCTTACATAAATGTCAGGAAGTCAAACATCCCTCTCTCCTATCTATTTTATATTGCTGGGAACATCTGTATTTGTTCAAGTTTCTCCCCAAAAACTAAATTTTACATGATTAGGCTGCATTTGAACACATCATGATAGCATTCGGTTATAAGTTATACCTTTGCCCAATACTCATTTTTTACTGAATATAGCGAGTGCATCATCATCATATAACTCAATGCAGCCTCTGTTCGTGGTAGCTGTTAGCGCCACCATTAACTAGCGGTCCTGACAGTTTCAACGTTGATCTACTTTTCACCCTGTAGAATTTTTAGGTAAAAAGTTGGCACATCATGAGAGTGTTCAACCACATGTGTCATACTAGTTAGGGTTATTGTTCCTGTGAAAATGAGCTGATCATGTGATATGGGATGGTGCGTAGACTTTCTGATACTCTGGTGGGAACACCTCTAGTGTGAACATAACTACTCCTCTGTAGTTTTCCTTCATGGCACCAAATTCACACTCTACATATCTATCAGAGCGGTGTGTGTGTGTGTGTGGGGGGGGGGGGGGGGGGGGGATCTGCCGAAGCACTCGGTCTTATTGATTCGTGTCATTCTGTCCCAGCGGCGACTTTGATGTGACAGTTTCATCTGGGCTCTGCTTATGGAGCCTTTAATTAGATTTCAGTGCCGGGCTGCTCTCCTGAGGACGGAGGTGGTGGAAGGGAAAGAGATTTGATGATGAGTTTGGGGAGGTGTGTGTGTGTGTGTGTAACTTTGGGTACTTTCAACATGAGAGCTCACTTCAGCGTTGGTGTGCATGTAGGTTAGAAGTCATGGGTGTTTCTGCGGTGTGGGTGTAAGAGAGAGACTCAGACAGGGAAAACCTCGACGCCTGCTTCACCTCGGCTGGATTAAAGCCTAAACTCACAGCTCTAATACCACCGTATCTCAAATCCACCTGCTCTTAAGTCTGACTTAGCAGAACCGTGCAGTAATGAGAGAGTCTCTGTCTGTGAAGGCACTGCAGCCGGGGATATTATCTATGCAAACTTCAGGTCTCCAATTATCAACAGAGGTCTTAAAACCAACGAGAGGAGACCAGGGAGGGTTCGAGGAGCGTTTTAGAAACGGCTTCCAGATGAAATAGATGGAGAGCTCGTAGTTGAACTTTATCTGTGTATTATTTTAATGTTTAATGAAAATTAAGTGCTATGATGCTGTTAAAGGTTTGTTTAATAAACAGTTGTAAAACATCCCTACATCATGAACAATGAGGACCTGACAAGGGAATTATTCTTCTTATCATCAAGAGAAAACGAGTGAAAATGACAAAAACATTATTGGCAACTACTAATGATTGATTTATCATTAGTTATTTTTAAGCAAGATTTGTAAAGAAATTCCTAAATGTTCTCGTTTACAACCTTCAAAATGAAAGGATTTGTTGTCTGTTGATTGTTTTAATCTTATAATGTTGTTCAGTCAATATCTTTGGGGTTTTTGGAGTTTTGATCAAACTCTGAAAGAGTTGAGACTACTTTGTAACACGTGACTTTGCAATGATAAGTGATTATTCAAAAGTAATCAGCAGGTCTATAGCATGATGGACCGAGACAAGAAGCAGCGTGACGGTAATGTCACCGTTCAGGACTTTGAAAAGAAATCTAGCTCAGTCAGTAGGAGGGTTTCTTCCTGCACTGACATCGAGCTGTTATCTACTCAGAGACCCTGTTTTCCTTGGTGATCCGACTATAAGCTCGATGTGATTGGGTCTCACTTCCCCGTTCTATATGCGAATGAACACATACACGTTGTTTGCAAAGACCAAATGTGTGGTTGTTTTAAAACCTTCCTAAAGGAAGAAGCAGAAATCTAAAACAATACACCCTGAGACCATTCCATGATGACTTCCAGGCAAACCGAAACACCCACGATGTTTGACGCGTTCATAATACGGTAGATCTCTACGGCTTTTCCAAATGTTCAGACGTCGGGACGAAACCAGCTTAATGTGCTTTGAGAACCAACAGGAAAGGTGGGAAACAGGAGCAGCTCCGGCTTTCATAATGTGTTTTCCACACATTAACGTTTGATATGTGGTCAAATGCGTCACAGACAAATTCCAGCGGGTCCCGGTTGTCAAGACCTGTATTCTGTGTCCACTTGTGATCCAATGATCTCACACACACACATTAGGTGTAAAAATGTGCAGGTCGCTGATGGAGAAAGCAGGAAGGAGCGAGGGTTCAGGAGCAGCTCACACCATCCTTCATGCCATTAGGAGCCAATTAGAATGAATCACCCGTTACTGCTTAAAACCAGCCCAGTGTGATCACTGCATTGGAGCCACTGCATTGGGCCGTTTGTTGACCACAATTAGCCTTCACATACTGAATCATCAGTATTATTGGAATGAGCTTCAAAACTAATTGGCACAATAAAGAAATTGAAGGTAATTTAGATAAATTTGCGGTATTTTCAGTTTGTATGAGAGCTCCTGCTGGACTCCCTTGCAGAATCTCATTCATTTATCAGCATTTGTGTATGTGTGTGTGTGTGTGTGTGTGTGTGTGTGTGTGTGTGTGTGTGTGTGTGTGTGTGTGTGTGTGTGTGTGTGTGTGTGTGTGTGTGTGTGTGTGTGTGTGTGTATATGTGTGTGTGTGTATATATGTGTGTGTGAGTATGTGTGTGTTTGTGAGTGTGTTGGAGAGTATGAAGGGTCTCAAGCTGGTGTTAATCCCGGCAGAGTTTATCCTCTCCTATTTCAGTCGTAATATTGCCTAATCCAAATAAGGAGCCGGCGTAATGAAACCATATGAGATGTAATTACTATCAAATGGAGTCGGGGTTTCTGAAAGCATCAGCAGAACTATAATTTCTCATTAAGCGGCCGTCACTCCTGAGGTGCTCCCTTGGCCCTCAATTACAGCGAGGCTTATGAGACCTCCGCCTGGCTGGAGAACGCCTCCGTATGTGGGTCACTCTCACATCTCAAGGTTTCCAGTCCTGGGCCAGACGCACGCACATAAACTCACAGATGCCTCCTAATGACACTACGTATCCCAGAGTCCTCCGTGGCACCAAGTGTTCCTGCAGACTTTTACGGGCACAGCAAGGCGTTAACGCGGCTAGTGTTAGCGGTTACGTTTCCCCTCCGGTGCCGCGCTTACACAAATATGGTCTCCGTGCGTAGCGCCCACACTCGCTGATTATAGTTGTTCTGCAAATATTCCATAATGAAGTCTTCAGAGGGACAATCATGTCGGTGCGGTTTGAAAAGAATCCACATATAGAAGTGAAAGGCTGTTGAAGTGCGTTGGGTTTTGTGGTGTGTTATTATTATCATTATTATAATAATTATCTTGGAAAACTGGACAAATGTAGAGAACGTGATGCCAAGTTGGCTTCACTTCTTCGTTACACCAATATGTGAAACCCGAAGCTGAGTGAAACGAACTCCCACTTATTCATCAGGGACCGTCGATAAAAGTGCCAGTGCGATAAAAATAAGTTGATTCTGGTGAATTTCCATCGTCAGCATAATCGCTAATATCGTCACGATTGACTTGAAAAAGCTGTTTAGCCTGATGTAAAAATAAGAATAACAAAAATACAGGATACAACAGTAAAGATATTCATTCTATGGACCATATGATTTATGATAATCTTATTCAAGCTTATTTGAATGTTTTTCATGAAAAATATTTTTTAACAAGAATATTTGTTCCTTAACAAAATGCAAAGTGATACCTCTATGTTTTTAGTGCCGTCTGTAAGAGTTTTGGAAGAGTTTTTTTTCTAATAATATATACGGATATTCAGTTTTTAGCAGTGACCTCCCAATCTGATCATCAAGGTCATGAAGAAGACAAACAAAGAGCTAGTTTACAACTGTTGAACAATACACTTTTTCACCAGAACAAAAAATGAATGAAAAGAGATTCAGGTATTTGACTCTTAAAGGAAAAGTTCGGAATTTTGGACATAGGACCTCATTTCCAACTTACCCGAGGTGATATAGGTCGGTGGAGACCGTTTTCAGCACAATTGGTCCAGTCCTTATAGTTGCACAAGTCACCGTTGCTAACTGGTGTTGAGCTAGCGCACGTCAACGGTAACATCCAGCCTGTCTCTAAAAACAGCTTTAACTGCTCCGCAGAACACCCGAGACAAATGTATTATGACGTCGGACTATCGATGTACATGTCAGTGTTGGTAGAATAATTAAAAACATTTTTTAACGCTGCTACGAGTACTAGCTGTCACGACTGTAGGGCGCTTAGGTTTCGTTTTTACGCACTACTACTAACACGCAAAGTAAAATTCCGCTGCTGCTGAGAAACTAGTCCCTCAAAATGTTTTATCATTGAAAATGCAAGGTTGGTTTAATTTCTAAAATGATTCTACCAACACTGACATGTACAACGATAGTCCGACGTTATAATACATTTGTCTCGGGTGTTCTGCGGAGCAGTTAAAGCTGTTTTTAGAGACAGGCTGGATGTTACCGTTGACGTGCGCTAGCTCAACACCAGTTTAGCAACAGTGACTTGTGCAAATATAAGGACTGGACCAATTGTGCTGAAAACGGTCTCCACCGACCTATATCACCTCGGGTAAGTTGGAAATGAGGACCTATGTCCAAAATTCCGAACTTTTCCTTTAAATTAAGAATAATACATTTCAAAGAAAGTCAATAAAAACGCTGCCATTGTCATTAGATGTTTCTGTGTCTTAAGCCAAGTAGCTGATGAAGAGCTCAGTGGGAGAGAACAGTGGCCACCCATAAACAACAACCAAAAAGAGTCAAATGTACAAGACTGTACACATGATTATTTTTAATAGTGAAGGAACATCCTGCTGTCTTTGGAAACTCATGAAAAACGTTTTAAACATAAAATTGTTGATCAAAACTGAAGACGGATTTAGCTGCGTGACTCATTTTTTACATGAGTTATATTGTTATACTTGTACTACTTCATGACATCACATATAAATCACATTTTTCTTCAAACGAGGTTGATATTGTTGCTTCACCATCATTTCACAATCTTGGATGGTTATCAAAAATCAGAAGATGAACCGAATTTAGTCTAGAAGTCGCCGTTGGGGTTTAAATGTGCTTTTGAAGCACTTCATCACCAGAAGTCTGGGATCTGCCTTTTCCCAGTAGAAGCCTGACCTTTTAATAGCTGTAAGGATAAATACAGAGCGTATAGAATCAGTCTATCTTACTCTGGTCTTTGCCTCTGATGAAACGTCAGCCTCCTTCCTGCCCACGCCATCTCCCATCACCCCTTCCTTTCTCCCACTCACTTCCCAACCTCCTTAATTCAGCTGATTCATTGCTAAACGAGTGGGTTTCCTCTAAACTGATGTCCGTTTCGCCGTGCGGCTTGATCCGTGCCAGCTGTGTCGCCACACACACACTCGAACACACATTAGAGCTGTGCTAACCCTTTTGGACTAGCACCACTTGTGGGGGCCAAAGAGTGACAGAGTAATTCCCGGCAAGGATAGAGGGCGAAGCTGTCCAGTTCACTGTGTTCTCGGCTCCTCAGCCAGACTCTGAAGAAACAACTCCGCTCAAAGTGCCGTCGGCTCGATCCCGAGAGCTCGCTCAACCTCCGCAGCGTTTTCTCACGGAGGATTGCTCTGGCCCTTTTCCTTCTCTCGCCCACTCCCCCGTTATCTCCTCTCTCCTTGTCCTCTTTTTGATCTATCCCTTCCTTTTCTTCCTCCCCTCTCTCATCTACATCCATCCTCACATCGCCCCTTCGTTCCTTCTCCCCTCCATCTTTCATTCCATCATTACTTTCTCCCGGCTCCCTCCATCACATTGCCCTCTGGGTTGACATTTCAAGCCCTCTTTAGCCCAGTCATACATCCATTTAATGTGCCGTCTGTTCCCTCGGCTGTGTCATGGAGGAGGTTGGATGAATAACTTGTTTGTCGTCCTGAAACAGACGCAGGATGAAATCAGGACCGGTGAAGGGTCGGATGCAGGGTCGTGGAGAGGACAGGCTGCTCTGTAGCATCATGCCTGGTTAACCTTCGTACAGCTTGTGCTCTCTTGTTGCTGATGATGAGGGTGATATTGAAGGAATTGCACAACGCTTGGAATTAATTTTCGGCTAATTTAACAAAAAGAAAACAATCCACGCACTCTGAAACTATTACTTGGCAGCTAACGGGGGGGGGGGGAAATTACTCTTCAGATATTGTTTCAGATAAAATAGCATCTGAATGTGTTTTGTGAAAGCAGCTGCAATGAAAAGAAAACATGCTGCTTATAAAACGTCCAAACGAAATTCTAATTTGCTCCTAATTAAAGAGCTTTATCCGGAAATAGTTGTATACCTTAATTTAATTCTTAAGCTTGGATTAAGGCCTTTAGACAACATTAGTTATTTTGTTTTGTGGAAATTATTGTTGTTGTTTTTTGACCCCAGTTCACCAAGTTTTAACTAAGCCGACTAATCTCAGCTGCATGAGTTCAGGGCGAGAGCTGCCGTTTCCTTCCAAAAGCTATTAAGCCCCGATGTTCATATACACGGGTTGTCCTACTTAATTAAACATATACATGCACATACACAAGGACACACACATCCGCAGTACACACACACACACACACACACACACACACACACACACACGCAGCAGTGTCGCCTGCTACGTGTTGATTAGTCTCATGGAAAACAGGTAATTGAAGCTAAGTGGCTAAATATAGCCCTCAGTGTGATTAGCCCTGATAGCATGTGATATATGGTGCTCATTAGCGGTGCTAGCTAAGCAGCAGCCATCACCCCCTCACCCACACACACACACACACACACACACACACACACACACACACACACACACCTTATCTCTGTGTCTTTAAGGTAGGAGTGATGATACAATACTAGGTGAAGAGTCTCCCAGCGTTTTCTCCATAAGAGCACTGATTAATTGTTATTCCTTACTTACTGCTCTTAGTTTAATGTTCAGATGTGAGTGGTACAAAAAAAACGTTCATCTACAAAAACCTGGGCCAGACCATCTCAGTGGTTAGACCTCACCTACTGATCGCTGCTGTGATGCAGGCTAGAAGTTAACAAAAAGAGGAAAACAATATGTATTTAAGATAAAGGAACAAAAAAGACGTAGATTTCTCGTAAGAACGAACTTGAGGTGTTTTTAGTTTCAAAATAATCCCCTGAAAACATAGCAAATTACTGTTGGACTGTAAATGATTAATTAATTTGAAATGTCTGTCGCTGCCTTTGTCAAATTACCTTCACCGTAACACGACCAGGTGAGGGAAATCGTCCCCACAGGGTGGGAGGGACCGACCTGACCTAACTTCCTGTGAAGAAGGAAGTTTATTTTGAAAAGCCACTATGCATGTAACCATTACATGTTGACATGTCTTGACTGAAACATGCAAATTAGACGCTAGAGGGGTGTGTAGACCGTCATAGTGAGTTTAGATAGCTCTGGAGGGCTGACCAAGCTGCACACATCCTGTTTACACAAGCACCAGATACTAACGAGTTCCCGAGTAAATCAATCAAGGACTATAGAAATATCAAAATACAGAGAATTTCAGGACCAAAGTAAGTTATATATTAGGTTTGTTAAAAGAAAGTTTGTGAGGCACAGTTTGTCTTGGTTTGGTTCAAGCTGATTTGATGGATGTTATTTGTTGGAAATACCCCCGACTGACTTCAGCGCATTTATTTTTAGCGTTGGCAGCCTGAGTGGGAAATGAACCTGCACCCTTGGCAGTGGTAGCACCTCGCTCTACCTATCAAGCCAGAGGACAATCTCCTCTTACAGAGCTTTCAGAAATGGGTTCACATAGTTTTTCTCTTTCTGTGTGTGTGTGTGTGTGTGTGTGTGTGTGTGTGTGTGTGTGTGTGTGTGTGTGTGTGTACACCCACATCTATCAGCTTCCAGCAGCTTGAATTAAACACACTCTTCACTGTGCTGAGAGACTGTCAACAGAGTTTCCTAAAGCTGCAGTATCCAGAATCCTCACGTTAGCTGTCGCAGCTAAGCGGACGAGCAGATGGCTCCAACGAGAGAACGATGCTTTTCAAAGACGACAATGACGGGCGAGGTGGAAACAGAAAACTACAGGAATGTACGAGTTTCCTTTCAACCTCATTCGTTAAACAAAACTCCTCCTTGGAAGTAGAGCCGCAATCAACATTCTATCCAAATCAAAAGAAGTGGCAAAGTGTGTGAAAGTACCAATTTAAATCAATATGGTTGTGTGTGAGGAACACATCTTTGCTTGGTTAGGATCCGGACAAAAAATCACACCTTAATAATTTTTATAATAATAATAATAATCTGATATTGCAAATAATATCACAATTAAAAATCTGGAAAAAATAATACCAATTATACTGTATATTTTTTCAGAAACATTTTATTACTCCCATCCTGCATTTGCACACAGAGGCAGGCTAGCTGTTCCCTGCTGCTCCATGTCTCCAACTTATGCTAAGCTAAGCTGTCGCTCACTTGCTTTAGCTTCAAATGTAGCATGCAGGCATGACAGTGGAATCGTTAGGGTTCCTCTGAAAATGTACAGCAATTTCTTCATTTCTTTAATGTTTGTTAATCAAACCTTAGATCCCCATAAAAATGCATGTGTGTAGATTATGGCTGCTCTATTAAATTAATATTTATCGTGATCACAATCTCGGCTTCAATTCAAACATGATCAACTGTGTGCTCCTAGAAGACATTGATGCAAATCAAATCAAGTGCTTCCTAAACTTGTTAGGTAAGCCAGATCACGCCCTTTCCCGTTCTTGGCTGAGATGAACAGCAAAGATTGGTAACATTATATATATATATATATATATATATATATATGTCCTTGTGTATGTGCATGTATATGTTTAATTAAGTAGGACAACCCGCTGGGAAGTTAGAAAGAAATGACTATCTATATATATATAGATAGTAATTTCTTTCTAACTTCCCAGCGTGGCTGTGAACCGTTGCTCTCGGTAACGGAGCCAAAGTTCAGAAGAATTGCACCAGAGAAATGTTCAGCACAAAGCTGTGTAACAAGAGCAACATCTTTCAGGGAATACGAGTCACAACTCAGCACTCTTCTCATTTTGGACCATGAATCACCCTCAGCGCCTCGCTCCCCTTCCCCCTCACTCCCCCCCTCACTCCCCCGCTCTGTCTGATTGCTAGTTTTCAGTTCGCCGGTTTGGCCTCGGCTCAGAAGACCCACCTGTTTTCTATCGTCTGGATTCAAGTGAAACGGATAGCCGGTCACTATGCCGGGCCGAGTTGCCGCATCGCCTTGATTACTACGTAATCCCCAATCGGCGTCTGCTTGGACATAACTGTGTGTGTTTGTGTTTTGAGGGGAAGGCGGAGTGAATGAAGTGAGGAGGTGAGAACACACCTTCTCCTGTGTTTCAAACATCGTCTCTCTCTGTCTGAACTGGGCGAGGCCAAGGTCACCGTGCGCTCTCTCTCCCGGTCTCTGTGGGAGTTTGGGGTTGCGCCGCTCGTCTGGCGGCCTCGGCTAATCTTAGCCACATCTGTCACGCGTCCAAACCGCGGCCCCTTTGGCGTGCTGCTCGGATGAACACATCTCCACCGAGGCCCGCCGAGTAGCTGTTGCAAAACGCCTGCTTGATTACAGGAATTAGTCAAGTTGTTTTCAACAATCTGGCATCATGAACTTTCCTCTATTTGATGCAGGCTTCTTTAGTTTTGGACAACAAAGTTTTTATTTTCTCTTTGTGTTTAGTTTAATGGCATTCAAAGTACCGGTCGACAGATGTGGGTTTCTCTGTGGCCAATGCTGATATCTACAGCAGGGTGGCCAGGATGTAATGTTGATATATTGTTGTTCAACAGTATAATAGAAAATAAGACACATTAATGAACTGAAATGACACTCTTACTTTCTGCATTGTCTCTGTTAGTTTACTCTAAATGTCCACAGGTAATTAATAAAAAAAAAGTTCTGAAAGTTAAATAAAGCATTCATCAGCAGATCTCATCTACAGCACCATGTAAACCTACATAAATAAACCCACTAAATAAATAATGTTAGTGTTGTGGCCTTCCCCCGTGTTGGCTCAGTGAAATACTATACGGCATAAATAATTGGCCTCGTGGGCGCAGGCATCGATTATCTCATAAAGGACATTAATCAAGCCGATTAATCGCTCTCCCACTAATTAAAAATGGCAAACAAGAGAAGTGCAGTTAGACCCACATGTGTTGGCCCTTGGATTAATATAAAATGAGGGCCCAATATGTCATACCCTGTTATATTCCACAGTAAACTGCTTTTGCTCCCTTTATATGTTGGTTGTCCTAAACAGAATTCTCTTACACGATACGAGGTCTAATAACTGACTCTAAATTTGTCTCAGTGAAACTTGCAGATGTGACTGTGTGAGAGTGATACGTGGTGACTGTGAGGGAGCAAACAGACTAAATACCTTCAGAGTGCCGTGGCAGGAACTCACTGCACCCTCACATTTCATCTGAATGGACCAATGAGACGGGATGAGCCTGAATGTGCGAGCTAGTGTGAAAAGACGTTGTCGACGTCCGTTCTGATTCGGTTGGTTTGGGGTAGAAATGGTTTTATAAGAGCAGAACGACAGTGGCTCCAAGACATGATCCTGCATTTATTCCCCCTTAAGACTGAAGTCCACATCCCAGTGTGTGCTGGAGTGTTGGGATGGGGATGAGGTCAGGGGTCAGGCCAGTCCAGGAATAGCTGAATGTTCAAGAAGAAGCAGCAGCATCATGCTGTGTTTTTCAGGAACATTGATGAAGATAAAACGTGTTTCCAACCTCATTAGAACTGTAACGGTATTATTTAGAATTGACTGAAATGTACGTACTCTGGTGCATCCCTACGTCAGACCAATGGAAGTGCATTCTAGATATGCAGCATATGCTGTGAGGCGATGTGCCTCTGCTTTCCTTCACCAGTGAACACGCTGGTTTGATTGGTACCAGCGGCCTTGATTTCAAGCCTCTGCTATAGAACCGGAGGAGGAAGGAAACCGTATGTCTGTGTGTCGTCAAGTGGAGCTGCCTCTCCTCACCATACAGTTGTGAGTGTAATTATTATATACATATCATTTTAAATGACAGAGTGTGTGGGATGGAGTGGAGTACTTCTCGAGTGTCTTGTTGCCATTAGTGTAAAGAATGATGACGAGCACTTTCACGTCAAATCTCAGCTAACAAATCAAACTCCTCTCCCTCCGTGGCCTCGATGAAGAGCGTTCACCGCCCTCGTGGATTCCTTCCTCGTTGAGAAGAAACCATGTAACTCGAACTCCTGTAGCTCCCCTTCTTTCTTGACTTTTAAAGAAATACTTCACACACAACCAATTTCCTTGTGTAATGAACCCGTCAGGAGTCACATTCTTCCAAGGTCTCCGAGAACTCCAGGTTCATATTTCCTGTAAACGAGAGGAATGCATGTCAGGAAAGAACCAAACCGTGGTTAAGTAGATATCCACGTTCACATGAAAGGAAGAAGGAAGAAAAAACAGCAGGCCATCTTTCAAAACCATAAAATGGTGGAAAGCTTGTCTGCAAGGTATTATCATGCTGTCATCTAAAGTTACCAAGCATCCCTAAGATCTAATGCTTTTGTTAATGCTGGCTGTGTTTGTTTCTCCCCTCCGATGCCAGACATGTCATTCTGGAATGAACTCCTCACAGAACGCGCGTGGTAGGCTGACCCTACCACACGCTTTCGGTGACCGAGGCTAACATCGGTCACCGCCTGTCTGCTCTGTGTGGTTTTTGGGCCGAGGCGGAGTGATTTTTTTTTTCTTTTTTTTGTGTGAAGGATGTGATGGCTGTCGCTTTTGGGAGAAGTCCTGCTGCAAACTTGCGTTTTCTTCACAGTTCCCGAAGCATGTAACCGAGGAAAATGTGTTGGGCTGCAGTTTTCTGACCGAAGAGGAGAGTCGCGACAACTTGTTTTGGTTTACACAGCTGCGTAGGCGAAAGTCAAGTGGGTACTTCCCTCTTTTTGCTGACAGCGGCTTTTTTTTTTGGCCTTTTCATTCCTTGGCAAAGACCTGGTTTAGTGGATGCCAGGTCTGGAGGATTTGGGTTTCCACAATCAGGGCGACCTTTGATAGTGATGGAGAAGTTAATGTCTTCAGATTCTGTGTGTGATGAGTTAAGTACAAAATGGGACATTCCTAATATACATCCATCTAATAAGTGGGTCCAATAAACAGTGTGTTAGAGAAGGCCCATTAATCAATAACAATGTGGCGGACTACTTTACTCTCCAAAAGAAAGTAGAGAGACTCGCTGAGTCCAGTACCCGAAGAACTGGCAGATAGCAAGCCTGGATCTACATCTCATTATCGACAGAACAATAATCATTATCTATTTGATATGGACACTGATTCCAGGGTTTTTTCACCTGAAATCAAGATTAAAAAATGACTTTTCCAGAGTATTTTTTCATCTGCATGCGACAGAGGACAGTGTTAGCTGCTGTTTTTATCTAGAATAGTTGATGAGCATCATCATACAAACGTTACTCATGAGGCAGACCTTATCATTTGGGAGCTTCTTCCTTAGAAATAGAAATAATCCATCCTGCTGTCGCTCCCTTCGTCTGTCTGCTCTTATTGATGATGCGGTTCGGACTCATCATGCGGACGGACACAAACGCGACGCAGCGTGCAGCTCGGCACGAGGGAAAGTGCATCCTATTGATGTAATATGATTCTGCGTGAAATCGTAATGACTTGACATCATTTCATGTGACGAGGGGATAAATCACGCGGTCGATAGATGGATGGAGCGGCGCGGGAAGATTTATGTTTTGGACTCGGTAGCCAGAAATGAGGCAATTGTAATTTTTGGACGGACGCGGCGCACAAGCACTGGGATTTCTTTTTCTGAAAAAAGAGCAGGCGAACACTGATGTGGTGCAAGCGGTGACTGGGTCTCGCTGAATTCACCCCCTGGAACAACCCCCCCGTGAGGATTAATTCCCCTTTGAGAGACCTCTGGGTCCCGTTCTGGCCCGGCTGCCAGCGCATTGTTCTCGCCAGAGTTATGATGATGATTTATGAGCTGCGAGTGACTGCCGAAAAGTGGACTGACTCACACTTTCCCTTGTAATTTACTTTTCAATTACTGTGACTTCTCTTTTCTTTGGCTTGGCTTGGCTTTAGTGTGTGAGCGTGTGCAAGAAAGTGAACAAAAGTGATAAAAGCGACACATGAAGAAGCAGTTAGTCAAGTCGTTAACTGATTGAATGAAATTTGGATGTTGACGGCTCACGTTGACTCGT
This sequence comes from Eutrigla gurnardus, assembly GCF_963514095.1. NCBI lineage: Eukaryota > Metazoa > Chordata > Actinopteri > Perciformes > Triglidae > Eutrigla > Eutrigla gurnardus. The sequence continues at coordinate 13,585,874 of NC_139918.1, forward strand.
GTTAGGGTGATGCTGACGTCTGATATCAGGCCGGTACAGACATCAGATATCAGTGATGGGCCAGATCTATTTGGTTCACTTCTATGCTCACAATAGACATTATACACTGGACTTGTAATTCCAGTTTGTTTTGACCAATTTATTGCCTCATTAAATAAAAGTTTACACTTTTGTGTTAATGTTCCATGTTGTTAACAGGTGGAATGAAATGGTGACACAAGTTCAAATCATTTGAAAAATAATATCTGCCGCACTAATTCAACAGTGACAGGCTAATAATGAAGGTTATATTCATCTTGAATTATCGGCACAGATTGACGGGCCAATCAACACCCATTTTTCAGCCCTGCTGATTTGACGCCACCTTTCTGCCACATCTCTCTCTCTCTCTCTCTCTCTCTCTCTCTCTCTCTCTCTCTCTCTCTCTCTCTCTCTCTCTCTCTCTCTCTCTCTGGTAGCCCTTCTCCCATGATACTCGGGGTCATGAGAGGAGCTTGTCAACAAACCCCAGCAATTAGCGCTGACTCGGGGCTGTTTCATAGCTCACAGACAACATTTCACTCAATAAAACATCCAGCAGAAGCAACATGAAGTCCTGAGGGAGCGCCCGTCAGTCACAGCCGTGGCCTCTGATCTTTACACCCTATATTCACTTACATTGATTACACAGAGGAAATCTACTTAAACTGACATTCTACTTTGTTCTCTTGCCATTCATGTTTATTTTTGTCTTTTATCTTATTCGTCCCAGAAAACATTAGTTTTTTTCTTTTTCCCAGAAAACATTTGTTTTAAATTGTTTTAAAATGATTATCATAATTGCCAGGTATGCATCTGCATATGGATACATGTACACTACTGCACGCATATTACCTCATACATACATCATTTCTATTCTGTGTAGAAAATAATGTAATCCAAATGGTTTCAGCGACTGCTTTTGGTTAGAAATAATGTGATCATAGGAAACTGTTGGGATCCCTCTGGGCAAACTTTTGCAGAAACATAATAATCTCATGAGTGCAACTCTAAAATTCAGAGGAGAGGAGGCATCAGTGGGAATACAAATACGATGAAGAGCTTGTCCAAAATGACATTATTTCTAAGATGCGGGCATCACCAGTATGTCTACAGACATTTCCTTCAACCCTTAAATGGAAAATTATTCTGGCGATTAACAGGTTGTCCTTTGCACTCACCAATAAATCTGTTAAATTGAAAGCATAAAATTCCATAGATTTACAATATATCATGTGTACTATTTCCAGACACGTCTGTTAATCCTTTAATGTAATATTCTGTAGATTTATATTATGGTCTTTACCATTCACAGACATTTCTATAAAATTAAATCACATCCGCATTGAATTTTCTTTTTCTTCTTTTGAAAGGACAATCTGAAGAGCTGAAATAAAAATTCTGCCTAGTCAGCAGTAATTATATGCATGAATTCCCTTCCAGTCTAAAACCAGGATGAAGTATAATAACGGTGTTGATGACGGGTATCGGTCCGGCAGACACGTGTAATGTTCTAATGTGAAAAATGACCCATTTAAAACATCTCATGGGCTAAAGCAACAGGATGAAACGTAACGTGAGCAGACTTGGGTCTGATATCAGCGACAACCTCGTCACGCTGCTTTCATCATGACGTCCATGTTCATCACTCTCAGTGGAATCAGATCGGCTACAGACGCCGAGGCCCGACCACATTCACGCTACGCAATGCAGCTGAACTGATTACAATGTAATGAGAATCACATGGGCTGTGAGAATAAAATAAAGAAATCACATGGGGTTCCTGGTCTGTGGTTCCCTCGGGGAGCGGGCCAGCAGGATGAATGAGAGGGGGGCTGCTGACTCAGCTGTTCTGGCTGAACTGAGCCTTAATGAGGGAAGAGTGGAGGACTCTCTGACAGTTTCACACAGGAAGTTTTATAGAGACGCATGAAACGCACAACCGGGTCTCGCTGCCTTCTCCCATGAGCCTCGCTCACACGCACACACACACACACACACACACACACACACACACACAGAGAGACTCCAGATCTCATCGATCTCTTTGACTTCTTGGTTTCTGTTCTTCATTCACACAACGACACATTCCAACACAGTCTCACAGCAGTTTGGGAAACAGCCACATCACTTAATGCATTGGTTTCCTGCTGAGTGACACGAGATGTTTTTGTTTGTGTCGCTCAGCACGACATTTTCTGTTTCCGTCAGACGGGACGACATTACGTTACGAAATGAAAGCTAGGTTTAGAAAGTAAAAAACAAATCTGCGGTTGAAAGTCCTGTGTTGTTGGACTCTTTAAGACTTTTATACTACGTCACCAGCTCCGGCTGCTGCATAGCCACATGGATGCATTTAATTTGTGTTACCGCCACGAAAAAAAGCATCCTAATTAACTTTCCATTAGCATTGTTTTCGTCACGGAGAAAATTCATGTCCCTGTACACGGAACGAATATATTGCATTTCCTGACTATTTCCCGACCTGCACATTCTCCCCACATCTCTTTCACTTACGCACACGTACTCCCTCCACAGCCCCCCCCCTCCTGCCCTTTGACCTTTATTACCCCCATTACCATGTGTACACACATTAGCCCCCGGCTGACACAAGCTCTAATTTGAAGTAAATGTCTGCACATTTATGTAAAGGGCCTAATGGGAAAAATGAGACTTGAGGTGTGTGTGTGTGTGTGTGTGTGTGTGTGTGTGTGTGTGTGTGTGTGTGTGTGTGTGTGTGTGTGTGTGTGTGTGTGTGTGTGTGTGTGTGTGTGTGTGTGTGTGTGTGTGTGTGTGTGTGTGTGTGTGTGTGCGTGTGTGTTCCCATCAGCGAGCCTGTCCAGCGTGCTATAAAACTCCACAGCTCTCAGGCTAAATGTGGCTGAAATGAAGGTTTAATGTGCTGGAAAACTGGTAGTTGGATTTGAATGGTGCTAGTGTGTGTGTTTTTAAATGGATCGCGTGGGTGTCTCTGTGTCGCTCAATGTAATTGTGTGCGCTAATGCTCCTCGTTCGGCGTGGCCATATTTCCATGCATATATAATATGGGGGTGTGACTTTTAGTGTGCATGCGTTTAAAGTAGTGTGTTTTCTCAAGTTTCTCTAAGAGCCCGACCGATAAATTACTTTGAAGGATATTGAAGGATATTGGAATATCGCATTTTAAAATCCGATATTCCAATATATCAGCCGATATTTTTTTATTTTTTTTATTTCAGAAACGAGTAACAAAACATTGACAGATTTCCCTAACATTAGTTATTTGTAGTTATTTATCTTCACTAAAATAATATGATAATGCAATTTAAAAATAAACAAAGTTCTTATCAATAAAATGTATAAAAATACAAACTTAAGATATAAAACTGCCAAACACAAAGTTACTAGTATCAAAAGACTTGGTAAGCTTCAGAAATATAACTTCGAACAAGACTGGAGACAAATTCTGTTGAGTTCTATAAAGGTGTTTCGTCCGTTTTTATTTTATTTTTAAAATATTAATTTATCGGCCATTATAAATGCCGATACCAATAGTTTGGAAAATGCCTAATATCGGCCGATAATATCGGCTCGCTGATATATCAGTCAGGCTCTAGTTCTCTCCCCCCCAAATAAATGATATCAGTTTAATAACTCTGTGATTGGGTTTTGCTTTATCCTGGCTGCAACCTCCTGCTCTGAAAAGTGAAGCCCATGCTCTGGTGTCTTGAACTTGTATTCTCTCTATAGGCCATCAGGGGGCGATGCCTTTGGTTGCATACATAAGTCATATTGTATAGAAGTAGTAGAAGAAGAAAATGACCCTACTTCTCACTTGATTCAGCGTCTCAGTACACATTGTAAACATGAGTTTGTACAGTCACACATGTAACCAAACATGCTGACTGGAGGCTTTTCGGTCCAAACTGTCTCCACTGCAATTCCTCTCAAACATGTGGAACCGGTTCCAATTAAGAACCAGATCTCACTGCTCAACACTCCAATATAAAAGAAAAATCCATGTCCCCCGAAGCAAAAAGACACTATTAAACCTGGAACCTTTTCCTCGTGTGGTAGCCCATATCTTTGTTTGGTATTATCCAGAATTTCAAATCTTTAAGTCTGTTTATGATCAGCTGGCTCTTGCCGCAGGCGGCTCATTCCAGTTTCCTTTAAAGTCCGGGGTTTTATCTTCGGTCCACATCGTGTAAATAAACTCAGACGAACTGCAGCGATGGCTTGAAGATGGTTGAGCTGTTCAACTCGTTTATCCTTAACCACGCTGAGATATACATCACGCTCCCCCGCGAGGGGCAGCAAGATCACATCCTCTGAATTGGCAAACTGCTGGATGGATTTTTCATTTTCTCCGTGGCTAACCGGAGCCAGCTGAACACACCCGTGGGCCCTGGTGGGAGTCACACAGGGACGGCACGGATCTCATTTTTTAATCTAATAAAGGGACTAGGTAGAGGCTCGAATTAATCAGATCTGTGAGGGAGACGAGCTTTGAAGGTAAAGATGAGGAGGGAGGACGGGACATTTTGAGTGAAGAGAGGATATGATTGGACGTAATGAGCAGCTCAGTGTCATAACGTGGAATAGAGAGGCTGAATCACCCCCATAACCATGTGACCTGTATGTGTGGTCCTCATGCATTTAAGCAGAGAAGGGCCACAGAGTCAAAGCCACTTTACTGTAGATGTATTGCAACTCCAACTAGATTCTTTCTTTCTCTCTAACCACGTTCTTAATCGTCCATTAGACTTTTGTCTGAATTGGTTCTTGAGGAAATTATAGTTTTGGCCTAATTTCAAAAATGGCAAGAAAATGTTGAGCAAACACCGACGTCGTCTGTCCTGGAGCTGACTCCACAGAGATCATTATTTATTTATTTTATTGTATTTGATACATTGCACTGCTTTATTTGCACTTTCCTCTTTGCTGTAACCCTGTAGGTGTCCCCACTGTGGGACTAATACAGGACTATCTTATATATCTTATCTTATATACCTTCTCCAGCAAACTGTGGCCTAGAGGAATAAACATGTTTTGATGGATGTTTGTTTGTGTTTTGTACAGAAATGTGAGAATTTTAAAACTTTTTCTTTCTTTCTTTTTACAGCATATACAGAATGGTAAAATGTTTGCTTTACCCCATATTACTCAACATACTCAACACGACCCACGTCTTGGACTGAACAGATTATGTAACACAGTCTTCATTTCTTAACCTTTTTCAAGTGATTTTCAACACACATCAGCTATTTTTCTTCTTCACACCACTCTCTTTTCTCTCCCACCCCTCTGTTCATTAGCATTTTAAAGCTTTCTATTATTGTTGGGATACATATGCTCTATTCATTTCAGTCATTTGTTTTCCTCACAGTGAACCTACAGCTTGCCTCTCATCAATCAGAAGTGGCTGTCTTTCTTTGTAATTGGGATTTCCTCTCAGAATTACTTAGTTAGTTTTCACTATTAACTTTTAAAAGTCTAGCCACTCATCAGATTTCGGTTGCCCAAACTCAAAACGCCCTTGCCATATAAAGCCACCTTCTATTTTGAGTAATTGTTTTCATGCGTCAGCTTCATGAACATGAAGGTGACATAAAAGTATAAAAGCTTTATTATAGTAAACAAACACTTTGGTTGTAGTCTGTGACGAATCAGCACAATCTACACAAATCATTTTTCATCCAGACAAAAAATGCTCAACAACTTAATTTGCTTCGCCAGTGTCTCTAAAGCAGATGTGCTCTTGCAAGTAAGTAAGAACCTCTGGTTCTGGTTCTGATTCTGACTGTAACGGCAACTATTTATGTACTCATAATCACTATTTGGCTAAAAATGACTATGAAATTGAAACACAACAAGAGCAGAACTTTGGTGCTCGGTTCACACGGGAAACTAACATCCGTCTCCTGGGCGACCGCTCCGGGTTTATGGATCACCCACACCTCCCCCAACGCAGGCTTCCGTTGACTCACTTGAAACAAATTTGTGATGCATAAAGGGCAAACTTTAACAAAATGCGTTGCCTTTGAAACATATTTTCACGATGCAATTCTGTTGCTTGGGAACGCCATTTTAAGAAGCGCAGGCTGTTCTGAGAACATAATGGACCCTGTTTGACTCATGATTAGCATTTAATGACATTGAAAGCACTCTAACGTCTTGCGCTCTGTCCTCTGTTCTTCCCTCCAGTTGATGGCAGTGTATGACGAACAGGAGCCCCACCATGGAGGTGACGGGACCAGCGCCAGCTCCACGGGGACCCAGAGCCCCGACCTGTTCGCCGCAGACCTGAGCGCCGGGAGTGGAGCCTCGGCCTTCCAACCCTACCAGGGGGCCAGCGAGATCGAGGTCACGCCCTCCGCCCTGCGCACCAGTAAGCCCCCCCCCCCCCAAAAAAAAAACAAGACGTGAACAGAGCGACCATTATCTGGAGATACAATCAAGAATTAAAATATTTACTTAACGGATGATTAATAAACGAGTCAGTTCCTCTTATAGTCCCTTTTAAATTACAAATCTGTCATCCTCATTAGCTTCAAATATCAGCAACTGCTGCAGTATACAGCAAACTCGACAAATTACCTTATCACAGCCCGGCGGTACCGCAGCCACGTCCATAAATTCTGTTAATTGGACAGGCGGGCCTTTTTTTTCAAGCGCAGATAGCCGTTTGATCCCCGGCCAAAGTGGCTAATTGGTTCTTTTCGCTGCCTCCTAAATCAAATGTGACGCTGAGCCCCGTCCACCTCTGCAGTTTTGCCGGCCAAGTTGCTCCTTCTCCTGTAATTACTGTGGGTTTGGATGGGAAATTGACTCTTGTAGGTGGTTTGTCAATTTGGATGAAGCAAAACAAAAAAAACAACAACAAAAAAAACACCACCCTTTTCCACATAAGCAGAAGCAGAACAAACGAGCATCGCACACACAGATCCACGCAGAGACAAACACTCTCAGATCTGTGGATCTGCTTTCTACAAAGGGAAAGCTGTGATTTAAAGTAAAAATCCTTCACAGAAAAAGGTAGAATAAATATATCTTTTGATTAAAAAATGTGTGTCAACTCGGGAACCTTTGGAAGTTGAGTTGGTTACTTGTAGGAGAAGCCTGATGGGCTCCGACATGGAGACGTATGAGAATGAAAAGAGCGTATGGAGCAATTTGTTATATATAGCAAAATCTCTTATTCAGAGTGATTCTGCATTTGCAGCTTGCATCAATTTGGTCTCTTTCCATTCGTCTGATGTCTCTATTTTGTAGTGTTTTTTCTGATTTACCTACTTTTCCAGCAGCAGACTTTAGTTTGAGCATCATCTTGTTTACATCTTGGCCAATCGGAGGATGTTTGTTGTTCATTTCTGGAGGGAAATGAGATTTCACAGTAAAATAATAATAATAAAGAAGGAAAAATGGAGCAAAACTCCTCTATCTTATTAACTCACTTGATTACATCACTTTGGAGCTGCTCTTCCACTGGCACAGTGTCGTTTTGAACCAAGTGGGCGTGGTTTCCACCCTATTTCTGTTCACGCCGCATATGACAACTTGACGGTTTTTGCGTCAAGTCAGCAAAATGTGCCAACATCATTTATCACAGACTCATTAGCACATCATTTACACGACGTGGTGTTGTTGAAACCAAAAGACAAAGATGAACTCAAAGTTAACCACATTATCTCAGCTGCATGCAGCTGTTTGATTATCAGCTGATCCAGATTCACTGTCATCACATCTGCATCATATACAGCTCACACTTTGGTGACTTTCCCTGCAGTTTATCCTCAGCGCATGTCTGGTTTTGGACTCATAGCAAAGAATGTTTTAACTCCTTTTACTTTACGTACGCAGCCTCACGCACTTTTATTATTTCTTGTATTAGCACTAAAAATAACCCAATGGTGATGGTATGACTAATCCACTTATGACCTGTGAACTGGCATTGATTGACACACACATTCTGTCTGAGAAGGGCTACCACCTCTCATCACACACACACACACACACACTCACACACACACGGTGTGAGGGAGGTCACGCCACTCGTAATTGGATTTCTGGGTGAGATGCTGAATGTGAATATGCATATGAAATGGAAATCTTGGGCATAATCACACCTGCCAGTTACGTCCAATTTAACCGTCTCGATAATACATTCTAGCCCCGCTTTAATTGACGCCACTGAATCTCATCAGCTGGATTTTTATTGGGTTTTAAGAGAAATGCCTGTCACGGAAGAGAAGGAACTTGATTAATTTCTGTTTTGGCTAATGAGAATAGCTTTCAATCACTGACTCATGTTGGTTGAGATGAGAGGAGCCGGGCCGGTTCTCTTTTTTGCACGCAGACTCAAAAGCGAAGTGATTAAGATGATCAGACGGAGAGTTGGTTTGAAAATCACCCATGGATTAATGTTAGTTTTCTTGGCTTTGTTAAACTCCAAACCTCTGCAGACACAGACATGCTGACGGGAGGCCACGGTTGTGAACACACAAGGTGTTCAGATGCCAGTTTGAAAAGTTAATTTCCAAACTGCAGTAGTTAGTATTAAAAGTCATACTTGAAGTCATTCATCTCTAAAATGTAGCCTGTAGCCCTGATACTTATTTAAAGGGCTGCAGTTTCTTTCTTTTTTTTTAGGTTGTGGTGTTAATTAGGGATGATATGATGGATTATCCTGGTCAATAATTACAATTCACAATATTCTCATAATAATCCTCAAATATTTACCTTAAAACTCTCAAATTAGCCACAAAAAATGCTGCAATTACCTCCAAGTTGTTGATTTATATTTTTTTATTGCATCAAAGATAAAACGCATCTCTTTTTCTCGTAATAAGATCATAAACTTCCGGTGGCTTGATATGTTACTTCTCTGCCATGACTGACAGCTTGTTAAATTAATTCATGACAATAATGATAATAAACCGAACGTCACCACCATCAACTCACCCAGTGTTTTTTTTATCGCGATCCACATTAAAGTCCGGTATCGTCCCATCCCTACTGTTAGTGTTGTTATTTTGTCCATAGTTGATATTTGTAGTTACTAAAGCTGTTCTGAGTTATTAACAGCATCTTCATCCCTCTAGAGGCTTCCGTTACAGAGAGCATAACAACGAGACGATTAATAAAAGTCTCTGCAGAACCAACAGCATGTAAATCCATGAAGGAGAAGAAGCAAACAGCACTACGTGTTCACTTGAGTATAATCGAGATCAAAGTTTGCTTCACTTTTAATGGACTTTCAAAGACAGTCTCCCGATTTGCAACACACAACTGGAATAGTGTAGGAATAATTCAGTACGATTACAATTTCTAGTAGGAATATTCATTTTGAATTCGCCGTAATGGAACACATGGATCCAAAAACATGTAGGCCTCACTCCTCAACACAGATTTTTACATTTATTGTAATTTTTAAACGTACAAACAATTAATATGCTCTCAGCAAAGCCAGTCTCCATTGAAATAACACAGCAATTTTACTTCACCAATGTAAAACACACTTCATTCAAACTTGTTTGGAACAAATTGTTGTCAATAGCGTCTCGGTTGACCACGGTGATCGTTCCAACAATCACCATCTCTGGTTTTGAAATAAACCCTGATTTGACCACGTTGGATATGAAAACAATCAGCTGTTATAATCTCCTCAAACCTACCAGACTTTAAACACACTTCAGTCCAACTAGACAGACGTATGAAAACCGCCTGGTTAGCCATCCACTTATCCAACAATCACCCACTCTGGTTTGGTTGAGATTACACGTGGCACTTTCAGCCCATGACCAAAGTCCTTTGGGATAATAAAGTTTATCTCATAAAGCCTTAAGAGTTGGATGTGAGAATATGCCGCTCTACCTCGCTGTCTCTCAGCCTCAGTGTAATAAATGCAGAACCAATCAGAAAAAAGACAAGAGATATAAATGAAGTATCAAAAACTGGATTGGAAGTTTCACGGACAGATTTTGGCAAACTGCTGATGTGAAATAACTGAAAGTTTCAAACTTGTTTCCCATTTCCAAATAGGTGGGCAGGAAATCGTGTGCATAGGATTGTGGGTGTTTTAGGACTATGGAAGTAACAAGCATGCACCCTGATCCTCTGAACTCCTCGGTAGAACTTGAATAATATCAGTCCCAGGATGATCACCATTAGGATGCCACGACCGCTTACCAAAGAAAACCAGCCAATCAGAAGCAAGCATTTCGACATGACCTCAAACTGTAGATTGTGTACGAGGTTTATTGTTGCTGTAGTTCATCTGAAGTGGTGTCCAGTGTCCTATTGCCTCCTGGGAGTTGTAGTGTGCTGTGGTGTTGAGACTACTTGTCATGACAGCCTGAACTCTGCCCCCCTCCTGAACTCAATCTCCCAGAGTGCCGCTGCCTCCCACAGCTCAGAGCTTTTTAGGTCCCACGCTCCGGGTGACCCAACAACACCAGTCCACCAAGCGGGAGTGTACACACACACACACACACACACACACACACACACACACACACACACACACACACACTTCCAGATGCTCAACAGATACTGTAGCTGTTGGCTGAGATATCCCCAAACACACACCGCTGGTTTGCCTGCAACCAAAACACACACTCACCAGTGACACACAGTTAATAATGCTTCACAAACCCACGCACACAAACAAAGCCTCTTCAGTTTGCACAAATGCACATCATCTCTAAACAAACGTGTTTTAGTGTCCAGACACACACCCTGACCTTCAACCTCATTAGATAGCATAGACACACAAACAAGGACACACACAGATGCACTCCGTCTCACAATACACACAAAGTCAAATTACTCTGGATTCAGACACACACACTCCTCTTTCTGGACGGATCGCTCAGTATTTCCTGTTTGGACACACACCGCGGCCCCCGACACTTTGAGCGTTTGGAGCAGCAAAACATCCTGGAGGGGAACATGGGAACGTGACACTTGGCATTGTCGCTCCCGCTTTTTAAACAATTTCACTTTAGCGTTTACACTGCACCTCCATGTCTCTGGTGCGGTCGGCCGGGTGCATCTCAGCCAACCCAAGGGGCTTGTGGGATATTTGGAGGTCTGAAAGTGTGAGATTTTGAATGTCATAACATGGCGTCTTGTGTACAAGCGCGGGCTGTGTTGTGTTTTGCCGCGCGCTTGCCCTCGTTGGAGTTGTTGTTTGGACCTTGGCCCGCTTCCCACGCACCGCAACTTTTAAACAGAGTGAAGAGTTTTAATGGAAGGCATCCACGTCCACTTGTGTTTCTCAACAGGCTCTTCCTCACACATTGTTCCCACACAGTGTCTGCTGCTCCGTGATTCATTGGCAGTAGAGTAGAAAACCAGAGCTGCCTGATTAGACTTTTAGTGACAAATCAGATTATTTCACAATGGGATGATAATGGAATCGCAATGATTAATTGCCGTCATTAGCCCATAATGTTTGAGGAAAAAATTAGTTCCAGCCTATTTACATCAATCATCCCCAAACATGATATTAAATATTTGTCTGGAGTCTTATCAGCTGCAGTAAGGGTTATGGTTTTCTATACATAAATTGCCTGTGAGGCACTTTCCTATTAGCAAGTTAAAAGCAGTGATATTATTTCCTGTCAGGGTAAAGGAAAGTAGATTCCCCACAACTTTTGTTCTTCAAAAAACTTCCAGTATTGCAGTAACACCCGCTGTCTTTCAGATATGCCCCTCCACGTCCGGCGCAGCAGCGACCCCGCGTTGCTGACCATCAACGGGCCGTTCGTGGGCGGCGAGTCGCGGGTCCAGGTGGAAGAGGCGCCGTCGAGGAAGAATCCAACCCGCTGGTCCACCACCGCCGGCTTCCTGAAAGCTCGCCACTCCTCCGGCACCAACAGCCTCGAGAGGAAGGTAGGTGGCTGGGTGTCAGAAAACAACAGCTACCGGTTATTTGTTGCTAAAATGAGGAAGTGGTCTTGGCGTGTTTCATTTATACACCTTGTCTTCTCTAACCTATACAACTGTTTTTCCGTGTCTCTGCAGGGTAAAAGTATGGACACGTACCGCAGTCTGCCGCGGGACGCCGGGACGTGGGCCAATCAGAGGGAGTTTCAGAGAGAGACGGCCCGCTCGTCACTCAGCGCCAATCACCCCATGGTGGACCGCTGGCTGGAGAGACAGGAACAGGTAGGACCGTGTTCAGCACCTGTGTATGCATGCTTCTTGCCGCGTGGAGGAAACTTTCTCGTTGCTCACTGCTCATCGGCCAGAGCACCAGTGTTCAAACGCTGGAGAGGCAGCTGGTGACGGCAATTACAAAACCTCACACGCTGCATCTCTCTGTTATATCTGGACACGAGTGAACACGCGATGCCTTCACTTACCCAGCATTCGGAGATTTACAGCCAGTCTCACCCACCACAGTCCGTCAGCCCTAAGCTCTGTGAAAGCCTGTGTGAGTGGCTGAGATCCAGTCCAGAGCCCGACCCAGTTCTATCACTCCCCCGGCCCTCGGCGGAGAGGTTACCAAAAAAGTGAAGAATTTCCACCATAAATCCACAATGACACATTGAGTCATGGAAAGAGAAATAGCATGATGTTGATAGAGTAAATAGCATAAGCCACATACAGTACATGTGGTCCCGTTTAACTGGAGGTGTAGAGGGGTTGCCAGGGCCGGGGGGCTGCTTTCCAGAGCGCGCACGCCAACGCTGTGCTGGAATATGATCATAAAATATGATAACATATCATGGCCCACTTGCATCATTCAGTTCATATGTGGTCCTTGGAAATATGTTTTCACTTTCACAATTTGAGATGTTAAATAAACATGATGAGTGAATTGGTGTTCATGCACACTCACAAACCAGATGCTATCTTATCTGTTTGATGGGCTGCTGGTTGTATTCGTCTGACGTCTGTGCTGTGGGAGAGCATCTGCATCACTGACTGGGATTATCTAAGGGCAGTTGCAAGACGTGTGCTTTGGCACGGTTCATGCACCGGTACGCAACGTGGACTACAATCATGCCGTTCCACTCTATGTATGGCTGAGTGCTCGACCTGCGATCGACCCTGTTGTCAAGCTGATTTTGGATTGGAAAATACTGTCGATGACTGTGCATGACACAGATGGATTATGGGTCGGACATGCTTCAGACAGTTCTGTGCGCTCTGTCCAAAACCTGCTCCGCTCTGATGCAGGTCGAGTGTTTAAATATGTGCAGACACGACTTGCCAGTAAAGTTACAGTCAGTAACTCTGTGTTGTTCTCTATTGTGATGACTTTGAGACGCTGCTTCTTGGAGACTATATGTCGTATTAGGCAATCGTGCTTAGGCCTGCTTGGGCTTGGAGCTGTGTGAGTGCATAATTTTAAAGGTTTACATTGTGCTTTACATCGTGCATTGTGCTTTGGCACTGTACGGATCAAATGGCCCTTAAGTGCACTAGTGAGATAATAATCTTAAATATTTGCAGAATATTTACATACATTTAATAACACAAAGTCACTTTGTCAACCTTTACATGATAATTTGCCAATCAGCTTAATTAATTAAGCTGCTTCCTGTTTTGGTTGCATTATTGACAGCGTAACATTCAGTGATGTTAGCCATTAGCAGGCCAGCAAGCACCCTGCAGAAAATAGCCCGGCCAATTAAAAGCCAAAAGATATACTGTATGGGTTACAGAGATTTGATGAATGTGTGACGTGCTGCAAATGAGACAGTCAGTAAAAGGTGAGACTTCACACCGATCCACAGCAGCTTTTAATGAGACTTCCCAGCGTTGAGTCTCTGAACAGAGAAGGTAAAACAACGCTTAAAAGACCAGCGTGTTGATCAAACTGACCAACAAGGCCGGCGCAGCAACAAGAAGCTGTTCGCCTCCTGCAGGAGTTTAATAGAGGTGATGAAATGTTGTTAAATTCCCATAAAAGTAACAGGAATATTGTCTGCTTTTGGCCATGTAAAACGTGTTGTTATGAGTGGATTCCAGCCACTTCCATTAGCTCTCGGGGGTAAAGGGTTGGACTCCCCGGGTCTAGACTGATCCCATTTATTTCATTGTGAGCTGAGCTGAATGTTTGCAGTGTTTGTGTTTCTGATAACTTGAGATCCAGACTTCAGATGACTAAAATCCTTCATCGGGTGAAACATAGTTAACAACAACTTCTGGCAGACAACAACAATGGTGACGCATGCACAAAGGCGATATGGCGCCTTTGACAGTCGAACCGAATGAAACGCTGTTATCTTGATTGAAAATTCCAGATTTCTCTGGGTTTGAAAAGTGTTGCAAACTTTGGGATAATGCAATACAACTCAACAAAATATGAGAAGTTCTACTTGTTTTTATCGTAGCTTTAAAGTGCAGCTTTCAATTAAAGATGTGATGCGACACATCGGTTGACTTTCATGGTGTTCATTCTTTTGAATTTGCCTCTGAAGCTCAGGACGACCTCAACCTTAACCTCAGTTTTAAACATCTACAGCCTACTTCCACTCTGATTCATCATCCGAGGCACTTAGTGACTCGACTGACAGCCGTCTAACTCAAACTTGTTTGTATTTTGGCTCTCATATAAGCTGTCTTGTAAACAGCCTCTCCCACCGAAGGGTTAAGTGTTCTCAGCATCTCCGAGTGTGGAGCTGCACCGCGTTCCTCATCTGTCTTCCAACAGGTTTCAGTATGAAGGGGGTTGAGTGGTAGAGGTCACTTTTGGATGGCGTAGGTGGTATTAATGACCTGCTGAAGGCCATCTGCCCTCCTCTACACACACACACACACACACACACACACACACACACACACACACACACACACACACACACACACACACCATCCCCTCATTCTGCTGACAGCCCTCACTGTGACTTGAATAGCTGCATCAATCTGTGTGGCCTTGTGTTTATGTATGAATGGAGGACGGGTCTCCTCTTCTTCCCACTGTAAAGAAGTGAAGCCACGATATCCCTGGAGACGGAGCTGCCATGTTGAGCTGTTGACGTAATTTAGAGCCAGAAGAGATCAGGCGACTCGAGGCCCTTCCCACACACACACACACACACACGCACACACACACACACACACACACGCCTGAGCCAATCACAAGACACGTTTATTACAGTCTCCTGACGGAAAGTGATAGTTAGATCTACTGTCTTCCTACACTTCCCGACCCTCCTGCTTGGCTCAGAGCAGCTGTCACTCATGACGTCCCGCCCCCTTTTTAATAGCATCAAATAACTAATTAAAACCACACTAACAAGAAGAAATGGATGCTTGAACACACAAGCATGATGAGAACTACCTAAAATGATGGAAACCATCTTTGGGGAGAATTAATTTTTAGTTTTTTAATTTGGCCCGTGTACCATCCGCTAACATGGAGGGGCAGGGTTTAGACATGTACTGCAGCCAGCCACCAGGGGGCGAAGGTGTCTTCACAGGGGTTGTGTGTGTGCTTATTTAATGCCGCTTCTATCCAAGTTACATCATTTCTTTTTGACACATACACACACACACACACACAAACACACACACACACACACACACACACACTGCAGTTTGACGTCTGATGCTCATGAGCTGTTGTTGTTGGCAAGTCCTGAACCGAATCTCTGTGCTCGCTGTCACTGCTTTATGTCACGTTGATTTAAGCACGTTAGCTCGCTTTGTTCCGGGAAGGATGTTGCAACTGTGCTGTGATAAGGAAAGCCTTGCTTTTGTTCCAGACTTGATAATCAAATGACAGAATATATGAGATACACCAGAATTAAGGCAAAGGTCTGTGTGTATCCATTGAAGATTGTAGACGGTTGTTGTTGTTTTGAATGCATTTAATGACTCTCCGCCATCATTCCATAGATGACTCTATTCGTCATTATAATTATTAGCATTTTGTCCAAATGGAGTTGAATACAGAACAGGCTAAAATGAGGTCACGCTTTGTGTAGAAAAACACAGAGTTGGAGTTTTAGGACTAATTCAGACCAGAACTTTGCGACAAGATGAAATAGGGTTGGAGAGGGTTGCAGCGGTGTGAGGTGATCCGTCACAGCTGGACTCAGGCCCATGTTGTCGCCTGGGCTGGTCAAGTCGCTTTAGGAATCGAGGCACGTCACCTGTTTCAAAAGCCAGTCGGCTCGTAGCCAAGTCGGTTACACACCGTCAGCTACTGGACATGGCAGAGTTTCAGAGGGAGGAAAAGGAAGGATAACCGCGGGGAGATCTCCTGTCTCAAAATCACGCCGTACATTTGCATAATCGTCCTGGGAAGCACCGATGGACCACTCCAAATACTCCACCCTCTCATTTCAACACCACGAGAAACACAACTGTAGCACGCATCTCACTATCTCTACTCTCATCCACCTTTTAAGACGCCAATAATGACATCCAGCTACGACACGGCACAGAGCCGTTGCTATGGAGACGACACACCACACCGTTTCTTCTTGTCTCATTGCTTCAAACTGCCAGGTTTCAGGACATGATACACCTGCTCTTTGCAAGTAGTTGTAAGTTTCAACTCATCTCGTTGCAAACCTTTGTTCTGAACTGGCCTTAAGGTCATCGTGTTGGATAATCTGTAAAGTTATGCAGGTCCTGAAGGCCGGAGCACCAAACAAAGTCTGATTGACATTAATATGAATATAGTTATTAACATTCGGGGCATGTCATGCATGTTGAATGTCCACACAGCCTCTCTATATGTTGTAAATACAGTTAATTCCAGCACCGAAAATAATTCTGCTACGACACGATCAGCTCAGAGAGCAGTACATTAAACCTTTGTTCCGAGTGTAAAATAGAACGGTATGGGAATGAAAAATAGCGTGGCCAGAATAGAATATGCAGTAATTTAATTAGAATGGAGCAGCTGGGAATGATGAATTAACAATTTCCTCAAGTTAGTTTCATCTTATCTTCCTAGAGTGAATAACATAGAACAGAAGAGTGTGAAACGAGGAGGAGAATTAGAATGGAGCGGCCTATAATGAAAAAGGCCTGTGGAGAATTTGGCTGCTCTCATAACAAAAACCTACAGAACGGGCCATTGCTTCGCAGTGAAGTGAGCCAGACTGAACTGCATTGAAATGAATGAAACTAGTCTCCGGTCTCCCGAGTGGGCGATTGTGCGTGCCTGCAGCAGCGCCGGCGGCTCCCCGACACACAGCCAGGATTGAACTGAGATAGTTTTGTGCTGCGTTCACAAGCCACTAAACTCCCAGCCCCCCCCCCCCGTTTGGCCACAGGTAGGGGGTCGCCATGGCAACAGTGAGCTGTCAGTCGGGTGTGTATTAATGAGAGCCGGGACGGAGGTGCTGAGGCTGCGTAGAAAACGGAGGTCTGCACTGCGTCATCTGTGTGTGTGTGTGTGTGTGTGTGTATGTGTGTTTGTTTGTTTGTGTGTCTATTCATGGGTCATGGAGGCTTTAGAGCATCTGTGCGTGTCAGTGTGCGCGTTTGAGTGTGTGTTTGTGAGTGTGTGTGTGCGTGTGCATTTGTGTGCGTTTGAGTCAGTGTGTGTGTTTGTGTGTGTGTGTGTGTGTGTGTGTGTGTGTGTGTGTGTGTGTTTGTGTGCGTTTGAGTGTGTGTGTCTATAAGTCTGTGTGTCAGATGTGAGCATGTGTCAGAAAGCCAGGCAGCCATAGACTTGGTTGGAAATCAACCAATTAAGAAGAAGAGCCACCAGCCTGCAGTGAACTGGGTCAGTCTTCACCTCAGAGAGGAGACACCACTCTCCGAGGACCTGCATGTCACGGGGACCGTGTGCTCCTACATCTGTCTTCGCGGGGACCAATATGAGTTCCAGGCCTTGTCCTTTTTTTTATTATTATTATTTTGGAAAAGTATTTTTTTTCAACTGTTTTTAATTTGCTTTTGCATGATGAGCAGATAGACCAAGGCACATGGCGGTCCACGAGGGATGCAGTGTGATTTACTATTTGAAAGGAGCATCCTCTTTGGACACATTTGCTTCATTTTGGTCCATCCTAACTTGTTCAAAGGTCTGTTTGAGGGTCTAGACTTGGTTTTAAGGTCCAGGTTATTGTGAGGTTTAGGTTAGGGTTTGGGTTGGGCGTTTAGTTGTGGTTGTTAAAGTTAAAGGGCTACGGATAAGGAGATGTATTATGCAACAGTGTCCTCACAAAGATAGGATTACAGGGGCATGTGTGTGATTGTGGGTGGTTGTAGGTTCATGTAATTGCTGTATTGAATCTGTTTAATATCTCTTTGGTATGTTTTGTTAGTGGACATACATGTGTGTGCTTCGTCAACACGTTCTCTCTCCAATGCATCAAATACTGAAGCTTGGTCCGCTCTCGACTTCCCCCCTAGCTTCACACACACGTCAGCCACTATGTTCATCAATATATGCCTGATATATGTCTTTTCAAAACAAACTTTCGGCAACAAAAGCACTCAAGAGTCAGCGGGTGGCTACGTCACACACAAACGCTGACACTCTAAATGAGCGTCGGATGCCAAGGAGCACAAACCGGGCTGCATTATTGGACACCTTGGCAGAGAGAAGGGGCTGGCTAAAGAAACTGATCTCAACTCCTGCTTTAGATGACATACGTGGTTTCCACAGGGCAGCAGTGGGTCTGTTTCTTGACGTCTGACAACACTGCCGTTGCTGCAGCCAGACAGCATTAACACAGAGGACCTGGACTCACCTCCCACAGCGTTACAGACACTCTCATGACGGTCTGTGTGTCCAAACAAAGAAGGATTGATTGTAACATTAATTATTAATTAGCCAACTTTTTTTATTTAAAAGTGGTGATAGATGGTGAATGGTTCAACCACCAATGTCTGTCTTTAATAATCAGTAGAACCTTGTGTATTTTGGGTTTTTAGATGCAGCAGTAGTTTGTTGAAAACCACTGTGGAGGCAAAAGAACGTTATATTATAAACAGAAGGTCAGTTTGGTCTCAGCTGAAAATCCAACAAAGATTCCAAAAGATCAGATGCTTTCCAAATTAAAGTGACTTTTTTTTTTCAAGCAGCGTGACCTTTAAAAGTGTTAGACTTCAGTGACTCATAACTGACTGTAATGGGAATAACATCTTTTTTTTTCTATTAACACCTTTCAAGTGCAGTTCTCATCACACAGCGTTTGTTCAATTAATGATGATAACTTACCAGAGGTCAGACTGTACTCTGTGTGTGTGTGTGTGTGTGTGTGTGTGTGTGTGTGTGTGTGTGTGTGTGTGTGTGTGTGTGTGTGTGTGTGTGTGTGTGTGTGTGTGTGTGTGTGTGTGTGTGTGTGTTGCTGTGTGTGTGTGTGTGTTGCTGTGTGTGTGTGTTGCTGTGTGTGTGTGTGTTGCTGTGTGTGTGTGTGTTGCTGTGTGTGTGTGTTGCTGTGTGTGTGTGTTGCTGTGTGTGTGTGTTGCTGTGTGTGGTGCTGCTGTGTGTCCTCAGTCGTTAGGCTGCTGAGGGAGTGTTGAGTTATCTTTCATGGTGGGATGAAGGCTCCACACTACTCACTGGGGATGTTGTTACGCAGACATGCTGAAGGCAGGTCAGCACACACACACACACACACACACACACACACACACACCTTCCTCCATTGCTGTGCAGGAACATTAATGCTGACACACACACTTTAACACACCGGCTAGTTTAGGAAATGTATGTATACGTCACGCAGGGAAAAAAAAAATCCACACAGATGCAGGTGCACACACTCATAAACACACCACAGACAGAAACACACACACACACACACACACACACACACACACGCACATTCTGCATTGCATACAATACACTTCAGAGCATACTTTAGGTGAACATGCGTGCATGCAGACACAATAAAAGCACGATTACACTGTAAGCATATGCACCAAAACAAATGTAAGCACACACACACACCTACCTTTCTCCGGTGCTTCCTAACTAACAAGCCTCCATGCGGTGTGCGTAGCGGAGAGTTGCGTCCCTCAGGTGCACGTTGCGGCTTTAGCAGGATAAATCATGCAAACCTGAGTCGTACACTCATAAATCACCTCAGACTCAGCGTGGACTGTGTGTTCGTATGTGCATAATGTGCACCCAAACCTGCATGTTCAACTTCAAGTGGGAATTTGGGTAAATGTGTGTGATTTCTTTAAATGTGTATATATGTTTATATGTGTGTGTGTGTGTGTATGAATATATGTATGTATATGTGTGTGTGCGGTTGTGTGCAACATACGGATAGCATGTGTGTGTTAATAGGAGATTAAAGTGAACAATCCACCTTTTTCAAAGCAGCAGGATCAGTGTAGATATAGAACAAATGACCAGTAGGTGCTGCTGTGGAGCTGAGATTGAAGGGAGTAAGACAGGTGTGTGTGTGTGTGTGTGTGTGGGTGTGTGTGTGTCTCCTTCTGTTTCTCTACATTAGTGTAGTGTGAATGGCTGTGCAGATAAGTGTGTGTGTGTTTGCTGTGTTAATCTGCAGCCACCTTGCTGTTAGGAGACTTTGACTCCTTCCCACTTTTCTCCTTGTGTAATATGTTTCTGTGCATCTTATTCTATCCCAACGTCGTAACCCATTTTGTCTTCTTCTCTATTATTCATCGTCCTCCTCCTTCACAGATTCACACATCACTCTTCCTCTCTGCTGCATGTTAACCTACTCTTCACCTTTGCCACCTTTTCCTCACCTTTCTGCTTGTGCTTGTTTTTAAAGAGTTGATGCTCTAAATGGGTTCTGGAAACGCCTTTGCTGACGATGCAAACCTTTTAAAGGTTCTTTATTCTGGATTTAGAACATTAATTGACTCTGTTTTCGTAGCAGGGTAAGCCGTGCGTTTAATGCACGCGAGTCTCTCTGCTGTGCCCCACTGGCTAGCTCATGCTTACTGGTCTGCACCCTGCTCATATGGTGGTTACCGACGACAACACTGTCCCAAACCACGCCGTTGTTGCAGAAGCATAGCGCCCATCCTCCAGTTTCCCCTCAGGTAAACGCTGTTAGCTCTGTCTGCAGGGTTGCCAATGTTTGGGCCGTTAGCTGCTAGCTGCTGGCTCAGCCGGTGGAGCACCTTTAACTCACATCCTGGATCCTGGATATCTGTTTATTTCCTGGTGGATTAAATAAGGAGCCTTTCCTGCTAACTTCTGATGGAAATATGATCGTTGATGGAAATGTTTCCAGATCATTTCATTTAAAACGTTTTTTTAAAATTCACTTCACTGCGAATGAAAGGATGACCTGTCTCTGATTGAACACATTCCTCACTTTCTCCTATTTCAAGCAAATGCAAACAGGTTTAGAAGTTCCGAGTCAACTTGTCATTCAGCCTTTAGATCCACGTATGAATCATATAAAATGTTGTCCGTCTGTCCTGTCCACTCCCTTCTACTCTCCATCTCTCTCTTTATCGATCCTCCTTTATTTCCTCTTCGCTCTTCACATCACCTCCTCTTCTTTTCACTCCTTATTTCCCTCTCCCCGCTGTTCTCCTGCGCTCCGCGTCGCCTTTGATCTTTGGGTTTTAATATGACAGAGAGCTGTGGGAGCTCCGATGCCTTCCAGCTGGGAGGGACGGGGTGAGAGTGCAGGGATAGAGAGATGGAGAGGAGATGAAAGACGGCTCTCTCCCCCACTCGAGGCGTTGCAGTGTGTCCCCTGAGGGGACATCCACCTCGGGGTGCAGCCTGCCGGCGGGACTTAGCACACACACACACACACGCAAGCGCCAATTTTCCCTCCGTCACCTGCTACCGAGATCTAATTACACCTAAAATAGACCCGAGCAGGTTGAACAGATGGTGGCTCCTTCTCAAACTCAATCCACCTCTTGAGGCGCAGAAAAGGTTAGAAACGCATACAGTAGAGAAATCAAAGATTGGGATCTGGGGTTGTATAAAGCCGCCGCGCTCCATGGGTTTATCATTACTGAGGGGAGGAACAGGAGATAGAGACGCTGTCTGGTGAAAGGAGATGAGAGCGCTTCGCAGAGGAGTTTATCAGAGGTCCATAAAACGATCAAAGACGAGACGAGAGGGATGACAACGGCAGGTGTCAGCTGTTATCAGAGGAGGATCTGAGGGATCTGACAGAGGAGGGATAGATCTGATTATTGAGGCCCGCTGTGCTCTGACAATGAGATCCTGCAAATAGACAACAGTACATCCCTGCGTCTTCAGGATCAGAGGGTCGGGTTCCACAACACCTGAGCCCCCAAGATTCACCCAAAGCACCGGAAACCATGTTATGAGTTTGCATGGGAGAGATGCGATTACATTGAAAATGAATTGACATAGTTTATATGCATTATTTAAGGTGGGTTTTAGTGTCCCACTATGTTGAAGTAATACCAGTTTAAAATGAGAAAGCAGCTGCTCTGAAAAATGGCTTACAATATGGTAACTTCAAATAAATAATTATTTAACCCTGTGGATCCTGCAGGAGGCTGTAGGGAGTTTGGTTTGTAAGCAGTGAAGATGTTCGTATCATAGGAAAGACGACGACGAGGCACCCATCGGTACCAACCATGTCATCACTGTTTGTTAATGTAAAGGGTTAAATAAGAGGCATGCCCAATTTATTATAAGTTATGTTTGCCTATTCTAAAAATGCTGCATTTTGATATTTCAAAACTAAGCAATTCTGGAAATATTTTTTTTTTTATTTTGTATTAATTACTGGAAATCTGATACTTGTGGATCCAATGAGCCCAATAGTATTCATTTGTGATGATGTTAATCTCCCTAGTAGCCATTTCAACCTAGTGAGACCATTTTTTTAAAAACTTGCTCACTGTAAAAAAATCACAACCTCATAAATCGGCTTGCCATCCAATCATCGGATGGTCAAATGTCGACCATGTTAGATCCAAATCACAGCATAGATTTTCCTGTGGTGATTTCTCCTGATGTCTTAATGTGGTATTTTAGAGGGATCTGTGTCTGTGGTAAACATTCTATCAACCACAAAATATATTCATTTGAATTTCTGCTTAATGAGTAGAAAAAATGAAATACAGTGATGAGCTGCGATTCAAATAATTCTTCAGGTCTCCATCTATCAGATGGTGGACACCACTTCTATGTAGCATCGACTGTAGACCTGCTTAGTCTGTCTGATGTAGACTGTGTCCCCTCAGCTACCTGAAGCTATTTAATTGAGTTTCCTATATGGAATGCTCCCAGTGAATTTGCGTTCCCTCAGGTAAACGCAGCATATATGTCGAGGGCTTTTATTATGAAAGGTAAGAATGGAATCAGGTGTGCACCACATTCTGCTGAGGAAGCCATGAATGGAAGTCCGGCTGTAGTCCACATGCTCAGTCTTCGTTTGTCTCCCGCTCCCGAGTCATTGCCTGGGCTGATGTTCAGCTGTGGAGGCGTTCTGCTGAAGGTGCAGCACACACTGCTGCACAGCACTGCAGCAGGAAGTGGGGAAGAGAGTCATAGCGGGAATGGATGCAGAGCCAGTGTGAGATTCTGTGGTTTCTCCCTCACTTGTTTATGTAGACACACTCTTGTTCTCAGCAGCAGCCATTACAGTCGGAGTCAGCCACAATAATGGCCTTCAATCTGACAACTCTCTGTCTCTGTGTGTGTGTGTGTGTGTGTGTGTGTGTGTGTGTGTGTGTGTGTGTGTGTGTGTGTGTGTGTGTGTGTGTGTGTGTGTGTGTGTGTGTGTGTGTGTGTGTGTGTGTGTGTGTGTGTGGGGGGGGGGGGGGGTTGCCTGTTATTTTGCTCCATGTCAGCGGCTCCATCTCGAGTCTGATCTGGGAGAACGATGCCTCATGTAACAGAGACCAGAGGTCACTATGCTCACCTCCGTTTAGGTCCCAAGAGGGTCAGACCTGCAGTAACTATACATCTGATGAATCCACGTGGACTAAGAGGACCTGTTTTGAGAAGAACCAGTGATTTCTTAAGGATGAACACCTTCCCCCTGCTCAAACAAGTGTGTGTCGGTAGACTGGACGACTCAACTTATGGGAGGAAACACAGAACGTTTCTGTGTGTTCAGCTTCTAACCGAATCTCTGGTTGGAAGTTGAGTTTCTCTCCCGTTTGTACTTTCAGCTGTACGAGTCCTTTCAAGTTGCTGCTGATTCATGATTTTCCTGCTTCGTCATGAAAGCTTTTTTATAACAAAATGTCTCAGGCATGTCTTCATCACTGAATTAGCAGAGCTTTGTTTGCGGCCGTTCTTCTCTAAAAACGAGGCTGTAGATGCAGCAGGGAGGAAGAGGAGGCTGCAGAAACAGTGGGGGAGTTTCATTGTGAAGAGTGTAGGAAATGAAATGTGTGTTTACAGCCGTTCCTTCGACCACTGGACCCAGACATGGTAACGGCTCCAAATTGTTAGGCCTGTTGTAATGAAAATGCAAATCCCTGCTGCACTAGCAGCCCGAAACGGTGTCAAGCCAAGCCAACACATGTGTATGGAAAAGTGGCAGAAGAGCATTGAAGCTGGTCTGGAGGCTCGTTGTGGTCTGGAGGCTCGTTGTGGTCTGAAGTCTCATTGTGGTCTGGAGTCTCATTGTGGTCTGGAGAATCGTTGTGGTCTGGAGAATCGTTGTGGCCCAACACCTTACCATCACACCTTAAGGAGGGGTTTTCCTTGCATTTGTCACTCAATATATATCATTGATTTTCTCCGTGCATACATTAATTCAACAGCATTGCCTGCGTGTGCTTGATCGATTCCAGTCGACACATAGACCCGCCTCCCATATGGGTTACATATGGTCCACACACACACACACACACACACACACACACACACACACACACACTCCCCCTCCACCTGCGTTGTGTTTGACATTGTCAGGAGAGCCAAGTCAAGCTGATTCTGTCGGTGTGTGTTGGATTCAGGCCTACATCAACGTTGAGCCTGACTCTGGCTCATTACTGTTTAAATAATCCATCCCCACCAGTGGAATGCCAGACGGCCCCAGAGGGCCGGCCGAGGGCCTCAGCGCCGTGGAAGGAGGATATCTTAGAACTTTTAAGTGACTTGTAGAGAGTATATGTATCAGAACATGTAATCCAATAGTATGATGAACTATTTGGCCTGCGTTTTATTCTAGGACATTTGTAACTTGAGGAACGGTGTATGTAAAAAGTGAAAATGGACGATCTCAAACTTTTTTTTTATTGTTGCTCTGACGACCAAAAGAAAGTAAGAATCCCCTCAGGTGTGGAGTTGAGAGTTTTGAAGTGTCATTTGTCATCCTTTGAAGGAGCTTTGTCATGGCTCTCTGTTCCTCTGTGTAATAGTCCGTCTTGCTATCTGCCTCTCTGTCATCCTCCCAGTCCGTCTCTCCGTCTTCCTCTCCTCTTTTCTCCCTCCTCTTTCATTTCTGTCCCATCACTCACATCATCTCGCCGGTGCCCTCAGGAGAATTTGTTTCGGAAACACTTCTCAATAATCTCTATGTACATTTTTTTAAGAAGAATATCTGTTTTAAATATCCCATTTTTTTTGTTGAGAAACAAGTGTCATTCACAACCTTCTGCAATTCCACTTCCGAGCGACGCTGACTGAGCTCTCGGGGGACGTCGGCTCGGAAAATGTGAGTTTTGAAATTGCTTCCATTCCTGATGAGCCTCCATTGTCTATTATTTCTGAGAAAATTGCGCTGCATATTTCGCTGTGGCGATGCCCCTCCACCAGACCCATCCACTCTGATTGAATTGGATTGCAGAAATTGCTGTTGAATTAAGTGGATGGCTACGGCAGCGCTATAGTCATTTCGGAAGTGCTGGAAGTCTCATTTTGTTCACGCTGTTATTGCTACTGCCTCTGGTACTTCTGTGATGTACACACACGCTGCAGATGCAGTTTGTCAGGAGACGAGCTGTGGAAAAACAACAACACACACACAGATATATTGCATACACTTAGGCACAAAACTGATGACATCATGCTACTGTCAAGCAAAACACATTTTTAAGTGCATGAAAAAATACATAAATTGTCAAAATCATAGAATTTAAAGGTCTAAAAATCCCCAAAATAGGAGAGAATAACATGAGAAGTTGCACAGCCATTATGAACAATTACAATTAAATGTAAATGCATGTTTTTTGAACTGCCCCTGTACAAAGAGTTTTCTTTATTAGCTGTTATAAGTGAATCACTTTTGTTTTATTTTTATTTTTTACATTATTCAAGTAAATGAATCAGGTCAGGTGTCACAAATATTATTATACTCTTTCCAGAACAGATGAAATGCCTGATTCTTACATACTTCCCTTTTCTCTATGCCCCTCTCCCACAAAGCAACACACAGGCGTGTACCATCCTCCACTTCCTGCGTAACGGCCCAGCTGGCAGCCGGGATGATAGAACCTCCGATAGCGTCCCCTCCGCTCAATGAATCCTCCAGTTATTGACGATGCCGTCGGCCCGTCTGGATCCCATTATCAAAGTGTCTTCAAAGGAGACTAATTGAATTAGCGCCGGGAATCTGTAATTGAAAGCGTGCTTTTAATGATGCATTGTGGTCTCGCGGAGCCGAGCGGCGACATAAATCAAGCGTCTCCCCGCCATGACAGATGGGACTGCGTTGTGCTCCGCAGCATCAACATTATCGGGCGCATCAGGTTTCTTTGGGTTTTAAGGAACGCCAAAGTCACCTCGTCTAAAAGTTTGCAACCAGCAGACCCTCGTTTCTCTCTAGTTCCTCACTGGGATTATCTGCCAGTTGGCATTTGTATTATTTGTATTGTTTGTATTGTAAACACTCGGCCTAATTAAATGCTAGATGCAGATTCTTTTTCACGGTCTGCGCCGGCCTGACACCCGACCCCAGCAGCATCGGAACGGCAGAGTCTCTGCCCTCGGTGACTGACCCTGTAAGTAAGACGTAGAAGGTCATGTGCGGTGATGTCTGATCATTACGTCCCCCGACACAATGAAATGTCTGTGCCCGTTCAGGCGGGCGGCGATGGACCTTCTGAGTGACTTCAGCCGGTGGTTTGGTGTGTGTGTGTGTGTGTGTGTGTGTGTGTGTGTGTGTGTGTGTGTGTGTGTGTGTGTGTGTGTGTGTGTGTGTGTGTGTGTGTGTGTGTGTGTGTGTGTGTGTGTGTGTGTGTGTGTGTGTGTGTGTGTGTGTGTGTGTGTGTGTGTGTGTGTGTGTGTGTGTGTAATCAGATCCTATTTCATCCTGAAAAGGCTGCACCCACTGAACCAGAAGCTTCCTCTATGTTTTTACCCTGTCGTGCCGTCTGCAGCCGTGGTCGGAGGCATCATGTTTTCGGCTTGTCCTTATGTACACATGGACATTTTAGCATGAATAAATCATGCTTTGCTCCATTTGACTCAAAGGGAACAGAGTCGGTGTACTGTTAACAAACAGGGCCATCATATTATTCACCCCCACACAGTTCTAGCCTCTGCATGGCCGGAGGAAGTCTGTTTTCTGTCCATTCGTCCCGTTATCATGTACGTGATATTTCTGCAACTCCTTGAGGGAATTTCTCCAAATTTGACAAAAAAGTCCACGTAGGCTTGAGTTGTACTGATTTCAATCTGGCGGTCAAAGGTCAAGGTCAGGGGCAGCTTTGGCTCGCATGGATACGACGATCCATGCGATGTATTTCTTGAATACAACATGTCAGGAACGCCTTCATTATATCTGACACACACGTCCACTTGGACTCAAGGATGTGCTGATAAGGATCTGAAGGTCAAAGGTCAAGATGACTGTGATCTCACGTCCGTCCTATTCTTGTGAGTGCAATCTCTCAGAAAAGACTTGAGTGCATGTCTTCAAATGTGGCACAGATGTCCGCTTGGACTGGAGAATGAACCGACTAAAGGTCACCGTGACCTCACAAATCACACTTTTCATCATAACTCAACAATGGATATGCTAATTATGACAATTCCCCACAGACGTCTCATCAGATAAAATGATGACATTTTGGACAGACATGGAGACGCAACTTGACTTAATATTTGACGTGAATCTGAGTGGTTGCCTTTATGATTCCGGTTTGGTGGTGTCGATCATAAACAGTAAAACCTGAGATGAAGGGGAATCTCAAAACACCTGAACTCCAGAAGCACTTAATTCCCAGCAGTGATTCCTCTCAGACGTTTCTATGTAAAGATGGTGTGAAATATTAGTTGAACTCCAGCTTTATCGTTCATCTATCTTTCTCTCGGTTTCCATCTCGGGGCCCAGATGGTGCGTAGTGGTCTTCGGGTCAGAGGTCAGAGGTGAAGGCTAATTTATAGTCTCTGGTTCAGTGATTCATCCGGTCTTGGACATATGGAGCTCTGCTGGAGAGGGCACAGATACCAGTTAACAGTGATGGATTGTGAGTGTGTGTTCCTCTCTGTACCAGTTCAACATGTTCAACATGTGATGTCTCCATGTGTGTTTTTAATTAGGGAAGGAATGAGCATCTGTATTTGTGGGGGAAAAAACAACAACAGCTTCTTGGTGTGAATTTGTTTTTATGCACAACTACTTCTAATACTTCTTAACAGCAACACATGAGGTGGACCGCCACTGTGGCGAGAACACAGGCAAGCAGCACTGAGCAGACATCCACAAGCCTTCAAAGCCCTCTTTTTAATCTCAAATAAAGAAAGTGGACTTGTTGGATGGATTTCATGTGAATGCTTCAGTCAGAGAGCACTCAAACGTTTAGCTGGCTGTTAGAATGGAGCACTAGAATTGTGTTTTCCTCTAACTTTGTGGAGTATTACACCTTTTGGAGGATTGTTGCTTGGTTTGTCCGGTCCATTCTGGTGAACATGATGTCTCAGTAACGCCTTGGACTCGAGGAAGCACTGATTGGAGATTGTTGGTCAGAGGTCAAAGGTCAGCTCCCGTCATCTCAGGAACACCCTGAAATATGACCATGAAATGATGACATTTTGGACAGACGTGGATGCAGACTGCAGCTTGATCGGCGGAGGCATACAATGCGACTTGACATTCAACGTTTAAATCACTTCCTGTTCAGTCCGTCACATGGGTTGGATGCGCAACTTCGGCATCAAATCCATCAAGTCATTATTAATATTTAAACGGATTAAGATTTAAAAGTCGTAACGTTTCAACTGATTATTATCTCGACTTGACTTAATAACCGAAATAAAACTTAAAATACAGATGACATGTATTCACCATCGCAGTGTTTGCACATGTCCCCAAAATATTTACCGGCATCTTTAAGAGAAAATAAATGCAAGTCCGTCCCATCGAGTGTCTGCACACATCCACATTAGTTTGTGTGTCAGTGTGGTCAGCGTGGCAGGAAAGAGGAGCGGGCAGCACTTCATTAAAGTGCAGCATTACTCCACTCACTCTCCCATACACACACACACACACACACACACACACACACACACTAGGCACAGACCACTTCATTTAGTCTGAGAGATAGAAAGGACAGGCCCCAATGGATTCTCCTATTAATCTTTAATGAGCCCCCGAGCCTGAAAACTGCCCGCTCGCCCCTCTCCTCCTCCACGTCCAGGAAACAAACAATGACTCGGCTGGAAAACACATCGGCCGCTCGTCCTCCTACCTGCCCGCCTGTCTGCCTTCTAGCCATTAACCCCCCCGACTCGGCCGTGAATTATTAATGCCGCCATCTATCTCCCCGCTGGCCCGGCCCACTCCCAGCAACGGGAATGGGCGACGTCCTGATGCTGTGGTCGGGAGAGTGTGGCGATGCCTTCCTGAGTGTCTCCTCCCGGACTGCTGAAGTGAAATCTGATTGGTCCATCCGTCAATCAGAATGCACGAGTCAGCGTGAGTTGTTGTGAATGATTGGAAGAAGGCAGAATTATTTTCTCTAAGTTTTTCAGATTTTGTTCCTTATTTTTTTCTCCTGTGGGCGACTTGTTTGTAGAAGCAACAGAAATGAAAAGAATGCATTAAAAAAAAAAAAAAACCTAAAACAGCTAGCATGGCTTGTGTCAACAACAGATCAGACCATGCTACATTTTAGCATGGATAAATGATGCTGTGCTTCATTTGATTCCTCAGATTTGACAGAAAGGTCTAATAGGATTTAATGGAAAAAATGATGACATGTTGGACAGATATTGATCGGATAGTAAATTACAAGCACCAGGCCGTAAATGTCGTTTTTTTTTTTGCCGTTTCTTGACAGAACAAAACAGGAGCAGTCTGTCTTTCCTCCTCAGCAGCTGGATCTAAACCCTTATAAACACTTCCATCAGCTGAGGTTCAAGTTTCCTTCCGACTGTTAAAACCACAGTTTCTTATGGAAGTAATTCTGTGCCATCAGAGTTTGAATATTAATTTCTAAGATTGAATTTTTTTAGTATCAAAATCAGACTTTGAATTTTAAAAACCATCAAATTTCTAGCACTGAATTTTTTTTTTGTCTCTAAATTTGAAAAAAAATCAGTGTAAAAAATATCAATGTCAAAAAATTCAGTCTAAAAAAATTCAGTCTAAAAAAATTCAACATCTCAAAAAATTCAACGTCAAAAAATTCAGTGTAAAAAGAACCAGACTCAACATCCGGGTCACCAGGGAGAAGCAATCGATCCCTGTTTGAAATTCATATTCAAACTCTGATGGCACAGAATTACTTCCATAGTTTCTCACCATCAGGTCCATTTGTTGCTCCATTGCACAGGAGATGGATTTGCCCTCATTTTAAGACTTAGGCAAAATAGTGAACTTTAAAGACCTTTTGTCTTTGAACAAACATGTAATTCCATGACGACGCGGGTAGGAAGACCACTATAATCACACAGCAAACACACGAGTACAGTAGATGGTTCCGCCCACACTTCCTGGACAAGAAGCAACAGGGTGTGTGGGTAATCGAGTAAACAACCAACCAACGAATTAGATGCAGGCTGTTGTAATTCTATTGTTCCAGTGTTGATTGGATAGAGTGACCCATAGCAGCTATTCTTCACCACACACTTTCTTTTATTTAGATTCATGTCTCGGTTTTGTTTCTCTAATTTAACATCCATCTCCATCACTCGCTTCACCTCTCTGCTTTGTCTTTCCCCACACACACACACACACACACACACTCACACTCACACTCACACACACACACACACACACACACCCTCCCTCTCCGTCTGGCTATAGGATAGAATCGTCAGTGTGCAGCTGGATTCCTCAGAGATGGCGTGTTGAAATAAAGAGTGTGTGAGATGCCTGCGTGTGCTGTGATGAATGCCGATCTCATTTGCTCTCTCTCAGATAGCGAGTCCTCTCCCTCTCTGATGTCCCCCGGCCTCGTCTCCTGATAAATATTGAATAGTGTTAGACGTGTTTCTGAGCCTCTTTGACTTGTTATTCTCTCTCCGTCTGCTGGACTCTCTTTATCTGGCCTCCGTGTGTTTTGGAATGAGTGCGATCGTGTCTTCTTGTATATGATCGCGGGTGCA
Source organism: Eutrigla gurnardus (assembly GCF_963514095.1). Classification (NCBI taxonomy): domain Eukaryota; kingdom Metazoa; phylum Chordata; class Actinopteri; order Perciformes; family Triglidae; genus Eutrigla; species Eutrigla gurnardus. The sequence goes on from NC_139918.1 coordinate 13,617,243, forward strand.
GTCTATACGGTCCTCGTGAATAAATCATTGGCTTGCACCATATGGTAGAATGCATTTTATTTGTTTTTGTGCTTTATGGTATTCTGTTGTTCTCCCCGCTGATTCGAGGAATGTCTTTCTGTCTGTCGTCTTCTTATTTTCATGTGATCTCCGGACATCAAGGCAGAACAATTGAATGTTCTTCATGGAGGCATTTGTTTGCTTTTGGTGATGCAGGAATATTTTTATGACAACAGGTGGTGTGACATCATTATTTCTTCATTTTAATACATTTACAATGCAGTTAATGATTTGTATTAAAATAGATGCTGTGCTCTTGAACTCTAAACTAAATTATATGACTGTTTAAAACTTAAAAACATCTCATGGGTTGAATATGACTCAACACTACAACTACTGTATGAAATCCGGTTGGGCTTCATCTCTCATACGATTTATAGAAATAATTCTCAAAATGATGCAGTGGGTGGAGTTAGGTCATACATTCTTATTTATATCTTAAGTTGTTTTATTTGATTAATCTGTTGATATTAAGAAACGTTGGATCTAAGTGGTAATGTGCAAATGTTTTTGTTGTTTAATTTTTTTAAACTTATCTACAAGTCCTGCAAATATATATTAGATTGGATAATGGTTTATTAAAGTCCTTATAATACTGCCTCACCTGAGCACAGCTGTCACACACATTAATAAAACTACAGAGGATTAAATTAACAAAACAGCCACAAGCTTATTTCCATCGTGATCCTCCGAAGGTGGAGAAGGATGTCAAATCTGGCAACCCAAAACATCCCTCTTTGTCGTCGGCTGTAAAACACTGCTGACAGTTGATTAAGGAAACGGTTTGAATTTAAAATCCCGACGTACTCGACACGCAGGCATCTACCTTCCCTCCCTGCATCGCTGTCCGCCGAGGCGAGCTGCGAGTGAGACGTGTTGTTGTTCCGTCTCCGTGGTAACAGACTCTGACACTTATAGCCGGAGGACACGACTTCTCAACTGGAAGACGGCAGCCAGAAATCCTTTCACTCACACATGTACGCACTCATACGCTGCCCTGTAGCTGTACGTCCTCCGGGCACCCAAAGTGCCATGGCAACCGAGCGGCAGCCACGGTAACGGCAGGCTCATTTTAATACTGATGAGGCGGCCGGTTGCCGTGGAGCCTGCATGCTGCTGCTGCTGCTGCTCGTCTCCTCTCAGGTGTCGCTCTGAAATTTTAATGACCTTCTTTCTTCGTCTCATTTTCCTCCTCTTTGCTCTCGCTGGTCTGCATCAGGCGGCCGGAGCGTACGTGTCATGATTCTCAGCTTCAGCATTCAAACAGATACAAGAGGAGAACAAAGACCATGCTGTTTTCAACACGTGAGGATTTGTAAAGGCGTTGTATTTTTACACCTCTCCCGATCCGTTCGCCTGGGCTTCGTCAGGTTAGAGACTCGGCCTACTGGAGTGTTTGAAAGTTGGCGTAATCTGCAACTACGGCAGCAAATGTCAGGATTCAAGTTCAGACCCTCCCAGTTACCGGTGGACGAGCTGTCGGGAGTCATCTCACTGTTGTTTGTGTTTGGCTCCAGGAGGACGAGGCCAGAGAAGAAGAGAACGGCCGGATCGAGCCCGTGGGCCGAGCCGACTCCTGCATGGACCACGCCCCCGTGAGGTCACTCGAGTAAGTCCTTCAGTCGTCCTCCAATCAGCCTCCTCCTGTTGCTGCATCTCTGTGTCCTTTAATAACCTTTCTGATCACTTTGCTGAATACTAAACCAGTTTCATTCCAAAAGGTAACAGCCACCATTTGGGGAAAAATAACGCCTCGTCTCTAAAAATCACTCTAATTTGAACATCCGTGAATGAAAGGATTGAGGCTTGAGATTTGGAATGAAACACATTTTTGCATAACCCTTAACGAGAAATGCTGTTGTAGTTTTGGCCATCATTCCAGTAACGCTAACCCAGGACTCACATGAGTCCAGACCAGTAAGAACCAGCAGGAACGGCCAAAACGGTCTGAAACTCTTTCCCCTCAAACGTTGACCTGGTAGATCCGCTCTCATCTCCTCTCCCTCCAAAAATAAATCCTCTCAAAGGTCGACCAGCAGGTTCTGTATCCAAATCCAGGTTTGTTTGTGGAAAAATCTCATTTCAACCCTGCTGCCTCATTTACATAATTCTCTTTTGTGGATGCAAAATGATCCTCGTCTCGCCATCAGAGCTCTCCCACGCACTAACCCATTCAGCTCTAGTTATTAACAACTGTGTTTTTGTTTTGTTATTTTGCTCCGTCGCATGCTTCCAGTTTAATATGCAGGTATGGTATTGTTATTATTCTTATGATTTCCCAGAGACTCTGTGCTTCTTCCGCCTCTTAGTTGTCAACGAGGGGCCCATTTTCCCCGAGCTAATCATAGTGGTTGTATCAAAGCTGTGGGCCGGTTCCACTCGCCTCCTTGTAAAATGTGTTTAGATATTTACGGCCGCGCAGAATAACGTGCTGCCGGAGGAAAAAAAGCACATAGCTCTTTGTGTTTTTGTGCTTTTTGAAGGGTCAAAGGACGTCATCAGCAATATTCATCCACATTAGATGCAATAAAAGTGTATATAGCATCGGGCTTCATTAGAAATGCATCCGTCGGGGTACAGTAGGGTGAAGTCTGAATTTATTTATCCTCCCTTTGAAGGTTCTATATTCCAAATTGAGGGCATTAATATATTAAACACCTACTTGCTATGTAAAGATATCATAATAGTTTGTAGATATGTGCCTCGAACACGTATGTCAGACATTTGCAACATTTAGGATTGTAGTTCAAGTGAGAAGCATCCCATAAAGGGAAATAAAAGGGTGTTCTCCGGCTCCTGATGTGATATTTGACTTGGATTGTGTGTGTGTGTGTGTGAGGATTTAAGTGTTCCTTGTTATCCCCTTGACTGTTTTGATTTATTTGAATTGCTCTCTTTTTTATTGTCTTTTGTCTCCTCCAACACCTTCTTGCTTTCAGTTTTTGATTTATTGACACCTCTCTGTTGTTCTCACCATCTTGTTCCTTTCATATTCAACTCGTTTCCTGTTTTGTTTTCCCCCCACATGGTGTCACCCCTCTCCTCCCCTCACCTCTCCGCCGCCGTCCACCCCCGGTCTCCCCGTCTTCCATCCATCACCGTCTCCCAGAGACATAGTCAAACTGGTGGAGGTGTCAAACGATGGTGGGCCCCTGGGAATCCACGTGGTGCCTTTCAGTGGCAGGGACCGCAGGTAAAAACGACCTCAGCAGAGCCGTGGAGTGAAGGGGAGGGGCTTAAACACATATTTAAAGGTCATGGTGGTTAAAATAACGTATTAACTTGATCTGTTCAAGACGAACACAGTCACAAAATGTTCATCTACTGATTCGTATACATGGACACGGATTTTAACTGATGTGTTTCAATTGTGTGTGTTTTATCTTCACGACCAAATTAGGTCAAGGCAACACAATCCCTTATTTAGCTTTAGGAAAATCACATCACTTCACAATAACACTTGCAGTGTTTTAGTCAAACAGTTCATGTTATCATGTATACTAAGTCTCTACGATTACACTACATTTACATCTGCATTTAGCAGACGCTTTTATCCAAAGAGACTTACAATAGGTACATTTGTGGGAAGGAACTGCAACAGTATATTGTTATCAGTAAACAATATTTTATGTAGCTGTGTTTGATTAGAGAAAGTATTGTTTTTCTATCATTGGATCTTTGCTTTAATAAAAAAAAAAAAAAAAATTTGCACAAAATAGTCCAGGTGCATATTTGGCAGCTTTTAGCTTAAAAAAAGATAGAAAATTGCCCACTTACCCCATTTATCTCAAGACTCGTCAACCTTATCGTCGACTCATGAAAGGTCAGAGGAGTTGAAGATGAATTCAGTTTCCAGTAAAAGAATAAAAGCCTTTAAATGTTAAATTTTGGAAATCTGCAAAACCCTGGAGAGAAGTGTGCTGCATCACCTGAGACACACACACACACACACACACACACACACACACATGCATACATTCCTCTGTGATGCCCATGTGTAATCACTTCATCGCTCATACAATCACAACACACACACACACACATGCAGGTTTGCAGCATCATGAAGCCATTTTGCCGGTTTACAGTGATCAATCATGCTTGTTTAGGGTTTGCAGGTGACCGTCATCTTCCTCTCTGCCTGCTGTCACATCAGCTTTACACCACACAAAGGATACATTGAACAGTGCACACAACACACACACACACACACATACCTGCAACACATTCAGAAGCGCACACACGCAGCTGGAACAAAGCTGTGAAGGAATTAGAGGAATTTCACATCTGGTTTAAATATTCCCAGAGAGGCCGTCTGCGGAGGCTTGTGATCCTCGTCGTGCCGCCGCCTCGTCGTTCCAACAGGAATCCGGTTTTAAAGAAAAGCTCAGCGTGGCTGAGTGCATAACGCTGTTCTAAGCCCACATGTACATTATGATCATTGAGAGAAAGTTTTAGTGCAGCCCGGTTTATATGAGCCTGCTGCCAGCACAGAGCCGGCCGTGCCCCGAGACTCACAAACACAATCAGCGACTGCAAACTCACTGTCGTGCTTTATTGAAAATCAAGGCCACATCACTTTTTTCCCCCCACCGCCCGACTTAATCAACCTAAAAGCACATTTATAACACACTTTTCTTTTATTGGGGAAACGTCAGGGTAGGCTCCGTCCCAAGATTAAGATGCCCGGCCTTCATCGGAGTAGTGGCCCCCGCCGCGGCAAATCGCATTGTGTTCTCACTCAAATGCAATCAGCCGAATTGTCTCTGAACTTTCTCAACTGCTGAACTTTCCCGGCCCCCTCTGTAATCACATTTCCATTCATATTGAATTATAAGCCCGAGGCGAGAGCCGGTATTAAACCCCCGGAAATCAACCGGATTCACCGGGGCGCCGCTCGCTCACGCCGCCTCAGAAAAGCCTCGATGCGCGCGGACGCAGACTATATACCGGAGAAGACTCGATTAGGCTTGGTTTTCTGCCTCACACCCGGATCTGTAATCCACACAGCAACCCTTTCAGGTGCAGCTGGCCCCTCGCTGCGGCGGCGCGGGGAGCCGTAAACCAGTTTGCCACACCGGACTACACGGCTCCAGCGTGCTCGGGAGCTCCGGCCTCCCATCCGCCTGCTATCGCCGTTTCATGGCTCTACTTTCTGTTGGCTCTCTGAAAGCACTTTGGTTGTTTTGTTTTGCCTCAGAACAGAGATGCGGGGGCATTCGGGGTTAGAAAATGAGCACCTGCAGCGTTTTGAATAGATGCCTCCCCCACAAAGACACTTAGAGCACCCTGATGTGATGTAACTGCTTTCTATCATACACTGGTACACTGATGATGCAGGTGACAGGACCACACTCTCTTCATGATACACAACATGATTCCTGGACAGCCAGCTGACCAGGGGAACAGCATGATGCGATTTAATAATGCAGTTTTGTAGCAATAAAATAAGAAGCCACAGAAGAACAAAACGAGTAAAATACAAAGACTTCGAGTGACCTTTAAAATCAGTCGTAGAAGAAGTGTTTTCTTTTTCATTTAAGCAGAGGTTTTGGAGGTTTAACGGTGTTATAATCCCAGCCCAGTATATTGCACTCTCCACCCTCTTCAGCACACATCGTCTTGTTCCCTGTTGACATGAACTTTTGCACCTTTCAGGACTCTTGGCTTGTTGGTCAAGCGTCTGGAGAAGGGAGGCAAGGCCGAGCAACAGGGCCTCTTCCAGGAGAACGACTGTATCATCCGTATCAATAACGGAGACCTGCGGAACATCCGCTTTGAACAGTAAGACGGCGCCTCCCGGGGCCCCTCGCTCACGGTGGCCCCCGAGGCTTCCTGTGTGATTGGCTTTTAGTCGGCCCTTGGCTTCTTCCCTCATCTAATACCTCCAGTTCTAAACCCTCCTTTCTCCTGTCATCCTCTCTCCTCCTGCCTCTGTGCGCCTCCTCCCTGCTGCCGGTGCATGGAGCCCCTCGGCTGCCTGTCACCGCGCTGAGCTAACCTCTCCCTGTTGAACTCCTGTAGGTCGCACCCTCAATCGCTGAAGCGGTCCCCGCAATCCTCTCATCCTTTATTCCCCCGTGTTTCAGTAACAGCTCCTCTGGACTCCTTTGTAACACCTCTGCCGCTCCCTCCACCGGGGATGAGGCTCCTAACGTTCACCTCCTCTGCTTTTCAGCTCTGTTCACATGCTTCCATTACCTTCCCTAACCAAACCCGGTCTGGTGACTCCCCTCCCTGGTCTCTCCATGCTGCATGCATGCTTTCATGCTGCATATACGGCATCACCTGCTCAATACAATTTCACAAACCCAGTGATGCATATATGTGTTTGATTTGTTTTTCACCTGTCAGCATAATGTAAACTGAATACATGTATGTTTTTATACAAAATATATCTGAGATGTACATATAAGACAGATATGATCCACTATGCGTGCACACATACTATTTTGATAATGCATGTTTGCCTCATGGGACTTTAATGCAGTATTCAAAGGTTATTTAAAAATATGAAATGAAACCAGCTTGCTTCTGATCTAGTTCGTATGAAGCCATGCAGATGGTTTTGGTTTTATTTGTTAAGGCTTTGAAATGTCTTATCTGTGATTTTCATCACCAATTTGAGTTTCACTTCAATAGAAATATCTCTTTCATGAACAAGTGTTCCTGTATTTTGGATAACAGAGAGAACATGCTGTTAGCAGCTCCAACAAAGGGACTATTTCTTTTGTAGAAAATAATTTGAACATTCACTACCAAATCTAGGTAAACACTGGGCATTTAGCAGGAAGCTATCACTATGAGTACTTGACTGTCGGGTCATAGTTTCCCAGCTAGGTGTGGGACTATATGAACATTAATGTCAACCATCATCCTATATATATATATATAAACACAATATAATCCCGATAATTATCAAAATGTGCATTAAACTCTTAAAACGGCAGTAAACATACTGGAATCCTTATATTTGTCAAGTAACCAATATTGTTAAAACCATAAAATAATCTTAAATTACATGATCATGAATCAAAAGTCTCCCTGCATAAATAAGGGATGAATTATTTTTTTAAGTCACTATTGACGATATCAATTTATTGTATAAGATAAAGTCCTATATCGTCCTCGTCCCAGCCAAACCTGCTGTGGAGCCATAAGTTAAGTGATGGCTGGGAATCAGGCTGTCACAGATGGTGTTGTTACAGGAGCATCAACAGTTGTTATTTAACAGTATTTTTATAAGGCGGCGGATTACATCTCGTCTGCCACTCAGTTCAGCCTGGAATCGTAAAGAGACAAGACCCACAGGGGCGCCGGGGAAAAAGGTCTGGAATTTCACAACAAAATTCCCCCGGGGGGGTTTGGGAGGGGTGGGGGTCACGTTATAGTTGTCATTAGAAGTTCTGGGGCCCCGAAGAACGTCCGTTCAGCTGTCAGGGGGGCCGAGGGAAGAGCCATACCAAAGTCTGCCTTATTGAAACAGGTGGTGCTAACCAGGCTCCGCTGTTACAAGGTGCTGACAGCCAACATAAGTTTCCATTCACACCTACTGTACAAGAGCTCCCACCGACAAGGGGGCTTTAAAAGAGGATTTTCTGCAAACCATCCGACGGATAGAGGTCTCCTTTATCTGGAGCCAAATGAGGGGATTACGTGATGGAGCCGTCAGGGAGGGTTCAGTCTCTTTTTGAGCCGCTCACGCTGGCAATAAGCATTAATTAACATGTCAGAATGTTCAGGTGGGCGAAGATGGATTTTATTTATGTAGCGGGAGAGAGAGAAACACACCAGGGAGGTGGGCTGCTTCACTAGGCAAGTTGGTGCTGACAAGAATCTATTGCTGAGTAAGGTATTTAGGTATTAAGGTATTTCTCTCTCTTATCCTCTCTCCAAATCTCTCTCCTCCTGCTCTTTCTGTCCCAGAGCCCAGAACATGTTCCGCCAGGCCATGCGTTCCCCCGTCATCATGTTCCACGTGGTGCCGTCGTCGGTGAAGGCCCACTACGAGCAGCTGTCCCACGCCGAGAGGAACCCGGCGTACGCCTCTGGCCGCTTCAGCCCCGACTCCCTGTCCGGCAGCACCGTCTCCGCCGTGGACCACGCCCCGCACAGGATGTCCCGCCACGGTTCCCAAAGCCATCCCCACTCCCACCCGCATCCTCAGTCCCACCCTCACCCGGACCAGACCGACGGCTACGCCCCGCCCGCTCACCCGGCGGTGTCCGCAGCCAAGCCGCCGACGGGACACACCCCCTCGCCTCAGAGGGCGCCGACGGGAGGATATACCAAAAAAGTCGGGAGGAGGCTGAACATCCAGCTAAAGAAAGGTGGGACTACTTTAGTGGCAGGGGAGGCTGCAGTGCTCAGTGGAAATGTGTTTTAATAGAAAAATGCAATTGGGCGAGTTGTGCTTCATTCTAATGGTTTAACGTTTGAGGATTATGGAGAGTATAATGGTGTGAGGCCCGTTTTATAGCTTATTTATTGATTTTTCTCAAACGGAACAAAGAATTTGAATAAAGTAATCCCTCAAGGCCAGACCCTCCTTTACCAGACAGGGCTGTAATAAAAGCAATGGTATCAGAGACGATAGGAACAATGAATATAAAATAAAAGACAGGCGCTATGTTGAAATAAAAGCATGTTTCAACTACATGTGTAGATGTCAAACATATCTGGGTCGTCCACCCACGACTCCTAAAACCAGACCAGGATGGATCAAAGAGACGTGGTTTAAGCTGCATGGAGACAGGAGGAGAATCTGCACCCCTGCATACATTTATTACCAGCAGCCAGTCTGATAAACCGCACCTTGTTTCTTTTGGCAAGAGGGATGTCTGATGCGCAGCCTTGATGTAAAACCCTTAATTATTTCAGCGCGGCGGCGGGTCACTCTCGGTCTTCAGATGCACTTAGCCTTTAGTGCACTTTGCGTTTCTCTTTAAACCTACAGCAGAAAGACATCCAGAACTTCCATTATCCAAAAAGTTATGGTGAAAAAAAACCCCATCCCGGTGCCTACATGATGCATTACATCATGTTGTTTGATGAAATATCATCTGATTCTTTCCTGGCAGCCTGTGAACATCTCCTCTCAGACATTGCATTCATCAAGCTTTACAAATGGGAGGGAGGCTGTGGATGTTCCTGGCGTTTCCATTCCAGCTGAATAAACTAGCAGGTTCCACATCCTGGCACATGGAAAGCAAGTGTAGAGGCTGTTTATGTGGAAGTGGAATTGGAGCACGTGGAATGTGAACACTGATGCAACAAGCTTAGAAACATGCAGAGTTAAGATGGGACGGCGGTCCACGACTGTCTGGAATCCGAAGGATGGATGTACGCAACGTAAGGCGACATCTCCTCACTGCAGGGTTTGACTGACAGCTGGCACAGGTGGTGCGATCCTCCGCCAGCAGGATACCAGGTGTCGGCGCCAGGTCTCAGGGCCAGAGAGCTTGTTGCTAAGCAGCCGCCGGTGCCCGTGAGCTGTGAAATGCCCCGGCGAAGAGTCTGACAAGGATGCACCATATGCCCGTTGAAATGTTCGCCCAACTCCGTTGCCTCTCGAGGCCTCGAGTCAAGCCAGGACATAAAACATGGAAACACCCAGCTGGTTGATGCATATTCCACCCCGGCTGACGGTTGTTTCCACCCTCCGCCTGGTCATCGCATCCAGAGAACCAACCGCCACGTTCTGTGTTCTGTTCCTCAGTCAAACCATGTTATCTTTTTCCTCATTTCCACCTTTTTTTGTTTGCTGTTGTCGGAGCACACATTTGCGGGGGGATTAACGGCGACTCCCAAGAGGCTGTTTGGCTCATCTGTGTTGTTTTGAGTAGCGCCTTAAGCCCGCGGCTTTGAGCGCAGATTAAACCCCCGCATTGTTTACGCGCTCGGATCAGACGCCGGTCTCATCGCAAATCCGGAGGAATATCAGAATCAATCAGAGGAATCCCATTCCCGCGCAGGAAATTGCTTAGGTATGTCTTAATCAAGCTAATGGGAGTTTTAAAGATCCTCCTCCCTGTTTAAAGCCAGGAGCACCACAGGCATTTACCGGTGACTATAATAGCGCACCTTGTCTGCCAGCGGGAAGTTGATTGGCTCATCAATACAAGGGATTAGGGAGAGGATGTGAAACAGAATAGCTAAGTGTTCTGCTATTCTTTTCACAGGCAGGCAGTTAGGATTAGGGCCAGTACTCTGATGCAGCAAGGATGCTCCTTTCTGTTCTTACACTAACTTTGTTTTTACAGTCCTACACACACAATGCCATTTGGAACAGTTTCCTTACGAAGCTCTGCAAAACACACACCTTGATCCGACCTCCCAGAGGTCAGGATGCGGAGAAGGAAGGACGAAAGCATGTCGACGGTCGTGGACACCCTCCGTAACCCCGGACGGTGCAATATCTTCTCGCCACGGGTTGTTTTTGCAGTTTCTGGCTTCAATTAAATATCAGACAAAAGTATTAAAAGTCTTCAGGCTGAACTTACTTACTGGCACCATGTAATTGCATGTACTTGCTCCAACTTTTTTTTTTTTTTTTTTTAAAGCATTAAATTGCCTCACACTATATCCCACTTTTATTATTCACGTAACGCTCCTTGAGCTCTCTGCTGACAGGATGCAGGGCCGCTCTAATTTCCTGTATTTTACTTTCTTAATAATAGGAAATTGTTCATCTGTTGGGGTTATTGAAGGGATGAGATGCAGGGCTGTGTTCTTAATGGTGCATAATGATGCACTTTTAAGGGGCCCGCGGGCCAAACTTGCACAACAACAAACAAAATCGCATCCGCCCACATACACATGGATTAATAAGAGCATCATGAGATGTTGAACCAGATTCAACATCATTAGCGTTTCCTCTCCACATAGGTGATGCAACGTGTGTCGTCAGGGCTCAGCACTACAGACGGGAAGGTAAAATGTCACGTCGGGAGAGGAACTCTACCAACTCACTGTCTTGAGTTGATGATGGAAATAGCGAAGGAGTGAAACTTCTAGAAAGCAACCGAACTCGAGCCGTCTCGCCTCCTCATTTCTCACATCAGATACTTGGGAGGAAATGGTGGCAGGCAAAGACAAAGTTCATGAGCTGAAGTGCTAACGAGTAGTTAAATGAACCAGGAGATAGGCGTTAAGTTGAGCGAGTTTATGGAGGATTTTGCCGAAACTTATTTATAACCAGTAAGAAAATAATTTGTAAGTAAACTGCTGAAGAAAAGTCCAGCTGGACAAGTTAGGAAAAAAAAAACCTTTAACGTTGAATCCTGGGCGTTGAAGAACGGTTGTGCAACACAGCTAATGAGATGACTTTCTGCATTCCGTGTAAGGTTAGCTCTGTGCAGACTCAAGGAATTGTCTGTGGCGCCAATTCACATAGTTTAACAAAACCAAATGACTAAAATCGCCCTCAAGAGAACAACAAATACATTCAGCCAATATCTGATATTCATCCGACCGTCCAGCCGTAGTTTCTCAGCACTGATTGGACTGTTTGTCCAGGTTTTCCCAGCATAACAACGTGCTACTGAGTAATGACACATGCAAAGTGTGACGTTAGTGAATATGAACCTGCCGGGGTTCAGAGGGACTAAAGCAGGTTCACCCTGCACCTCAGTGTTTCCCCTAGAATTTTTTTCAGGCCCGGTGGTACCCACCGAAAAAACCCTAAACAGACGAGACGCGTGGGATGGTGTATTGGTGCAGTTGGATTAAGTCAGGTGGCACAGCAAGCAGTCCGCAATTCTGCAATTATTATATTTGCATTCAACATTTTTGTTCAACCAGAGTGTATTCAAGATCACAAGGAGAGAGTGACTTATTAAGGTGCTGGTTGATGGAAATGATCAGGGTCCAGAAAAATATGTCTGGAAAATGAGGAGCATCACATTAATAGCTACAGATACTGTAAAACACTATAACGACATATGAGTGCATATATTGTCTTATTTTATCCAGTAAAATATAAGTTATCGTTTTACTCAACAGCAGTTAACTCAAAGTTCCACATCTTATCAAAAACAATCCTCCCCCCCCCCCGGGGAGGGGGGGCAAACGGGCTTTGGCCGGTTGTACATACGTCATCACGTCCTAATACTACACACACATGGCGTGATGTTGTTTTTAAGGAGCGCCGTCTCTGCTTATATTTCTCGACAACACTCGACCTGCATCAGCGCATGTGCGCACGAGCGGATCTGTGCGAGCAGGCAGCACGAGCGCAGCGGGTTTTGGACGGAGACACACAGCGGCATTTTTATTATGTAAAAATAAATAATAATGTAATGTAATAAAATAAATATTATGGACCCTATTGACCGGTTCCGCTCACACCACGAGTCTGAAGAGTGCAACTGCTTATCAAAATACAGTGTCAACGTTCCGTGTTTTCAAAGTAGAAAGCGACATCGTGGTGGTTTAACGAGGCGGAACGGCATCAGAACAACATCAAGCGCGTAAAGGACACGAAGAAAAAAGTAGCGGGAGCGCGCGGTGAGGATTGTTGCGGCCGCGCGTCTTGCGGAGCAAGTCTGCTGTGCTGCGCGGAGGCGCTCCTAATGTAAATGATTATTGATTTATGAATGAATTGATAGGTGGCTTATTTTTGGTATATTGATTTTTTTTTTGGCCTGGCGGCAGGTCTCCTTGGCCTGGCGAGCCGCCAGGCCTGTACAATGGTAGGGGAAACACTGCACCTCATTGACGTCCCATCACTGGACCTCCTCTCCTTCCTTCCCACCCACAGGTCCCGAGGGACTCGGCTTCAGTATCACGTCTCGGGACGTCCCCATCGGCGGCTCGGCTCCCATCTACGTGAAGAACATTCTGCCTCGGGGAGCTGCCATCCAAGATGGCCGCCTGAAGGCCGGGGACAGGTTGTTGGAGGTGAGAAACATTACTTCTCTCATACTGTCTGTCTGTATATACTGTACTTGTATTATCCTTCTGTCTCTTTAATTGTCCAAAAAAAACCAGTGTGCTCTGATTGGCTTGTGAGAAAAATATGGTTTGACCTTTGCAAAATTCTTAAGCTATCTTTGGAGATACTCTGATGAGGGACTTTATATTCTAACAGGCCTGCTTGTGACATAGGAAGGGAAGTCAAATCTGATTGGCTTGTTGAATCACATGTTTTCTGATCTAGACGGCCCACAAAAACTGATGGGGTCGACTTCTTCCTCAGTTTGTGGGCTGGTATGACCTTAAGATACCTGTACTTTCACAAGCACTGAAGTGAGTTTGTCATGTTACGTCTCCTTTAAATCCAACAGATGACGGGTATTTTTCATGATTTAAGATTTTGAAAAGTGTCAAGAACTACATTCCAACTATTTTTATTAAATTGAGCATCCTAGAATTAAACCAAAGAAAGATATCATCATCTCTTCATATGTTGTGCAGAAAGATGGAACAGCTTTTGAAGTTGCATTATCCCCCCTCTAACCCATTTGCATAAAGGATTACACTGCAGATTTTCTACTTTTCTCTCTTTAAATACATTGCAAAAAGCAAACGCATACTGTCTATTTAGACCCGGTCCCTGTGTCTCCTGTGCAGGTGAATGGAGTGGACCTGAATGGGCGGACCCAGGAGGAGGTGGTGTCTCTGCTCAGGGCCACACCCATGGGCGGGGCTGTGGGGTTGCTAGTTCTACGTCAGGAGGACACGTTCCTCCCCAGAGACGCGGTACGTTCGCCCCCCTCCGCCTCCCTCGGAACATTCCTCCAACTCTTCATCCTGTCAGCATCATGCCTTCCAATCATGACATAAACACAGTCCCCCATGCATGGATAAGTACAGATGTGTGTGTGTGTGTGTGTGTGTGTGTTAATCCCTGCAGCGAGTGCCGCGTTGTCTTCTCATTTCCCAGCTAACACAACACGCTAGCCGAGCATGCAGATTGATTGTCCCGCTCCGCCGCTGCACTCTCTTATTACGGCGCGGCGGCTAGCCTCGGAGGAAACCTGTAGAGCTCACTCTCTTTATCTTCCTCACCCTCTCCTTTCCCCCACCCTCGCCTTCGCTCCGTCTCCGTCTCCCAGCGTCTGTCACCCTCCTCTCCCGCTCCATTCATTCTCATTATCCAGTCCCCTCTCTTCCTCCCGCTTTGTTAGGCGTTCCCATCTCCCTCGCAGCGTTTTGCCTCCGAGCTGCCTCGCTAGATTGATGGATGTGGGGATGAGCGGACAGACGTGGGCAGGTAGCGGGCGGAGAGTGGGGAAACGCATGAAGGCCATACCCTCATACGTTACAATGGAACGGCCATACACATCTCTGTGGACACATGCCACTCGCCGGCATGTAACTTCAAAAAGCAACGCCAACCTTTGCTAATATAGTTGTTGCAACTGAAGTCAAGCGTCTGCTTTTGCGTGATCCCAGTTTGATTTGAGTTCATGCACATCTGGAAGCAACCTCAAATTAGTTTGACAAGCAAGTTTTCAATAATCTGTGTTTCCTCCACATTGACTCCATCTCTCTAACCGCACTAGCTGGCTTAAGACACGACTCATCCAGTTGGAACATGAGTTATTGTCGTAGAAACGGTCTCTCCCAGCATCCTCAGCGGCCGTAAGGGGCACACGCAGCCATTCGCGTGCGAGTAGTGTCAATCAAGCGGCTTGATTGGTGACAATTATCACAGCGAGGGATGCAGACGAGGCTATCGGCTGGCTGTCGCCGCGGGCCGAGTTAGATGAGAGGAGCTGCCACGCTGGTCGATACTCATCTTGAGATTAGAGCGGGGCTTTGGGCCCGGCTCACTCTGCGTACAGTCGGTAGTTAGATGGCAGGATTTATTTGATCTGTGGTTATCAGCCATAGAGGGGGGAGGGGGGGGGTGGTGGAAGAGTTGATTTGGGACCTGAGGGAGATCAGGTCCAGTGCACAAATGAGCAGCTTCATCCAAAGCTGTGGGTTACTGTAGAATAAGCGTTTTCCCATGGGCTGTTCAGACGTACCAACAAACAAATACTTCCATTACGTAACAATAAAAACACAAGCCAGACGGTTAGATTGAGTTTAATTAAAACAGAGAGTCAAATGGCACATTTTCTTGGCACATAAGTATGCATTGAAATGGCAGTTACTAAGCTTTATGTATTGAACCTAATGCAGTGTAATGAAAAACATCAAGACGACAGCTGTTGTGTCATTTGTTCAGGTACCAAATGCAGTCGGTATATCACGGGACACCTGGAATTCACCATAACACGCTATTCTATCAGTCTTATATTCAAATAATGATCCTGGATGGTAGTCTGACAGAGGAATTTTCATATGAATTGTAATTACGCTGTTATAAATGAGCTGCAAATGCACCTGTGATGCAAAATCACACTCATTAGTAGATAAGGAGCACAGGCCTTTACCGCCATATTGTTGATTGATGTTAATTCTCGGCAGATTGTCGGGTGATTATACTTACACACTGTCAGACTTAAATCAAAGTATAGATTCAATAGTATTCCCCTAAAACAACACAACAAGTCATATAACAGTTGTTTCCGAGCCACGGCGTTCATTTTTCAGAGTGCCTGCTGAGATTGATCATTTTCATATCCTGCATCCCCCACTTGCTCATCGCGCTGCTTCCGTTTGTCCATCGCTTTGCCCTTTCAGGCTTCCTGCGTGCTCACATTCTCACCGTCCCTGTCGATAAATATTTCTGCTTGATTACCTGTGGTTCTCCCCCCCCCCCCTCTAGAACGCCGAGCCCCAGATGCAAAGCCCCAGAGATGTGGTAAGACTCTACCCCAACACTAGCCTGCAATTAAACCCGCCTCCTCCTCCACATCCTCCTAACAGCACCTCCTCCTTCATTTAGCCTCAACTGGGTGTTATTAAACACCGGATGTTATCAACCAGTTTAATAACCAAAACAACAATAGCTCACGCATGCACTCAGGGTCCACTAGCACACTAGCTGGTTCATCAAAGGTCATGCATGTGGATGTTACGTCAGTAACAGTCTCATCTCCCTCCAGTGTCGCACTAACAAATCACAATGTCATGGTTCATCAGCGTGGACGTTCGAGGCTGCAGAACGAAGTCGCTCCATCACTGTGTCGGAGTTTGCTTTCCTCCTCAGCTGTGCACGAGGACGTCAGCTGGCTGGGGAATAACAAACAGCCTGTTTGTGTTTTTTCTTTTCTGAGGGTGAAAACATGCCGTCGGGTTGGGCTGTGACTCTCTCAGGGCCAAACGTGAACTTTGACACGTAGCCATCTGGCACTTGACATACATCATATCTATAAATACGCAGGCACCGACCGCAAACCAAGGTCCCTAATCTTGGATTGGACCCTGCAGTGGCAGCAGATGTAGCTTCAGCGGGAGAATCTTCCGTCAGAATGTGCAGCGCGGATCTCTGTGGCCTGAACTCGTCACACGGCACCCTGGAGGTTCTCCACCGCGGCAGCTGTTAAAAACTCATCCGTCTTCCACGCTGATATTAAAAAAGGCCATTCACATTTCCATAACTCCCCATTTACATAGAACTGGAGTCGTTATTTACCAGCCGCACACTTGGAGTCTTCACATCTGGCCCGGTGCAGGTAGTCGGCTGCGTTTCGCGCGGCGCGCTAGGAGTGTAATTGGCCGGTTAATTTGATTGGCGGCCGTGCCTGCCAGCTGTGTGGATGGTCCTCATCATCAGGGGACGTTATGGCAGCACGCTGTTGATTATCGCCGCCGCAGCTGGCTCAGACACGACGGAGTGTTTCATCCCATCGCTCTTGAAACAAGTGGAGAAAGACACCTTCGCCGCCGCTGCTTTGTTAGTCAGCGGCTGTAGCGCTGTGGGAGAATGTCACGTTGTTAGTTGGATTGGCAGCGTTTTACTTTTGGCATGAGATGACTTGAATTGTGAATTTTATTAAATTAGTTTTCTTTTTTTTACTTCCCTTTTTTCCCCTCCCAGCGATATAATGGGACGTCAAAGAGTTCAGCTTTGATTCTGGCTCATCTGCTCACTGCTGTTTGGGTTATTTCCTGGAAATGAGGCCGATCTTCAGGATCACAACTAAAATAGATCTACACTCAAATCCTTTAGATTAATGTTGAATTGCTGCGCTGTGCACTCTTTGAGGATTAAGGGAAGTAAAAGCTAAGCATTTTTTGGATGTTTACCCTCCGAAAAATCAATGCGACACCAGGCCCGAGAGCCAGATAGATGGAGGAAATGCACCGCGCCGCCTCTTCTCTCCCCCATTTTGTCTCATTTCCCTTCCCTCCCTTTCCCAACTCCAAACCTCCAGATGGGTCTCTCTCCTCCTCACCCTTTCCCGGAACATCAACCGCCATAATGGATTCACTGCCTTTCAGATGTTATCTGTTGTCCGGCGCCTCGTATTCAAACATCTCGTCTCCAGCAACAGCCGAGGCTGTGCTGCTCGGTTTTAGATGCATCCAACCGAGCAGCTTTTAATGGACGCGCTTCCGTTTTCCACGTTAATAGACACATTTCCAGTAGATGAAGAGGTAGGCGGATGTTTACAGGTAGGGCGGCAACTAATGATTATCTTCATTATTAATATCTCGATCACTTCTAATGATATAGCAACCGATTTGTACTTTTGAACAGCTGGAAGCAGCAACATTTTGTTTTATAAATAACCTAAATTACCTTTTAATCAACATTCTCGATGATTCACCAAATAATAGCTTCAGGGGAAAAGTGTCAGAAGTAGAGGTAGAATGGTACCAGGTGGCATTCGTGCAGACAGATGCTGAATCATTGCATATTAATGGTGTGCAAGGAGACACGGGTAAAATACATAAATAGAGTTGCATTCATGCCTCATCATACTGCGAGTAGAGTGTTTATTCTGTGTGCATGAAAGAAAGTGTCCACGCAGGCAGCTGCTTGGTTGCTGTTGGAGATAAAAGAGCTTCCAGTCAAGGTCACATGCTCTCCCTGCTCCTCAAAGACGCTTCACTGTGGCTATTTTGTTCCTATTACTATTATTATTATTCCTTCTATTTTTGCATCTATTTTCAGTCATGAAAAGTGCAATTCACAACACAAATAAAAGAATGGACGTGTAGTCGTCTTTTAGACCTGCAGGTTGGCAGACGCTGGTCGGGTTAGTGAGGTTGGCGTGGCCTGACTCATCCTGTGAGAGCGAGCGCTGTCGAGGGTTACACGGCGGATAAATGCAACAACTGAAGTGGAAAAAAAAGCGCTCACTTCTTGAAATCCAACCAATGACCCAAAAATCACCCCCACTTTTCCAGCAACTCGAGGCTGCCGATACTCGCGTGACGCTC